>NC_044043.1:89981241-90651809 GCF_901765095.1 Microcaecilia unicolor | reverse complement strand
CACCATCTTGGTAAAGGTTTTTCAACTACGTAGAAGGAAAAAGCCCATGAGACAGTAGGCTGAACTGCTATGACCAGGGACACAAAGGAAGATTAATTCCATCCCCCTCCCCCCGCCCCGTTTACTAAGCCGTGCAACAACGCCAACCCAGCCCATTTAAAGTGAATGGGCTGTGTTAGCATTAGCGCACCACAAGCGCACAGTAAACTGGGGGAGGGGGGGTTGTTTTTCTGCTATTAATGACTTTTGCCTCTGTCTTTACCAAGGACAATGCTATGGAATCATACTCATACCAAAAAACGAGTACTCCTCTGAACAGTCACTGGATTTCACAAATCTCCTGGATGAGAACTGTACTGGGGAGAGACTGAACTCCTTAGAGAGATATTTTTAAGCCAAAATGTGAGTTGCCCTCCCTTGACAACGCCAACATGCAAATCTTCTAACGTGAGAATACCTTATAGTTTTACAACTGTAGCTTAAAAATTTATTTATGCATTCTTGTATCCTTGTATTACCCTAAAACAAGTTTTGGTTCAAAGTGGCTTACAATTTACATTTTGGTGAAGTTACAAAAGTGCTGTGAAATGTGGAGAGGGTCTCTATAGTTCATGTGATTATTCATAGAGTTTTTGAAGAGATAGATTTGAAGTGGAAAAGGTAGTGGTAGCTTTTGTGAAAGTTTTGGTGATATTAATTCATACAGTTTTTGACAAGGTAGATTTGAAAGGAAGGCAACGATATCTTTGTGATTAGCTGTAGAATTTTTTTTAAAGAGATAGGTCTTCATTTCTTTTCTGAACTGAAGGAAAATTTGTGATGCTTCTTATGGTTTTAGGTATTGAGTTCCACCATTTGGAACCCAGGTAGCTAAATCCTGCTGTTGTGTTTTGCAGTTGGGTAGCTGTAGGAGCAGATGGTTTCAGTTTTCTGGGCTGGCATTTTTTGACAATAGGTCAATCATGTTAAGCATATATTCAGGTGCCACTCCAAATAGTATCTTGAAAATTAGGGTGCTCGCTTTGAAAAATATTCTTGCCATGACTGGTAGCCAATGCAGTGTTTCAAGCAGTGTTTCAATTTCTTGAAAAATCAGTCTTGCTGCCATGTTTTGGACTATTTGCAGCAAATTTAGTGCATTTTCCTTGCACCCTACGTATGCTGCACTGAAGTAGTCTAGTTGCGATAGTATCATTGATTGGACCAGTATCTGGAAGATTGTCTAGTGAAATATTGTTTAGTGAAATAGTCTCTTATTCTTCTCAGTTTCCATAGGGTTCTGAAGCATCACATCTATACCAAAGATTGTACTGGACATTACACCTAACCCTTCCTATCTTCAACCCCTAATGTGCCTGAATCTTACCTACCCTATTCCACCCTAACATCTAATTGTATTTGTTCCTCTACCGGACTAGGCGATTGCCTTTCCGGTACAACGTGAGCCACATTGAGCCTGCAAATAGGTGGGAAAATGTGGGACACAAATGTAACAAATAAATAAATAAATATTTGATTATCCAGTATTAGGTATTTGTCGAGAATGATTCCTAGTCTTTTAAGTTGTGTTTTAAGCTGGTATGTTTGTTGGTTGATTGTGAATTTTTGATAGGATATGGGGTTGTGTGGGCTGGATAGTACAAGGAATTTGGTTTTGTCTCTGTTCAGTTTGAGTTTGAAAGTTGTTGCCCATTCTTCCACGAGGTCCAATCCTTTTTTTCTTATTTTGTCCTGTATGTTTGCGATATTGTTTTGGAAAGGTATGAAGATGGTAATGTCATCTGCATATATAAATGGGTTGAAACCTATTAATTCCAGTTTTTTTTCCACTTGGCACCATCATTACATTGAACAGTATTGGTGATATTGGCGATCCCTGTGGTACCCATGAGGCTGATGTTTGGTTGGACATCTTTACAGAGTACGATCTGGTCTTTAGAAAGTCACTGAATTATGTTGCCACTGCACTGCTGATTCCTATGTTGTCGAGCAATGTCATCTACTAGGTCAAACATTTGACATGTCGAATTGTAGTAGAAATATATTTTGTCCTTGGTGTATTATGCTTCTGAATTTTGTTGTCAGGGTGGTTATGACCATTTCAGTGCAACTGTTGTGGTCTGAAACCTGATTGGGATTTATGAAGAATTGAGAATTTTTTCAAGTATTCTGTTAGTTGCTGTGTTACGAATATTTTATTACACTATTTCCAATACACAAACAAAATGTGCCTTACCTCTCTGAAGCAGAGTTTACAATCAAGATCTTCATCTACTTCTTTGATCATGTTTTTCAGTCCAAGATGTGTTTGTGGTGCTTCAAGCTTCTCCATCATCAATTTCAGTTCCATTAGATCAATAAAACCATCCTTGCCTGCATCATACCTAAAGAATACAAAGAAAAGTATTAAACATGAGAACAAATTCTTCTTTCATATAGAAGTTTGATTTAAAATTCAAGGCCTCATTTACTAAACTATATTAATGCGCATCAATGCAAGTTATGCACTTGTGTAGCAAAATAGATTGCATTGATTTATTTGCAGCATTTGTATCCCACATTTTCCCAACTATTTACAGGCTCAATGTGGCTTACATTATGCCGTAATGGCGATCGCCATTCCGGAATGGGAAATACTACTACTACTACTACTATTTAGCATTTCTATAGCGCTACAAAGCATACGCAGTGCTGCACAAACATAGAAGAACGACAGTCCCTGCTCAAAGAGCTTACAATCTAATAGAATGGGAAATACAGAATATTATTACATTTAAAGTACAGAAAATATAAAATAAGTTGTAAGAAGTAGATATACAGTTCAATTCAGGCATTAAAAATCAAGGGTAAATGTAAATCATTCAACAGTAACAATGTAAATAAAGTAAACAAATAAAAAGAGTTCAATGTTATCTTGTTTTGGTAAAGTTTTGATGTCTGGTCATTTATGAAGGATCCTTTAGGTAAATCTCTTTGAACAGGTTAGTCTTTAGTAATTTACGGAAGTCTGTCAAAACGTACATAGTTTTTATGGCAGTTGGTAGTGCATTCCACAGTTGCGTGCTGATGTAGGAGAAGCTAGATGCATACATTGATTTATATTTAAGTGCTTTGCAACTGGGGTAATGGAGGTTCAAGAAAGTGTGTGATGATCTTTTTGTGTTCCTTGTGGTAGGTCTATGACATCTGACAGGTATAACGGGGCCTTGACATGAATAATTTTATAAACCAAGGTACAGGTTTTGAATACAATTCGATCTTTTAATGGGAGCCAATGTAATTTTTCTCTGAGGGGTTTGGCGCTTTCGAATTTCGCTTTTCCAAATATGAGTCTAGCTGCAGTGTTTTGGGCAGTTTGGAGTTTTTTTTTTAATGATTTGTGCTTTGCATCCAACGTAGATGGAATTGCAGTAAGTGGCTCAGTACCATTGATTGCACCAGGTTGCGGAATACTTCCCTTGGGAAGAAAGGTTTAACTCTTGAGTTTCCACATTGCATGGAACATTTTCTTTGTTACATTTTTCGCATGGCTTTCTAGTGTGAGATTTCTATCAATTGTGACTCCCAGAAGTTTCAAGGTGTCTGAAACAGGGAGAGTATGGTTTGGGATATTTATAGTGGTATGCTTAATCTTGTTATATTGTGATGAAAGGATAAGACATTGTGTCTTTTCTGCATTAAGCTTTAGTTGAAATGCATCCGCCCATGAGTTCATTATTTGGAAGCTGCGATTGATTTGTGATTTCTGTTAAATACTTTTTAAACGGGATGTAAATCGTGACATCGTCTGCATAAATGTATGGATTAAAGCCTTGATCAGGTAGTGATCTGGCCAATGGAGTCATCATTAAGTTGAAAAGGGTTGGTGAGAGGGGCGCACCCTGAGGAACTCCACATTCAGGTTTCCATGGTTATGATGTAATCAATTTTGATATCACTTGGTAACTTGCAGTTAGGAAGCCATTAATCCAATTCAATACGTTTACCTCCAATCCCAAAATATTCTAGGATGTTCAATAGTATATTATGGCTGACCATGTCGAACGCGCTGGACATGTCAAATTGTAAGAGGGGAACATTGTTGCCAGCTGCAATTATTTGTTTAAATTTGGTTAAGAGCGTTATTAGTACTATTTCGGTGCTATGATTAGCTCGAAATCTGATTGAGATGCATGAAGTACTGCAACTCTGAGTGGATTTTCATGGAGAGATCCAGGAGCTTGGGCATTAAGTGGAGAAGAAAGAGGCCTGATATGAGCAGCAAGGGGGTTCACCTGCAATTTTTGGTGAATTAGAGGACCTCAAGAAAAGGAGACACAGGTATAATCTTCACTTCTGTGGGATCCCAGAAACTCCATTATAAGCAGACTGTGAGATGGTGGTTAAACAGCTGGTCAGTACCTTGCTTTCGGAGCTTCATCTGTTTTGTGCTTGACTATGTATCAAAAGAGCTCACCAGGCACTTGGTCTACCGTGAAATAAACCTAAAGACATTATCGCTTGCTTTTGGGATTAACCATTAGTGCTCAATGTTCCCATAATAAATATGGGGTTCCCATATAGGAACATTGGGCACTAATGGGTTAAGTAAGGGTGGGCAATTAACACGATTATCAAGTTAGTAGGTTGTTTGATGCTGGGAAAGTCTCATGGGACTTGAAATCATGAGACTTTCCCAACGTCCTGCATGGTGCAGCTCAAGTATCTGCACAGCCTGACTGTACAGGTGAAGACAAAGACTTTGATATAAACAGGATGGAGTCGGTCCAGAGGGCGGCTACGAAATTAGTAAACGGTCTTGAATGCAAAAATTACAGGGACAGGCTTAGGTACTTCAACATGTATACACTGGAAGAGAGGAGGGAGAGAGGAGACATGATAGAAACGTTTAAATATTTCAAGGGCATTTATGTACAGGAAGAAAGCCTTTTTCAAATGAAGGAGCGCTCTGGAATGAGGGGGCATATGACAAAGTTAAGAGGGAACAGGCTTAGGAGTAACCTAAGGAAGTATTATTTCACAGAAAGGGTGGTGGAGGCGTGGAAAGGCCTCCTGGTGGAGGTGGTGGAGTCGAGGACTGTTCCAGAACTTAAAAAGGCATGTGATAAGCATGTGGGAACGCTTAGGAACAGGAAGAATTAGGGGTTACAGAGGATGGGTCATATGGCCTTTATCTGCCGTCATGTTTCTATGTTTCTATGATGCAGCGAGGAAGGAGAAAGTCTGGAGCTCAGCTGTAAAGGTAAATGCGGGGAGCTGAATGCAGAGCTCTCTTTCTAAGAGCCTGCAATCTGTCACATAAAAAACCCCACAGTTAAGTGGCTGGGCAGAACGCAAGTGTCTTGGCATTTCTTATACCGAATGTCTCCTTACAATTTATAAAATATACTAAAGAATAAAATAACATATATTAACACTGCTTTATTATGATCATCTTTGAATTCAGTATTCATTATTTTGGATTGAAGCATTTAATGTACAGTAGCATGTGGTTTGTAGTCTGATTTTATTTCACATTAGAGAGTTTTTACTCTGGTAAGAAAGAGCTGCCTTTGTGCTCCCTCTTCAATGTCTGTTCCTGGAACACCCTACCCTATGGAATGACTATAGCTTTTCTATTATCATTTGGCTGCAGCAGCCTGAGGACTCAGTATGCTGAAATGGAAGTGCAACCAGTCAATCCCCACCTGAAAGGAAATGATCATGGATCAAAAGCAGAACTTAGTAACAGTAGATGACGGCAGAGAAAGACCCGCATGGTCCATCCAGTCTGCCCAACAAGATAAACTCATATGTGCTACTTTATGTGTATACCTGGGCACAGAATGTAGAAGTCTGCCCAGCACTAGCCCCGCCTCCCAACCACTAGTCCCGCCTCCCACCACCAGCTCTGCCACCCAATCTCCACTAAGCTTCTGAGGATCCCTTCCTTCTGAACAGAATTCCTTTATGTTTATCCCACACATTTTTGAATTCTGTTACATTTTCATCTCCACCACCTCCCGCGGGAGGGCATTCCAAGTATCCACCACTCTCTCTGTGAAAAAATACTTCCAGACATTTTTCTCGAGTCTGCCCCCCCCTTCAATCTCATTTCATGTCCTCTAGTTCTACTGCCTTGCCATCTACGGAAAAGGTTCGTTTGCGGAAGGTATTCTCCGAGGACAGCAGGCTGATTGTTCTCACTGATGGGTGACGTCCACGGCACCCCCTCCTATCGGAATCTTCACTAGCAAAGACGTTTGCTAGCCCTCGTGCGCCCATGCGCGGCCGTCTTCCCGCCCGAACCGGCTCATGTTCGTCAGTCCCGTATGTAGCAAGACAAAGACAAGGGAAGACACAACTCCAAAAGGGGAGGCGGGCGGGTTTGTGAGAACAATCAGCCTGCTGTCCTCGGAGAATACCTTCTACAGGTATGTAGCATTCGCTTTCTCCGAGGACAAGCAGGCTGCTTGTTCTCACTGATGGGGTATCCCTAGTCCCCAGGCTCACTCAAAACAACAAACATGGTCAATTGGGCCTCGCAACGGCGAGGACATAACTGAGATTGACCTAACAACTTATCCAACTAACAGAGTGTAGCCTGGAACAGAATAAAAAATGGGCCGGGGGGGGTGGAGTTGGATTCTAAACCCCAAACAGATTCTGAAGCACCGACTGCCCGAACCGACTGTCACGTCGGGTATCCTGCTGCAGGCAGTAATGAGATGTGAATGTGTGGACAGATGACCACGTCGCAGCCTTGCAGATCTCTTCAATAGTGGCTGACTTCAAGTGGGCCACTGATGTTGCCATGGCTCTAACATTGTGAGCCGTGACATAACCCTCAAGAGCAGCCTGGGCATAAGTGAAGGAAATGCAGTCTGCTAGCCAATTTGATAAGGTGCGTTTCCCCACAGCCACTCCCCTCCTGTTGGGATCAAAAGAATGTTGGGATCAAACATTTGGGCGGACTGTCTGTTGGGCTGCATCCGCTCCAGATAGAAGGCCAATGCTCTTTTGCAGTCCAATGTGTAAACTGACGTTCAGCAGGGCAGGAATGCGGACGGGGAAAGAATGTTGGCAAGACAATTGACTGGTTCAGATGGAACTCCGACACCACCTTCGGCAAGAACTTAGGGTGAGTGCGGAGGACTACTCTGTTATGATGAAATTTGGTGTAAGGAGCATGGGCTACCAGGGCCTGAAGCTCACTGACTCTACGAGCTGAAGTAACTGCCACTAAGAAAATGACCTTCCAGGTCAACTACTTCAGATGGCATGAATTCAGTGGCTCAAAAGGAGGTTTCATCAGCTGGGTGAGAACGACATTGAGATCCCATGACACTGTAGGAGGTTTGATGGGGGGCTTTGACAAAAGCAAACCTCTCATAAAGCGAACAACTAAAGGCTGTCCCGAGATCGGCTTACCTTCCACACAGTAATGGTATGCACTGATTGCGCTAAGGTGAACCCTTACAGAGTTGGTCTTGAGACCAGACTCAGACAAGTGCAGAAGGTAGTCAAGCAAGGTCTGTGTAGGACAAGAGCGAGGATCTAAGGCCTTGCTGTCACACCAGACGGCAAACCTCCTCCATAAAAAGAAGTAACTCCTCTTACTGGAATCTTTCCTGGAAGCAAGCAAGACACGGGAGACACCCTCCGACAGACCCAAAGAGGCAAAGTCTACGCTCTCAACATCCAGGCCGTGAGAGCCAGAGACTGGAGGTTGGGATGCAGAAGCACCCCTTCATTCTGGGTGATGAGGGTCGGAAAACACTCCAATCTCCACGGTTCTTCGGAGTACAACTCCAGAAGAAGAGGGAACCAGATCTGATGCGGCCAAAAAGGAGCAATCAGAATCATGGTGCCTCGGTCTTGCTTGAGTTTCAGCAAAGTCTTCCCCACCAGAGGTAAGGGAGGATAAGCATACAGCAGGCCTTCCCCCCAATGCAGGAGGAAGGCATCCGATGCCAGTCGACCGTGGGCCTGAAGTCTGGAACAGAACTGAGGGACCTTGTGGTTGACTTGAGATGCGAAGAGATCTACCAAGGGGGTGCCCCACACTTGGAAGATCCGGCGCACTATTCTGGAATTGAGCGACCACTCGTGAGGTTGCATAATCCTGCTCAACCTGTCGGCCAGACTGTTGTTTACGCCTGCCAGATATGTGGCTTGGAGAAACATGCCATAACGGCGAACCCACAGCCACAAGCTGACAGCCTCCTGACACAGGGGGAGAGATCCGGTGCCCCCCTACTTGTTGACGTAGCACATGGCAACCTGGTATTCTGTCTGAATTTGGATAATTTGGTGGGACAGCCGATCTCTGAAAGCCTTCAGAGCGTTCCAGACTGCTCGTAACTCCAGGAGATTGATCTGTAGACCTTGTTCCTGGAGGGACCAGCGTCCCTGGGTGTGAAGCCCATCGATATGAGCTCCCCACCCCAGGAGAGACGCATCCGTAGTCAGCACTTTTTGCGGCTGAGGAATTTGGAAAGGGCATCCCAGAGTCAAATTGGACCAAATCGTCCACCAGTGCAGGGATTCGAGAAAATTTGTGGACAGGTGGATTACGTCCTATAGATCCCCAGCAGCCTGAACCCACTGGGAAGCTAAGGTCCACTGAGCAGATCGCATGCGTAGACGAGCCATGGGAGTCACATGAACTGTGGAGGCCATGTGGCCGAGCAATCTCAACATCTGCCGAGCTGTGATCTGCTGGGACGCTCGCACCCGGGAGACGAGGGACAACAGTTTGTTGGCTCTTGTTTCCGGAAAATAGGCACGAGCTCCTATGAATTCGAGTCTCTGTACTGGGAGAAGGTGGGACTTTGGATAATTTATCACAAACCCCAGTAGCTCCAGGAGGCGAATAGTCATCTGCATGGACTGTAGAGCTCCTGCCTCGGATGTGTTATTCACCAGCCAATCGTCGAGATAGGGGAACACGTGCACTCCAAGCCTGCGGAGCGCTGCTGCTACCACAGCCAGGCACTTCGTGAACACCCTGGGCGCAGAGGCGAGCCCAAAGGGTAGCACACAGTACTGGAAGTGACGTGTGCCCAGCTGGAATCGCAGATACTGTCTGTGAGCTGGCAGTATCGGGATGTGTGTGTAGGCGTCCTTCAAGTCCAGAGAGCATAGCCAATCTTGTTCCTGAATCATGGGAAGAAGGGTGCCCAGGGAAAGCATCCTGAACTTTTCCTTGACCAGATATTTGTTCAGGGCCCTTAGGTCTAGGATGGGACGCATCCCCCCTGTTTTCTTTACCACAAGGAAGTACCTGGAATAGAATCCCAGCCCTTCTTGCCCCGGTGGCACGGGCTCGACCGCATTGGTGCTGAGAAGGGCAGAGAGTTCCTCTGCAAGTACCTGCTTGTGCTGGAAGCTGAAAGACTGAGCTCCCGGTGGGCAATTTGGAGGCATGGAGGCCAAATTGAGGGTGTATCCTTGCCGGACTATTTCGAGAACCCACTGGTCGGAGGTTATAAGAGGCCACCTTTGGCGAAAAACTTTCAACCTCCCCCCAAGGGGTACATCGTCCGGCACGGACACTTTGATATCGGCTATGCTCTGCTGGAGCCAGTCAAAAGCTCGCCCCCTGCTTTTGCTGGGGAGCTGAGGGGCCTTGCTGAGGCACACGCTGCTGACGAGAGCGAGCGCGCTGGGGCTTAGCCTGGGCCGCAGGCTGTCGAGAGGGAGGATTGTACCTACGCTTACCAGAAGAGTAGGGAACAGTCCTCCTTCCCCCATAAAAACGTCTACCTGATGAGGTAGATGCTGAAGGCTGCCTGCGGGAGAATTTGTCGAAAGCGTTATCCCGCTGGTGGAGCTGTTCTACCACCTGTTCGACTTTTTCCCAAAAAATGTTATCCGCACGGCAAGGGGAGTCCGCAATCCGCTGCTGGATCCTATTTTCCAGGTCGGAGGCACGCAGCCATGAGAGTCTGCGCATCACCACACCTTGAGCAGCGGCCCTGGACGCAACATCAAAGGTATCAAATACCCCTCTGCCCAGGAATTTTCTACATGCCTTCAGCTGCCTGACCACCTCCTGAAACGGCTTGGCTTGCTCAGAAGGGAGCTGGTCCACCAAGTCCGCCAGCTTACGCACATTGTTCCGCATATGGATGCTCGTGTAGAGCTGGTAAGATTGAATCTTGGCCACGAGCATGGAAGAATGGTAGGCCTTCCTCCCAAAGGAGTCTAAGGTTCTGGGGTCTTTGCCCGGGGGCACCGAAGCATGCTCCCTAGAACTCTTAGCCTTCTTCAGGGCCAGAACCACCACACCAGAGTCGTGAGGCAACTGAGTGCGCATCAGCTCTGGGTCCCCATGGATCCGATATTGGGATTCTATCTTTTTGGGAATGTGGGGATTAGTTAGTGGCTTGGTCCAGTTCGCCAGCAATGTCTTTTTCAGGACATGATGCATGGGTACTGTGGACGCTTCCTTAGGTGGAGAAGGATAGTCCAAGAGCTCAAACATCTCAGCCCTTGGCTCATCCTCCACAACCACCGGGAAGGGGATGGCCGTAGACATCTCCCGGACAAAGGCCGAGAAAGACATACTCTCGGGAGGAGAAAGCTGTCTTTCAGGGGAGGGAGTGGGGTCAGAAGGAAGGCCATCAGACTCCTCGTCAGAGAAATATCTGATGTCCTCCTCTGCCTCCCACAAGGCCTCATCATCGGTATCAGACACAAGTTCACGGCTCTGTGTCTGAAGCCGTGTCCGTCTCGACTCCGTGGAACCACGGCCACGGTGGGAGCATCGAGAGCTGGACTCCCTGGCCGGCAGCGGCGAAGCTCCCTCCCCCGACGTCGTCGGGGAGTCCACCTGGGAGGCAGCCGAAACCGGTACCCTCACCCCGGGCAAAGGGCCAGCTGTCGCCTCACTCGACGGCACCGGTGGCGCAAGCACCCCCGGTACCGGAGAAGGGCGCAACAGATCTTCCAGAATGCCAGGAAGAACGGCCCGGAGACTCTCGTGCAGAGCGGCTGTGGAGAAAGACTGAGAAGCTGCTGCAGGCGTCGAGGTCAGAATCTGCTCCGGGCATGGAGGCGGTACCGGGCTGTCCGGGGTAGAGCACACCGACACCTCCTGGATGGAAGGTGAGCGGTCCTCCCGGTGCAGATGCCTGCTGGGTGCCGACTCCCTCGGCGACCCAGAGCTCCCGGTACCAAGTCGGGAAGGTGACCGGTGACGATGCTTCTTCGACTTCTTCGAGCGAAGCATGTCACCGGAGCTCCCCGGTACCGATGAGGAGGACGTTGAATCAAGACGTCGCTTCCTCTGGGCCGGGGCCGAAGATGGTCGATCCTGGGGGGGGGGGGGGGGGGGGGGCTGTACCGCAGGAGCCCTCAGGGCAGGAGGAGACCTACCCGAAGGCTCACTGCCACCAGCAGGGAAATGGACAGCCCTCACTTGCACTCCAGACGAAGCACCACCGTCCGACGACATCAGCACCAGAGGGGGTCCCGGTACCACCGATGCACTCTTCCGAAGTCTTGGTACTGACGATGCAGGAGGAAGACGCCTTGATGCAGTTGACGTCGATGCAATCTCCGAAGACTTCGGTGCTGCCGACGCTGATGCACCCGATGAATCTCGAGAAGCTGCTGCCGTCGAAGCGCCGGAGAACAGAACGTTCCACTGGGCTAATCTCGCTACCCGAGTCCTCTTTTGCAAAAGAGCACAAAGACTACAGGCCTGCGGGCGGTGCCCAGCCCCCAGACACTGAAGACACGAGGCGTGCCTATCAGTGAGCGAGATTACCCGGGCGCACTGGGTGCATTTCTTGAAGCCGCTGGAAGGCTTCGATGTCATGGGCGGAAAAATCGCGCCGGCGAAATCAAAGTTCGCGATGATGACAAGAGGCACCAAGAAAAAGGGGAGAAAAAACCCGTATGGGTGGCCAACAAGGCTGCTACCCGAAAGCGAAAGGAAACTTACGCTGGGGAAAAGGGAAACTAGAAATACGGGAAAAGGGAGCCTTTCCTTTTTTTTTTTTTTAACACAGAAAATTAGAAAACTCGAAAGACACGCAAGGTCTTCTGAGGGGCACGAAACGGCGGCAAAACACGACCGTCCCGAGCGCGGACAAAAGAAGACTGACGAACACGAGCCGGTTCGGGCGGGAAGACGGCCGCGCATGCGCAGTGCGCATGGGCGCGCGAGGGCTAGCAAACGTCTTTGCTAGTGAAGATTCCGATTGGAGGGGGTGCCTGCTTGTCCTTGGAGAATTAGGTCTTACCTGATAAGTTTCTTTCCTTTAGCAACTGGTGGGTTGTGTTCATCCACCAGCAGGTGGAGATAGAGATAACAGAACTCTAGGGAGTAAAGCAGACAGCCAGCCCCTCTATCAGTTAGTATATATCTTTCGAAAGCAGATATACAATGTTTCTTGCCAATTTCTAGCAATTATAGAAACTCCATTTTTGCATCTGTGAGGTTTTCTTTTTTTCCATGTGACAACAGAAAGAAAAGAAGGGACCAAGGAAGCGACAACAGTGATATCCACATAACATCTAAAAGGATTTTATTTTATGCCAAAAAGAAAAAAAAAGTTTTCTGTATAAAGAACCCAAGAGCCCATTACCTGTTCCTATTGGGCCATGCCTCTCTTTATGCATCCAATCAACCCATATGCCATTAGAAAAAGCAACACAGAATAAGTTTCTGCAACTGTCACAAGATGTCACTGTTGCTACACATTTACTAAATAGCACATTTACTATAATCTGGTGTAAATTTTATCTACAGGATATTTCCAAAACAGGAATACCCACTGCCTGTTACATTTCCAGCCTAGTGAAACCTGCTGCATGGAAGTGTCCTCATCTCTCTATATAAAAGGCAAAACCAACGTTCTATGAAGCCTCCAGCCGGAAGTGTGAAGGGGGCGAGATATCCGGTTTCCCTATGAGTGTCTGCCCCGCCCTCTCTGTAACACAGTCAGTGAAGGAAAACAGAAGAGCACAAAATCAAATCGCTGGCTCTGTAACAGTGAAGGACTCAGAGGGGGGAGGGGAGAGAGGCCAGAGGGCACGGACACACACACTCCCACATGCACACAGAAGAAAACATTGCTAGCCCCCGTTTCATTTGCATCAGAAACGGGGCTTTTTTACTAGTTTCCTTATAAAAGATAATTGCTATTCTGAATGAATAGCAAATTTTCTGCACCTAAATAATGTATAAGCTACCCTCCTCCCCAGTTTTCTTTTATAATAGCGTTTGCCACAATACCTGTAGCAGGTATTCTCAAGAGGACAGCAGCATTTATATTCACACAGATGAGTAATGTGGGTCCCCATTGTCGGTCTGGAGCTTGTGACAAGCTTAAAAAAAGGTGTTTCAGCGCAAGACCCGCTCCACTGTGAGAATATAAGGCCTGCTGTCCTCTAAGAATACCTGCTACAGATAAGTATCTTCACTTTCTCCGAGGACAAGCAGCCCTATAATTCTCAGATAGGAATCCCTAGCTACCAGGCTCACCAAAATCTACCAGTGGTCAATTGAACCTTACAACAGCAAGGGTAAAAAAGTAATTCATCTTAAACTATATACAATCTGAGGGAGAGTGCAACCTAGAACAGAACAAAACTAGCCTAGGAGTGTGGAGTTGGACTCTAGACCCCAAATTCTGCAGAACTGTCTTATCCAAACCGACAGTCACATTGAGTATCCTGCTAAAGGGTCATTCCATGCCAAGTGGTCTAAAATTAAAAAAGTTCCCACCATCATGTTCTCCAATTTTGTTCAAATTTTATCTGTTGCGCGAGTCAGGTGTTAAACGAAGTTTCCCAAAATTTGAGGTCTCTAACTGCAATAGTTGCAGATTTAGACCCCCTTTTCTGAAAGGTTGTCAGTCCATGAGCGTGCGACATTTACCAAAATGCCATTTTTGTGGTCTAATAAAATCCAAACATTTATAAGAATGGCTAAAAAATTCAAAACCTGTACAGTTTTTGATGCTACTTCCGATGAAATACATTTTAACATTATGGATGCAAAATCCAGTCAAACAAGTTGACTCAAAGTGTGCATCAAAATTGGTCGCAACTCATTGGAACATATTTGGACCAATATTCAGACCGCAACAACTTCCATGCAAACAAAGATACGGACTTGAAATTTTGAACAAGCATTATGCTTGTGCTGGACATAATACTGCCAGATTTGCAACTAACCAGCATCTATAACCGCCCTGCAGGATCTCTTCAAAGTTGGCACTGTCAGCGCAAATAGTGACCAAAGCTGCAAAAGTAATATAGAGTGGTGCAAGCAAACACAAGAAAGTCAAGCAGGGTGAGAGTGAGGAGAGTTCCAAACAACCAAGGCAAACAAGAAGTAAAAGCATCAAAAAGATTATTTGCCAAAATCTACTGACACAAAGACCATACACAGGCTGTGTTTCAGCACAAAGTCTTCCTCAGGGGTCTAAAAGACATGGACACAATGAGATAAAAGATATAAATGTTTAAACCATGGCATGGATCGTGTCATAATGAAACAGAATGAAAGAATTGACACAGATTGAACCTGCATAACAAACAAGTGAATAGAAAAGGCTGTAATGAACCTTGGTGATTGGGATGAATAGACAGAACATACCCAATACAAAAGAGTTCCTATATAAGTAAAAGCGTGTGATAAACAAGATAAATAAACATAATACGTGCAGAAGCTGAAGGAAGAAAATAATCAATAATAAAAGTCCCTAAAAAAAAAAACAAAAAAAAAAACTTAGGACGCATACTGTAACAGTTCAAAGCAAGTCAGCTTCACAGAGTTACAAATGGAAAAAAGTCAATACTACACTGGGCACAGTATGAACTAGAAAAGAAACATAAGGATAAAACAACTAAAAAGAATAAGCAAATGCCAACAGCTGCATACAAAAAGTCATCCGCATCTACAATATGTATAAAACCACTCTAACCCTGAAGTCAGAGGGACCTGACCTGTCATGGCCAGCTGATGTAAAAGGAGCAAACACAGGGGTGCAGTGCAACGTCTGTCCAAGTGTAAAATACCACACAGGAACAGAGACAAAATAAAAAAAACTGCTATACACTCTATACAAATATCTATATAAGAGATGGGCAAACCAGTGATACAGACAAATAGAAGCTGAAAGAGTTATAATAAGTCATTTAGGCATAATACAAAGTGCCAATATAAGTTGGTCATAACCATGTAATATACTTAGGCATCCGAAGTATACAACAAGACCCACTGCAGCAAAACTGACTCCAGTAAATTTGAAAAATCAAGAGATGAGGATACGGGAGCTCACCCAGAACATATTAAGACAACGTGTGCTGTATCGCCAAAAGTGCCTATACATAGCGACAAAAGAAAAAACAAAAAAATATAAAAATGAAAATAATCATAAAGTGGAAAAATGAGTCACGTAAATACAGCACAGTAGTCTCAGTATCTACTACAAAAGACAGACTCCTTGAAGTAGCGCTGTTGGAAAAAAGTGCTATTGAATCAAATGGAGGAATATAAATATCTGTGTAGGAGTGATATGCCACAAAAAAAAAAGCATGCAGTACAAAAAGATATATGAAGTGAAAAAACACCCTTGGTTCTGTAGGAATGGGCAGAATGGAATGGTATGAAATTTAAAAATATATATAACAATGGTCAAACCAATAAGAAACAAAGTTGATCAACTCTACTATCCCATCTCCTGACAGTTGTTATATTGACCATGTGCCCATTATCCTTTTTGCTACCACCATATCCCTTCCTTTCCATCTTCCTACACCTACCTCCCAACGCTCAATTCCTTCTGCTCTCAATTTCTCCCACGATTAATTTACTTCCGTTAACCCCATTAATTTCGCATTTACTACAAATTGTATATTCTTCTTACAACTTTGTAATTCTTTGTATTGTTACTATGTAAGCCGCATTGATCCTGCCATGTGTGGGAAAGCGTGGGGTACAAATGTGATAAATAAAGGACAAATATCAACTCAGCAAAAAGCAAACCAGCAATATAAAGGGAGATAAACCATAATACAAAGCTACAATATGGCAAAAAGGCGTGACAAAAAGACAGGAAGTCAGAACTGATCTACAAGGAATAACAACCAGTCATCTCTGTGAAGAATAGAACAACAGAAAAAGTTTGCAAAAACAAAAAAAAACCACACACAGTAAGAGAAAGGGGCCATGGCTATGTACATCAAGGGTGTCAGGCAGAAAAATGTAATTGGAGCATATGCTAATAAGAAAAATGAGAAAGAAGGAGAGGAATCCTCACGTGCAACAAAAGAAATGGACAAAAAAGTAAGGACAAATCGAAGAGGAAATGAGGAAGTCTAATATGGATAGCTTAAAAAACAACCCGACCCGGCTGTGTTTCGGCACCAGAGCCTGTATCGGGTCAAATAAATCTACATAAAAAATGAAAATTCAATATAAAAATATGACAAATGAACAATAGTGACACAAAACAAATTATATAATGAAAAAATGAAAAACTGAAATTATAATTAATCATGCATACAAATTATAAAAACATTCATATCTATGAATAGCAAATTTCATTAACCCAAATAATATTCAGACAGTATTGATTGGAAATGAAAATTATTTTGAAATTAATTTTTTTTTAAAACAGAGAAATATAGAATAAAAAAATAAAATAAGTAATCAGTGGATGATATTATTGGAAAAAGTTAAGAACATGTGTGTACAAATAGATATTAGTCCTAATTCATACCATAACTTGTTCAAGAATGAATGTACCTTTTGTGTTGTGGCTAGTGGATAAACCAAGAGAAACGTGGCTATATTACTTCTAAAATGAAAAAAATGGAAAGGTCAATTTTTAATAGACAGGTCATTTAATACAAATAAAAGCAAAAATATTTTAGTGACCAGACTACAGCAAACTGTAGTGGAAAAGATGCAAAAGGATAAAAACAATATAAACAATCTTGTATACCGGATGAATTATGAGAAGGATATCATATATCCAACGTTTTATACTGAAAGGAAAAGTGTTCTAGATATCGTATTTTGGAATGGTGAGTAAAACACTATCAGATCAAGTACGTGTATGAGATTCCAAGATGGCGTTGTGAATGGACGCACCTGTGTTGGCTCCTGGGGATTGCTCTGTTTGTGGGTCCTCTGCGGCGCCTCTGTCGAGGCGCCTCGTTGGGCATGGGGAGACGGAGGAGAGGGGTGGGGGAGCATCCCTCGGCTCCTGTGGCTTTTTCGGCGATGAGGCAGACAACTTTGCAATTTTTCAGACAGCAACCAGGTCCTCAGGGCTTTTCGACCCCCTCTGCAACTCTCGGCACTTCGGTGTTGATTGAGAATGGAAACGGGGCTTCCCTGAGCCCCGTGGAACGAGTTGCTCCACCCCAGCCTGGAGGGGAGTTGCTGGCAGCTCTGACAGGGAAGGAAGCCGAAGGGGCTCAGCCCGACCTGTTTGAGGGAGTGTCTGCAGTAACGGAGGCTGAATCTCAACACCGAGAACTATTGCTACAATCAGCTTCAAAGGTATTGCCTCAGGATATAGTTTCTAAACTTGCTTGTGTTGAAGATCAACCTCACCCTTCTCTAGCCATTAGTGGTGTGAATAGACCAGCAACTGCGACATTAGAGTCACTATGGGATATGGTTTACAGCATTCACACTTCTATGCAAACTACTTAAAAAAAACGAATACTTCTGACATAAAGAGGCAGATGCACTAAAGCTTAATGAGCCTTTAATGACCCTCCAACGAGGAAAATTTGATCCGTTGCATGCATCAAAGGGCTTTTACCGAGGAAGCCAGCAGCTAACGAAAACGGAATGGAGATGAGCAATTAGTGTGAAAACCCCATTGAAACGAGATGCACTAACCTTTTCCGATTGCCTTTACGCAGGAAAAAGGCAGGAAATCTAACGAGAGGTCTGGACCTCTCGTTAGGATAGCTCTGTGCCAGGAAAAATAGTAAAGTGAAAAAACAAACAAACTGTGAGCCAATCCCAGCGCATTAGCAGAGCTAATAGCGCTGTGATTGGTCAAAAGGAAACTGAAAGGCACAATCCATAAACAGAAGCCTCTACAAGCCCCAAGGAGTTCAAAAATATTTTTTTTCTAGGCATGCATTCCCGTCCTCAGACTGCAAACAAAACACACGTTGCTTAGAAGGAGAAAAAATAAAGGCTTCATCATCTGTCTCTCGATCAGCAACAGAGAACATAAACTTAGAAGGTGGGCTGGGGCACGAGTTGAATGCCAAGACATTATTGAAGAATTCAGCTCTCCCTGAAAAAACTGATTTTCAGGTTTTATTTTCATGGCAATAAATCCAGGGGCAGGAGGAAGAAATGGTCCCCAGAACTTCATGCCACTCTTTGCAAGATCTTTCAACCCTGTTTTCGCACAGCCCCGGCCCCCTTCCCTTCCTCACTACTCTGTCTCCCCTCAGCTCCGCCTCCCGACATCCTCCGCCCTGTGCCCCGCCCCCTCTTGGGGTCGTCGCCGCCATTCCCCCCCCTCCACCGGGCCCCCCTCCCTGTTACCGGGCCCGTGCAGCACCTCTCTCCTCTGTCCGAAGACGCTGCACGGGCAAGAAGAAAAGCTGATGCCTGTCTTCGCACAGCTTCGGTCGCGCGTCTCTCTCCTCCTGCGCCCGCCCCTGTCTGACATCAGTAACCTACGTAGGTCCTTTATGGACGTCCTTCACTCAAAACAACCAGCCGGAAACCTTTGCCTAGCCACGTCCAAGTGCTCGTCAGGGCCGTCCTTCTAAAGTGCCTAACATGGAAATCCTTCACTAAAAAAAGGACGTCCCTAACAAGCACTTGACGTTTCTCTCAAAGATTTTTTTGTGATGGGTGCGAGGACGTCCAAATCAAAAAACCATTTGGATGTCTCTTTCGATTATGCCCCACCTCCAGGTCTCTCAGCCAATCACAGTGCATTAAGCTGACACCAGTGACAGCTAAACCTGCTGTGATTGGCTGAGAGAGACCTGGAGGAGGGGCATCGGACGTGCTGCTAACACCCGGGGCAAGGCAGCCGGAGCAGAAGCTACCGATAGCTGCCAGGTTTGAGTTTGATGACACGGTGTGGAGGGGCTTGACAGAGAAGTTCCGAACCGTGGACAAGGAGGAAGGTAGAAGACTGAAGATCGGTCCCCCGATCCCCGGCTTGCAGATGCAGTTTGCCGCCTGCGGGATGCCTTACAGGGAGAGAAGGTGTTCCTCGGCAGAGACATCCTTTTTTTCGTTTGTTTGTTTTAGTGAAGAACGTCCATAAAGGACATCCTTGGCATGCGCAGAGCAGCCAGCATAACACTTGGCTGCTCTGCACATGCTCGACCGGCCGACTGGCTTCCGAGGGAATAGAGAATGCAAGTGAGCTACAACGAGCAGTTCATTAGCATTCCATTTCCTTGATGCATGGCCGTTCCCTACCGATTCGCTATGGAATCGGTAAGGGAAGGGCTCTTCCGAGGACCTTAGTGCATCTGGTCCTGAGTTTGATTCCCACTGCAGCTCCTTGTGACTCTGGGCAAGTCACAACCCTCCATTGCCCCTGGTACATAATAAGTACCTGAATATATGTAAATCTCTTTGAATGTAGTTGCAAAAACCTCAGAAAGGCAGTACATTAAGTCCCATTTTCCCTTTCCCTCTCTCTCCTTCTCTGCACATATTCAGCAGACTGCTAAAACCCATTGTGTCTTTCTCTATAATAATCAGTAAAATTTGCCCATTCCTTTCTGAGAACACTACCAGAACCCTTATCCACACTCTTATCACCTCTCGCTTAGACTATTGCAACCTGCTTCTCATGGGTCTCCCACTTAGCCATCTCTCTCCTCTTCAATCTGTTCAAAATTCTGCTGCATGCCTTATATACCGCCAGTGTCGCTATGCTCATATTAGCCCTCTCCTCAAGTCACTTCACTGGCTCACTAGCCGTTTCCGCATACAGTTAAAATTCCTCTTATTGACTTACAAGTGCATTCACTCTGTAGCTCCTCAGTACCTCTCCACTCATTTCACCCTACACTCCTCCCCGGGAACTCCGTTCACTGGGTAAATCTCTCTTATCTGCACCCTTCTCCTCCACCGCTAACTCCAGATTCCGTTC
Source organism: Microcaecilia unicolor (assembly GCF_901765095.1). Lineage (NCBI taxonomy): Eukaryota > Metazoa > Chordata > Amphibia > Gymnophiona > Siphonopidae > Microcaecilia > Microcaecilia unicolor. The sequence continues at coordinate 90,631,704 of NC_044043.1, read as the reverse complement.
CGTTTATCTTGTTACACCATATGCCTGGAATAGGCTCCCTGAGTCAGTATGTCAAGCTCCATCTCTGGCTGTCTTCAAATCTAGGCTAAAAGCCCACCTTTTTGATGCTTATTTAACTCCTAACCCTTACTCACTTGTTCAGTACCCACACTATCATTCCCACCTTAGTAATTCCCTTATCTCTTATTTGTCCTGTTTTCTGTCCTAATTAGATTGTACGCTCTTTCGAGCAGGGACTGTCTCTTTACGTTCAAACGTACAGCACTGCATACGTCTTGTACTGCTATAAAAATGATAAGTAGTAGTAGTACTATTAGCCACCAAGTTCATAGAAAGTTAATTATGTTCACTGGCTCAGGCTGCTTGCTATGTGAATATTCCATCAGTGCTTCATTATTGCTACCAAGTATTACATATTAAGGACATTTGCTTTAAACTGTTTTAAAATTCTTTTATCAAGACCTAACATGCTTTTTTTTTTTTTTTTAAGAAAAATATATGTCAGGCAGCTCTGTTTGTCTGCTTTTTGGGTGAAGGAAGCAGCTTCACAGCAGGAATACTTTTAAATTTCCTCTCTGCCCTAAAATCGATGACATTCTGGCCCTTTGTCCTACAGACTCAAGGAACTGAGCTTGACTACTGGTGTTTTTGGTTCTTGGTCTCCAATATGTTAGTTTTAGAATAATTATTTTATGAAAACGTATTTGAATTTGTATCATATCTTATTTATTCATGAAGGGCCCTTTTTGTGGTAGTGGGGTATGTTTTGAACTTAATTTTAATAGTGGACAATAATTGTGGCGATTATTTCCGAGACATAGAGGCTGGTGCAGTTTAACCTGTCATCACAGAGCTGATAAGGAAAGCTAAGAGGGACTTCGAAAAAAAAGATTGCGTTGGAGGCAAACACACATAGTAAAATTTTTTAGGTATACTAAAGCAGGAAGCCGGCAAAAGAATCGGTTGGACCGCTAGATGACCGAGGAGTAAAAGGGGTGATCAGGGAAGACAAAGCTGTAGTGGAAAGATTAAATGAATTTTTTGCTTCGGTCTTCACCGAGGAAGATTTGGGTGGGATACCGTTGCCGGAAATGGTATTCGAAGCTGACGAGTCGGAGAAACTTAATGAATTCTCTGTAAACTGGAGGATGTAATGGGGCAGTTCTACAAACTGAAGAGTAGCAAATCTCCTGGACCAGATGGTATTCATCCCAGAGTACTGACAGAACTGAAAAATGAGCTTGCGGAGCTAATAGAAATATGTAATTTATCCTTAAAATCGAGCGTGGTACCGGAAGATTGGAGGGTGGCCAATGTAATGCCGATTTTTAAAAAAGGTTCCAGAGGAGATCCGGGAAATTATAGACCGGTGAGTCTGACGTCTGTGCTGGGCAAAATGGTAGAGACTATTATTAAGAACAAAATTACAGAGCATATTCAAAAGCATGGATTAATGAGACAAAGTCAACATGGATTTAGTGAAGGGAAATCTTGCCTCACCAATCTACTACATTGGTGAACAAATATGTGGATAAAGGGGAGCCGGTTGATATTGCGTATCTGGATTTTCAGAAGGCGTTTGACAAAGTACCTCATGAAAGACTCCAGAGGAAATTGGAGAGTCATGGGATAGGAAGTAGTGTTCTATTGTGGATTAAAAACTAGTTAAAAGATTGAGAACACAGAGAGTAGGGTTAAATGGTCATTATTCTCAATGAAGAAGGGTAGTTAGTGGGGTTCCCCAGGGCTCTGTGCTGGGACCGTTGCTTTTTAACATATTTATAAATGACCTAGAGATGGGAGTAACTAGTGAGGTAATTAAATTTGCTCATGACACAAAGTTATTCAAAGTCGTTAAATCACGGGAGTCTAAATGGCAGATGACGTTTAATGTGAGCAAGATAAAAAGTGATGCATGTGGGAAAGAGGAACCCAAATTATAGCTATGTCATGCAAGGTTCCACGTTAGGAGTCACGGACCAAGAAAGGGATCTAGGTGTTGTCGTTGATGATACGTTGAAACCTTCTGCTCAGTGTGCTGCTGCAGATAAGAAAGCAAATAGAATGTTAGGTATTATTAGGAACGAAATGGAAAACAAAAATGAGGATGTTATAATGCCTTTGTATCGTTCCATGGTGCGACCGCACCTCGAATATTGTGTTCAATTCTGGTCGCCGCATCTCGTACAAGATATAGTGGAATTAGAAAAGGTGCAGAGAAGGGCGACGAAAATGCTTGGAGAAAAGGCGGCTGAGGGGAGATATGATAGAGGTCTATAAAATAATAAGTGGAGTTGAATGGGTAGATGTGATGCGTCTGTTCACGCTTTCCAAAAATACTAGGAGTAAGGGGCATGCGATGAAGCTACAATGTAGTAAATTTAAAACGAATCCGAAAAAAAATTTCTTCACTCAACGTATAATTAAACTCTGGGATGCGTTGCCAGAGAATGTGGTAAAGGCGGTTAGCTTAGCGGAGTTTAAAAAAGGTTTGGGCGGCTTCCTAAAGGAAAAGTCCATAGACCATTATTAAATGGCCGGGGAAAATCCACTATTTCTGGGATAAGCAGTATAAAATGTTTTGTACATTTTTGGGATCTTGCCGGGTATTTGTGACCTGGATTGGCCACTATTGGAACAGGATGCTGGGCTTGATGGACCTTTGGTCTTTCCCAGTATGGAAATACTTATGTACTTATGCATGCACTAGCACTTGGTAGGTTGAGGGTTGTTTACATCATTGACCATTTGTATGTTATATACTAATAATAATAAAGTTTGAAAAACTGTACCGTAGAACATACAAACAGGAAATCAAATTGTGGTAAATAAATTAAACTCAACAAGAAACAGGCAAATCTCCATTCTCAAAAAATAAATAAATAAAAATAGTCTTGATGTTTAGCTCAAAGACACTGGTTACTTTCACTTAACGAAGTCAACTAGATCTATTAATAATTTAACCTCAACCATCAAACCATGCCAAATAAAAGTTTCATTGTTTACTGGGAAAACTTTGCAAACCCAAAAAACCCTTATCAGTAAGGTAAAAAAAGAAACCAACAACTTAGATGAGCTACTGGTGTATGGCAGTGACAGAAAGCAGCATAGAACACATTAGTGCTGATAAACTTTTCTAATGTCAACTGTCTCAGGTTATATAAACACATTGCAGACATATGTAAGAGCCTTGGTAAGAGCCAGTTTAAAAACTGGTGCACCTTATTCATTCCACAAAACAGGATAGGCCAAAACAACCCTACATGTAAAGTCACAGCAAAATTAGGGGGAGTAGGGATCAAAGAGGACTGAGGTGACTGGAAAATACTTTTTTTTGGTGGCTCCAACTACATGATGATAACTGTAAGCAAAAATAAAAAAAGCAACAGACTCAATTTGGACCCATGTTTTGGCACAAAAATGCAGACAGACTCAATATGGGCATGTGTTTTGGCACAGCAGAACCTGCATCAAGAGTCGTGTGATCTTCTGAAAAACTTGCTTCATGGATGCAAGTGTAAGTTGGTTCCTCAAACAGCGCCAATTGTAGAAGCAGAACTGTACACATGGTTCTGTCAAAACCTTGTGAGTGGTACATACAAAATCTAAGATGTTTCCTGCACTGATAATTTTCTATGTACCAGTCTCAGAAAGTCCTCATGCAGGTACAGCTGCACCAAAATATGGGAATGTGTCGAGTCTGTTTGCATTGTTACTTATCACTGGTGTCAGCTAAATGCGCTATGATTGGCTGAGAGAGACCTGGAGGGGGCATAATCAAAAGGGACATCCAAATAGTTTTGATTTGGACATCCTCGCACTTCCCGATCCGATTCTCTCCAGCGGTGGTCATTTCGGGCACACAAGAAAAACACGTCCAAAAAGGCCACACATCACAAAATCTGAAGAAAAAAAACGTCCAAGTGCTCTTCGGGGATGTACCACGTGGAGTTAGTGCATCTGGCTGTATATACGGTATCACTAAAGTACTTGAAGCGGTGCAAAGAAACGCTACGAGAATGGTATGGGATTTGCGTTACAAGATGCATGAGAGACTTGCTGACCTGAACATGTATACCCTGGAGGAAAAGAGAAACAGGGGCGGATAGGATTCAGACGTTCAAATATTTGAAAGGTATTAATCCGCAAACGAACCTTTTTCGCAGATGGGAAGGCGGTAGAACTAGAGGACATGAAATGAGATTGAAGGGGGGCAGACAAGAAAAATGTCAGGAAGTATTTTTTCACAGAGAGAGTGGTAGATACTTGAAATGCCCTCCCGCGAGAGGTGGTGGTGATGAAAAAACGGTAATGGAATTCCAAAAATGCGTGGGATAAACATAAAGGAATCCTGTTCAGAAGGAATGGATCCTCAAAAGCTTAGCGGAGATTGGGTGAGCCGGTGGTGGGAGGCGGGGATAGTGCTGGGCAGACTTATATGGTCTGTGTCACAGCTGGTGGTCAGTGTTGCCAGGTAGGTGGTTTTACTGCCCAATTGGGCGGTTTTCCGCGACCCGCCGCGGGAAATTTTTGCCCGCGGCAGGTTGCGGTTTTTTGGGCTTGTTTTGGGTCTTTTGGGCGGTTTTTTAAGTGGTTTTTTTTTTTGGCCGCGGGGGCGGGGCTAGTGGGATTTTGGGCGGGGTTAATGATGTTCTGGGTGGGGCCGATGACTGGGAGGCGGGGTTGATGATGGCGGGGGTGATGATGCGGGGGTGGGGGTGTCAGGGGCGGGGTTTGACTTTGGGCGGGTTTTGGTGGGGAAAAATTTTTCCACCTGGCAACCCTGCCGGTGGTTGGGAGGTGGGGATAGTGCTGGGCAGACTTATACAGTCTGTGCCAGAGCTGGTAGTGGGAGGCGGGATAGTGTTGAGCAGACTTATACGGTCTGTGCCAGAGCCGATGGTGGGAGGTGGGGCTGGTGGTTGGGAGGCGGGGATAGTGCTGGGCAGACTTATATGGTCTGTGCCAGAGCCGGTAGTGGGAGGCGGGGCTGGTGTTGGGAGGCGGGATAGTGCTGGGCAGACTTATGCTCAGTGTTGCCAGGTGGGCGGTTTTACCGCCCAATTGGGCGGTTTTCCGCGACCTGCCGCGGGAAATTTTTGCCCGCGGCGGGTTGCGGGGTTAGTGACGTTTTGGGCAGGGTTAGTGATGTTCTGGGCGGGGCCGGTGACGGCGGGGTGATGACGTGGGGGTGTCAGGGGCGGGGTTTGAGTTTGGGCGGGTTTTGGGCTGGATTTAGGCTGGTTTGGGTGGGAAAAAATTTTTCCACCTGGCAACCCTGCTTATGCGGTCTGTGCCCTGAAAATGGCAGATACAAATCAAGGTCAGGTATACTATAAAGTAGCACATATGAGTTTATCTTGTTGGATGGACCGTGCAGGTCTTTTTCTGCCGTCATCTACTATGTTACTTACCATTCACCAATTCCTATTTTAGGCCTCCACACCTGACTTCCTCAAGAGAAACTCCAGATCCTGTATTATTCAGTCAGCCCCGCACCCACCTACCCATCAGATGCCCCCGCACTCCTGGATTTGAGCCCACTCTCGGACTGGAAGTTTGGACGCCATCCTAGGGGGAGGGGGCGCAGCTGGGTTTTTTTTTACTCACCGTTTGAACATCTGCTCCATGTCCTTGATCTGCTTCCTGGAGAACTCCTTGAACTCCGTGTAGGGGTTGAAGACCCTCAGGCTGGGCTGTTGCTGGTCTCCGACGCCCTCGTTCAGGTCGCAGCGCCGCTGCAGCTTGGCGCTCAGCTCCGAGTCCGCCGTCGTCGTCGTGACACCCGCCCCGGCGGGGTGGTCGTCCTCCTGGGCAGCGCCGTCCTCGACCAGCGCCGGCTCCTCCTCACCCTCCTCGATCCTCAGCCGCCTGTTCAGCTTGTTCGCCAGCTCGTCCGAAGCCATGGAATTTGGCGCGCGAAACACACAGATATTATATATTATGTATAAGGGGGGGGGGAGGGGAGCGGAAGACTAACGAACAATCACCTCAGAAACACACCTGAGCAACTGTCTCGCGCTCTCTCTCACCCACCAACAACAACAACCTAACGGGCCGCCTTAACCGCTTCCCCTCCCCCTGCTGCTGCCGCGAGCCAACCGCCTCTGCAGCGAACGTTCCCCTGCTCGTGCAGCATGTGTATGCTGCCCCCTGATTGGTCAACGCCGACGTGCAGGCGGCAGCTAATTGGCCAGTTCTTTTTTTTTTTTCCCTTCTTGGTTGCGTGCCTGGGGCGTCTGTCTGTTTCTCTGCCTCTCTCTCTCTGTCTTCCGGTCAGCGTGTACAGACTGTTGATTAGAGAGATGGTTTTGCCCTATGTGGGTTTAGCTAAGAGGTTGCATTGCACCACTGCGAATTGCACATCTCAGTTCAGCTGCAACTTTCCAAACTTCCTCTTCTTCAGGCTGCAGACGTGAGAATCCTGAAACATGAATCTATCTGAATGCATGAGGAGGATACGCTGCATGATGCGCGGCAGGTCGAGAGGGCTGCGCTTTACTGATTTTATGTTAAAGTATTTCTATAGAATCAGCAGTTACAATATTTGAATGGGGGGGGGGGGGGGGGGGCTCTTCAAACCGGGTCCCAATGCACAGTCCCCGGCTGTAAGACGAAGATTTCAGGTCTTGATTGCAAGTGTCCCCTGAGGCAGAAGCGAAACAAGGGAGCTATACTGTCTGGCTTTAAGGACTTCTACTGTTTGCATTGGGACCCGGTTTGAAGATTACTAGCAGATATCGAGGAGAAGCTAGGTTTTTGAAATTTGTTGGTAGTAGGTCTCTTTGTAGTCGCCAGTACTAATCCTTGTTGACATTTTGCAACTTATCTTATTCTTTCTGTTTGTTTGCTACAGCTAGTTTTTCTCCCTATGAGGAGTTGTCTATCGCTGAAGTTGGATTTCAGAGAGTAGTTCGAGTAGAGAGAAATGGTAGCCGTGTTAGCCCACTTTTCAAGGTAATCAATGGAAATAAAACATGGAAAAGAAAATAAGATGATACCTTTTTTTATAGGACATAACTCAATACATTTTTTGATTGGCTTTGGCAGGTAGCCCTTCTTCGTCAGATTGGAAATAAGAAAATGGTGGCAGATGACACTATATAATTCAGGGGCGTAGCCAGACCTCAGTAGGATGGGGGGGCACTGTTTTGCCACTGACCCCCCCCCCACCACTGCAAAAACCGTCCCCTGTCGCCGCCAGGTACCTTGTTTGCTGGCAGGGGTCCCCAACCCCCGCCAGCCGGAGTCTTCTTCAGCGCCGGTCGACTCTGACGCCTTCGCTGTGTGATGATCTGTTTCGAACTCCTTATGTCCTGCACCGTGCACATCCTGTATGTAGCCCCGTGCAGGACGTAAAGTGTCAGAAACAGATTATCACACAACGAAGGCGCCGGAGTCGACCAGCACTGAAGAAGACTCTTCAGCTGGCAGGGGTTGGGGGCCCCGCCAGCAAACAAGGTACCTGATGTGGGGGGGGGGGTCAAATGTAGAGGGGGCCAGGGCTTAATCTGTGGGGGCCCATGCCCCCACATAGCTATGCCCCCGGTATATATAAATGAAACATCAAAGCATTATTTCAGTGACAGTCTAACAGGATGAGAGTGGGTAAGGTGAGAGATGGGTGGATGAGGGACAGGGAGAGATATGCATGGAAATAAGAGGGTGACAAAGCAGTACACTTTTATGGTTTATAACGGGCTACAAAACCAAGATCTATTTTAAGTCCTGTCTGGTGGGTGTCAAAATATTTAATCATTCTGACTTCAAAGGTCTTAAGTTCCTGTATTATTTTAAAGTTCCCTTAAAGGGAGTTACCATTTTCAGAACCATGGAATTGCTGGACATTCCCAAAAGAAATGATAAAATGTACTGACTGCTCCATGACATTTGGCACAGATTGGAGAACACTACATGCCTTATACAGTTGTACCTGGGTGAAGCAGGCATTAAGCACTCTAAAATAGCATTCCCTATATCCTGCATTAGAAGTCAACCCAGGTAGCCCTTTATTCCTTGTCATCAATTCCAGACCAATGGGTTATGTCCATCCACCAGCAGATGGAGACAGAGAAAAAATGGTTCCAAGCACTTTGTCCCTTAAGTGTATTGGGCAGCCTAGCGGATGGTGGACAGATGTTCAGCTCCTCTTGGTGATGGCTAGCTCCTGTTCAAGCTTGGCTGGGGATGGTTGAGGAAGGGGTGTGCTGGTTAGAGAATGACACGGGGCCCTGCAGTAACCGCAGGGATGGGGACGGAGCTTGTGGGGACTGATCCCACAAGGACAGGGACAAACTTTGTCCCCTTGTCATTTTCTACTTTGAAGCCTGTTAATGAACTGGACTGTTATTTATGTTTGAGTGATGCAGACAGTGATTTTTTGGAAAAACAAGCAAATCTGCTGGTCACAACTAGCAAAATTTGCATGAGGGACCCTGTACATCCTGCTACCAGCACATCTTCTTTTGCAGGAAAGACAGTGGAAGACAGGAGAGGTAGACTGAATCCTGAGATTGTTGATGACTTCTTATTCATCCACAGATTAAAAAGTCATAACAGTGCTTCATAGGGCATATTTCACCCCTCTAGGGCATACAGAGCAGGTTGTATTTTGTACCCCTGTATATTTTAACAGGGTGGATTAGGATTCCTTGGGGTAGTAGAAATCAGCCATTGTTGGGGTTGGAAGGGTAGAGGGTGTGGTGAGGAGGGTTATTATAGCTGTTCGCTATTATTATTGTTTTCTTTTTGTAATTTATACACAATAGTTGAATAGCATATTGTTCCTTTTTATACTTTAATAAAAAGATTTAAATATAAAATCATAATCGTTTGAGGCATCTGCAGATGGGGACAGAAAGAGAATCCATGGGGATGGGCCAATATTTGTCCCCGTGTCATTCTGTAGTGCTGGTACCTGACTTTAGGTTTGTTTTAAAATGACAGTGGTACTGGATCACTCATCTGCCAGCTAGGAGATACCTAGTGGTACTGGGTTCCTCTCTTACTTTTGCCTGGTGTCTTTGAAGCTCACCGGGGAGGGGGAGGGGTATGGAACTAGGAATGGAGGAGTGGCCAAATGGTTAGAGCACTGGTCTTGCAATCCCGAGTTGGCCGGTTCAAATCCCACTGCTGCTCCTTGTGATCTTGGGCAAGTCACTCAACCCTCCGTTGCCTCAGGTACAAACTTAGATTATGAGCCCTCCTGGGACAGAGACATATCCAGAGTACCTGAATGTAACTCACCCTGAGTGTGAGCAAAATCTAAATAAATAAATATATGGAATGTTGCTACTATCTGAGATTCTACATGGAATGTTGCTAGTGGAGGAGTGGCCTAGTGGTTAGAGCACCGGTCTTGAAATCCAGAGGTGGCCAGTTCAAATCCCACTGCTGCTCCTTGTGATCTTGGGCAAGTCACTCAACCCTCCATTGCCTCAGGTACAAACTTAGATTATGAGCCCTCCTGGGACAGAGACATATCCAGAGTACCTGAATGTAACTCACCTTGAGCTACTACTGAAAAAGGTGTGAGCAAAATCTAAATAAATAAATAATAAAATAGGATGTGCCATACTACTATTTACTTTTCCTGCTGGGCAAATGTTTGCTTGCACAGCTAGATAAGTTGTTCTTTTTTTCTTCTTCTTCTTCTTCTTTCTTTCTTTCCCTTCAGAGTGTACAAGTTAAAAAAAACACACCCCAAACTCCACTTTTGGACTCGAGTTTTCTTTTTGGTGGGTTTCTGGAGTCGCAGACCTCTTTCTGGCTTTCTGTGACTGCAGCATGCTCTTTCTGTTGCTGCTGCTTGTGGTAGTCGGTCCTTGTTTGTTGGCAGCACACTTCCTTTCCACGCCTTACCAGGTATTTATTTATTTATTACATTTGTATCCCACCTTTTCCCACTTCCTAGTCGGCTCAAAGTGGCTTACGTAGTTCCGGAACAAATACAGTATAGGGAGCTTAGCCGAGATTGGATAACAGAGCCGGTAGTGGGAGGCGGGGCTGGTGGTTGGGAGGCGGGGATAGTGCTGGGCAGACTTGTACAGTCTGTGCCCTGAAAAAGACAGGTACAAATCAAGGTAAGTTATACACAAAAAAGTGGCACATTTCTTGGGCAGACTGGATGGACCGTGCAGGTCTTTTTCTGCCGTCATCTACTATGTTACTATTACAGTGACAAGTACAGTAAAGCAGTATCAGTAAATATGTTGGGGTGATTTAGACAAAATGTTAGGGTGTGATCATGTGTCGAGTTTGAGAATTGTCTGTTTCCTGATTAAAATGCCATATTTCATTATTTGGTGTTTATGTCAGATACTGTGGGCCTCCTTGAACAGATGATTAGTCGTAGATTTCAGGCGTTTTGGTAGAGAATTCCAGAGTTTTGTGCATATGTACAGTGGGGGAAATAAGTATTTGATCCCTTGCTGATTTTGTAAGTGTGCCCACTGACAAAGACATGAGCAGCCCATAATTGAAGGGTAGGTTATTGGTAACAGTGAGAGATAGCACATCACAAATTAAATCCGGAAAATCACATTGTGGAAAGTATATGAATTTATTTGCATTCTGCAGAGGGAAATAAGTATTTGATCCCCCACCAACCAGTAAGAGATCTGGCCCCTACAGACCAGGTAGATGCTCCAAATCAACTCGTTACCTGCATGACAGACAGCTGTCGGCAATGGTCACCTGTATGAAAGACACCTGTCCACAGACTCAGTGAATCAGTCAGACTCTAACCTCTACAAAATGGCCAAGAGCAAGGAGCTGTCTAAGGATGTCAGGGACAAGATCATACACCTGCACAAGGCTGGAATGGGCTACAAAACCATCAGTAAGACGCTGGGCGAGAAGGAGACAACTGTTGGTGCCATAGTAAGAAAATGGAAGAAGTACAAAATGACTGTCAATCGACAAAGATCTGGGGCTCCACGCAAAATCTCACCTCGTGGGGTATCCTTGATCATGAGGAAGGTTAGAAATCAGCCTACAACTACAAGGGGGGAACTTGTCAATGATCTCAAGGCAGCTGGGACCACTGTCACCACGAAAACCATTGGTAACACATTACGACATAACGGATTGCAATCCTGCAGTGCCCGCAAGGTCCCCCTGCTCCAGAAGGCACATGTGACGGCCCGTCTGAAGTTTGCCAGTGAACACCTGGATGATGCCGAGAGTGATTGGGAGAAGGTGCTGTGGTCAGATGAGACAAAAATTGAGCTCTTTGGCATGAACTCAACTCGCCGTGTTTGGAGGAAGAGAAATGCTGCCTATGACCCAAAGAACACCATCCCCACTGTCAAGCATGGAGGTGGAAATGTTATGTTTTGGGGGTGTTTCTCTGCTAAGGGCACAGGACTACTTCACCGCATCAATGGGAGAATGGATGGGGCCATGTACCGTACAATTCTGAGTGACAACCTCCTTCCCTCCGCCAGGGCCTTAAAAATGGGTCGTGGCTGGGTCTTCCAGCACGACAATGACCCAAAACATACAGCCAAGGCAACAAAGGAGTGGCTCAGGAAGAAGCACATTAGGGTCATGGAGTGGCCTAGCCAGTCACCAGACCTTAATCCCATTGAAAACTTATGGAGGGAGCTGAAGCTGCGAGTTGCCAAGCGACAGCCCAGAACTCTTAATGATTTAGAGATGATCTGCAAAGAGGAGTGGACCAAAATTCCTCCTGACATGTGTGCAAACCTCATCATCAACTACAGAAGACGTCTGACCGCTGTGCTTGCCAACAAGGGTTTTGCCACCAAGTATTAGGTCTTGTTTGCCAGAGGGATCAAATACTTATTTCCCTCTGCAGAATGCAAATAAATTCATATACTTTCCACAATGTGATTTTCCGGATTTAATTTGTGATGTGCTATCTCTCACTGTTACCAATAACCTACCCTTCAATTATGGGCTGCTCATGTCTTTGTCAGTGGGCAAACTTACAAAATCAGCAAGGGATCAAATACTTATTTCCCCCACTGTAAGAGAAAACTGACACGTATGTTGATTTATACTTCAGGCCCTCATGAGCCAGTGTTCCTACACGTGCATTTACCTTCCTACTGGCTTGACTGGAGGGCAACGCAGTGGTGGCCACAGGGGTTGGTTTTCTTTCCCGGTGGTCCGGTTTATTTTGGCTGGGCCCTACTGTGTAGAGTTCTGCTTTCCGTCTTTTGAGTCTGCTGTTCCCACCTTTGGGCTGTGTGACCTGCCTCGGGCTGGCAGTCTCTTCCTTTTCTGTCTTGGTGGGTTTTGGCTGGATTTGCATTTCCTCTGGGCGCTGGTGCTACGTGTGAGGTTTTCAGCTTTTTTTTGGCGCGGTCCTGCCGTTTCATCCTGGTGTAGATTGTGGGTCAGAGTGTTAGGTGGTGGCTGCCGCTAAAGATTTCCTTTCTCTGCCGGCCAGGCGCTGGTTTTTCTAGTCTTGGGCCCATGGCCATAGGAGTCAACTTTTCAAAATTATTGGGGGTGCTAAGCCCAGTGCAAAGTGCCCTTCCTTGAACAAAAACAAGGAATTTCCTCAATATTGGGAGTGCTCAAGCACCCACAGAGTTGGCTCCTATGCCCATGGCAAGTTTCTCTCTGTGAGATACTCCAGTTCTTGGCTCTGTATCTTGGTTTCTTCTTTGAGCTTGAGTTTTGGGACTCAGCGCACCTCCTGCTTCTTGCTGCCTACCCCCCTCTTTTTGTGGGCAGGTGCAGATTTCTCTCCCTTCTGAATTTGCCCTGTTTTCAAGCTTTTCTCTTCCACTGACCTTGTGGGCAGTAGCACCCTATTTCTCACAGACTGGCAGTTCTACTACTACTATTTAGCATTTCTATAGCGCTACAAGGCGTACGCAGCACTGCACAAACATAGAAGAAAGACAGTCCCTGCTCAAAGAGCTTACAGTCTAATAGACAAAAAATAAAGTAAGCAAATCAATTAATGTGTACAGGAAGGAGGAGAGGAGGGTAGGTGGAGGCGAGTGGTTATGAGTCAAAAGCAATGTTAAAGAGGTGGGCTTTCAGTCTAGATTTAAAGGTGGCCAAGGATGGGGCAAGACGTAGGGGCTCAGGAAGTTTATTCCAGGCGTAGGGCGCAGCGAGACAGAAGGCGTGAAGTCGGGAGTTGGCAGTAGTTCCAGTCTGCCTGGTGAATGTGTTCTCCTTGTCTTGGGTGGCGCAGTTCTCTTTTGGGAGGGGTACGGTAGGCCATATTCCCTAAGGCAGGGCGCAGTGTTTTCTTTTGGTGGACTGAAGCTCGCTTTCTCGATCCCTTTGGAGTGCAGGTGGAGCTGAGGGGGTTATTTATGTAGACCCTTGCCTATGGCTAACCATGCCTACTTTAAAACAATACAGGAACAGAAGACCTTTGAAGTCAGAATGATTAAATATTTTGACACCCACCAGACAGGACTTAAAGATCTGGGTTTTCTAGCCCATTATAAACCATAAAAGTGTACTGCTTTGTCACCCTCTTATCTCCAAGCATATCTCCCTGTCCCTCATCAACCCATCTCTCACTTAACCCACCCTAGACTGTCGCTGAAATGCTTTGATGTTTCACTTATATACACTGTCATCTACCAACATTTGCTTATTTCCGATCTGATGAAGAAGGGCTACCTTCGGAAGCTAATCAAAAAATGTATTGTTATGTCCAATAAGAAAGGTATCATCTTATTTTCTTTTCCATGTTTTATTTTGTTTTATTTCCAGAGAGTAGTTTGAAACGGGTAATAAGTGCCCTGTTAGGGGTGGACCATCAATGTAGGCACCCAGGGCTATTGAAGTTTCTTCTTCTTTAATATACATTTGTCTGCCATCCCTTGGGTTACTATTGTTTTTTTGTGAGCAATATTTAGTGTTGTTATATTATTATTCTGTTGCTCTGCAGTTTTTTTGATTTTTCAAGTTGTATACTATGCCATACTTTGTATTGTTACTTGAATATTTTTACTGCTGTAATTGCCTATTGCTCATGTTTGGTTTATTCTTACTGTACACCGGTGGCCTTGAGTGAATTCCTTCAAAAAGGAGGTAAATAAATCCTAATAAATAAATAAAAATAATGAATCCACTTCTGACTTGGGCATGGTTGCTTCTGATGGACTCACCTGCCTTCTCTATCTGTCAACATGGTGTCCCTTTCACAACTGCACATCATAATGGAACAACTTCTGAACTGGGCATGGTTGCTTCTGATGGACTTGCCTGCCTCTTCTCTCTGTGAACATGGTGTCCCCTTTACTGCCCACAGATCATAATGGAACTTCTGAACTGGGCATGGTTGCTTCTGATGGATTCACTTGCCTCTTCTCCTTGTGAACATGGTGTCCCCTTTACTGCCCACAGATCATAATGGAACTTCTGAACTGGGCATGGTTGCTTCTGATGGATTCACTTGCCTCTTCTCCTTGTGAACATGGTGTCCCCTTTACTGCCCACAGATCATAATGGAACTTCTGAACTGTGCATGGTTGCTTCTGATGGACTCACTTGCCTCCTCCACTTGTAAACATGGTGTCCCTTTCACTAACTGCAGATCATAATGGATCCACTTCTGAAATGGGCACGGCTGCTTCTGAAGGATTCACCTGCCTCTTCTACCTGTGAATATGGTGTCCCCTTCGCTGCCCACAGATCATAATGGATCCACTTCTGATATGGGCATGGTTGCTTCTGATGGACTCAACTCACCGCCTCCACTTGTGAACATGGTGTTCCCTTCACTGACTGCAGATCAGGTTGTTAAGGAATGCTCTATTTTCTGTTGCCTTGACAACCTTTCTATATTTGATGACCCATCGTGAGCTTGGCTTTATTTTGTTCCTTGTGAAATATGTTGGTATTCCTGCTGTCAAAGGAAACAGACAAAGCAACAAAGAAGGAGCAATCTCCACAATCCAAACAACAATAAACAAACAGAAGAGATGTTTGTTAACTGGTGTTCCTGCTGTACACACACTCCTCTTGCCCATGCAGACCATTATTAAGGCAATTGTAACTCACCCTGGGCACGCTGTCCTTGCAAGCTTGAAAGGCCGTTTCTCTGCATCTGGGCAGAACAGCTAATTAGTCTCATTACCACTGATCTTTTAATAAGTTAATTATTACCTGAATTGGTTACTACTCTATTTATCATTAACTTTCTCTTTGCTTCATGCACAATTTCTCATTTATAATAGACTAGCCGTTGAGCCCGTTAAAACGGGCTAGTATGGGGTTTTGGCAAGGCCCCCTCCCCTCGCCGCTGCCCCTCCCCCCCCAGGTCGCCACTACCGGTCCCCCGGAGTCACCGCCACCACCCCTGCACACGGCCCGGGCCCTCTCTTCGGTATTGAACTTACATCGGCGAAATGCAGGCAGCACGCAGATCAGCTGAGCTCTCGTCGGACTTCCTTCTCTGCCTGTGACCCGCCCTCGTGTGACGTAACGTCGGCGAGGGCGGGACACAGGCAGGGAAGAAGGGGCGACGGGAGCTCAGCTGCGTGCTGCATTTCACCAATGTAAGTTCAATATCGAAGAGAGTGCTGGGGCCGGGGGGGGGGGGGGGGGAACGGTAGCAACGTCGGCGGCTATGCGCAGTTTCCCTCTCTGTCCCGCCCCCGTCATCACGTATTGACGCGGGGGCGGGACAGAGAGGGAAGTCTCTACTGCGCATTTGCGAGTGAGTACGGTCACTCGCCATTTATATGTTTGATTTTCTAAATATTAAACATCCATAGCTATCCCAGTATGTTTATGATACTGTATTGTAAAATTGGATTCTTATAACAAATTACTTTCTTATGTATGCATTATTCTTTGTTATGTATCCTATACTGTTTATTGTAAGCCACATTGAACACAAACTTGTTTGGGATAATGTGGGATATAAATGCCACAAATAAATGCTGTGCACCGCACAGGGTTAGCTTCTTTCCAAAACTTTTTTTTTATTGCCATTGGTTTCACAGACTCTGTTCTAAATTGGTCCACCAGCTATTTAACAAACTGTACTTACCAACTTTCCTTTGAACATTCAGCTTCCTCAATCTTTACTCGTCCCTCAAGGTTCCATTCTAACCTCTACTCTCTTTAATATTTTTCTCTCACTGTTATTGACCAACATTCGGAGATGATATCCAACTTCTTTACCGTATCTCTGACCAATCCACTGCACTTCCTTCCCTCAACACTTTCCTCACACACATCTCCAGATGATTGAGGGATCATCTCCTCTTCCTTAATTCCACTAAATGTGAAGGTAAAATTATGTATAATCATACCTGATAATTTTCTTTCCATTAATCATAGCTGATCAATCCATAGACTGGTGGGTTGTGTCCATCTACCAGCAGGTGGAGATAGAGAGCAAACTTTTGCCTCCCTATATGTGGTCATGTGCTGCCGGAAACTCCTCAGTATGTCGATATCAAAGCTCCATCCGCAGGACTCAGCACTTAGAGAATTACACCCACGAAGGGACACTCTGCCCAGCTCACCACCGCCGAAACGGGGGAGGGGAATTAACCCAGCTCATCCCCACACAAGTGGGGGAGGGGAATCCGTCCAGCTCATCCCCGCGGAGCGGGGGAGGGACACCACACCCGCCGATGCGGGGGGATCTGGCTTATCCTGCAACCGCAACCGCGGGAAGAGCTGACTGACCCTAACACCGCCGAAGCGGGAGGGGTACAAAGCTGCCCTACAGCCGCACGAAGCGGGAGGGAGTGCCGGCAGAATTTATGTCTCAATCCAGCCCCGTAAAACGGAGGGGAGAGGAATGCAGCAGCTCACTGTAACACAAACTCGTCTCAACTCTTGAAGAATCCAAGTGAAAGAAGAACTTGAACACGAAGTCCTCCTGAAGTAACTGAAGGCTAAACTTGAACCTAAAATTCAACCAGAATATAAACAGTACAGATATCTGGGAGGGGCTATGGATTGATCAGCTATGATTAATGGAAAGAAAATTATCAGGTATGATTATACATAATTTTACCTTCCATATCATCAAGCTGATCAATCCATAGACTGGTGGGATGTACCGAAGCAGTACTCACCCAGGGCGGGACATAGAAATCCCTGACCTCAACACTGAAGCTCCCAACCGGGCCTCCGCCCGTGCAGCCACAGTCAAACGGTAATGCTTGGAGAATGTATGAGCCGAAGCCCACGTTGCCGCCTTGCATATCTCTTCCAAGGAGACGGATCCGGCCTCTGCCATCGAGGCCGCCTGAGCTCTCGTGGAGTGAGCCTTCAGCTGGATAGGCGGCACCTTCCCCGCGGCCACATAAGCCGCTGCAATGGCTTCCTTGACCCATCTTGCCACTGTAGGCTTAGCAGCCTGCAGACCCTTACGAGGACCTGCAAACAGGACAAACAGATGATCCGATTTCCGGAAATCATTGATCACTTCCAAGTATCTGATGATGACCCGTCTCACATCCAGATATTCAAGAGCGGAGTACTCCTCTGGGTAGTCCTCCCTACGAAAGGAAGGGAGACAGAGCTGCTGATTCACATGGAAGCGAGAACCAATCTTGGGCAGGAAGGAAGGCACTGTGCGAATAGTCACTCCTGCCTCAGTGAACTGCAGAAAAGGCTCTCGACATGAGAGCGCCTGGAGCTCGGAAACTCTTCTGGCTGAAGTGATAGCCACCAAAAAGACTGCTTTCAACGTCAGGTCTTTCAGAGATGCCCTCAACAAGGGTTCCAAAGGCGGCTTCTGCAATGCTCTTAGCACCAGGTTGAGATTCCACGCAGGCACCACTGAGTGCAGAGGAGGGCGCAGGTGATTAACTCCCTTGAGAAAGCGCACCACATCTGGCTGCGAAGCCAGGGAAGCACCCTTCAGGCGGCCCCTGAAGCAAGCCAGAGCCGCTACCTGGACCTTAAGGGAACTGAGCGACAGGCCTTTCTCCAGACCTTCTTGCAGGAACGCCAACACTGAAGAAATTGGAGCAGTGAAGGGAGAAAGTGAGCCTGCTTCACACCATGCTGCAAAGATACGCCAAACCCTGGCGTAAGCAGTAGAAGTAGAGCGCTTCCTCGCTCTCAGCATAGTGGCGATGACCTTGTCTGAGAAGCCCTTCTTCCTCAGACGCTGCCGCTCAATAGCCAGGCCGTAAGACCAAAGGGAGAGGGATCCTCCATCACCACGGGACCCTGATGTAACAGGCCCTGCTCCACTGACAGCCGCAGAGGATCGTCGACTGAGAGCCTGATCAAGTCCGCATACCAGGGACGTCTGGGCCAATCCGGACCCACCAGGATTACCCTGCCGGGATGCTTTGCCACCCGGTCTAGCACCCTGCCCAACATGGGCCAGGGCGGGAACACATAGAGGAGCTCTTGTGGCGGCCACTGTTGGAGAAGAGCATCTACTCCCAGGGATCGAGGGTCCCGTCCTCTGCTGAAAAAGCGCGGCACTTGGCAATTGGGCGATGACGCCATAAGATCTAGGCTCGGCTGGCCCCAGCGCTTCGTGATGTCCAAGAACGCCTGAGCAGATAGTTGCCACTCTCCGGGCTCCAAGGTATGGCGACTGAGAAAGTCCGCCTTGACATTCATGACTCCGGCAATGTGGGCCGTTGAAAGCTGCTCCAGGTTCGCTTCCGCCCACTGGCAAAGACTCATAGCCTCCTTGGCTAGAGGGGCGCTCTTGGTACCTCCCTGGCGGTTGATATAGGCCACAGCCATGGCCTTGTCCGACAGGACCCGTACAGGCTTCAACACCAGTACCGGGATGAACTCCAATAACACCAACCGAATGGCTCTGAGTTCCAGGAGGTTGATAGACCACTTGCCTCTGCAGGAGACTAGAGCCCCTGCGCTGTCCTTCCCAAGCAGTGGGCTCCCCAGCCCATCAAAGAGGCGTCCGTCGTGACGACAATCCACTCCGGGGTCACCAGAGGCAATCCTGCAGACAACTTGTCTGTCTGCGTCCACCAGCTCAGCGCCTTGCGCACTGCTGGGTCCACGGGAAGGCGCACAGCATAATCCTCCGACATCGGAGTCCAGCGCAGCAGCAGAGATAGCTGGTCTCATATGAGCCCTGGCCCAGGGCACTACTTCCATCGTGGCCGTCATAGAGCCCAACAGCTGCACGTAGTCCCAAGCCCGAATAGGAGAGGCTACTAGGAACTAGTCCACCTGAGCCTGAAGCTTGACAATCCGATTGTCTGGCAGGAACACTCTGCCCACTTGGGTGTCGAATCGAACTCCCAGATACTCCAGGGACTGAGTCGGGCGCAGCTGGCTCTTCTTCCAGTTGATGATCCATCCCAGGGAGCTCAAAAGAGCAACTACCCGGTCCATAGCCTTGCCGCACTCTGCATAAGAGGGGGCTCGGATCAACCAGTCGTCCAGATAAGGATGGACTTGTACTCCTTCCTTTAGCAGGAAGGCCGCTATGACCCCCATTACTTTGGAAAAGGTCCGCTGAGCAGTAGCCAACCCGAAAGGGAGGGCTCTGAACTGGAAGTGTCGTCTCAGGACTGTAAAACGCAGAAAGCGTTGGAGAGGAGGCCAGATGGGAATATGCAGGTACGCTTCCTTGATGTCCAAGGAAGCCAAGAACTCTCCTGCCTTCACTGCCGCTATAACAGAGCGGAGAGTCTCCATGCGAAAGTGCCTCACTTTCCAGGCCCGATTGACCCCTTTGAGGTCGAGGATAGGCCGGACAGAACCTCCTTTCTTTGGAACCACAAAGTAAATGGAGTAACGTCCCTTGCCAATCTGATTTTTTTTTTTTTTGGCACCGGAACGACCGCACCCAGGCGGATCAGGTTGTCCAAGGTCTGCTGCACTACCACAGCTTGACCGGAGACTTGCAGGGAGAGAGTACAAACCCGTCTCTTACGGGTTGGCAGAACTCTAGCTTGTAGCCGTCTCTGATGACTTCCAGCACCCACGCGTCTGAAGTTATAGTGGTCCACTCGCCCAGAAACGAGGACAGCCGTCCTCCAATCTGCACTGGGGCGTGGACCAAGGCCCCGTCATTGGGTACGAGACCCTGGGGGAGGACCGGAGGGAGCACCTCCGGGACGGCGGTCTCTGCGAAAGGAATGCTGCTTGGGGGAGAAATTCCTCTTGAAGGAAGAGGGGGCAGAGGAACCCGACTTGCCCGGGCGGTACCGACGGGCTTCCTGCAACCGTCCTCTGGAGGTACCGGGACGAGTACTAACCCGAGCCCTGACCTCTGGTAATTTCTTGCCCTTAGACGTGCCGAGATCGGTCACGATTTTGTCCAGCTCGACCCCAAAGAGCAGCTTGCCTTTAAAAGGCAATCTAGCCAGGCGGGATTTAGAGGCGTGGTCAGCAGACCAATGTTTCAGCCAAAGCCACCGCCGCGCAGAGACTGTCTGAGCCATGCCTTTAGCTGAGGCTCTCCAGACATCATACAGCAAGTCTGCCAAATAGGCTAAGCCCGATTCCAGGGCCGGCCAATCAGCCCTCAAGGCATGATCTGAGGGGGAAGCCCGCTGCACCATAGACCGGCACGCCCTGGCCACATAGGAGCCGCAAACTGAGGCCTGCAAACTTAAAGCAGCTGCCTCAAAGGACGACCTTAAGGCCGCCTCCAATCTTCTGTCTTGGGCGTCCTTTAGGGCCGTGCCACCTTCCACCGGCAACGCCGTTTTCTTAGTCACCGCAGTGATTAAAGAATCCACGGTAGGCCACAGAAAGGCCTCACGTTCACTCACAGCCAAAGGATAGAGGCGGGACATAGCCCTAGCCACTTTAAGGCTCGTTTCCGGGACATCCCATTGAGCCGCAATTAAGGTGTGCATGGCATCATGCACGTGGAAGGTTCTAGGCGGGCGCTTCGTCCCCAGCATAATGGCAGAGCCAACAGGGGCTGAGGGAGAGACGTCCTCCGGAGAGGAAATCTTCAAAGTATCCATGGCCTGTAACAACAGGTTGGGCAAATCCTCTGGGCTAAAAAGCCGCGCTGCAGAGGGGTCATCCGCTCCATCCGAGCGGGGATCTATCTCCTCCAAGGAATCCGCAAAGGATCGTTGGGAGACCTCAGACACGCTGCCCTCATCTACATCGGAGGAGACAAAGTCCTCCAAGGCCTGGTTTACCTCTGGGAACCTCAACCTCTTATCAGAAGAGGGAGCAGGGGCAGCGTTTTGCATGAGGAAAGCCTGATGCAGCAGCAAAACAACTTGGGGGAGAAACCCCCCAGACTCTGCACTTCCGCAGCCTGGGCAACAGCCCTAGACGCACTCTCAACCGGCGCTCGCAATAGCGGGGGAGAGACATGCTGCGCATCCAAAATGGCGTCCGGCGCGAAACTCCGCGAAGGAGCCGCGCGGGAAGAACGGCGCTTAACTTTAGCCGCTTTTGTGCCGTCGCCCAAATTAAGGGCGTTCATGGCATTAAT
The DNA here is from genome assembly GCF_901765095.1 of Microcaecilia unicolor. Lineage (NCBI taxonomy): Eukaryota > Metazoa > Chordata > Amphibia > Gymnophiona > Siphonopidae > Microcaecilia > Microcaecilia unicolor. The sequence goes on along the minus strand of NC_044043.1, from coordinate 90,610,331 downwards.
GTCTCCAACCTCAAGGGCGGCCCACGAAGAAGCCGTCCGAGCCGCGTGGCCGGCCAAGATGGCGGAGGCGAGGAGCGGGGGATGGGCGTTTATGGCGGGAAAAAACCGCCACGCCGGAGGAACGACCGGGACTTCATCGGTCACTAAACTGTCACCCATCAAGGGCGAATCAGGTTGTAAAACCCCCGCATCCCCTCTAGAAGCGCTCCAGCGATCCGGGGAGCGACCCTTTGCGCCCTCGCCCTCCGACGCCATTGCCACGAGGAGAAGAATCGGGGAACCCCCTGCCCGCTATAAAAAGGTAAAATTACCTGCTTGCCGCTCCGAGCTGTAACGAACTGGTGTCCCAGTGAGTAGCTGCAATGAACGTTTAAAGAAACGTCGAATTAAACGCCTTTAAAGACGTTTAAAATTTTTTTTTTTTTTTTTTTTTAAACGGAGCCAGCGGGAGGGGGGAGAAAAGGAGGGACCTGGCACCACCAGGTTTGCACTTGCTCAAAAGAGCCCTCAACCCCAGGCCTCAACAAAACCTAAGGATTAGGCTTGGAGGCCTAGCCAGAGCTGCTGCTGTGTGTGACCACCACCTGCTGAGATAGAGAACATACTGAGGAGTTTCCGGCAGCACATGACCACATATAGGGAGGCAAAAGTTTGCTCTCTATCTCCACCTGCTGGTAGATGGACACAACCCACCAGTCTATGGATTGATCAGCTTGATGATATGGAAGCTATCATTTTCCCTAACCTTCACTATTACCTTCCTCCTCCTCCAATGATTGATGACACTCCACTACCACTCCGTGATTCTGTTAAAATTCTTGGTGTGACCTTCGACTCTGATCATTCCTTCAAACCCCAGATTAATTCCATAATTCGGTCTTCGTTCTGTTCATTCTTTCCTTCCACTCTTCCTCATTTGTACTCTGATTATCGCCCTTGTAATAAGTAGACCCAACTATTGCAACTCCTTATATTCTGGTCTTCCATAATATTCCTTAAAACGTCTCCAATTAAGTCAATCTACTGATGTTAAGCTTATCCATAATGCACACCTTTTTGATCATGTCATTCCCCTCCTACTACTACTACTACTACTACTACTTAACATTTCTAGAGCGCTACTAGGGTTACGCAGCGCTGTACAATTTAACAAAGAGAGACAGTCCCTGCTCAAAGAGCTTACAATCTAATAGACAAGTGAACGGTCGGTCCGATCGGGGCAGTCAAATTGGGGCAGTCTGGATTCACTGAACGGTAAGGGTTAGGTGCCGAACGCAGCATTGAAGAGGTGGGCTTTAAGCAAAGACTTGAAGATGGGCAGGGAGGGGGCTTGGCGTAAGGGTTCAGGAAGGTTGTTCCAAGCATAGGGTGAGGCGAGGCAGAATGAGCGGAGCCTGGAGTTGGCGGTGGTGGAGAAGGGTACTGAGAGGAGGGATTTATCCTGTGAACGGAGGTTACGGGCGGGAACGTAAGGGGAGATGAGGGTAGAAAGATAGTGAGGGGCAGCAGACTGAGTGCATTTGTAGGTAAGAAGGAGAAGCTTGAATTGAATGCGGTATCTGATCGGAAGCCAGTGAAGTGATATGAGTATATCGGTTCTGGCGGAATATGAGACGTGCAGCAGAGTTCTGAACAGACTGAAGGGGGGATAGATGGCTAAGTGGGAGGCCGGTGAGGAGTAAGTTGCAGTAGTCCAGGCGAGAGGTAATGAGAGCGTGGACGAGAGTTCGGGTGGTGTGTCCACTTAGAACACTGGCGTCCTGTGATGGCATGCATCAAATACAAAATTCTCCTTCTGGTATTTAAGGGCCAGGCTTCACTCAGCCCTCCTGTACATTCCAGGACCAGCTACTTCTCCATTTACCATCTGCCTCAACATTTCACTGTACAGTATCCTGGGAAACAGCTTTTAGCTTTAATGGACCCAAACTCTTGAACTGGCTTCCCCGTCACATTAAGTCCCAGCTCTCAGTTACCCTTTTCAAAAGCAAGACTTTTCTTTTCCATTAAACCTTCAGCTCCTCTGTTAATCCCTAGCCTTTAGGGTTCTTTTAGTCAAGACATTTTTTTAACCTATGTCACTCTATCTTCTCTTCTCTGCACCTTTTCTCCTATCTGGCCTAGTGTGGTATATCCAGTGAAATAAATAAATTAAATAAATGAGTTAGGGGTTGCTCCTAGATGGGGAAAAGCCCCGGACAGTTGCAAATTAAGGCTCATTATAGAGTAGCCCAATAGCAGCTTAGTCTGATTGAGCTGGAAGTACAAAGGAGCCGGAGAAAACCGTGCTGTGAAAGAAAAACACAACAAAGAAAACAGAAAGACAGATATTTAATTTATTAAACTAATAGAATATAACAATGTGAAAAAATAAATACATTTTGCAGAGTTATTTAGTTTGTACAAATTTTTCAGTTTCATCTTACAAAAAAATTCAACCACAATTAACTATATTCATATATTATAAATATACAGCACAGAAGAGTTCAGTTATTAAGGGGGTCTTTTACAAAGATGCTAGTGTTTTTAGCGAACTAATTATTAGCAAGCTAAATACTAGAGATGCCCATAGGAATATATGGGAGTTTCTAGCTTTTAGCATGCGATAAAAACGCTAGCGTGCCGTTGTAAAAGGAGCCATTAAATGTTTGCTCCCCATTTGGGAGTTGATTTTTCTAGCTGCCTGCATTAATGAGAAGCATGCTTGTACTTTCCACTACACAAACTTGGCTGAATTGCTTTTATTTTAAAACTTACCTCAGGAAAACTGGAAGTACACATTTAAAGCTATTTAGAGGGGAAGCAAACAAGGACAGCCCAAGCTGATAAACTTTCCCCCTTAGGGCACATAATGTTATACCTCATGAGAAACTCCGCTCTCGGGGACACTTGCTTAAGCTTCAGGTAGAGTTACACACATGCAGGCTGTGCATAAGGAGGATAATTCTGTAACAAGGGATCTAGGGTAGGAAGGTAAGCAGATGCCTTTTTCAAGCCCATTCTACTGTCGTTTACTTTCTTTATAGAATACTAGCACAAGTGGTGAAAGACATGCCTACATTTAAGGCAACCAGTTACACCAGCCCTATGGATGGTGGTAATGCTGCACCTAGATGTTACAGTCAGAATTAATGTAAATTATAGAATGCTATAATTTAGGTGCGCATTTGCGTGCTGCACCCATGCTCCGCCCACAAATGTACCTGCCATCAAAACATGGTGCATACTTTCCTGCTAGTTCGTATTCTATAAGTGGTCATTTAACTGCGCAAATGGCCACTTATACGTGCAAATGACTAGACGCCGCCATTTATGCTTAAAACTAGGCGGCTCCTCATAGAATTTACCCACAAGGTGAACGATTTTATAAAAGCCCATCTCCAAGGCAGTAGCGTAACCAAAGGTGGGCTGGGGCCCACCCAACAGTAGCACACGTTTGGCAGTAGCTGGTGGGGATACCAAGCTCCGCCAGCTGAAAACTTAACTTCCTTTATTGAATCCTCATTGGAAGTAATTACCCAAAGAACAACAGCATTAGTATCTTTTTTTGCCTTAGAAATGGATCGTAACACAGTTTTGAGACTTTTCTTCAGACATCTAGATTCACTGTTTTTAGGATCAAAGATAAGACTATATCCAGATCTTGCTAGAGAAACACAGAAGAGACGCAAAGCCTTTTTAGGATTGTGTCAAAGGACTCTGAGTATAGGAGGCAATTACGTGCTCAAATTTCCATATACAAGTCGAATACTATTTCAATCTAAAAATTATCAATTCTTTGAACCTAAACAGTTGGAAGATTTCCTAATTTCTAAAGAAGAAGAGAATGTAAATGTGACAATCTAGTAGCAGATGAAACACTATAAGATAGGTAGGAGGAAGATAATGGGTCAGCAGCACTCCCAACTTGATTAAAAAAAAATTTGTCTTAGAAAGTAATTTTTCTTTTCCTTTTCTTGGATCTAGATTTCTTTAATGTTTTAGGACAAAAATGATAAAGATATATTTTGACTTTTGTTAAAAGTATTTTGATTAATGTAAGATATATTTCAAATTGCAATATTATATTGTTTTGTGCTGTATAATATAATAATAAAGAAATTAATAAAAAAAAAGGATATGGCCATGCGGCAAATAAAGCATTTCGGGGTGGAGGGGGGGAGCACTTACCGCCACCCTCTGATATGGCGGTAAGGGCTCCTGCGCTAATCCGGCGGTAACCAGGCAGTGATTACCACCGGGTGTACACCGGCACTACAAAAATAATAATATTTTTGTAGCGCCAGATATGACACGCGCTGGGGGTGGGAACCACTGCCGGGCTGCTGTGGTAGGCCCGGTGGTACTTCCCTTTTAGTGAGCAGTAAGCCTATGTTGGGCATACCGCCGCTTTGTAAAAGGACACTGATCCACCCATAACCCTCCCATGGCTGGTGCCTTGCCTAAATTTCAATTAAGGCCAATCAGTGTTGATAATTGATTATTAGCATCCAATTATTGGTGCTAATTGGCTCACTATTCAGTGAAATTCCCCTTGCGAATTGGATGCGTGCCTAAATTTGTGTGTGCAATTTTCAACACTATTTATAGAATTTTGGAGATAACGGGCTGCATGGCAATTAGTGCACGCTAAATCCAATAGCGCACCTTAGTAAAAGAATCCCTATGGGAGCACAGGAGCAGACCGACTATTTGGGCAACCAGGCAGTGCCCGAAGGGTCAGAGGCTCTGCCTGGATGCCCGCCGCACACTACAGCCCTCCCCAGTACTACCTTTAAAGGCACACCGCTGGTGATCTAGTGGCTTCTGCAGAGGGGAACATGCTCTTTTCTGCCCGTTGTGCTGCTGCTATACCCCCTGCCCGGCACCGCTGTATTTAAAAAATGGCGGCCTGCAGAAGTCTCGCGAGACTACTGCGTGAAGTCTCAGTCACCATTTTGAAAACATAGCAGTGCCGGCAGGTGGGGGAATAGCGGCAGCAGGCGGGAAAGAACATGCTCCCCTCCCCCACAGAGACCACCAGGGCCCTTCAGGCAGGACTGGGGCAGCGGGGGCAGTGGCTGGGCGGAGGGTCCAGACTACCTTAAGTGCCCGGGAGCCCAGACCACTCTCAGTCCGCCCCTGTTGGGGGCATATCTGAACACATCGGTGTTCTTTTGCAGTGAAAATGTGCACTGTTGGGTTGTGGGAACACCTCTCCTTTTGCATATACAAGAGAGACATTTTGCTATGCATTTCCTAAGAGCCTGAAAATTCAGACAGCCACAGAAATGCAGGTAGCCTGTAACCACATGGTTTGCACCTGACCTGAAGCAGATGCAGAACTGCCTGTGGAAAGTTCAAAATAAATACCAGGCACATACCCTCCCTTCCCCACCTAACTCCATCCTTTCCTGCCACTAGTAAAAGTAACCGCACTTTCTTTTACCAGCTGTGAAAGGGAAAGACAATTTTCAAATTCCCTGTTCTGCACAAAGTGAATTTGAAAAGCACCCTTTCTGTGTAACACAATTAAATAGTGAAAAAGTGCATGTCGTATCATTTCTACCTTGCCACTGTCCAGTAATATATTTCTGAACAGGTCTAACAGACAGTCACAATTAGACTCCAGTGTCATGAGTGACACATGTTACAAGTCAGATTTTTAAAAATTCTTCCATTAATTGTTAGGAAATGGATACATTAGGACCTGAAATCACATTCAGAAGAACAAAGCAAGTAATAAAGTGCCTGATTATGATCCAGCATGGTCACTGCATTAAGTACAAATGTGCCAGTAATTACATTAATATGTATATGAGTGCCACGCTCTGTATAAATAGTAGAGCTGTCTATGCATCTTATGCTGTTGACGGCTCTGGCACTGACCTTTCAGTTGTGACCTGTTATTAGACAGAAGTAAATTAAACAGTAGCATCTGTTTACAGTTGAATATTGCCACTAAATGGAGAATTTGTAGCTCCTCTAACCTGGCCCAAAATTATACAGGTAATATCTAGCCATTTAGGGCCCCTTGCCATGTGGGCGCCTATGCGTGCCCAACGTGTGCCAAATTGGAGTTACCGCCCGGTTACCGTGTGGCCCTTGCGGTAATTTCAATTTTGGCGCCCGTCCGAAAAATATTTATTTTCTGACACGCATAGGTCATTACCACCCAAATTCTTTACTGCTAGATCTATGGCTGGTGGTCAGGTCTAAGACCCAAAATGGATGCGCAGCAATTTTGATTTTGCCGCGCATCCATTTTCAGCAAAATTTTAAAAAGGCTTTTTTTTTTTTACAGGTGTGCTGAAAAATGATTCTGCGCACACCCAAAACCTGCAGGCCATTTTTGTAAAAGGAGCCCTTAGTGATTTAAACTCCTTTGTTATCTACACGATTTCCAGAAACATACAGTGAGAGGAGTTATGTGCTCTCCACTCGCCAGCGAACGAGTAATTCCCTTTCAATATCAGTCCCACTACTGGATCACACTACTTTCCTACTTATAATCCAAATATTTTGTAGGGAAAATCTGACTCACAATAGGGATTTTAAAATGGACAACCCATGGTGTGTCCAGATATTCATATTAAGGGTCTATATAGGGAATACATTATTCTCGAGTGTTTTATTACATTCCACTAGGTTTTGGAAGTGTAGCTGAATTTGTCTCCATACTAAAACAAGTGGATTCGTAAAACTGAGATTTTTATACTGGGATCTACTTCATGAATCCCATGTCAAATCTGGCCCCTTTGGTTATTTGAAACCTTGTTCTGTCCTCACTTACTGGATTAGGTCGCTTTTCCCCTTCTCTCAACCTTATGGCAATCCTCGTATAATGAAGTTCACTGAGCAGTAACTGACGGTACGACAGGTCTTTTGAATTTGAAGAGTTAAGAGTCTGAGGCAACGAAGGGGGAATCCCAAAGCAACCCTGACTACCTTGTTTTCACAAAGCGACTTTCGATAGCATAATGACACTTTACAGACTGACTCTTGTCCGAGGCACAAAACAAGACACTTCCCTTTTGTGAATAAAAGTTACCTAAATTGGGAAGTTGCAAGTATGTAGAAGTGAAACCATTAAGCAGTAATTGTGTTTTGCAGTTGTTTCTTTAATGTTTCTAGTTCATATTCTCTCTTCTTTAGCTTTTCCTGTAGAAATTTTTGCTTAGCTTCAGCCTGCATACAAACAAACAAAAAACCCTGTTTGAAACAAATGGCACTTCTGTGACATACAAAATATTCGCTGACAAATGGCACACTGGAAAAGCTGCACTGGCTTCCAGGGATAAGCTTGCATGATACTGGAAATGCATTCGAATGAATAAATGAATGCTAATGGTACCTGTGGCACGCAGTGGTGTAGCTACGTGGGGCCACGGGGGCCTGGGCCCCCATACAGTTGGCCCTGGACCCCCCCTGCTGACCCCCTCCCGCCGCCAACCCTCCCCCGCTGCCGCCGTCGGCTACCTTTGCTGGCGGGGGACCCTAACCCCCGCCAGCCGAGGTCCTCTTTTTCTGGCGTAAGGCTTCGTTCTGTTTCTGTGAGTTTGATGGGGGAGGGTTGGCGGTGGGGGGGGGGGGGTCGAGAGGGTCGTCGGCAGGGGGGGGTCAAAGTTGGTGGTGGTCGCGGCAGGGGGGGGGGGGGGGGCTAAAATGTGCCCCCTCACCTCGGGCTCTGGACCCCCCTCCTGCCGAAGTCTGGCTATGCCCCTGGTGGCACGTAAAGCGAATGATACATACCTGTAGCAGGTGTTCTCCGAGGACAGCAGGCTGATTGTTCCGGTTGGTGGGGGCTGCCGTGGACGTCAACCCAGTCGTGAGAACAAGCAGCCTGCTTGTCCTCCGAGAAAGGGGAATGACTAGTTAGGCCACGATGAGGCACAGTGGTACACAGTCTTAAAGGAATGCAAAAACATTGGATCAAAACTCTAGAAAGCACGGAGATATATTTGCAGGAGGTAAAACACAATGAACATGCATGAGACAGATCTGCATACAATGGAGGTAGGGAATGCATATTTATCTCATGCATATCCATTGTGGATATCCTGAAAACCTGACTGGCTAGGTGTGTCCCGAGGACGGGGTTGAGAACTCCTGTTTTCAACAAAGCCATTTTAATGTTCAGAGCACAGCACCACCTCAACAATGGTCCCCCCACCACACCCACCTCTTCCCTGATTCATCCTTCTTAAGAAAGGCCCATCCTAGGCAGCATAATAACACATACCCTCAATCAGAAAGAGAGCTGGAGGGAAGTCTTTTCTGAGACTTACCCCCCTTGCCGTGTTCTTTTTTTGACCAGCAGGTGATGCTGCTGCAGTGACCATCTTCCCTCCCTCCCTGGGATACAGTGTATTTACTCTGCAGCCTGTCCAGTCCTTCTGGCCCCAAATGGGAGTTCCCAGCATTTGAGCCACAGAGCCAGGCCAAAATAATGTTTTTCAAACGGTATATAGATCTAAGAACTGAGCAGGCTTATAATTATCTCTTTTGAACTGAAACTAGGTGAAGACATTGGCAAGAGCTGGGTGATTTACAGTTCAGCAGGTTTTATACATTAACAGAAAAAAAAATTATTTGACGTGTGTGTGGACTAAACTGAAATGCATTCCCAAAGCAACTGGTCTATAAGTTAGTTTATTTATGTAGCAGATCAATGCTGGATAGTATTAATTCTGCTAAAAATGCTGATAAGTTTGGATTTACATATTTCACATAATTCAAGCATGTTCAGCATGTTTACTCATTAGGCATTCTTTTACTAACAGTCACCACACACAAATACAGTTAACACATGTTATTTGCTCTGAAACCCATCTTATGCAATGGGTCCTGTGGTAAATCTGTGATTGTCAAGGACTTCACAGGATCCAGACCCTAAATAGGTGAGGAGCTCAGGCCTCTTCCTACTTTTATACTCAGCCTGTCTCTGCCCTATAAGGCAGCACCATCCGATTGGTCCCTTCCTAGATTCCTTGAGCTGATTGGGTCTCTACAAATATATACACCTTGGAACTCCCAGTCTTCTCTGTCCTCAGGTCTCTTGTGGGGTTCCAAGTGCCTTGTTCTCTGTTGATCTTGGCTAGTCTTTTCTAATGATCATAGGCGGTCTGCCTGACCTCTGCCTGTTGCCTTGGATTTGTTCTCCGCCCTGTACCTCTCCTGTCTCCTCTTCCACCTGATGTCTGGAGTCCAGTCCCTCCTCCTTGGGACCCCCGTGCTTCAAGTCCTGGCGGTCTCTGAATACCGAAGGCTCTCCCTGAAGTGAAAGGGAGCTGTTATAGGGTGAAGGTACATGACCCTGATCCTTGGTGTTCCCCTTGGGTGGACCTAACTGTGACAGCGATACCAACAGTGTAAACTACTGCCATTAAGTAACCCTATTAGGGGGATGTTATCAAGATGTGGTACAAGACTCCTGGGGTGAACCATGCGGCCACCTGGAGGGTCTGTACCCAACACTGCTCAGCCCACCTGCACCTGGGCACGTGCTCTATACTAGCACCCTCCTCTCACCAACTGGGTCCCGCTCGCCTCTGGGCTAGTCTCCCACTCTAGGGTTATTACCCAGTGATTTCTAGGACACTGGGCCACACTCCAGGGGTCCCACGGTTCCCACAAAGCACCCACAGACCAAACACACCAAACACCAGGATTCTTAGTCAGTCCAGGACAGCAGAGTCAATAAACTAAAAAGGTTTATTAGCACAGATCTTGAACAGTGAACAGAAAAAGGTGAACTCAGCAAACAATAACAGGTAACTGAATATGGATTAATTATAAAACTATCTAAACATTTGTTTACTACCTGGGCAGTTCAGGAAATGTAGCTGCTCACAGGTTATCAAATATAACTGCTCACAGGGTCTCAGTAAAGAGATCTTTCTCTCTTCGCTCCCTGGCTGAGATTGGGGAAAATACCATACCTTCAGGCTAGATTTGAAATCCAGGGCCAATCAGAGCCCAGGGCAATTTTAAAAGTACAGAAGCTGCCCAATGGTACTGCAGAATGCCTTTCCACAAGCTTAAGCTGGGAAAAAGAAAGTCCTTTTCTGCAACAGCTTTAAAACTCAAAACAAGCGCCATCTGCTAGCCAATTAGGGGAAATACACGTCGTGTAATAATTAATACAGTTTTCAGGCTTAGAAACCCACTGTTTCGTCACAACGGGCTTTTACCACAACTTGATTTACCACAGGAGCCAACAACTTGGAGTATCTCAATAACGCAGGTTGCCGACTCCTTGGTATATGAATAATACTGCTTGTGAGCCACCTTGCTAGCAATGTTATTCTATTGGCCTAAGAGCATCAAGCCTAAGAGCTGTGGTTTGATACTCCTGAGCCACATGTTAAAGTGGCCATCAGAGCTGTTCTGCAACCCCCCCATGAGATCCCCATCCCTCAAAAGACCCCCCCCCCCCATCTACACATTCCTGTGGTGGTCTAGTGGGTACCTGGGCAGGAGCGATCCCTAGTCACTCCTGCCTTACCAGCAATCTGCAGCCAATATGGTGCCCCTACTGGTAGTCTCATGGTACTACTGCTGGTGGGGGGGGGGGGGGGTTATGTTTTCTGCATAAGGAAACATGATCCCTTGCAGAAGTACTGTGAGACTATGGTGCTATATTGGCTGAAGGTGCCGACAAGGGCAGGGGTGACTGAGGATCACTTTTGTCCAGGGACCCATTAGACCACCACAGAAACGTGTAGGTAGGCCCAGGAGGCCAGGAGAGGTTTCTTTTGGGGGTGGGGGCGCAGGAACAGCTCATGGCCCTTTTAAGATGTGGCCCAGAAGAATCATGCTATGGCTTTGAGGCCTGATGCTCTGGGATGCTAAAATAACCCTAGCTTTTTGATTTCCTGCTATAACACAGCTTGTGGTGTTCACAGGTGTTCATCACAAGCTCGGTTATGGAATTTGCACAGTATGCAGGTGTTTTTCATGCTTTGCATACCATTACTATTTACCTTGCAGTGACTTGCAGAATGCTATTATGGTAATGTAAGGCACATTACTGACTTTAACATGCGTTAGGGGGCAAATAATGTGGGTTATGCAGCTTGATAACTTCACCCCTTAGGTGCCCTTTTACTTAGCCACATTAAGCACCAACGCATACTTACCGCAAGTTAAAATGCACTACCGCGGGATGCGCTCAGATGTCCCACGATAGTTTTTGCATGTGCACGTGCTACCCACACGGTAGAAAAGTTTTTATTTTTTAGGCGTGCTCTGCGCTACTATCTACAAAATAGGTGTCAGTAAGTGCTCACGCACTAATGACTACGTCAAGTGTACAACGCTGCGTACGTCTAGTAGCGCTATAGAAATGATGACGATCAATAGTAGTAGTGCTAATGGGAAAATAGCCATTATTGCCAAAATAGAAAAATTGGCCATTTCCCAGCAGTGCTAAAAGTGGCCTTAGTGTGCGGGAAAGACCCGCTCAGGGCACATTTTAGTGGCTGTTTAGTAAAAGGGCCCCTTAATAACGTAAACAATAATTTGGATTGTCCAGAATTCGAATAGCAAATATAGCTATTTTTGAAACAGCAAAACTTCTTCCCCCCCCCCCCCCCCCCCAAATGGACACTTGCTAGATGTTTTTGTGCTCTCTGCCTTTATCTTTTTGGTCCATTCTCGGGGTGGGGGGGGGGGGGGCAAGTCCAAGTGAAAAACGCACAAAACCAAGCCATTGGGATGTAGGAGGAAACAGAATTCTTAGTAGACTGGCCACACAGACATCTCAGGAGAGCAATAGGAATCCCTAGGGAGCACTGCACTGGACTTCAAATAAAAGGTTTCAGGTATATATCTCTCCGTTACACAGGAAACACAGGAAAAATGTAGGCAGATAAAGACCATTTGGCCTATTGTGTCTGCATCTTCTCTCCCTATCACTACTTTAAAGATCCCATGTACTTGTCCCAAGCTCTCTTGAATTCAGCTACTGTTTTTGCCTCCACCACTTTCACCGGGAGGCTGTTCTACAAATTTAACAACCTTTCCACGAAGAAGTATGTCCTCAGGTTACTTCTGAGTCTTAACAACTTCAACCTATGCCCCCTTGTTCCAGAGCTTTCTTTCAATTGTATGACTCACCTCCTCTGCATTTATGCTGCATAGGTATTTAAATGTCTTTATTCATTGCATTTGTATCCCACATTTTCCCACCTTTTAGCGGGCTCAGTGTGGCTTACAATATGATATGAATAATGGAAATACAATTTGTTACAACTTGGTTATGGATTACATTGTGCAGAGTATGTGAGACAATCGAAGTATCGTTAAGGAATATAACAATGGAACACAAACATTGAAACATTGGAATGAGACAATGGGAAGCTAAGACATATGGTATACATATTTCTGTGAGTAAAGGTATGAGTGATGTGAGATTACGGGGGATGAGAGTTCAAAAGTGGTGTATGATGCATTAATGAACAGTGAGTGTGGACTTTATGTGTTTTGGCTTTTTCCGTAGATTTTTTCAAAAAGATGGGTCTTCAATAATTTGCGGAAGGAAGCTTGCTCGTAGATCGTTCTTAAGTTGCGCGGCAGTGTATTCCAAAACTGCGTGCTCATGTGAGAAAAGGTTGACGAGTGTAGCGTCTTGTATTTCAAGCCCTTGCAATTAGGGAAGTGGAGGTTGAGGAAAGTTCGGGATGATCTTTTAGCGTTTCTGGGTGGTAAGTCTATTAACTCAGACATGTAGGCTGGGGCTTCGCCGTGAATGATTTTGTGGACTAATGTACATACTTTAAAAGTGACGCGTTCCTTGAGTGGAAGCCAATGTAGTTTCTCTCGTAATGGTTTTGTACTTTCATATTTTGGTTTTCCGAAGATGAGTCTTTATCATGTAGTCCATGTTGGATGGGATGGGGATGGGATTTGATATATACCGCCTTTCTGTGGTTACAATCAAAGCAGTTTACATGATTATATACAGGTACTTATTTTGTACCTGGGGCAATAGAGGGTGAAGTGACTCGCCCAGAGTCACAAGGAGCTGCAGTGGGAATTGAACCCACTTTCCCAGGTCCCCCCTTATATTGTACAGGGAGCCCTCCAGAACCCATTAAAAACTTACTGTACCCAACTATACACTACTACAAAAGCCCTTATGGCTGCAGGTGTCACCTATATTTATTTGGATTTGCTCACACCTTGGTTTTTGGTGGGTTTTGGAGGACTCCCACTGTCCACCACAAGTTTAACAAAGTGGGATATGGGCTTGGGTCACCTTCTCTATAGTGCACTGCACCAACCACTAGGCTACTCCAGGGACCTGCCTGTTGCTCTAACAGCACTGGCTATAACATCTGAGGCTGTCATAGAGGCTGGTATGTCCTCTTTCATTCACATCTTTGGGGGATGGGAGGGAATCAGTGACCACTGAGGGAGTAAGGGGAGAGGTCCATTCCTTTATTCCACCAGTGGTCATCTGGTCATTTAGAGCACTGTTTTGTGGCTTGGTCATTATTAAAGCAGGGCTAGCTCAAAATGACTTTGTTCTGTCCTGAACAATCTTATTAAGCAGACCTAACTGAAAGTGTGGGGAATCTTCTCAACTAGTACTAGCCATTTTTTGGGGGACACGGAAGTGAACACAAAATGCAAACCTCTTCCCTGACGAAGTATATACGAAACCTGGCCAAGTCGGCGGAGGTTTGATTTGAAAGAAAAATTGCTGCTCAACTGCTAACTAATTGAAGCTAAGTAATGTTAAAGAATATTTGGAATTTAATTAGAGAGCTAAACAAGATATAGATTAAATGAATAAAAATAGTAAAATCATAAAATCGGGTTGATCCATGAAGATATAAGGAACACCATTAGAATTGGGGAAAATTCCCCATAGGGTGGAAACGATCTTGAAATCTGAAGATCCCCGTATAAAATACAATGCTTGATTAATATATATATAATGACACTACTAATCAAAATGTTATAATACTGGACTTAAGATATATGTGTTTGGGACTGGATGAGTATTTGTTCTGTCCTGGGCATTTTTGCTTTGTTCCATTATGGCTGAAAAACGTCCAGATCTCAGGAATCCTAAATCCCACCCTTAACGTGCCCCTGACACACCTCCTTGAGATTTGGACACACTGCAGATGAAGTGAATGGAAAAACATCTGGAAAATTAGTTTCAAAAATACTGATTGGGACGTTTTGGTGAGAAAAACATTCAAATGCTGCTCTATGTCACTTTTTAGACATTTTTCTCTTTCGAAAATGAGCCCCTAAGCCGCTACCTAAGACAACGGGAGTTAAAGGCTTCTTTAACTAAAGCCCTAATGCATGAAAAAATGCTTCCCACAAAATATGTTAAAGTGTTTTGTGATATTTCCCCCTTTTCCTCGCACTAACTGTGCATTTTTTTTTATATATTTTGAAGGGGGCACGTCATGGGCAGGGAATGGGTATGGAAGCGTTATTCAGCTAGCGCGTTCTGATTAGCACATATTAACTGGATAACGCAGACTTAACACAGGAGCAACTCAGAGTCTCCTACTGTAAATAGGAGGCATAAGTGCTCCTGCATTAACTTTTTTGTAGGTATCATGCGCTAATGCAATGCAAAATGTTTTTTTAAAGTGCCATGTTGAATCTGTGTTAAGGGGGAAATGGAAATGGGACTTGATATACTGCCTTTCTGAGGTTTTTGCAACTACATTCAAAGCAGTTTTACATATATTCAGGTACTTATTTTGTACCAGGGGTGATGGAGGGTTAAGTGATTTGCCCAGAGTCACAAGGAGCTGCAGTGGGAATTGAATTCAGTTCCCCAGGATCAAAGTCCACTGCACTAACCATTAGGCTACTCCTCCACTAGCAACATTCCATGTAGAAGCCTGCCCTTGCAGATCAGCAATGCAGCCGCGCAGGCTTCTGTTTCTGTGAGTCTGACGTCCTGCACGTACACTCACAGAAACAGAAGCCTGCGCAGCCGCGTTGCTGATCCGCAAGGGCAGGCTTCTACATGGAATGTTGCTAGTGGAATAGCAACATTAACATTCCATCTCGAATCTCCAATAGTAGCAACATTCCATGTAGAATCTCCGATAGGGAAAGGGAACTGGGACTTGATATACCACCTTTCTGAGGTTTTTGCAACTACATTCAAAGCGGTTTACATATATTCAGGTACTTATTTTGTACCAGGGGCAATGGAGGGTTAAATGACTTGCCCAGAGTCACAAGGAGCTGCAGTGGGAATCGAACTCAGTTCCCCAGGATCAAAGTCCACTGCACTAACCACTAGGCTACTCCTCTACTAGCAACATTCCATGTAGAAGCCTGCCCTTGCAGATCAGCAATGCGGCCGCGCAGGCTTCTGTTTCTGTGAGTCTGACGTCCTGCACGTACACTCACAGAAACAGAAGCCTGCGCAGCCGCGTTGCTGATCTGCAAGGGCAGGCTTCTACATGGAATGTTCCTAGTGGAATAGCAACATTAACATTCCATGTAGAATCTCAAATAGTAGCAACAGAATCTCAATAGTAGCAACATTCCATCTAGAATCTCCAATAGTAGCAACATTCCATGTAGAATCTCCGATAGGGAAAGGGAACTGGGACTTGATATACCACCTTTCTGAGGTTTTTGCAACTACATTCAAAGTGGTTTACATATATTCAGGTACTTATTTTGTATCAGGGGTGATGGAGGGTTAAGTGACTTGCCCAGAGTCACAAGGAGCTGCAGTGGGAATCGAACTCAGTTCCCCAGGATTCCCCAGGATCAAAGTCCACTGCACTAACCACTAGGCTACTCCTCCACTCCAAGATGCAGTAAGCCCAGATTTTAATGCCCTTTAGTAAAAGGGCCCCAAAGTGACTTGCCCAAAGTCACAAGAAGCAATTGCTGGCAATTCTTGTTTTGGAAATCTTCTTCATATTCTTACTGCATACAATAGAGCAGTGTTTCCCAAGTCCAGTCCTGGAGTACCCCTTGTCAGTCAGGTTTTCAGGATATCCATAATGAATATGCATGAACTTGGTTTGCATACACTGCCTCCATTATATGCAAATCGCTTTCATGCGTATTCACTGTGGATATCCTGAAAACCTGACTGGCATGGGGTACTCCAGGACTGGACTTGGGAAACACTGCAACAGAGCACATTGATGTACCAATATTTTGGATCCATCCAGTTTATTGGGGTGCAGATCACAGTGGTACATTATTTTTATATTTCAATTGTTTATACTAATTAGGAGTTGATCAGACATTTCCTTACCTTCCCAAGTCCGTCTTCTTGTTCGTTGGAAGGTGCTGGTGATTCACTTTTCTCCAGCTGATCGAAAAGGCCCTAGAGTGAAATAAAAACAACTCAGTCTATAATTGTGACTCAGACTTAAAAAAAAACCAAACAGGATCATGAGATCTAAGTGCAATTTGTCCAAGATATACATCTACTAAGTTTTATGTGTGAAAAAAAGCTTCACAAACGGAAAAAACAAAATAACAAGGTCAACTTTTTTTTTGATGCATCTGAAAGGACATAGGCAGAGCGGAAGTAGTATTAGAATTCAAAGAATGTTGCCCAAGTAATTTAATAGTTAACAGAGTAAATTCCCTGGGCTGAAAACTTCCCTTCACTTAGTATGTGCAGATACATTTGTACCAGTGGACTTCTCCATTCTGGCCCAAATTTTCAAAGGGAAGTTTTATTTATTTAAGAAAGTCCACAACAGAGAACACAGAAGCATACAGAAGTGCATGCACTCTCTAGATTTCTTTTCTAGTGCTGTCCTGCTGCTCATATAGCCAAAGCTGCCAAGGGGGGGGGGGGGGGGGGGGGTCAACCTTCTAAGCGGGAGATTTAGGGTCCAACCATAGCCCCATCCAACTCTGCCTATAGTTCCACCCATTTCACGTAAAGTTCCACCCAACCTGTCTATAGCTCTGCCCACATGCCCACCATGCTACTACTACTACTTGACATTTCTAAAGCGCTACTAGGGTTATGCAGTGCTATACATAGTAACATAGTAGATGACGGCAGAAAAAGACCTGCACGGTCCATCCAGTCTGCCCAACAAGATAACTCATATTTGCTGCTTTTTGTGTATACCCTACTTTGATTTGTACCTGTGCTCTTCAGGGCACAGACCGTATAAGTCTGCCCAGCACTATCCCCACCTCCCAATCACCAGTCCCGCTTCCCAACCATCGGCTCTGGCACAGGCACAGACCGTATAAGTCTGCCCAGCACCACCCCCACCTCCCCACCACCAGCCCTGCCTCCCAACCACCAGCTCTGGCACAGACCGTACAAGTCTGTCCAGCACTATCCCCGCCTCCCAACCACCAGTCCCGCTTCCCACCACCGGCTCTGGCACAGACCGTACAAGTCTGTCCAGCACTATCCCTGCCTCCCAACCACCGGCTCTGGCACAGACCGTATAAGTCTGCCCAGCACTATCCCCGCCTCCCAACCACCAGCCCCGCCTCCCGATCTTGACTAAGCTCCTGAGGATCCATTCCTTCGGCACAGGATTCCTTTATGCTTATCCCACGCATTTTTGAATTCCGTTACCGTTTTCATTTCCACCACCTCCCGCGGGAGGGCATTCCAAGCATCCACTACTCTCTCCGTGAAAAAATACAATTTAACATAGAAGGACAGTCCCTGCTCTGATGATTTTGCTCTGCCCATAGCTCCACCCATAACTCCACCCAGACTCACCCATAAATTCAACCCGGCACACGGCGATTTGCAGCCAGGGGCACCAGAAGAAGCCTCCCTTTCCAGCGACAGCAGGAAACGCCTTCATAAAACATCATTTCCTGCTGTCACGGGTCCTGCAGCAGCAGCAAGAGATGTCATTTTATGAAGGCATTTCCTGCTGGAAAAGGAGGCTGTTTAGCAGGAGATCCCGGCTCCCCAGCGGGAGATGACCTGCAAAAGCAGGAATCATGGCAGATTTGTACAGGCAGTGCCCCCCACCAGGTCTGCCCACCATAGAATTCTGGCATTTTCTGCCAGTCCTTTTCCTCAGCCGACGCAGACCCTTCAAAGTTTACTACTACTACTACCAATTTCTATAGCACTACTAGTTGTATGCAGCGCTGTACACACTATATACAGGTGCTATGTCTGTCCATAGGGGGCTCACAATCTTTTTTGTACCTGAGGCAATGGAGGGTTAAGTGACTTGCCCACGGTGAAAAGCAGCTGCAGTGGGAATCGAACCCAGGTTGCCAGGATCAAAGCAGGGGCGTAGCCAGACTTCGGCGGGAGGGGGGTCCAGAGCCCAAGGTGAGGGGGCATATTTTAGCCCCCCCCCCCCCGGGCGCCACTGACCCTCCGGTCACTTTTGACCCCCCCTGGCGCTGCCGCCCCTCCCTGTCCCTTTTAACCCCCCCCCCCCCCCCCCCGCTGCCGACAACCTTCCCCCGCCAGATACCTTTGCTGGCAGGGGTCCTCAACCCCCACCAGCCGAAATCCCCTTCAGCACTGGTCTCCGAGTCTGGCATGTTCACTGATCTGGATTCTGTTTCTGTGAGTCCTGACGTCCTGACTCACAGAAACAGAATCCAGATCAGCAACGCGCTAGAGACTGGCGACGAAGAGGACTTCGGCTGGCGAGGGTTGGGGACCCCCACCAGCAAAGGTACCTGACGGCGGCGGCAGCGGGAGTCAAATGTGGCAGGGGACGGTCGGTGGCAGGGGGTGAAAGCAGGGGTGCCAGGGCTAAATCTGCGGGGGCCCATGCCCCCGTGGCTCCACCCCTGGATCAAAGCCCACTGCAGTAACCATTAGGCTACTCCTACTCATTTTTCAGTCTTCCCCCTTTTCAACAATTTCCTCCCCCTCCCAAGAACACTCACTAGTTCCACTGATTCTCTCCAAAGATCCCATGCAAAGCTCAGCTTCCCCCACCCCCACAGCTCTTGCAGCTCAGCCCTGCCTTCCTGTGACTAGAAGCCTTCCCATTTGCTGGATGCTACCACAGACTTTGCACATGCCTAGTTTGCCTATGCCTTAATCCTGCTCTGCCCAATGCTGGCTTGAAGTTTTATAGCATTTGTGATACCATACTTGCTTTACTGATAGGTGTTTGGTGTCGGTTTCCATTATCCATTCTTGCATAAAAGTTTTTGCAATCAAACGTTTAGAAGACCTGATTTCACTTGTTTTCTGTTCCTAACAGGGGTAGAGCTACCACTGAGTGAGCCTGGCAGAAATTCTACGGCCACCTGCTGCTGGTCTGAGAGTGGCGGAGCCAGACCTGAAATTTGGGGGAGGGGGCTGAGTTAACATGGGTGGGCACTAGGCATATAGGTGTAGTCCCCTATTAGATAGGGATTACTAGAAGGTATGGAGGGGCATAATCGAACGAAAATGTCTATCTCCATGGGCGTTTATCTCCGAGAACGGGTCCGTGAAGGGGCGGACCGAACCATATTTTCGAAAAAAATAGACGTCCATGTTTTATTCGACAATTTGTGAGCTGGGCGTTTTTGTTTTTCAGTGATAATGGAAAATGAAAGCGCCCAGCTCAAAAACGAATATATCCAAGGCATTTGTTCGTGGGAGGGGCCAGGATTCGTAGTGCACTGGTCCCCCTCACATGCCAGGACACCAACCGGGCACCCTAGGGGGCACTTTTACAAAAACAAAAAAAAAGGTAAAAGAGCTCCCAGGTGCATAGCACCCTTCCCTTGTGTGTTGAGTCCCCCAAATCCCCCTCAAAACCCACTGCCCACAAGTCTACACCATTATTATAGCCCTAAGGGGTGAAGAGGGGCACCTACATGTGGGTACAGTGGGTTTGGGGGGGTTGGACGACTAAGCATTAAGCAGCACAATTGTAACAGGTAGGGGGGGATGGGCCTGGGTCCACCTGCCTGAAGTCCACTGCACCCCCTAACAACTGCTCCAGGGACCTGCATACTGCTGCCAGGGAGGTGGGTATGACATTTGATGGTGAAAATAAAAAGTTGTGAAACATCATTTTTTGTGCTGGGAGGGGGTTAGTGACCACTGGGGGAGTCAGGGGAGGTCATCCCCGATTCCCTCTGGTGGTAATCTGGTCATTTAGGGCACTTTTTGGGGCCTTATTCGTGAAAAAACAGGGTCCAGGAAAAGTGCCCTAAATTCTAGCTACAAACGCATACTTTTTTTCCATTATCGGCGAAAGGCGCCCATCTCTGTTCGGGTGATAACCATGCCCCAGTCCCGCCTTCACCACGCCTCCGACAGGCCCCCGTCAACTTTGTACGCTTCCGCGATGGAGTGCAGTTGAAAACGTCCAAGTTCGGCTTTCGATTATACCGCGTTATTCGTTTTTGGGAGATAAACGCCTATCTCCCGATTTAGGTCGCAATATAGGCGTTTTTGTCTTTCGATTATAAGCTGGATAGTATCTCTGATAGAAGTCACTGAAGGGAGAGTGAATGGGAGGTCCCTGGGTGGGAGGAAGCCCAGCCAAGCCCAGGGGAGCAGTTTTGAAATAAAATGCAGAGAGATAGTACCCTGGGACTGAAGAGTGACGGGGGGGGGGGGGGGGGCAGAGATTAGAAGGAGCCACTCCTGTACCCAGGGTGCTGCGAGGAAAAGTGGAGGTGCCTGTTCAGCCAGAGGAGTTCTTGCGGCCCAGGAAGTGTAGCCTCATTGAACAGTCCCTAAAGATCAGGAGAGGAGTTTGCCAGTGCCTGCCACCATTTTGGACTATCTGTGTTTAGCTACAGGGGAGTTGGATTTGGAAATCCCCGTAAACCTGGCTGCAGAATGGCTAGTGTCCAACCTGGAAGTGGACCGACTGCTTCGGACCCTTCGAATTCTGGCCAATGTAGTAGACCAGCAGGCCGGCTGGGATTACACCCGGAATCCTTGACAGGTTGCTGGCTGCGGAAGCCAGTGCCGGAAGAATGGAAGGACCGCATATAGATTGAGAGTGGAAAGGCAGCTGGCACTAAACTTCCCAAAATCATCCAGATGGATCGGTATCTAAAAAGGCTGGTTTGGGACCTGCTGTTGGAGGTAATGTGTTTGGTGGACGCCCAGAGGGAGGCCTGGGCCAAAGATGAAATTTTCAGGAGGTAAACACCCAATCCAACTTATCCAGTGGATCGGAAGGGACTTACTATGCAAGGTTATCTCCTGAATCCGTATAAGGAGTGGACTGTGGGACGGCCCATTTGCTTACACTATGTGGAGGTGGTGGATTCCAACTATATATCAAAGTACTACAGTGTTACCCAGCCACTGAGGGGAGGGGTCGTGGTACAGAAGCCTGGCCCGAAGTGGTATGGTTGAACTGGGAAAAAAAAAAGTGGGACTCAGGTCCAGAAGAAAATACGTGTAGTCACTATTGACAGAAATAAAAGAATTGTTTAGAGTATGCAGAGAAAAGAGAGAAAAAAATGATGGATTAAATGCAAGTTGGAATTGTTAAACAAAGGATGTTTAAATGGTATTGGGAAAAGTGTTGGGTTGGACCCAGGTTAAGTACGTAAGTAATGCCACACTGGGAAAAGACCAAGGGTCCATCCAGCCCAGCATCCTGTCCCCGACAGCGGCCAATCCAGGCCAAGGGCACCTGGCGAGCTTCCCAAACGTACAAACATTCTATACAATCAAGCCATTGTGACATCACTAATGAGGTTGGCTCTTATTGGTGGAATGAGCCACTATGACATCACAATAGGTTAAATCACTGCTCTATGTAATAAAAGTGAGCCAAGTAGAGGACATAAGTACATAAGTAATGCCACACTGGGAAAAGACCAAGGGTCCATCGAGCCCAGCATCCTGTCCACAACAGCAGCCAATCCAGGCCAAGGGCACCTGGCGAGCTTCCCAAATGTACAAACATTCTATACATGTTATTCCCGGAATTGTGGATTTTTCCCAAGTCCATTTAGTAGCGGTCTATGGACTTGTCCTTTAGGAAACCGTCCAAACCCTTTTTAAACTCTGCCAAGCTAACCGCCTTCACCACGTTCTCCGGCATAAGTACATATCACCACATTCTCCGGCACAAGTACATAAGGTTCAAAGATTTGGGTGGGTCAAAGGTATGCTGTTAGGGATGTGTTATGATGTTGGTCCCAGGGGAGGAAAAGAAAAGGAGACACATGAATATAACGTGTTGCCTATTCATGATGTGCTGTTAAGTAAAAGCTGAAAAAAACCCAAACTGAATAATGTGTTTAAATAAAGTTGGTTTGTTAATGCAATAAAGTGTTCTTAACTATTTGGGGGGGGGGGGGGGGGTCCTGTTGGAGGTAAAAAGGGTTAGAGCAAGCTGACCCATGTAAAAGAGAAGATTCCTATAGGAGGATGCTATAGAGGTGGGGGGGGGGGGGAAGGTTTTACTTATAAAATGTAAAGTAATGTGATGGAGTTGATATGGATAATATGGTTGCATAACAAAGGTTATATGAAGATGAAGATTACTATGGGGAGTGATAAAGGAAATAATACTGGGTGTTGAATAAAGATGAAATGATGTGTGTGAGGTTTGCGTTGCTCTAAAGGGATGGGAGAATAAAACCTAGATTATCCTTTGAGGACAAGGGATTGGTTAGCTGGGGGGAGAGTGTAATCACTTATAAGAAAGGGATTACTAGAAGGTGTGGAGGGGCATTTTCGAAAGAAACATCCAAGTTGCAATTTGGACGTCCTTGCAAAACGGCAAAATCCAGGGGCGGGGAAAACCGCATTTTCGAAAAAAGATGGACGTCCTTCTTTCGTTTCAAAAATACCATCAGAGACATCCAAATCCTTAAATTTGGGCATCCCTAGATTTGGATGTCCCTAGACATGGACGTTTCTGACTTTCGGCGATTTTCGAAACCAAAGATGTCCATGTCAAAAACGTCCTTCTTTCGCTTCTTAGCCCAGTCCTTGGGGCACATCTGGTCCCGTCGGGTTTTCGGGATGTCCACGGTGGGTGTGCATGGATAGATTTGCATGCCGAGGAGGCGGTGCATGCGTTTCTGTCTCGTGTATATTCGCATTGCGGATGTCCTGGGGGCCTGGTGGCACTGGGTGTGCCTCGGGAACTGAGTTGAGAGGCACTGGCTTAGCAATTGACTTTGAACAGCAAACTTGAGTGACATCTCACCCTGTCTCTACATGATACTGTATAACATTCTAGAAATGATTGATAGTAGAAGTAAGGGGGGGGGGATGGGGAAGAGCCAGAAGCAGTCAGGAACCGAGTCACTTGGCTGTTCTTTAAATGTTTACTTTTTTCTCTTGTAAGGAAAAACCTTTCAGTTCTGCATCGGATGTCATTCTTAACCACTAAATTACCATTGTTAACCACTACTTTAGCCTTTGTTGTCACATGCAACAGTAGTGTGAGGAGAACGCAGAATTATGGCAGTAACTGAGGCCATTGCGCAATGAATAATGATTTTTGCCACCATAACCCTTTAGCCCAGTGAATCATGATTACAACATTAGGAGAGGGGGAGACGGGCAAGAAAATAGTACTATTGCAGGACATGGGTGAAGCCATTGATTTTTTATTATCTTTTTTTTATTTTTCATTTTTTATTATTAATTTTTGTGTTTTGAGTAAACACATTGTTTTAATTCATTAATAGCAGATATGTAATATAATAATTTGCTATGTGAACGTTCTAAAGTGTCTCACTGGGATCGTAACCCCCTGCTGACATCACTGGCCAGAAGTAGAACCCTGCTTGCCTGACGTCGGCAGGGGGTTACGATCCCAGTGAGAGACGTGCGTTGAAGAACAGCGGGAGCGGGCAGAGACGTCCCTACGTGCACGTCGCCCCCCCTCTGCTACCCTCCCCTCCCCCCCTCTTACCAGGGTCCCGGCGGCAGCAGTGAAGAGCCTCGCGAGTCTGCTGCCTTCCCTTCTCTTCGCTCTCAACTCTGACTCTGGTCCCGCCCTTGCAGAAACAGAAAATGAGGGCGGGACCAGAGTCAGAGCTGAGAGCGAAGAGAAGGGAAGGCAGCAGACTTGCGAGGCTCTTCACTGCTGCTGCCAGGACCCCGGTAAGAGGGGGGAGGGGAGGGTAGCAGAGGGGGGTTGGTGATTTTGGAGGGGGGGCGATGTGCACGTAGGGGGATGGGCAGGGCCAGTGTCGGGGAGGGCTGCGGGTGGAGGCATCGCAAGGACGTGTCTGTGAGACAGAGAGGAGGGGGGTACTGGAACTCGGGGGAGGGAGAGAGAGAGGGAGGGAGGGCCTGGAAATCAGTAGGGAAGAAAGGGGGCTGTGGGAATTGGAGGGGACAGAGGGAGAGAGTGAGGGAGGGCGAGAGGGATAACCTTGCTAGCGCCCGTTTCATTTCATACCGAAACGGGCCTTTTTTACTAGTTGATTTATAATTTGGATGTTTTCACTTCTATTTATTATCAATTTTCCTGTATAATGCTATATATGTTTATTTATAGTTTGTTTTATGTTTGCTTCCTCACCATTCTTTATTCATAGATCTTACTGTATGACCCCCTGAAGTAGACGCTTGCGTGCGTCGAAACACGGCCCGTGTCGGGTCCTTCTTTTAAGTATAATAATAAAGACTGTTAGATTCATATCTCCAGTGGTGACTCGTCTTTAGTCAGCCTCTACTTTCACTTTGTGAACCTGGGTTTGATTCCCACTGCAGCTTCTTGTGACCTTGGGCAAGTTACTTAACCCTCCATTGTCCCAGGTACAAAAAAAAAAAAAAAAAAAAAGATTGTGAGCCCTCTAGGGACAGAGAAAGTGCCTGTATATGATGTGTACAGTGCTGTGTATGTCTAGTAGTGCTATATAAATGATTAGTAGTAGTAATGAGCCAGTAACTAGCAGTCACTGGGTGCTAATAGCCAATTATTGCAGTTAATTGGCTCCAATTAGGATTTACTCACGCTTCTTGCTAAGTATTATTCTATAAAAATCCACATGCAAATCATTTATTGTGCAACTGAAAAGGAGTGTGGCATGGGAGGGGCATGGGCGGGCCGGGGCGTTCATTAAAGATGCACGCAGTATTACAGAATTCGGGGGATCCGCGCCTAACTTACATGCCAGGATTTCCACTAGGTTTCAGTTGGTGTAAACCCTTGCACCCAAAATTGGGCGTGGATACTGGTGCTATGCGCTATTCTATAATCAGTGCGCAAATGAAGCATCATTCGGAAAGGCGAAATATGAAAGACCCCTTAGAGAGAAGTTGCATTGGCTCCCACTGAAGGATCGAATTGCTTTCAAAATTTGCACCTTGGTTCATAAAATTATTCATGGGGATGCCCCATCTTACACGTCAGACCTAACAGACTTACCTGAGAGAAACAACAAAAAGTTAATCACGTACTTTCTTAAGCCTCCATTATCCCAATTGCAGAGGTCTTAAATACAAAATCAATGCACATATCTAGCGTCTCATACATCTGCACACAATTATGGAATAAATTACCGATCGCCATAAAAACAACACACGACTTGACAAGATGTATAAAAAGGATCCCCCATAATGCTCTGAGTCCTAAACCTTTCTTACTTGTTTATTTTAATTCCATCCTCATCACTGAACATTATATTTTGTCCTGATATCGTTATGTTATGTTTTTATCTATTTATACACTTCTAATCCTACATGTTACTCTCATAGTAACATAGTAGATGACGGCAGAAAAAGACCTGCATGGTCCATCCAGTCTGCCCAAGATAAACTCATATGTGTATACCTTACCTTGAATTTGTACCTGTCCTTTTCAGGGCACAGACCGTACAAGTCTGCTCAGCAGTATTTCCCGCCTCCCAACCACCAGTCCCGCCTCCCATCACCGGCTCTGGCACAGACCGTATAAGTCTGCCCTCTACTATCCTCGCCTCCCAACCACCAACCTCTCTTCCCCCACCTGCTCCGCCACCCAATTTTGGCTAAGCTTCTTAGGATCCATTCCTAGTGCACAGGATTCCTTTATGCATATCCCACGCATGTCTGAATTCCGTTACCGTTTTCATCTCCACCACCTCCCGCGGGAGGGCATTCCAAGCATCCACCACCCTCTCCGTGAAAAAATACTTCCTGACATCTTTTTTGAGTCTGCCCCCCTTCAATCTCATTTCATGTCCTCTCGTTCTACCGCCTTCCCATCTCCGGAAAAGATTCGTTTGCGGATTAATACCTTTCAACTATTTGAACGTCTGTATCATATCACCCCTGTTTCTCCTTTCCTCCAGGGTATACATGTTCAGGTCAGCAAGTCTCTCTTCATACGTCTTGGAACACAACTCCCATACCATCCTCGTAGCTTTTCTTTGCACTGCTTCCATTTTTTTAACATCCTTCGCAAGGTACGGCCTCCAAAACTGAACACAATACTCCAGGTGGG
The DNA here is from genome assembly GCF_901765095.1 of Microcaecilia unicolor. Classification (NCBI taxonomy): domain Eukaryota; kingdom Metazoa; phylum Chordata; class Amphibia; order Gymnophiona; family Siphonopidae; genus Microcaecilia; species Microcaecilia unicolor. The sequence continues at coordinate 90,584,010 of NC_044043.1, read as the reverse complement.
GCCTCACCAACCTCTTATACAGGGGCATTAAAACCTCCTTTCTTCTGCTGGTCACTCCTCTCTCTATACAGCCTAGCATTCTTCTAGCTACGGCCACCGCCTTGTCGCACTGTTTCGTCGCCTTCAGGTCCTCAGATGCCAAGATCCCTCTCCCCGTCCATGCCTATCAGACTCTCCCCGCCTAATACATACATCTCCTTTGGATTTCTACTCCCAAAGTGCATCACTTTGCATTTCTCTCATGCACCTTATCTGTTACAATTTTGATTTTGATATTCTTTTCCGTTAATATGATTGCCATGATATTCTTATGCACCTTATCTGTACTTATATTCTGTAATTCTTATTCCAGTAATGTGAGGGGTTTGTTGTAACATATTGTAAGCCACATTAAGCCTGCAAATATGTGGGGAAATGTGGGACACAAATGCAGCAAATAAATAAATAAAAGCACTCCGTGTGGATTTTTTTTCAGCACTCAAATTTGGGCACCATTTACATAAGTACATAAGTATTGCCATACTGGGAAAGACCAAAGGTCCATCATCCTGTTTCCAACAGTGGCCAATCCAGGTCACAAATACCTGGCAAGATCCCAAAAAAGTACAGTGGCCTAGTGGTTAGGGTGGTGGACTTTGGTCCTGGGGAACTGGGTTCGATTCCCGCTGCAGGCACAGGCAGCTCCTTGTGACTCTGGGCAAGTTACTTAACCCTCCATTGCCCCAGGTACAAATAAGTACCTGTATACAATATGTAAGCCGCATTGAACCTGCTATGAGTGGTAAAGCGCGTGGGTACAAATGTAACAAAATAAATACTGCTTATTCTGGAGGCTACTCCTCCGTTGAATTACTGAATCTAATCCTAAATGACAGGACCTGGGAAGATCTAGAAGCTGATGCCCAATTAATGTTAGTGTTTGGAAATCTTTGATCGTAGGCCTTGTAATTTCATGGAACTAGAGAGACGTGGAGGGGCATAATCGAAAGGAATGCCCACGTTTTTCTGAGGACATCCTCGCAAGACGTCCCCGTGAAGGGGCGGGGAAGCCCGTATTATCGAAACAAGATGGACGTCCATCTTTCGTTTCGATAATACGGTCGGGGACGCCCAAATCTGGAAATTTAGGTCGTCCTTAGACTTGGTCGTTTCTGATTTTCGGCGATAATGGAAACTGAGGACACCCATCTCAGAAACGACCAAATGCAAGCCCTTTGGTCGTGGGAGGAGCCAGCTTTCGTAGTGCACTGGTCCCCCTGACCTGCCAGGACACCAACCGGGCACCCTAGGGGGCACTGCAGTGGACTTCATAAATTGATCCCAGGTACATAGCTCCCTTACCTTGTGTGAACCCCCCCAACCCCAAAACCCACTACCCACAACTGTACATCACTACTATAGCCCTTACAGGTGAAGGGAGGCACCTAGATGTGGGTACAGTGGGCTTGTGGTGGGTTTTGGAGGGCTCACATTTACCACAAGTGTAACAGGTGGGGGGGGGGGGCTGGGTCCGCCTGTCTGAAGTGCACTGCACCCACTAAAACTGCTCCTGGGAACTGCATACTGCTGCGATGGACCTGAGTATGACATTTGAGGCTGGCATAGAGGCTGGCAAAAAATATTTTTAATGTATTTTTTTTGAGGGTGGGAGGTCATCCCCGATTCTCTCTGGTGTCATCTGGTCAGTTCGGGCACCTTTTCGTGGCTTGGTCGTAACAAAAAAAAGGACCAAGTAAACTTGTCCAAGTGCTCGTCAGGGACGACCTTCTTTTTTCGATTATGGGTCGAGGACGCCCATGTGTTAGGCACGCCCAAGTCCCGCCTTTGCTATGCCTCCGACACGTCCCCCGGGAACTTTGGTCGTCCCCACGACGGAAAGCAGTTGGGGACGCCCAAAATCGGCTTTCCATTATGCCGATTTGGGCGACCCTGGGAGAAGGACGCCCATCTTCTGATTTGTGTCGAAAGATGGGTGTCCTTCTCTTTCGAAAATAAGCCTGATTGGCTCTCAGCTTACTGATGTACATTTCTAATTGCAGGAGTATAATCACTTCTGACCGAAAGCAATGGACTGTAAATTCAAACTTTCAGGCTATTTGGAACCTCTAATATGCCAAAACAGGATGGCAAAGTGCTTTATTTATGGATGCGTTTCTGGATTTTAACAGATCCATGAATACTCTTATTATAACCACATTAAGATAACACAGAGTCTTTGCACGGTCATTTTCACTTACTTTTTGTTGTTTAGCAATTTTATTGATCTGTTTTTCCTGCTTCAACTGGAGCTCGGTCCTATTGAGGGCCTCCCTGAGGAGAGCGTTCTCTTCCACATGCCTCTGGATTTCAGCTTCCAGTTCGTTCATATCCAACTGCTGCATTTTCAGTGCAATTTTACTTTGTCTGTATCAGATAGACAAAATAAGGAGTTATATCAGTTTTGTAGAGCACCATCTCTACCTGTTTTCAAATCTATGCTGAAAACCCACTTTTTCACTGCTGCTTTTAGCTCCTAGCCACAATTGCCCTCCCCTTGTCCCTTCCTCCCTTCTCACCCATTACTTCCCTCACCCGTAACTGTCTTGTCTGTCTGTATTATTTAGATTGTGAGCTCTTTTGAGCAGGGACTGTCTCTTTGTATCACGTGTTCAGCGCTGCGTGCGCGTCTGGTAGCGCTATACAAATGCCAATAATAATAGTAATGAACAAAGGAAGACTTCAGTTTTCCATGCACTCCGACCCCAACTATGCCACTGGGTTATCAATTGTTCCTTTCCCCTCCTCCTCTCTACCTGTTATTCTCTTATGCCCTGCAAATTTCAACAACAGGAAATGAGGGCGGGACCAGAGGAACAGCGAACCACAGCCTGTCTGAAGCGGCGTCTGTACTTGCTGGACTTGAGTGTTGCCGGCCGAGCAGGAGGTAAAACCTTTTAAACGGCAGCTGCCACGTACGAAGGGCTGGGGCACCCCCACACGTCCTCCTTGCACTTGGAGGCCACGGAGACAGAGGGAGGGAGGCGCTGGGCGGCGGAAATCGGAGGTGGGGTCCAGAGACGAGGGGGGGAGGGGTGATGAGGGGAGGAGGGGGAGGGGGCCCTGGAACCTTGCTAGCGCCCATTTCCTTTCTGTTGGAAACGGGTCTCTTTTACTACAATAACTGAGTACAGATTTATTTATTTCTGCAGAACATTTATACCCCGCTTTATACCACTGAAAGCGGCCTCTAAGCGGCTTACAATGCACTGATAAAATACAATGACAGTTGAGAGGGCGGAAGGAGCAGAGGAAGAAGGGAAGGGAAGGGATACCTGAGCTCTTGGAGATCTGAATCATATTCGGTTAGTAACTCCTCTTTCCTGTTTAAGTGATTTTTGAGTTGACTGATCCTGTTACTCAGTAGTTGGATGTCTTTCTGCCGTTGCTTGCACGCCTTTTCTCTCTCTTCCTGTGACAGGTGTTTAATAGATTGCAGTCCTGAGAGTTGTTTAACGCTCATCAGACTCCCGAGAACATTTATTAAACTGAAATACTGTGGGGAAACATTAAGAAATACAGTGCATTGTCAACCCATCTTTCTTTGCAGTTATTACACTGTTTTCTCATCTCAGTGGACGTGCTTAGCTCACACCAGCATGGTTAACATTGGATTGCAGAACACTGCGCTCTTGCAGAGAAGCCGAGTCTCACTCATCATGAGTGTGTCACATTCATTTGAAAGATTTCTCACTCTCACACTCTTTGAGCCCTATTTCTCAGTCATCAGAGCTTCAGTACCAGTGCACTCATCTTGATCACTGTTTTCATGAGACAGAAGCCTTAGGGGCCCTTTCACTAAGCTGCGCAGGCACCTATGCTTGCCGAACGTGCACCAATTTGGAGTCACTGTCGGACTACCAATGGCCCATGCAGTAATTTCATTTTTTACGTGTGTCCGCTATGCGCGCCAGAAAATACATTTTATTTTCTGGCACATGGCGAAAATTGGGCAGTAACTCCAACTTCATGCGCGTAGGTGATTACTGCACGGTCAACGCGAGAGACCCTACCGCTAAGTCAATGGCTGGCAGTAAGGTCTCAGACCCAAAATGGACGCACAGCAATTTTTATTTTGCCACATGTCCATTTTTGACAAAAAAAAAGGCATTTTTTGGCCGGCACACTGAAAAATGGATCTGCGCGCGCCCAAAACCTGCGCCTACACTACCGCAGACCATTTTTCAGCGCACCTTAGTAAAAGGACCCTTTAGTAAAGTAAACCAAGTGGTCCAACCAGTAAGGAGAAATCTGAACGCACTTTCCAGCCCTTTCTCTTTTCCCTTTACTGCAAGTGTATGTTCTCTGAAACTGATGTACTTACTTTTAACTACTGGGTGAAAGATAATTTTTAGCTCAAAAAATGTACCCAAATTGCTCCTCATTTTGTCTGTATTCTTTCAGAAGCTCCAAAGAAAAGCCAATGTCATTTAATGCTGCCTTGATTCATTTGCAAAGCCAATACTACACTTAAATCATTCTAGATTTATATCCTGGATATACCTCCTGAAAAATCTCACTTTGGCATCTCTGCTCTTGTTTGTATCAAGACATAACAACTGTACCACCACTTAAAAAGAGCCCGAAATTCTACATGACTGAATCATGCGAATGAAAAAGAATCTTCCCATTTATATTCTTCAACAATCTACGTGGTCAATGGGCAATTCCCACGCTACAGCTTGGTCCTATAAAACTTTTATGCGCCCAATACACCTAACTTCATACATTAAATCAGAGAGGTTTTATTAGAACATAGTATTACACCAATCTTGTTGGCTGGAGATTTTAACGTTACTTTGGATAACATTTTGGATCGTCAGTCTAACTGCATTCAAAAACAAACCAAAATGGGAAAGGAGCTCCTTGCAACTATCCAAGCCTTAGGTCTTGTGAATATATGGCGCCTTCAACACCCAGATGGTCGTGAATACTTATTTTATTCTGTTCCACGTCCATAGGCGGTCGGTGGGTCAATTGTCTGGGGAGGCTAAAGGGGGTGGGGTTAGGGGCGGGGCTTACATCCATAATTGTCTGACAACACACAGAAAAAAAAAATAAGTAAAAATAAAATAATCATAATTAATACCTTTTATTAAATTTAGATATTAGATATGTATCATATGTCAAAGAATAAAGTGGTTGCTCAAAGCATATACTAACCACAATTGCTCAACTGCAAAACATTATGCACAACTTTGTGCAAAAACACACTCATAACCTTACTGTACCATAAATATTACACTGGGCAGACCTAATACACCAATATACTACCATACGGAAAATGCAGACCGTCAACAATGTGAAACAAGGGATCATAATATCATGATAAGTATAGAGCCAAAAAACACCCTTTTAGGGTGGCTAGTGTTCACAATGAGCTCCTTTTATTAACGATCATACCAGGTAGTGTGTCATGATTTAGGCTCTACACCCTTTCTGATGTTTTGGTGCTACCTCAGTAAGGCCAACACACAATCTCTCCACTGCAAACTTTTGCATTGAAAATGATGCAGGAACAAAGCTTCCCCGCAGCACAGCAGCCAGGTGAATCGTGAAAGGAAAATTCTTTAGGGAGTTTCCCTTTAAAAATCTCCTTAAGCCATGTTTGAGGATTTCCACTGGGTAAATAACAAGAACTTTATGAAATCTATAGATTCAAGGTGCTGTTTGCTTGATATTGATGCGGACTGGCAGATTTCTTTGGCTTACGTACCATCTCCTCACTGAGATCCAAGGCTTCGGACATTTCCAGTCGTGCTGTCCTTTCTACAGCTGCTTCTGACATGTCACTGCTCTTATAGGTTTCAGACTGCAACAGAAAGCATGAAGATCTGGCTATTTCTTGTTATTGGGTTTGGACAGTACCAACATCAGCACCTAGCTGAACAGGCACAGAGGGGCCAGGACTGGGGCTATTTGTGTCTGTGTGTCATTTGAGGATCTTAATAGTTAAGCTGAGCTTCCTTTCTGACTGCATGTGCCAAACCCTGGGTTATAGACTGCTGCAACATTTTGCCAGCTTTTGTAGACCTATATAAGCAGGATAATTCTGAAAGAGATTTCTAAAAGCAAAGCAGTGCTTGATGCTCATCTTGCTACAAAACTGGGGGCTCCTTTTACTAAGCGGTGGTAAGCTCAACACTGTCTTACTGCTCGCCATATCGGGCTACCGCAGCAGCCTGACGGCACTTCCCACTCCTAGCGTGCCATCATTCCAGCATTACAAAAATTAATTTTTGTAGCACTAGGGTTACCATATGTCCGGATTTACCCGGACATGTCCTCTTTTTAAGGACATGTCCGGGCAACCGGGTGGGTTTTGCCAATCTGCCCATTTGTCCGGATTTCTGGACAAACAGGCAGATTGCTAGCCTCCCCTCCCCTTACTTACTACTGCCCTGGTGGTCTACTGACCTCTTCCGCCTTCAGGGCAGGAAAGAGGGGCGTAGCCAGACCTCGGCGGGAGGGGGGGGGCCAGAGCCCGATGTGGGGAGCACTGTTTATCCGCCTCCCCCGCCACCTCCCCCCCGCCACCACAACCGCAACCCCTCCCCCGTCACTCTGGACCGCCGCTGCAACTGCAACCCCCCCCCCCTGCCTGCATCAGGTACCTTGTTTGCTGGCAGGGGTTCCCAATCCCCGCCAGCCGAAGAGTTTTCTTCAGCGCCGGTCGACTCCGGCCCCTTCGTTGTGGGATCATCTGTTTCTGACACCTTACATCCTGCACGGGGCTACATGCACGGTGCAGGATGTAAGGCATCAGAAACAGATGATCCCACAACGAAGGCGCTGGAGTCGACTGGCGCTGAAGAAAACTCTTCGGCTGGCGGGGATTGGGGACCCTTGCCAGCAAACAAGGTACCTGATGTGGCGGGGGGCGGGCAGGCAGCAATGGTGGGGGGGGGGGGTCAAATGTAGAGGGGGCCAGGGCAAAATCTGTGGGGGCCCATGCCCCCACGTAGCTACGCCCCTGATATCAAATCCATTACCCAGTATTCTATAATGGCTTAGGCATGCCCTGAAGCTATTTGTAGAACTGGCAGTAATGTGCCTCATTGTGCTGCCTACCAGTAGCGTAGCCACAGGTGGGCCTGGGTGGGCCAGGGCCCACCTACTTTGGACTCAGGCCCACCCAAAATTGTGACGCTTTTGCTCTAGCTGGTGGGGATTTTCTCTCCTTGGGCAGCCAGCGCTCTTCCAAATGTCAGCCAGAAACACTTGCCTTGAGCTGACGCCGAGACTGCCCCTTCTGCACATGCTCAATTTTTGTACATGTAAAAGCAATGAGCATGCACAGCCTGCCAGCAACAGCATCATTTTGAGGCAAGGGCTGCTGGCTGCTGTTTGGAAGAGTGCTGGCTGCTTGAGGAGGAGGAAATCATCAGCTGGCAGGGTTTGATGATCCCCACCAGCTAAAGAATTTAATATTTGGGGTTTGTGGGCAGGGAGGGGTGGAGAAAGGAGCAAACCAGAGGGGGCCCAGGGGAGGAACAAATTCCATACCCGCCCACCTTGGGCTCAGGCCCACCCAAAATTGGCCATCTGGCTACGCCCCTGCTGCCTACATTTTGAAGCCAATTATAGAAATTGCCCCCTAGGTGTCTAGAATGTTGGCAGCTACAGGGCAGAGTTAGGGCAGGGAAAAAAGGTTAGGAGTTGGAACTCTGCCGGAGGATGTGGTAACAACGGTTAGCGTATCTGGGTTTAAAAAAGGTTTGGGCAAATTCCTGGAGGAAAAGTCCATAGTCTGCTATTGAGGCAGACAGGGGAAGCAACTGCTTGCCCTGGGATTTGAGGTATGGAGTATTGCCATGATTTGGGTTTCTGCCAGGTACTTGTGACCTGGCTTGGCCACTGTTTGGAAAACAGGATACTAGGCTAAATGGACCACTGGTTGACCCAGTATGGCTACTCTTATGTTCTTATTGATTTCCATGTACTGGGACTCGGCACCTAACTTTGGTGTCAAAATCTAGGTCACTGAATTGCAAACCTAAATTCAGAATCCTAAATGTGAGTGTATTTTTCAGCCAAATAGGTGTTTAAATGTAGCTGAAAAATTTCCTAAAGTTTTGTTCCTAATACTAAGGCACCCAAATAAAGCACTTGGCAGTATTTTCCAATTGCTCTCTCACCATTTTTGTCTCCATGTCACTTGGAACTGAGGACCTTTGATGTGCTTTATTTATGAGTAGTTTCTGAGGTTTTGGCTCCAATATCTCCTTTTTCAGTACTCTAAATGGTGGTGCACCTTGCTCTTGAGTTTCTGTCAGGATGAAAAATAATTAGACTTAAAAACAGAGGGCCCGATATTCAAAACGATTTAGTCGGCTGCTGACCAGTTAAACTGCTTGGGTCGGGCTACCCGTTAATTTTCATTAGCACTTAGCCGGCTAAGGGGCCCCTTTCTTAAGGCATGCCGACAAATGGCCTGCGATGGTGTAGGCACGTGTATTGGACCCAAGTAGGTTCATTTTTCAGGCGCCTGCAAAAAAGGCCCTTTTTTGTGACCGAAAATGAATGTGCGTCAACATTTTAAAAAGCACGCGTCCGTTTTGGGCCTCAGATCTTACCACCACCCACTGACTTAGCGGTAAGGTCTGACGCATTAACTGGGCGGTAATGGTAAGCACACGTACACTGTCGATTACCGCCCGGTCAGCGTCACACATTAGAAAACAGAAAGTATTTTCTGCCGCGCGTTTTGGGCGCGCATCAAAAATAGAATTACCACCCGGGGCATGTGGTAGCTGGGTTGTAGTTCTAATTCGACACACGTTAGAGCGCGTAGGTGCTTTTGCGCCTTAGTAAAAGGGCTCCTAAGTGCTATTGACTATCGCGGTTAGTGCCGAACACAAAGCTGGCTACGTTGGGGGCGTTCCAGGGGCAGACTCAGCACTTGGCCGCTTAAGTACCGATATTCAGTCGGTTAAGTGGCCTGGTTTACCGTATAAAAGTCTGTTCTATTTTTATGCGGTAACCCATGGCCACTTAAATGATGAATAACGACTTCAACGGCTATGCGTTAGCCAGATTAAAAATAACCAGATATTCAAAGTTGAAGCCCAGACACGTTCTAGTTTTGCATGTCCAGGAATAACGCAATAGTATTTGGGAGATGTTGCTATTGTTCATGCATGATCTAAAGGAAATTTTGCAAAAAAAATGCTCAAAAAATATAGGGGTCCTTTTACAAAGCAGCATATAAAGTTGCCTTTACCAGGCCCTTACGTGGGTCTTTCCCATGCGCTAAGGCCATTTCTACTGCCGCTAGAAAATAGCCGCATTTTCCATTTTGCGAATTAATGGCCGTGTGTTAACGTTGCCGTTAGCGTGCAACCATTTAGTGCGTCAGCCCTTACAGACACCTATTTTATAGGTGGTGAGGGCTCACGTGTTAATCCTAATTAATTAGCACAGAAATATGCCCTCGGCCAAAAATAAAAAAAAGTTTTTTAGGGTGTGGGTAGCGCGTGCACATTTGAAACTTACCGCGGAACACCTCAGCGCACCCCGCGGTAAACCTTTTTAAGCTGCAGCAAGTGCAGATTAGTGTTTACTGTAGTAAAAAGCAAGAACTAGGTTATCTGTCCAACCAATCTTAACCCAGCAATAGTTCATAAGTTCCGCTGCCAGCCCGTCCAAAATTAGCCTCTGATATTCAGTGCCAGGTGCCCAGACATGGCCCGGAACTGAATACTGGGGGCTAATATAGCCACTGATGGTAAGTGTTTAAAAAAAACATTGACCACTGCCGGATGACTATTGGGGGGGATGTAACCTAATGGTTCTGTGGGCTAAGCTTAATAAGGACAATTTTCAAAATCACTTACACATGGGTAAAGGTTTTTTAATTGAATAAACAGGCAATGTGAAAACTGCTCTCCCTTAGGGCCCTGTTTACTAAGCAGCGTTGCAGGCGCGTTAACATTTTTAACGCGCGTTAACCATGTACGTGCCTACAATATCCCTATAGGCGCCTACATGGTTAGCGCACGCTGTAAGTGTAGGCACGATAAAAACACTAACACACCTTAGTAAACAGGGCCCTTACTGTGGTTAAAAGCGTGACCAGGGTTCTGCACTGCAGAATGTTTAAGGGAGATATTCCTGGGGCCGTGTTTAGATTGGAGGAGGTGAATAACACATTTACAAATGGTTATTTTCTTTGAAAAACATGCGCAAAGAAAAAGCAGGTGCAAATGCTCACGAGTACTTTGTACTCAGAAAGTTTCAAAGCAAATGTTAAGCGCGTATTTCACTTTGAAAACCGATGAGTAAAACTACCCACAGACTTTGCCCAAATGGACAACAGGTACAAAAAAAAATGACAGAGCTCACTTGAAGGATGTGCTTTCGATATTTCCTTAAGTCGGTTGCGCAGTTCAACCAGAGCAACTTTTTGTTTCTGAATGATATCGTCATGTCTGAGACCTTGACAAAGAGCACCTTGTTCAGCCAAGCTCAAGACTCCAGTTTCCTAAAATTAAACATAAAAACATTCCATACTGAATTTTAATACAGTTGTTTCCTTCTGAGCATTAGTTTCATTTATATAATACTAGTAAAAAAGGGCCAGTTTCGGAAACAAATGAAACGGGCACTAGCCAGGTGCTTACCGAGGGGGGCACCGGGATCTCCCAGAAGTGCTGTTTTGGCGCCGCTGTTTGTACCAGCCCGCCCTCGACGTCATAGCGTTTTGACGCGAGGGCGGAGCTACAGTTCCCTCTCGGTGTTTTATTTTTGTTTTGGGCTCGCCGCTACTCCGCCGTGTCACCCGAAATTCGGAGGGGGGCTCCAGGATCTCCCTCGAAGTCCTGTTGGTGTTTGGGTTTTGTTCTGTCCTCGCTGCTACTCCGCCGTGTCACCGGAAATACCGAGGGGGACTCCGGGATCTCCCTCCAAGTCCTGTATCAGCACCGCTCTGTCTACCGCCCAGCCCTTCACGTCATCGCGTTGTGACACGTGGGCGGGGCATACAGACATGGGGAGTTAGATGGGCTTTAGCAGCACGAATCCAGGATCCCTTTCCTGCGGAGGCGCATATGTGTTGTCGGCTGCGGGGTGTTCCTGGTTTAATTGGCACTTGTGTTCTGTGGCGCGGGGCGTCTTGACATAGCGTCGACGTCATGACGTTCGACGCGAGGGCGTGACAGATAGGTATGAGCAGTGGAAAGGCTTCACCGCCATGAATCCACAAACCCTTCACGAAAGTGGGTGGAGCTTGGGGGGGGCTTCATTCGAATGTTGGGGTTGCGAATTATGTCCGGATGGGTCGTGGCTGAGGGCGGGTGTATGAGTGAGAGTGAGAATGAGTGGTGTGACAGGCTGCAACAGTACAGGGCTTCAGTGTTTCCCTGCCACACAGTGAGCTTCAGAATTGGAGGTGAGAATTATTTATATAGATTACTTTCTACCACCAACTAAACTGATTCCTTTCTTAAAGAGAGAAATAAAGCACAAATTTTCTTACATGAATTTAGCTGGACTTGACAAATGTAAGAAGTTCCATGCAGAACTACTTTCTGGGGTCAATATACGAGATCTGCGAATGTGTGTGGGTATGAACAAAACCTCTCCTGTCAGATTTCTCATGTTTCCCCTTACATGTCCCAAACATTTGGTGTGGATAAGATCAGGACAATCGCTAGACAAAAAAGCACCCAGGGCAAGGATTGTTTACGGAACCCCCCCCCCCCCCCTTTGTCCATTCTCACAGACGGACTCAAAAGGGTGAGGTGGTGCCCCGGTTTTAGACATGGTGGGGCCCAGAGCAGAAAAGGAGGAGGTCCCCCCCATCCCCCCTTTCTCCTCACCTGCATTACTACTATGAAGTCCGGGCATCTTTTCCCCTTCTCCCAACCACAGTCAGTCTCCCTCCCTCCCTTCCCCTCACCTTGCGCTCTCCTTTAAAATGTTTATTTCCCTTCTCAGAGGGGCCCCGGCGTGGCAGCCATCCTCACAAGCTGCCTCTGGCTGTCCCGAAGCCTTGCCTCTCTGCCACGATCCGCCCAGGCAGAAACAGGAAATTGTGTCGGGGAGGGGGGGGCGGATTCACGGCAGAAAGGGAAGCTTCAGGGCAGGCGCAGGCAGCTTGGGAGAATGGCCGTTGCGCCCCTCTGAGAAGGGAAATTTTGAAAGAAGATCAGGTGGGGAGAAGGGGAAGAGATGCCTGGACCACAGGGCCCCCTCAAGCTGTGGGGCCCAGGGCAGCTGCCCTGTTTGCCCGCCCCCGGCTTGACACTGAGGTTGGTCACCCTTCTTGTTCACCCTTGCAACAGTGCTGCATAAGAAACTAAATGCAAAGAAGCACATTATAAGCCTTCTTTTTTCTTCAAAAAGTAGGATAAACCTGGGAACTTTCCAGTTGTTGTTTGCGTTCCGATGTGTCTCTTTCATAGCTAACCTCGTAATAATTGGTACCTACCTTGCAGTTCTATACAGGCCAGCATTGCCTACCTTGCTCTTCTCAGTCGCACCATGCAGGACTCGTTTTAGTGAAACTATGCACGCGCGACACTTCGTACATGCTCGGTTTCATTAAAATGAGCGTGCATGTCGCAACTGAGAACAGAGCAGGGCAGGCAATACGAGACCAGCACGGGAACCACTCGGACATTTGACACAGTAACCCCATTTGTGAGCACCAGATCCAGCGTCGCTCCCTCCCTTGTGGGTTCCGTCACCATTTGTCTGAGCAGAGCACTTTGGAAAGCATCCACGATCTCTCTACTTCTTTCCAATTCTGCAGATGGAACCTTCCAATCAAGCTCCATCTCTGGCCGTCTTCAAATCTAAGCTAAAAGCCCACCTTTTTGATGCTGCTTTTAACTCCTAACCCTTATTCACTTTGTTCAGAACCCTTATTTTATCATCCTCACTTTAATATTCCCTTATCTCTTGTTTGTCCTACTACTTAACATTTCTAAAGCGCTACTAGGGTTACGCAGCGCTGTACAATTTAACATAGAAGGACAGTCCCTGCTCAAAGAGCTTACAATCTAAAGGACAAATGTACAGTCAGTCAAGTAGGGGCAGTCAAATTGGGGCAGTCTAGATTACCTGAAAGGTATAGAGGTTAGGTGCCGAAAGCAACATTGAAGAGGTGGGCTTTGAGCAAGGATTTGAAGATGGGTAGGGAGGGGGCTTGGCGTAAGTGCTCAGGAAGTTTATTCCAAGCATAGGGTGAGGCGAAGCAGAATGGGCGGAGCCTGGAGTTGGCGGTGGTGGAGAACGGTACTGAGAGGAGGGATTTGTCCTGTGAGCGGAGGTTTTGGGCGGGAACGTAAGGGCAGATGAGGGGAGATAGGTAATGAGGGACTGCAGACTGAGTGCATTTGTAGGTGAGAAGCTTGATCTGTATGGGTATCTGATCGGAAGCCAGTGAAGTGACCTGAGGAGAGGGGTGATATGAGTATATCGGTTCAGGCGGAATATAAGACGTGCAGCAGAGTTCTGAACGGATTGAAGGGGGATTGTCCTGAACGGATTGTCCTGTTTGTCTGTCCTAATTAAATTGTAAGCTCTGTCGAGCAGGGACTGTTTCTTCATGTTCAAGTGTACAGTACTGTGTACATCTAGTAGCGCTATAGAAATGATAAGTAGTAGTAGTAGTCTTTGGGATTCCAGAATCTTGCTGCTCTTTCAGATTCCGCACAGAATGTTGCTACAGTGGGATTCCGGAATCTTGGTACTTTTTGTCCTTATCCCTTATTTGTCCTGTTTGTCTGTCCTAATTAGATTGTAAGCTCTGTCGAGCAGGGACTGTCTCTTCATGTTCAAGTGCACAGCGCTGCGTACGTCTAGTAGCGCTTTAGAAATGAAAAGTAGTAGTAGTCTTTGGGATTCCGGAATCTTGCTACTGTTTAGGATTCCGCACAGAATCTTGCTACTCTTTCAGATTCCGGAATCTTGCTACCCTTTGTCCTTATCCCTTTGTCCTGTTTGTCTGTCCTAATTAGATTGTAAGCTCTGTCGAGCAGGGACTGTCTCTTCATGTTCAAGTGCACAGCGCTGCATACGTCTAGTAGCGCTTTAGAAATGAAAAGTAGTAGTAGTCTTTGGGATTCCGGAATCTTGCTACTGTTTAGGATTCCGCACAGAATCTTGCTACTCTTTCAGATTCCGGAATCTTGCTACCCTTTGTCCTTATCCCTTTGTCCTGTTTGTCTGTCCTAATTAGATTGTAAGCTCTGTGGAGCAGGGACTGTCTCTTCATGTTCAAGTGCACAGCGCTGCGTACGTCTAGTAGCGCTTTAGAAATGAAAAGTAGTAGTAGTAGTAGGGGACAAACGCTTAAGCTGGCAGGGGTTGGGACCCCTGCCAGCCAAGGTACCATCATGTGGTGGTGGCAGCATGGGGGGGGGGGGCAAAATGTCCCCGTCCCCCCCAACACACTTTGGCCTTTGCCCCCCCCCTCCCTGTCAAGGTCTGCCTACATCCCTGATGCTAACTGCTAATAATGTGCAGTAAAGAACTTTCAGTTAGTACACAGTCTTTGCATTTACTATGCATGAACTTTTGCATTTAACACGTGGCAAGTCCAAAATCTACTGCACTTTAAACAGGTCCCTTGGAGCTTTACCTACGTTCTTCCAACCTGGGATGTGTCAGATGATTATCACCCATGGGTGATGACAATGACATCCTGCCTGTCCTTGGAGAAATGACTAAATAGGTGGCAGTGCTTTACCTGTTTTCTGAGGCAGGGTCTGCGGGGGGTCGGATTCCCTTACCGCTTTTTTAATGTTCTCATTGTCTTGAATGTTGCTGTTCTGCAGGAATGCCATTTCTTGCTTTAGTTTCTCTAACTGGTTATTCTTTTCTTTTATTACATTCTGATGTTTGTTCACATCTTTTTGAGCCTGCCTGTGTACAAAATGAGAAGCCATTGTTCAGCCAGATGTTCTGTGGGATCAGGGATACGTTTCTCTGCCATACAATTCTGGACACTTACCTTCCGGCAGCAGTCCAGGCCATAATATGGCTAATTTTATAAGTCACTTGAGTATTTTACACAATCAATTTGGTGCTTTCAATCCCCCACTCCCTTTTTTTTTTTTATTTTCTTTATTAGGCTTTTAACATACATAACTTCATATTTATGAATGATGATACACAATTTGGAAATTGTACAACGGAAATAATTTCTAAATATATAAGTTTTAAACATTATATCGACCACAAGTTAAAGAAATTGATCCAAGATGAAAGATTATTCAAATAATCTAAAATGAAATAAATCAGTAACACAATTTACATAAATGATGCACCCGTCCTGGGTAATTCCACCAGCTCCGGTTAATCAGTGTTCATATAGGATTACACCTTAACATTTACTTCCTCCCTACTTATTATAAATTCCTCCAACTGTTTGGGGTCGAAGAATTGAAACTGTTTAGATTGAAATACAATTCTACAAACACAAGGGAATTTCAACAGGAAACTAGCTCCTATTGCCAAAGTTCTTGTACGCAAAGCCAAAAAGGCTTTACGTCGCTTTTGAGTCTCTCTTGATAAGTCCGGGTAAACTCTTATTTTAGATCCCAAAAAGTTTGAATCCAAGTGTCTTAATGAGAGCCTCAAAACTGCATCCCTATAAATCTCCAAAGCAAAACTGACTAATAAGGTTGCTTTCTTCGTAATAACCTCTAAAGATGACTCCAAGAAGGCAGTTAGATTCATCTCTCCACCCTCTTGAGGAAGTTTTTCTGTTACCCTAGGGTCAATTTGTAAGTAAAATGCCAGAGTAATGGGTGGAAGAGATGTATCCGACATACCCAATATTTCTACAAGATATTTTTTTTACCATTTGTATTGGGGAAACTAGTGGAGAGCTAGGAAAATTTATTAGCCTTTAAATTAAGTCTTTTAGACTGGTTCTCAAGATATTCCAGCCGTCAGGAAGTAAAGTTCCCCCTCCCTTTTTTAAAACTAAAATACACCTGTGTGTACCGATTCTTACTGGCACATACACACAAATTTACTTCTGTCTCAGAGTAGGTGTAACTTAGTGCAAGAGCTTTCAGAGAGGCTTATGTTATGAAGGCACAAATGTGCCTTGACTGCCCAGGCACCTTCTATATAAAATGACTTTCAATGTGCCAAACATACACTTAAAAGCATTTAAAAAAGTATAGAAAGTAAAGAAAAGTCGGTAAATGTACCACACTTGTAGGAATATTTGAAAATACAAGTAGTAGATTAAAATTCTAAATTTTACTACAGTTCAAAAGACCAGGAGATTGACATTCAAAGATATTTAACCAGACAGGACTCTATTAAATCGCTTGTGCCCGGCTATCCGCTGATATTCACTGGCATGTAACGGGGAAGTGCTGCTGAATACCAGTGCCAACTGCCTCCGCACTATCCAGATAGTGCCAGGAGCAGAGTCTGGACAGAGCCAGCATTTATCCAGGCACTGAGATATCCGAGTATCGCCTCTGCCCAGATAACTTCTGGTTAGTAGCTTGATTAGACTATTCCTCTCCCCTCCTGATGTTGCTTCCACAAGAGCTTACCCTCCCCCTCCGTAGCAGCCTAAAGAACTTACTCCCCCTAACCCTCCAAGAACAACTCCCTTCCTGAAGAGACATCTCCCTCACCCACCCACCTGTAGCCCCCCCCCCCCCCCCCCCCAGGGTACAGCTATAATCTTATCACTTAGGAACAAAATAATTGCAAAGGCTCAAAACCCTATGTATGGTTTATCACCAAATGTGGAAGGCAAAAGTAGAGGCTGACCAAGGACGAATCACCACTGGAGATAAGAATTCAACAGTCTTCATTTATATATTTATGATAATGTTTTATGTTTTAATTTAATTCAAATTGATTTGTTTTTTTTGTAGAATGCTATATATGTTTGTTCATAGTTTTTATTTTTTTTTTAATTTTTAATTATGATTGTTTCATCACCATTTTTTATTCATAGAGTTCACTGTATGACCCCTGATGTAGACGCTTGCGTGCATCGAAACACGGCCTGTGTCTGGTCCTTCTTTTTAGTATATAATAAAGACTGTTGGATTCTTATCTCCATTGGTGATTCGTCCTTGGTCAGCCTCTACTTTTGCCTTCGGTGTTTCGTCATCCTAGAGGTTTTTTTCCTGTTTTGTATTTTTATCACCAAATGTTACATGCCCAACATGGTTTGGCATGTCGCCTGCTTCAGGGATGTCCTAAACGTTTGGTGCAACAACAACGCAGGACAGTGTGTCAACTACTAAAAAAAAAATGGAACTAGCCCACCCAGTTCAATTATGCAAGGTATGTCTGTCAAATGCAGTGCGTTTTTTCTAGCGAAAAAGGTGCTGGTACTCAAATGCCAGGCCACCCTTCAGGGATGGGGTGATCACTGTGAGGCCCACCCCACAATAGCCAGGCCCCCTGCAACCAGTCAAAGAATCTATAACAAGGCAGAATTAGTATGTACAGCCTGATACTTTTCATTAAAACTTGGGGACCATGGGTTAATTTTAGCAGACAATGGAAAAGGTGCCGGTACTCAGTACCCCCAAGTACCCCCTCAAAAAAGCCCTGGTCAAATGTAAAGGTGTAACAAATGTAAAGGCGACCAATTGTTTTCAGGCTGAAAATGATACAAGAACCCTTACAATTGGTCGCCTTTACATTTGACAGACATACCTTTCATAACTGAACTCGGTGGGCTATTTCCATTTTATTAGTAGTTGCCACACTGCCCTGCATCATCGTTGGACCAAGTTTTTAGGACGTCCTTCAAACAGGCAACATGATAAAACATGCTTAGCATGTTAACATTTGGTGATTTTGTTCGCAACGGACTAATATTATTGATGGATTTTGGCAACCCACTACACTGAATAATGTTACGACTTGTACGGTGATATAATTAAATACTTTTATTTACATGTCCTGATTGCTCTTTGTGTTACACATTCCTACCTCTGGTGTGTGTCCTTTCTGTTCACTCATTGTAAAAGGCAATTCAAATGAAAGGAAAAGGACCATTGCTCAGCAAACTAGTAGGGCCACCATACTGCTCCCCTCAGCTAGCCTAGGGTTTGAAGTAACTGCAACATGCGGTCCATTGCTTGCTGAGCCTCGCATGGTGTACTGGCATGAATTAACCACTCGCCCAAGTGGGGACGAACCCTGATTTATTCTCAATAAAGAAAGGCTGCTATGAATATAGTAGCACTATAGAAATGATAAGTAGTAGTAAAACTCTGGAAAACATCCTAGGAGCTGTGGAGAAGCCAAAGGGCATTGTCCGAAACTGGAATTGCGAACCACAAGAAGTTCTGATGAGAAGGCCAACTAGGGCTCTATGAGATCTAAAGAAGTCAAGAATTCCCCCTTCCGGACCACTGCGATCATACACCACAAGGTTTCCATTCTGAAGTGCTCTGAGAGCTTTGACTTCCTTAAGATCCAGAATAGGATGAAAAGCTCCCTCTTTTGGGAACCATGAAATAAACAGAATACTTGCCTATTCCCTGCTTCCTTTCTGGGATAAGAACCATGGCTCCTAAGTGTAAAATATTCTGCAGTGTTGTTTGTACCACAGTTACTTTGACTGGAACACGACAAGGAGATGGTATAAAGGAATCTGAGAGCGAGTGGGAAAACTCGTTTGTAACCTTGCAAGATAACATCCAAAACCCACTGGTCTGAAGTAATCTGGGTCCATTCCTCGAGAAACCTGAAAAAGGTGGCTGCCTATCTGAGAGATTCAGGAATGGACCCGCTGCCCTTCACTGGGGTGGCTGAGAAGCACCTGCTGCTCTTGCTCCCTGACCACTGCTTTTCCGTCACTTTGAAAGGAGGGCTGATGATTTTGAGAGTGCGGAAAGGAACCAGAGCGACCTGGTCTACCAACTGTTCTTCCCACTTTGGGTTGCTTCAATTTGTTTTTTCTTCATGGACTAAAGAATAGAGCTTAGTCATCATCCTACCCTTTCTGTTTCATGTGCGTCCCACTCAGCAGTTATTAAGGCCTGAATTGTGGGGTCTACAGAGAAAGCCTTAGAAGACTTTCCAATACCATCCAATAGGATCCCCTACAGGATGTACCCCTTGGTCAGGAAGATCAGCAAGACTTTGAAAAGACTGCTGCCAATAGGTAGAACAGAGGGGTAATCTCCATCCCCTACCAGAAGTTCTCCCTCTCCATCTGATCCAAAATGGGAGACTTCCTGGTAGTGAGGGATCCACTGCACTCTGACTGCTGCATGGAAGCCACCAAGTGGGAATCCCAATTATCTAGGACTTCCAAATGCTGACTTTTCATTGATCCGCTCTTCACAGGAGGTCTAAGAGGAGAAGGGTGTTCAACCTGCTCCCGAGACCCCTGGATAAAATACCTCTTTGAAGGAGTAAAAAGAATTCAGAAGAAAACAGTTCCCTTATGACTAGTGGATCAGCTGAGGGAGCTCTGATATGTCCCTCAAATGCTGCAACACATAGATGCCGAAAACCCTGCCAAAGAAGAGATCTGAGGAGAGCAAAGGGACAAAATGTCGCCAGTTCATTTTACTCCTGCAAAGAGGTTTTTTACCTATTCTGCTGGTGCTTCCTGTTACGTTCCTCACCTGGTTCCAGGCCTGCGCAGCCGATTCACCGGCAAGGCACGGTCCGGCAGAGATAGCCGGCTATTTTGGATGGTTTCTCCAGGATGGGTCTGTTTCTATTTCCTATTTCTGGCAGTCGAGTGTATATTTAAATAAAGAGATTGTTCCTAACCTATGTCGCCTACTAGTGTTGTTCAAGAGCCTACTACTCCCCCTTCCCTCTGTGTCTGTTCTCTGCCATCCTGGTCAGCGGCTGTGCAACCCCGCCGGTTCCAGAAATCATGGTGGCCACCTGCAGCTGGGAGCTCAACTCCAGGTGAACGGTGGTCACTTCCCAGGTGAAGCTAGGGGTTGTCTGGCTGCTTGACCGAGTGCGGCATCACTCCATCTCAGCCGTGCTCAGTCGGGGCACAGGGGCTCACTACTACTGGGTCATAACACTTCCATGCTGGGCTGAAAAGAAATAGATCACTAATGGTCAAACAATTCTGGGTGAAATGCCTCCCTTAACTGTTTGCATGCCGCTGGCACTCAGCCACAGGGACATCTCTGAGACTACTGGCCCCAGAAGAAACAAAGTGGGCTGAAAATCAGCTGCCCCCATCCCCCCTGGGAGACTGCCACAACAGCTCACTTCAGCCTGTCTTCATGAGCTGTGTTCTTTCTGGTGTTGTCTCCAAATTTCCAACCATCAGAAATTTCATCCTCATACTTTATTTTTTTAAATCTCCAAGGGGGAGGGGTGAGGAATAGCCAGAACCCCCAAAGTAAGCAGCCAAATGTGGAAGGAGCGAAACTCAAGAATCCTCTGAGTATTCACCGAGCAAGTAACAGAGTCCCAAAAATTTGTTACCCCTTGCTAAGCTGGCCTCGTCAACTGGGTCAGGCGCTGTCACCATTAGAACAGTCCATGAGCTTCAGTATATAATGGTCACCAGATGCTGAAGACAGAGAAATAATGATGAGATCAGTCTGCAGTGTACCCTTATAGTGCAGAGCTCACAATGCTTTGTTCTGTGTCGCCATCTTCTGGTCAACAGGCACAATCCACACGTTCTGGACTGGTGTGGTGAGGACGATAAGGAAGTAGGCTCTTATAAAAGTGCCCATACAAAAGTAGGCACACAGTTAAATAGCAACAACTTTTATGCAATTTACATATAGGCGTTCTGAATAGGCAAAGTGGGGGCAGGATTAGCATTTATGCATGTACACTATTAAATATGTAAATATTCTTTCCAGTATGCACACACACACTCAATTACCCTTGCCTCGGAGCTAGTGTAAATGTGTGTGCCTGCTTTACCTGGGGTATTTTTATGTTTAAATCTTTTTATTAATTTTCAAACAAGTCATTACAGAGCAGCTTAGTATCAAAGCAATGTAAAAAGCTAAAATCCTCATAAATGTACCATAACTGTTTCATAACTCTACAGCAAATTTCCACTTAACATCCGTCCCCCCAAAAACCCATCCATTCCTCACCCTCCCACCCTTATCCCCTCCCCCCCAGGTTATTCCTACCCAAATTACACTTGAGGTTCCAGCATTCACAGAAAGGGTTCTCATCCTATATAATAATTTGCACCTCCAACGTTCCATCGCTGTCTGGCTGCCTGGGTTCGTAACATCTCATGATGTCAGCCAGCCTCCAACGTTCCATTCCCCCTCACTGCTCACCCTCGCGTCAAAACGTAATGATGTCAGAGGGCGGAACAGTGAGAGGGAAGGGAACGCTGGAAGCGAGCTAACGTCAGGATGTTACCAATGGAAGGGAAACCAGCCAGGCCAGCCAGAAAACGATGAGGTACAAAGGAAGACAGAATCGCGGCACATCGAGGGGAGGGCAGGACAGGAGATAAGAGAATCGCAGGACACAAATGGGAGGGCAGGGAAGAAGAGAATCGCTGGATATGGAGGGGAGGGGAGGGAAGGGAAGAATCGCTGGACATGGAGGGAAGGGGAGGGGTGAGACAAAAAAAATCGCTTACAAGAGAGCCTTTCTAGGGCCCGTTTCATTGTTGAGGATACGGGCTGGGTTCCACTAGTATTTTCATGAAATACTTTTTAACCACCCGCCCTGCAGTTTCTACCAACATATGCTCCATTCTTAACAGTTCATGCATTTGGTTCCACCAAAAAATTATACTGGGGGAGGCGTCTAACTGATCCATTGTAGCAGCAAGCATCTTTTTGCAATCAAGCAAGCCTTTCAAACAAACTACTCATGCGCACTGGAGTGGACTGGCAAATCACTGATCTTACTAAGTAAACACACCAATGGAGTGCTTTGCAACCTCACTCCTAGCATAGCATGAAACTGTACATACAAACCTTCCCAAAAGTTCTCAGTGCAGGGGCAGGTCCATGTTATATGTTTAAAGTTCCCTCTTCCTCCTCACAATTGGAAAAAAACTGCCGATGGAACTATTCTCATCTTGTTAGCCCTTACAGGATGAATATACATGTGATACAGCGTCTTAAAATGAATTTTGTGCAACTGCTCACTCTCCACTAATTTACAGCCTTGCTTGACTCCTTTCCTCAGATGTTCTTCAGAATAACTCTCCACAAAATCCCTCTCCTGTTTGCTTGCGGTATCTCAAAAAGGGGTCATTTTATAAGGCACGTGGAGGGGCATAATCGAAAGGGGCACCCAAGTTTTCCTGAGGACGTCCTCGCAGGACGTCCTGGAGACGGGGCGGGGAAACCTGTATTATCGAAACAAGATGGGCGTCCATCTTTCGTTTCGATAATACGGTCAGGGACGCCCAAATCTTAACATTTAGGTCGTCCCTAGACTTGGTCATTTCTGATTTTCGGCGATAATGGAAACTGAGGACGCCCATCTCAGAAAAGACCAAATGCAAGACCTTTGGTCGTGAGAGGAGCCAGCATTCGTAGTGCACTGGTCCCCCTGACATGCCAGGACACCAACCGGGCACCCTAGGGAACCTAGTACAATCCACAGTACTCACGCACGCAGATTACTGCAACAGTGTTTTCTTAGGATGTAAGACCCTAATCTTGAAGAAACTTCAGACTACCCAAAACACGACAGCCAGACTTATCTTTGGCAAGTCAAGATTCGATAGTGCAACACCTCTTCGAGAGAAGCTTCACTGGCTCCCCATCAGAGAAAGAATAAATTTTAAAGTCCACACTCTGATTCATAAGATCATATATGGAGAATCCCCTAACTACATGAATAACCTCATCGACCTCCCAACCAGAAATAAATCATCGTCTTCTCGTACTTACCTCAATTTACACCTTCCCAACTGCAAAGGTATTAAATACAAGACCTCCTATGCATCCAGTTTCTCCTTTTTGGGCAGCCAGCTTTGGAACGCTCTGCCAAGATCCATTCGAACAATCAACGACCATCTACCATTCAGAAAAATGTTGAAGACCCATCTCTTCAAGAAAGCTTACCGTAATGACCCAACTTAACTTTTTAAGCCCACCCACATAATTCCTGCCCCGACGATTATTATACCTTTGACCATGTCTCACAATCTCCATATGCTCTTTCCTCAATCTCTTCCTCTCCATCCTTCCTACTCCTTACCCCTCCCAATCTCTTCTCCTTTTGCTCATCCTATCTTTGTTTACTTCTCCATGCTCAAATTACATATCCTCAAAACCCCACTACTACTATGTTTACTACAACTTGTAACATTCTCCTTCAAGACTTTGTAATTCTATGTAAGCCACATTGAACCTGCTATGTGTGGGAAAGCGCGGGGTACAAATGTAATTAATAATAATAATAATAATAATAATAATAATAATAATAGGGGGCACTGCAGTGTTCAGAAAAAGCTCCCAGGTACATAGCTCCCTTATTTTGTGTGCTGAGCCCCCAAACCCACTCTCCACAACTGTACACCACTACCCTAGCCCTTATGGGTGAAGTGGGGCACCTATATGTGGGTACAATGGGTTTCTGGTGGGTTTTGAAGGGCTCACATTTACCACCACGTGTAACAGGTGGGGGGGGGGGGGGGATGGGCCTGAGTCCGCCTGCCTGAAGTACACTGCACCCACTAAAACTGCTCCAGGGACCTGCATACTGCCGTGATGGAGCTGGGTATGATATTTGAGGCTGGCATAGAGGCTGGCAAAAAATATTTTAAAAACTTTTTTTTGAGGGTGGGAGGGGGTTAGTGACCACTGGGGGAGTAAGGGGAGGTCATCCATGATTCCCTCTGGTGGTCATCTGGTCAGTTTGAGCAACCTTTTGTGGCTTGGTCATAAGAAAAAAAGGACCAGGTAAAGTCGTCCAAGTGTTCGTCAGGGACGCCATGTTTTTTCCATTATGGGTCGAGGACGCCCATGTGTTAGGCCTCCCAAATCCCAACTTTGCTATGCCTCCGACACGCCCCCGGGAACTTTGGTCATCCCCGCGACAGAAAGCAGTTGGGGACGCCGAAAATCGGCTTTCCATTATACCGATTTGGGCGACCCTATGAGAAGGATGCCCATCTTGCGATTTGTGTCAAAAGATGGGTGTCCTTCTCTTTCGAAAATAAGCCTGATAGGCACATAAATATTGCCTTTATAAAATAGTGGGCATAACTGTCCAATTTTACTAACACCGTATGTGTACCAAAACCAGCTCAATATGTTTAACTGCTGAACAAAAATCTTTGTAATATTTAAAGGACTTCATCCACCAAGCTCAACTATAGCAACCAACAAAACTGCTCATCACAATCCAATCTGAAACCAAGAATTCAATGATAGTCCCGTCTCAACTTGAATTTCATTTTTCTTCAAAAACTGCTTCAAGGGATAGTTTAACTTCAGGCACCCAGAAACAACTTCATGATAACATGTTCAGGCAGCTCGGTACTTTGCCGTGTATAAAAGGGCCCGATGATTAAATAGATGAGGAATTTATAAGCAGTGTAGCTGGGTGCAGCAGTTGAGCTTTAAGGAAGATTCCTTTTTGAGCAATTAAGCCTATTAAGCTGGTTTGGTATACAAACACTAGTCAATATTCAGCCTGCAACGGTCAGCGTTTTTTAAATGCTGACTGCTGCGTGAAGAATTAGTCCAGAATATTAAACACCCGGTCATATCCGGGCACCAGACTTCATATCTGGGGCTAATTCAAAACATGCTAGTCACCACTCCTGGCCAATATTCAGCTAGGACCAGCATAAGACACTTATGTGGGCCCCACTGACTATCGCCTGGGACCCACACATGGACAAGTAGGTTCCGAATCTCCCCCCCCTCCCCCCAAAGAATATTGAAGCCCGGCACAATCCACCACCTCCCTCACCCTTTAGGCCCCCCTAGAATTTCCCTGGTCTGGGGGGGAGGGGAGTTGTATGTGATGCCCACTTGCTCCTGTCCGTTGCGGGTCTGGCTTCAAAATGGCCACCCCGACCACTAGTGGCAATCACTACTGCCTGTAAGACCCCCCCCCCCCCTACACACACACACACAAAAACCACTAGGGAGCTTCCAGGTAGGCCTGGGGGAGCTTATGAGGGTGGGGGATCAGGTCAAGGCTTGAAATTTCTTCGCTGGGGACGGAGGGAGGGATCAGGACAGGTGGTAGGAAACCCAGAAGCCCTGATGCCGCTACCCAGATGTTAACTGCTGCCCTAACTTCAGTTGCTTACTTAACTGTTTAGTGGTTTGAATACTGCTGCTAACTGATTAAGTACCGGTTCCTCCCAGGCACTAACCAGACAGCACAGTGGTGGTCTGTGGTCATATTCAGTGGCACAGTCCAGTGGTAAGGTGGCCACGTGTGATTTAACTGACAACAGACTCTCCTGCCCAGTTAAATTGCTTTGAATATTAGGTGGACAATGTTGTAAGAGTAGGTATTGAGATTCTAAATAAATAAGTGTACAGTTGTGGCCACTATTCTGATGTTTCTCTTCCGTGATAGTTAGTCTTAATAAATAGGCACGAAATAGGCAGTAATGCGCCCTATTAGCCTAGATGCCCCCGTTATGAACTTACCCTCTTCATATCACAGAGTTACAGTACAAAACAATAAATCTTATATTCTCCATTTACTGCAGATTAACATCAAGAAAAACTACTCATCACTAAAAGTTACAATGTCACCAAAATGAAATAAACCCATCAGAGACAGAAAATCATCAACTGTCATCGAAAGGACATATAATTCTTGCAGACTCCCAATTAATTAAGGAAATAAATTTGGATAATGAACAATTTTTCAGTCAACTCACCATAGAAATAAAGGTCAGTAAAAACTAGAATAAAGCAATACCTTTCTATTGGACTAACACACTGGGCCTCTTATCAAGCCGGCAAGCGGCTCCCGGTGCAGTAATGCCCACAAAGCCCAGTTCACTTTGAATGGGCTCCGTCGGCATTGCCGCATGGGAGTCGCTAGTGCGGCTTGATAAAAGAGGCCTCTTATATTTAAATTCCATATTAATCCCCTATCAACCTCAATGACTCCTGCATTCTTCACAAACTAATTTACTCACCATTCCCGCTCATGCCAAGCTCCATTTACATTTCACCTGGCACGCATGTTTTTTCTGTAATGGTCCTACCCTCTGGAAATCACTACTGTTAGCATTGAGTAAGGAGAAATCCTATGACAAATTTAAGGCTGGGGTTAAAGCGTGGATATTTGAACAATCTTTTCTTGATTACTTACCCCCCCCTATTTACTAAGCTGCGCTAGTGGCTGCCATGCGCTGATGCTGACACAAGCCCATTCACTCTGAACGAGCTGTGTCAGCATTGCTGCTTGGATTAGTAAACGGGGGGGGGGGGGGGGGGGGTTGTTCCCTTGTTATACAGACTAGTGGCTCACCCTTTCCTTCTTTTGTCTCCTGGATTTTACATTGTGAACAGGTTGGTTTTTTTTTTTTTTTAATGTCTTGCTATTTCCATCCCTTCTGATTGTATGACTTTTGCTTTTTATGTCCTTGGTGTTATGTTTTTATGTTCACATAATTTTATTAGGATGTAAGCCATCATGTTTTTATTTCTAAATTTCAAATGGTGGTATAACAAAAACTGGATAAAAAAAATAGATACAATAAATAAATACTACAATTCTTGATTAGGTTTCAGGAAGTAAAGCTAAGTTATTTACCCATAGCACGCGTTCTCATGGGAGACCGGTGCGGAAAACGATAAGACTCACATGAGATTATTATGCCTGCTTGTCCTCGAGAAAGCTAAGGGCCTATTTTACCAAACCGCGCTAGCGATTCCTGTGCAGCAATGCTGACAAAGCCACGCCGGAAATCGCTAGCCTGGTTTAGAAAAAAAGGGCCCAACATTACTTACTTGTAGTAGGTGTTCTCTGAGGCCAGCAGGCGTATATTCTCACACGTGAGTCTATTGTTTTCTGCACCAGGCTCCGTGGATGAGGTCACCCACCTGTGTGAGAATATTATGCCTGCTTGTCCTCGGAGAAATCAGTTTTACTACCTTTACCACCTCTTCTACCCCCACGATTGCCAGTATCAAAACTGTTCAGGCTGAGAAGGACGAGGCTCAGACCACCTCAAGGAGGTGACGGAAAAGCAGCTAGGAAAAAACGTCAGTTTTTACTTTATGCTAGATTTTCAGTGCCTGGGCTATACCTTAAATCTTCTTTTGCCGTTTCAAGAACTGTGTTCTTCTGTTCTATACGAATGGACATATCAGCCAGCTTCTCTCTTAGTATGCTCAGTTCAATCTTCTGGTTTTTAACAAGAGTTTTGTTTTTTTCCAATTCTATCTTCTCCTTCTCACGAAGCTCTCCTATGAAAATTAAGCTTGAAATAACAACGACCTCTAACAAATGTTATAAGAAAAATCTATATATAAAGACAATAAGTGGGCAGCTGGTATCTATCTGCCAAAGACTGATATGGTGCACATGTGTAATCTGTGTATATTCCTCCCTATACTAGGCCTGTAAGATGGCCCTGCTAGCCTTCAGATTTCGTACATTTGCTGTCATCAACATAATTTTAGTTTCTCCCTGCAGCTACATGTAAGCAGAGTGCTTGATCAGTAAATGGAAAGTACATGTTACATGTCAAGGAGAAACTCAGGAGGAAATGAGGCTATGCGGCCCATATATGGCAGATACACATGTATATAACCTTGATGGTGAAGAGAGACTGAGGACCCTGCAGAGACCAAGATGTTCCACCAGAAATATGTGTTCAGAGAGAAGGACACTAGGTATTTCATACTACTTTTTTGCTACATGGTTTTTGCACACTGGGATCACGCTTTACTGATAAGGGATTAGCCAATGGCCACTAAGTGTGCATGTAAACACAAGCAGGAGAGGATGATAGAATACAGGAAATTGCCATTTTTGTATACATATAAAAAATAACAGAATTGTGTAATGGAAGGAAACAGGAAAATTCATATATGAACACAGATTAGGAGAAATCACATGATTTAGGAGAAATGAAACTTATAACAGTATATAAATGAAAACTGAGAAAGTTTTGCTGAGCAGATTTTGTTATTCAGTCTGTGTGTCTGGCTACTGGGTGACAACCTGCTCCAGAGAGAACAATTATTTTGTATTGGCTTAGTGAAATACCAATAAAGATTTCTACTGGTTGCGCCAAATCTAAGTCTGATTGTCTCTCTTATTCCAGCCACTAGGGCTGAAGTGTTTTTCCCCTCCCCAGGGGCAAGGGGCAGGACTACACATCTGTTAATCCAAAAGAGGATAAGAGAGTATCTGATTACAAAAACACAAAGACAAAAGCAGATCTCTTGTACAGACTGCAAATTTCCTTAATATAGTACTATATTCCTGTGAAGTGCAAATACATTTTGAGAAAGGGAAAAACCCTCTGTACCCCAACCTCCACCTAATATATGCTTTTTTAGGGTATGGAGGAAATAATATGGGTCAAGCTTTCTTCATCCTCATAAAAAACCCTTATCTCTTATTTAATCTTGCTAAAAACTTCACAGGAAGATCATATTTCTCATGAATCCAAAAAAAGAGAAGTGAAAAAAATACTTAGCTTTAAACTTCTAAACCGACTATGGCCAGAGTTTTGCTACTGTGGGCTGTCTCAAGGCATGCATGACAATGACATTGAGCACAACATGTCTTCAATACACCAGCACATGTGTAATCTGCCATGAGACTCTAGTGGATGTAAAATTGTAGAGAACTGGGGAACAGCAAGACAAGATATAAACACAGAGACAGAACTGGCTAAGAGGAAGTTTGCTTGGGTCAGAACAGAACAAGCAAGGGGGGTTTGTGATGGAGGTGGGGGGGGGGTGTTTAAAGGGAGAAAGGGAAGTTGGGTTGAGCACACTAGGTTATGTTCAAGCTGAGAGGGCAGGCGGGCAAATTTGCTGAATAAAGAAAGGGCTGGGGAGATGAAAGTCTGTATTCAGCTGGGGCTGGGGCTCAAATACTCAAGCTGGGGAGAGGTATCTTTGCATGAGCAAGGGGAGTGAACAGGATCCACTGGAGAAATTTACTGGCTGCCAGCTATACATAAAGACAAATGTATGGAGACATGTATCTGCTAATGTTCTTTTTTAGTTTCATCAGATCAATCCAGAACTCGTGGGTGTTGTGTCCATCAACCAGCAGGTGGAGATACAGAATTGTGTGCTTTACCCTAAAGGGCACTGTGTAGATCCAACACTTCATAAAATAAACAGTGAAATCCCCCTAAAGCTGAACTGAACCAATAACCTTTTCTTCCTTCTTGATGCATTTGTTAAAATCCAATATGCTTTACCTTTTTTTGTTTTACAAAACAGCACAAACGATCTAGCCAACCTATGGAACTCAATGGTCACTTCCAAGTATCTGAACAGGGCTCTCTTAACATCCAGAAGCCTTAAGGAAGAGAACTGAGCAACACAGTCTTTTCTGCAAAAGGAAGGAAGGTCCACTGACTGATGAAAGAACAATACTACTTTTGGAAGAAAAGAAGGAACTATGTGAATACACACCCTTGCTTCAGTGAAGTGAAGAAAAGGATCTCTGCAGGAGAGGACCTGACACTCCAACATCTTTCTAGCCAAGGAAACAGTGATTAGAAACATTGTCTTCAAAGTAAGGTCTTTGATAGTGGAGGTCTTCAAGGGCACAGTGGTCTACAATGTAATGCTCTGAGGACACAGTTAGGATTTCACTCTGGGCAAATGGAAAGCAGGGGAGGTAGAAGATGTTTGACTTTTTTCAAAAACTGAACAACATCCAGCTGGATGGCCAACAACAAGTTTTCCAAATGGCCTGAAAACATGCCAAGGCCACCCACCACTTGAACCTTAAGAGATTAAGAGCCAATCCTTTTTACGT
Source organism: Microcaecilia unicolor (assembly GCF_901765095.1). NCBI lineage: Eukaryota > Metazoa > Chordata > Amphibia > Gymnophiona > Siphonopidae > Microcaecilia > Microcaecilia unicolor. The sequence goes on along the minus strand of NC_044043.1, from coordinate 90,554,106 downwards.
CTCTCCTGCAAATAACTCAGAATCTGGGAAATTGAAAGGAGAGACAGATCTCTCTGAACGCCTCCCCTCAAAAGTCCTCCAAACTCTTGTGTAACCTGTTGAGGTAGATATCTTCCTAGACTGAAGCAGGGTGGCAATGACCTCTTCAGAATAATCCTTGAGTGCAAGTCTTGACCTTTCAAGAACCAGGCCATAAGACCGAAGAGGAAAGGATCTTCCATCAGACTAGACCTTGACTAACACGCCAAGCCTGCACTGTCTGAAGACAGACCAGATCTATACCACAGTCTCCTTAACCAATCTGGAGCTACCAAGACCACTAGTCCTGGATAGGATGCAATCTGATATGACCTTCCTGGGGCCAGGGCTGCACCAGCACATCCAGACTCTCTAAGCCTTGATCCCTTCGACAGCTGAAGAAGCATGGAACTTTGGAATTCCTCCTGGTTGCCATGAGATCCATCACCAGGTGACCCCAGGGAATCAATACGATCCGGAAGGCTGAATCATTTAATTCCCATTCTCTGATGCCATCCACCTGTCCTGCGCCACATGGTTTTGAAGATGTGTTCCCCATCCAAACTTGTATCCATTGTTACTACAGTCCAATTTATTATTGATAATGGTAACGGTACTGCTTTTAGAAAATTTGCAGACCACAATCACCATCTAATGCTGCTCCAGGGAATACAACACTTGTAATCTTGTGAAAACAGGAACCAGTGACTGAGCAGCAATTCCTGCAGAGGTCTCATGTGAGTTCCTGCCTGTGGAACCACATCTAAGGTTTCCACCATCGAACCTAGAACTTGCATGTAACCTCAGGCTTATGGATGCTGATGCTGCAAAAAAAGTTGGATCTGTGACTGGAGCTTCTACATCCTGTGTTCTGGGAGAAAGATTTTCCCCTTTTGAATGTCAAATAAGACTCCAAGACATTCCAAGGTCTGAGAGAGAACTAACTTGCATTTGCACCCTACAGACTGTAGAACCTGTAGCACCCTGTCAACTGAACACTCTTGTGGAGAGAAGAAGCCCTGATTAGCCAGTCATCTAAGTATGGATACAGTGGGGGAAATAAGTATTTGATCCCTTGCTGATTTTGTAAGTTTGCCCACTGACAAAGACATGAGCAGCCCATAATTGAAGGGTAGGTTATTGGTAACAGTGAGAGATAGCACATCACAAATTAAATCCGGAAAATCACATTGTGGAAAGTATATGAATTTATTTGCATTCTGCAGAGGGAAATAAGTATTTGATCCCCCACCAACCAGTAAGAGATCTGGCCCCTACAGACCAGGTAGATGCTCCAAATCAACTCGTTACCTGCATGACAGACAGCTGTCGGCAATGGTCACCTGTATGAAAGACACCTGTCCACAGACTCAGTGAATCAGTCAGACTAACCTCTACAAAATGGCCAAGAGCAAGGAGCTGTCTAAGGATGTCAGGGACAAGATCATACACCTGCACAAGGCTGGAATGGGCTACAAAACCATCAGTAAGACGCTGGGCGAGAAGGAGACAACTGTTGGTGCCATAGTAAGAAAATGGAAGAAGTACAAAATGACTGTCAATCGACAAAGATCTGGGGCTCCACACAAAATCTCACCTCGTGGGGTATCCTTGATCATGAGGAAGGTTAGAAATCAGCCTACAACTACAAGGGGGGAACTTGTCAATGATCTCAAGGCAGCTGGGACCACTGTCACCACGAAAACCATTGGTAACACATTACGACATAACGGATTGCAATCCTGCAGTGCCCGCAAGGTCCCCCTGCTCCGGAAGGCACATGTGATGGCCCGTCTGAAGTTTGCCAGTGAACACCTGGATGATGCCGAGAGTGATTGGGAGAAGGTGCTGTGGTCAGATGAGACAAAAATTGAGCTCTTTGGCATGAACTCAACTCGCCGTGTTTGGAGGAAGAGAAATGCTGCCTATGACCCAAAGAACACCGTCCCCACTGTCAAGCATGGAGGTGGAAATGTTATGTTTTGGGGGTGTTTCTCTGCTAAGGGCACAGGACTACTTCACCGCATCAATGGGAGAATGGATGGGGCCATGTACCGTACAATTCTGAGTGACAACCTCCTTCCCTCCGCCAGGGCCTTAAAAATGGGTCGTGGCTGGGTCTTCCAGCACGACAATGACCCAAAACATACAGCCAAGGCAACAAAGGAGTGGCTCAGGAAGAAGCACATTAGGGTCATGGAGTGGCCTAGCCAGTCACCAGACCTTAATCCCATTGAAAACTTATGGAGGGAGCTGAAGCTGCGAGTTGCCAAGCGACAGCCCAGAACTCTTAATGATTTAGAGATGACCTGCAAAGAGGAGTGGACCAAAATTCCTCCTGACATGTGTGCAAACCTCATCATCAACTACAGAAGACGTCTGACTGCTGTGCTTGCCAACAAGGGTTTTGCCACCAAGTATTAGGTCTTGTTTGCCAGAGGGATTAAATACTTATTTCCCTCTGCAGAATGCAAATAAATTCATATACTTTCCACAATGTGATTTTCCGGATTTAATTTGTGATGTGCTATCTCTCACTGTTACCAATAACCTACCCTTCAATTATGGGCTGCTCATGTCTTTGTCAGTGGGCAAACTTACAAAATCAGCAAGGGATCAAATACTTATTTCCCCCACTGTATACTCTGGTTCCTTCCCACCAAAGGTAGGCTGCCACTACTACCATAACCTTTGAAAAAGTCCTGGGAGCCACAGCCAGTCAGAAAGGCATCACCCAAAACTGAAAACGTTGTCCAAGAATGGCAGAAATCTCTGAAGTGGGGGCCAAATAGGAATATGGACGTATGTCTCTGAGATCTAGAACAGTCAAAAACTCCTCTAGGTGGAATGACACTATCTCCTCTGACCACAGATTTTCCATCCTGAAATGAGAGACTTGCACACAAGAAAAGGCCAAAAGGAACCATCCGTTTTGGGCACTATTAAATAAACTGAGTATCTTCTGTGATCCCAGTCAGCTTTGGGAACAGGAATCATGTGCCCCTAGATCTTGGCGAGATGACAAAGTGGATGCCACTGCTCTTTGCTTGGGAAAGTGATTGCAAGGTAACTCCATGAAGAAATCTACGATTGGGTGGGAAAATTCCAATTTGTATTCTTCTCTGATAATGTCTAAGACCCACTGGATGAATGTTATCTGGGTCCATTCCTAGGGGACACTGAAGTGGCACCCCCCCCCCCCCCCCCTCCATCTTGAACCTTGAAAAGAGGACCTGGACACCACTAGCCGGTGCTACAGGAATTTGCAGCTCATGCCCTTTGTGAGGCTGACTTCCTGTCTCCTTGAAAGGAGGGCGCCAAGGTTGAAAACATTGGCGCTGATAGGAAGAACATCCTAGCCTATAATGCCTGACTTTCCCGAACTTTGACCTATTAAAGGAAGAACAAGAGGAGTTCTTAGACTTAACTTTGGAAAAAATTTAAGGCTTTACCTCTGCTAAGTCCATGACCAACTTCTTGAAGTCTTCCCCGAACAACATCTCATCTCTAAAGGGAAGCTTACTCAAGCAAGGAAGCTGGGTCAGTGCCTCAATTTCTCAACCACAACAGATGGCAGGCCATCAAGGATCAGGCCATGCTGTGAGTTAGTGTTCCAACCAGGTCATAAAAGGTATCAGCCATGAAAGTCAAACCTGCTTCCAATCTAGCCATCTGATCTGACTGCTGCTGCGGTTCCTTCTCATGATCCAATGAATCCTGGTGTTATTGCATGAAAGCTTTACTGAAGTACAAACTGGCTATAGATGCCTGAATCTCCAAGGATGTCACCTCAAAAAACTGTTTCAAGGCTACCTCTATCTTAGGGTTCTGGGTGTCCTTAAGAGCCGTACCTCCTTCCACCAGAATAGTAGTCCTTTTTGTGACACCAGTGACCAGGGCATCCACTCTGGGCAACTGAATCTTATTCCTCTCTTCAGGTCGCAATGGATATAACTTGGCTATAATCCTTCCAAATTTGAGTCCCAAATGACAGGACTCTCATTCCACCAATACCAAATTCTGAATGGAATGACGAATGGGAAGTGTCCTAGGTGGTCTAACCTTGAGCTGAGGGGGTCTCAGTATTAAGTGCCTCCAAAGACATTTTTAATTAGGGCTGGTAATTCTTCTTTGTAAAATACTTCAGAACCTTTGGATCATCCCCTCATCCTGTGGGATCTCACAGTCTTCCAATGTGTCCTTAAAGTAGGAAGATCTTGAAGCCAATGAGGGAGAATATTCAGAAAGGCAAGCTGCTTGTAAAAGTACTGAGTCTCCAGCATTCAGTGCTCAAGACTGACTCTTTTAGGAGTTGGAGGTTCAGCCTGCAAAGGAAAAGAGGGAGAAGAGCCCAGAGTACGCTTCAAGATATAGGCCTGGTGAAGGAGAAGCACAAACTTGGAGGAGAACATCAAAGCAGTCTCTCAGCTCCTCCGCCCGAAAGTATTATCTAACTGATGCAAAGTCTGTAAAACTGGAGCTGCTAAAACAAAGGAAGTCACCACTGCAGCTGAACTCGAGGCAGACTGTGCACCCAAGATGGCCACCATTCCCGCAGGTTCTACCACAGAGTTTCAAGTTTATTTACAGTTTTATATACTGCGTTATGGTAAGGCCTTCAGGGCTGTTTACAAAATCAAAATTTTAATCATAGTCCAGGGCTGTGGGGTAATCAGGGGACACGAAAACCCTTGTTGGGTGACTCCGGGTCCCGCCTGGAAGTATCTGAGGGCCCTTGTCTGAGATTATCCACTGGGTCCTGCGCAGAGGAAGGCATCAATCGAGAGGCGTGGTACGTCTAGTACCATATCGGGTACAAAGCTTTACAGTCTCTGCCGGGACTGCCATTGGGAGAACACTGACTATGCCGTTGTCCCCAAACAACCAAACTGCCAGAGCACACTAGAGAGCACGGGGAATCCCCCAGTAGTGCCTTACTAATGCTCTCCTCTCCCTCAAAGTGCACAGGAAGTGCTGAACAGAATTAACCTACCCCCGAAGTCTTCTACTCACAAATTCAGCTCTGCTTGTGAAAGCTCCTTGCCTCCCTGACATCCTCTCTAGTATTCATTTTTTTTAGCCTAAATTGGCAGAAGGAGGAGAGTGGATTGTGGGGGGGGGGGGGGACCCAGAGACCCCCAAGGTATACCCTTTGCCAGCCACTGGCTTTAACACCCCCTTGCTCTACTGGGAACCAAATGATTACCTGGGCCAGAAATGGACCTGGTAGTCATTTGGCTTCCAGTAGAGCAAGGAGGTGTTATGTTCTGAACCAGTCCAGGAGCTGCAGAGCGCACCATCTATCACCTGCTGGAGCTAGGAAAATACTGAATTGCTGGAGCTGTACATGGTCCTTTCAGGCCACAAACAATTCTATGTTTTCTATCGCCACCTGGAGGTCAATGGACATAATAGCCCGCAGATTCTGCACCGGTCTGGGATTATTGTTTGGCACATGTTTTTTAAACACCCGTTGAACTGAGAAGGCAAGTTGATGTATTTCACAAACCTGCCATATCCGACATTCTAATTCTCGACTCTGCCAGTTCTCGCTTAAGCCGTAAGATAATGCCATGTTGGGACAGGATCTCCCTTTGCGCATCAGCTAATTCTTTTCTGAAATTAAGATTTAAATAAAGTTCTTGAAAATGAATCTTATTAAAGACTAAATGATACAGGGATATGTAGACAGTTAATCCACCTAAGTGGATGAACACTAACTCCCACGTAAAAATAACAGCACAGAGAGAGAGTGGGAAGTGGACCAATGACTCCAGGAGAACGGGAGATAAGATTTCAAAGAACCACTTTATTCAATGACTCGACACAGAAAACTGTGTTTCGGCCAAAAGGCCTGCCTCAGGAGTTTGGCTATAAGAAGAACTCTATCCATGCGCTGGTGCAGCTCTCAAAAGAGTAGTAATGCAGGACCCAAGGTAAAGGTGATATCGATTTCGTTGCATCTTCAGTATGGAGGACACTTAGGTCGCCCACACGAACAATCCCACAGCACCGGAGAAGGAAAGCTGTGGGATTGTTAGTGTGGGCGACCTAAGTGTCCTCCATACTGAAGATGTAACGAAATCTATATCACCTTTACCTTGGGTCCTGCATTACTACTCTTTTGAGAGCTGCACCAGCGCATGGATAGAGTACTTCTTATAGCCAAACTCCTGAGGCAGGCCTTTTGGCCGAAACACAGTTTTCTGTGTCGAGTCATATGTAGACAGTTAACATGTAAACTACATTACCACACTGGTGCATGATTTAGGCAGAGCATGGGTGGAGCTAATATATATATATATATATATTTTTTTTTCCCCCCATTTCAATCCACCAATATGAACATTGGGATTAACATTTGACCCAGGGACATCTAGGTTTTGTGAAGGTGAAGAGGTTGCTCCCTTATCCCACAGTGTTTTTTTGTCTCCCCCTCCTCCTAAAGTGATTCTGGAAAATGATATCAGGATCTAAAACAGCTTGGGAAAACACAGATATGTAGGTTTAGTCCTTTCGGAAACATAATTTTCAGTATGATTTTCTAGGTTTCTAAAATAGTAGATATACACATGTACGTTCTGAAATACCAACAGCAAAAAAACAGCAAGGACCATCAAATGAAGAGATGATGTGACTAAAAAGTCCAATCCAAATTCACCATTTATTGAAAACAACTGATCCAACACACGGCTGTGTTTCGGCATATGTTGCCTGTGTAAGGGGTCCGTGACTTTGGACCATATGTTGATATATCAATTAAAGGTCACTGTAAATATAAAACTTTGTGACGTATGGGAAAAGCCAACGACAGCATTTCACTCTAATTTGGATTGGACTATTTGGTCACATTGCCTCTTCATTTGATGGTCCTTGCTTTTTTTTTTTGTTGTTGTTGAAATACCAACATAGATGTGTACATTGTCGTGCTGGCCCCACTGATATTTTAGATGTTTATAAAATGGATACTCCTACTGCACGTAGCTGACAAGGGGCGGCCCAAGACAATCTGCCACCCTGGCTCCTCCTCTGCCGCCTCCCCACCCCCACCTCACCATGCCATGATCTGACATCTTCGCCCCCTTCCTTCCCTGAACTTACCTTTTCTTTTCTTGTTTTTTTTTTTTAAGGTGGCAGTGATTCCCATAGGCTGCCCTGCTGTCAGTCCCGACCCCTTCTCTCAACTGTGGCCCGCCTCCGAGGAAACAGGAAGTTATGTCAGAGTGGCAGGGCACAATAGAGAGAAAAGGCCAGGACCAGCGGCAGGGCAGCCTAGGGGAATCACTGATTCTACTGTCGCCGCCGCCTTTTTAAAAAAAAAGTAAGTTTGAGGAAGGGAGTTGGGTAAGGAAGGGCGGGGGTGATGTCGCCTCAGAAGAATACGACCTGAGGCCCCCACCTCAGTTGGCCTAATAGTAGGGCCACCCCTGCAGACGGCACCAGGGGCATGAGCCCCCGCAGATTTAGCCCTGGACCTCCTGCTTTTACCCTCCCCCGCCACCACCCCTCCCCCGCCGCCGTCAACCCTCCCCCGCCACTGCTGTCAGGTACCTTTACTGGCGGGGGTTCCCGCCAGCCGAAGTCCTCTTCAGCGCCAGTCTCCGAGTCCGGCCCGTTCGCTGATCTGGATTCTGTTTCTGTGAATCCTGACGTAGGAACGTGCAGGACGTCAGGACTCACAGAAACCGAATCCAGATCAGCGAAGGTACCTGGCAGTGGCGGGGGAGGATTAGCGGCGGCAGGAGGGGTCGAAAACGGCGGCGGGAGGGGCGGCAGCGCCGGGGGGGGGGATAAAATGTGCCCCCTCATCTCGGGCTCTGGACCCCCCTCCCGCCGAAGTCTGGCTACGCTCCTGGCCGGCACATAAACATCCGTTCCTGCTAGTATTTAAGAAAAGGCTCTATGTTGGCAGATCCTCTTCTAACATACTAGTGAAAACCGATACGTCCCGACCTGGATGTTTTAATTCCTATTATTACATTCTATCTAAAATGGGGCTTCACGTTAACAAAGTGTACACAGAGTAAGTTTGTTTAAATAAAAGACAATTATATTTAAAAACAAATAAACACCATACATAGGAAATACAGCAAGGATATATTTGCCAATATGTTATCATTCCTTTTGTTTTTGTGAACTTCTCTACAGAGTTTCTGACCATCTCAAAAGTCATATCTTCTACCTGCTACTGAGACAGGAAACGACATGGAGAAATGATCATTTCCTTACTTCAGAAAAGCAGAGGTCTCCTTAATAGCATGAATCTCAGACGGAACTGCTAAGTTTATAGGATCTATCACATTCTGAGCAGCTAAAAAGAAGAAAAATAGAATGAAACAAAAAGTACAAACAGTATAGATGAATTACCACATTAATCTGGTTTTCTGGCGTTAGGAATTTGGGGCCCCTTTTACCCAGCTGTGGCAAAAGGGGGGCCTGCACTGGCGTAGGTGCGTGTTTTTCCACACGTGCTGAGGCCCTCTTTTACCTCAGCAGTTAAAAGGGAAGTCTCTCTTTCCTGCAGGAAATGGCTGTGCGGCAAGTAAAGCACTTGCCATGCGGCCATTTTGGGGGTAAGCCCTTACCGCCACCCACTGAGGTGGCGGTAAGAGATCCCGCGCTAACCCAGCAGTAAACAGGCAGCATGCGGCATTGCCCAATTACCACTGGGTACACTCCTGCGCTACAAAAATAAAATATATTTTTGTAGCGCCGTCATATCCGGCGCATTAGGGGTGGGACGTACCGCCGGGCTGATGCGGTAGCCCAGCGGTACTTCCTGTTTAGTGAGTGGTAAGCCCGCGTTGGGCATACCCCCGCTTGGGGCCCTTGGTTTGTAAAACTGCAGAAATCAGAAATCTGTAGTTATTTGTCAGGAGTTTAATATCCAAATTAAGTTTTGGAGCTGGCTTGGAAAACCCTAGGTTAGAATCCCTCTTCCTCGGGTGCAATTCTGTTTGGGCATAAGGGGGTCAACATTCAAAGTGATTTGACTAGCCAGAAATGGCTTCTGGATGGTTAAATCGCTTATTTGGAGCTAACCGCTCATTTTCAGTGCCACTTAACTGGTTAGTGCAGCTGAAAATGTCCAGTTAGTGCTTAATTTTATTATTTATTTATTTTTTACATTTGTACCCTGCGCTTTCCCACTCACGGCAGGCTCAATGCGGCTTACATGGGGCAATGGAGGGTTAAGTGACTTGTCCAGAGTCACAAGGAGCTGCCTGTGCCTGAAGTGGGAATGGAACTCAGGACCAAAGTCCACCACCCTAACCACTAGGCCACTCCTCCACTGTTGCTACTATTTGAGATTCTACATGGAATGTTGCTATTCCACTAGAAGTCGGCCCTTGCAGATCACCAATGTGGCCGCGCAGGCTTCTGCTTCTGTGAGTCTGATGTCCTGCACGTACGTGCAGGACGTCAGACTCACAGAAACAGAAGCCTGCGCAGCCTTCTACATGGAATGTTGCTAGTGGAATAGCAACATTCCATGTAGAATCTCCAAAAGTAGCAACATTCCATGTAGAATCTCCAAAAGTATCTATTTTATTTTTGTTACATTTGTACCCTGCGCTTTCCCACTCATGGCAGGCTCAATGCGGCTTACATGGGGCAATGGAGGGTTAAGTGACTTGCCCAGAGTCACAAGGAGCTGCCTGTGCCTGACGTGGGAATCCAACTCAGTTCCCCAGGACCAAAGTCCACCACAAAACCAGCTATCTTGGGGGTGTTCCGAGAGCAGGGTCAACACTTAAATGGCCAAGGTAGCTGCATAAATAGGACTGCATAAAAGTCAGTTCTATCTTTATGCAATTTGCTATAGCTGGTCAAGCGCTGAGTATCTAGGGTTACCATATGTCCGGATTTACCCGGACATGTCCTCTTGTTGAGGACATGTCCGGGCATCCGGACAGGTTTTGCCAGTCCGCCCGTTTGTCCGGATTTCTGGTCAAATGGGCGGGCAAGTGGCGGGCCTATCCTAGCCTCCCCTTCCCTTACTTACGATCTACTGCCCTGGTGGTCTAGTGACCGCTTCGGGGCAGGAAAGAGCCCCCTCTTTCCTGCCCGGAGCGCTGCCCTTGCCCTGCATCCTGTTGCTGTGACGGTCTAGGGATTCAAAATGGCCGCCGAGAGTTGAAGCGGCCTCGTGAGACTTCAACTCTCGGCGGCCATTTTGAATCCCGAGACCATTACAGCAACAGGATGTAGGGCAAGGACAGAGCTCCGGGCAGGAAAGTGGGGGCTCTTTCCTGCCCCAAAGAGGTCACTAGACCACCAGGGCAGTAGATAGTAAGGGAGGGGAGGGGAGGTGATGGGGGGAGGGGCAGGGGAAGGGAATATGTGGCAGGGGGCGGGGTGAGGATGCAAAAGGGGCGGGGCAGGGGCAGGACATGCGTCCTCTTTTTGAGAGGACAAAATATGGTAACCCTATGAATATCTCACTTAACTGGCTATGGTTTAGCCAGCACCATAAACCTGGCACTGAATTTCCAGGCATAATACCAGAAGAGGTCATCAAAACGCTGAGCACTGCCAGCTAAATATCAATCCCATGGCTGCCTGAACAAAATGTAACTAGTGAAAAAGAAGCCGCTTTGGGGGTAGGGGGGTCGTGGGGAATGGTTTTGTCTGTGCAGAGCTGATATTCAATGCTATCAAGACAAATTTACCTGGGTAATTTTGTCCAGGTAAACAGGCCTCAACCTTATCTGGACAGTTTTACTTAACTAGCACAGTTTCAAGCTAAATATCCAGACAGTTATATGGACAAAGTTATCTGGTTACTTTATCCGGTGAGCTACAGCTGACTACCAATCTCAATTTATAGCTTGTCTTTCCTTTCTTAATACATTTCTTGATTAATTTGAGCCCTCAACAATCATATCACAGAAATAGGAACAATGCACAGTTATCTCTTCAATGCACCAGCTGGAACCGCAATGCTCAAATACAAAATCCCTCCCCCCGACTCATACATGCCCTTCACCCTTGGGTCACTGTACCCCTTTTCTCCCTTTCCTGAAACTGTCTGAAACTCTCTCCCTACCCCCACCAAAATAGCTCGTTTTTCCAAGCAAGAAAGCATAGAATGTTCAGAAAATATTTTAAATGTACATGTGGGTAATTATATACGGGACATTACTACTACACTACTATTTAGCATTTCTATAGCGCTACAAGGCATACGCAGCGCTGCACAAACATAGAAGAAAGAGAGTCCCTGCTCAAAGAGCTTACAATCTAATAGACAAAAAATAAATAAAGTAAGCAAATAAAATCAATTAATGTGAACGGGAAGGAAGAGAGGAGGGTAGGTGGAGGCGAGTGGTTACGAGTCAAAAGCAATGTTAAAGAGGTGGGCTTTCAGTCTAGATTTAAAGGTGGCCAAGGATGGGGCAAGACGTAGGGGCTCAGGAAGTTTATTCCAGGCGTAGGGTGCAGCGAGACAGAAGGCGCGAAGTCTGGAGTTGGCAGTAGTGGAGAAGGGAACAGATAAGAAGGATTTATCCATGGAGCGGAGTGCACGGGAAGGGGTGTAGGGAAGGACAAGTGTGGAGAGATACTGGGGAGCAGCAGAGTGAGTACATTTATAGGTTAGTAGAAGAAGTTTGAACAGGATGCGAAAATGGATAGGGACATACACTTGCAAAAAAAAATGATTATAAAATTACCCCCATAGTAGCTGGACTCAGGGCCCTCATATATGGTCTCCTGTCTGGACTGGGTGAGTTTATGTAGGAGGGATATAAAAAGAGAGAAAAAAATGACAGTCCAGATTCTAACTGAGCTGGAAGTACAAAGGAGGAGGAGGCCACTACCGGGATATCCATGGACTTTGCACCTAGGCAAGGAGTTTGCACAATTTCCCTAAAAAGCATTCTTTAAAAGCACTGCCCAGATACTTTAAGAAAAGCTATGCACAACAGAAGCAGAAATGTGCCAAGTTCATTTATAAATAAAAAGTATAATAAAGATAGAAATATTAGTGTGTTTCATACAGATTGGACAAGTCCCTTGGTACTGTGAACAACTGAAAGACTTTCCCTCTCCTGAAATGCAACTTTAGAAAATGCGTAAGAAGAGTCACAGAAATAGAGCCAGGAACATTTCAGAGAATTAGCCATTTACCGTAACATTAGGTTTGTCACAAACAACCATGCAACAGAAAAAAGTTGGGAAAGTGCACACGGAGTTGGTACAAAGGTTGTGCAAATTCACGTATGGCCCACTTTGAGGGATACTTCTTATGGATGGCTTTAGAAAGCTGGAAACTCGGTAAAAGGTTCTCTTCCCAAATTTTAGCCACACCCATCTGAAGGTTCTCCAATACGTGCATATGGGTGGACAGAACTGGCAGCAGCAACGTGCTTTCCACCGATAAGGCGTACCTACAACAAATAGCAACGGTTTGATTAACTTATCACCTACCACTGAGGTTTTCCTGTAAACTGGTATTTTCTTCTTCTAGGTGCCGTTGTTCTTCCTTCACTTCCAATATCCTGTTTTCTAAAGCTAAAATAGTCTGTGAATGCTGCTTTATTTGCTCTTTGTACTCTGCCAGCTCTTGTTGTCTCTCTTTCTCAAATTTATTCTGAGCCGTCTGGATTTCAGTCTCAAGCTGTTTGTCCCGCACGGACAGCTGCTTTTTCAACACAGCCTAGAACACAACAAAAGGCAGAAAGATCAGAAAATCACCACCTCATCAAGCCAGGTCAAGCCACCCTGAGATAATATACAAGGGCATAAAAGGATATCATGCAACATTTGTTATCATTATAAATGTTGCCAGCTCATGAAAATTGTTTTTACAGATGGTGTACCAGATTTTTAATGACAACTTATCTTTTAATTTTTTTTTTTCTTTTTAGGGACACATGTCTTTGGAACTTTTATGCTGTTTCAGCTGATGCTTATTCCTGCTGCAGATGACACTTTCTCGCAGTGCTGCACCTCCTGGAGGTCAAGTGGAACCGCGAGGAACCAGCCAAGGTCTTGTCCTTGGCTCCCAAGCAAGACAGCCTCATTACAATCTTGCTGATATAACATGTTAAGAGCATCAATTAAACCAAACAATGGCAATTATGACACAGCAGTCTTAAACGAATTAGGTAAGTGGGAATTTCACTTTCTAGTAAATATGTATACAAATAAAGTAAAAACAAAAAAACAAAAAAAAATTCCTATATGGTTATGACATTCTTTGTTGTATGACACAGACATGCCAAATATTTCGAAGTATTTAGGTAAATGGGAGTTTCATTTTACAGCATATAAGTACATAAGCATTGCCATTCTGTGACAGACCGAAGGTCCATCAAGCCCAGCATCCTGTTTCCAACAGTGGCCAATGCAGGTCACAAGTACCTGGCAAGAACTCAAAACAGTACAATACATTTTATGCTGCTTATCCTAGAAATAAGCAGTGGATTTTCCCCAAGTCCATTTTAATAATGAACTTCTGCTTTAGGAAGCCATTCAAACCTTTTTAAACCCCGCTAAGCTAACTGCTTTTACTACGTTAACACAATATTCTTTGTTACTTTATCACAGTGTTGTATTTTATCTATGTGCTCTAAAGGTAGGTTTAGGGAGGGAGGAAGTTATCAATGTGGACTACAGTTAAGATGGGTTATTTTACCATAAGTTGGGCTATTTTAGCAAAGGGTCCCATTTTATGCAATCAGACCTTGTGCTAAAAATAGCATGACTTTAGGTCCCTCCCTTAGTTTGACGGTTTTGTATTGTTATAAATGTGATCTTACATAGTAACATAGTAAATGACGGCAGATAAAGACCGGAACAGTCCATCCAATCTGCCCAACAGTCACACTCTGTCATGTCCCCTACCTCAACGCAAGCGGCATCCTCGGGCTGCGCAGGGTCCCGTCGACATGCACACTTCACTGGCACAGCCCTGAGCCATGTGTGTGTAGTTCTTCTCTGGCTGCAGGCTCCTTGATTGCTTTGCTTCCATGCACCTGGCTCTGCTCTCTCTCTACCTGGCTTCCAGGCTCCTTGATTGCTTTGCTTCCACCCACCTGGGTCTGCTCTTCCTGGCTTCCCTTGCTTCTCTATTGGTCTTCCGGTTCCTCCTTCCCTTGATCTTGTCATATGGCTGTGCTCCTTCTCCCTGCTGATGTCAGACACCAGCACTTTATCAGCTGAGCTCTCCCTAGACTCTTTGCTTCGGCTTCTACTTTGCTAGGTGTTACTTGCTCAGTAGTGTGCTTCTCCTCTACTTTGTTCTTCATTGCTCACTGCCTGTACCAGGATTACTCTTGTGTCTGCTGCCTGCCTACTGACTTTGCCTGTACCTGGATTACTCTTGTGTCTGCTAACTGCCTACTGACTTTGCCTGTACCTGGATTACTCTTGTGTCTGCTGACTGCCTACTGACCTTGCCTGGACCTGGATTACTCTCGTGTCTGCTGACTGCCTACTGACTCTGCCTGTACCTGGACTACTCTCGTGTCTGCTGCCTGCCTACTGACTCTGCCTGTACCTGGATTACTCTCGTGTCTGCTGCCTGCCTACTGACCTTGCCTGTACCTGGATTACTCTTGTGTCTGCTGCCTGCCTACTGACTCTGCCTGTACCTGGATTACTCTTTTGACCTGCTGCCTGCCTACTGACTCTGCCTGTATCTGGATCAGTCTCTTGCCTGCTGCCTGTCTGGCCGTCACGTTCATCACCCCGCTTCCTGCTCCATCTCATAAGCCCTGCAGGCCGCCCGCACCTAGGGGTTCAACCTCTGGGGAACAGTGGTCAGTGCAGGTGAAACCCGGGGTTGTCTGGCCGCCAAGCAGAACCTGGTCCGAGTACCGGGCTCGTCAGCGCTCTACTTGGTACAAGAACTCACAGGTCTGACACACTCATCATCAATATATGATTAAACCAACAACAAATGTGATATAAAATGCTTGCTCATGGTCTTTCTTTGCCATTTCTAGGACATAGACCTTAGAAGTCTACTCGGCCTTGTCCTTTTGTTACCTGCCTTGAACACTTGGTTATAAGGTAAGAAATAAAGGTAAATACATTGTCGCTGTTTTGAACTGTAACTTTAATGAAGTGAAGGTCACTGAGGAATTACCTTTAACATTATTACATTTCTTTTGAGATTTTTGTCTATAAGAAATATAAATCATTTTCAGGCCAGAATTATACTTGCACCTTTTATACCGCATCAGTCAAGCTTATCTGGAGAAGAGATGGAGTAACCAGTTTGGACAACTTTTCTGAAAAATATTTCAGCCCCCCTCAGATTTTCTCTTGCTTATTGAAAACCTCCTCTTGCAGATGAATCCAGTTCCCTAACTGACTTCAATACCACCATTTTGCTATTGCACTGCCAGCAATGTCGAAGTTTGATACACTGGAGCTCAGGGCAGATACGGAGTGGGCCCAAACAGGACCAGGAGGCCTGATGCTCTGCCTGAGTGACATCACTCAGCTTTGCCAAGGGGCCTCCTTGTTAAGACCCCCATGCAATTGCCTTGTTTTTATTGACCCCTCCCCACAATCGTCCCTGACTGCCATTTCAAAGCCTCCACAGTGGTAGCCATTGCTTTCTCACCTTCCCTTCCTACCTACAAGCTTCAGTGAAACTTCACTATTATATATCCGAAGGAATGGATCCTCAGGAGCTTAGTCAAGATTGGGAGGCGGGGCTGGTGGTTGGGAGGCGGGGATAGGGCTGGGCAGACTTATACGGTCTGTACCAGAGCCGGTGGTGGGAAGCGGGACTGGTGGTTGGGAGGCGCGGATAGTGCTGGACAGACTTGTACGGTCTGTGCCAGAGCCGGTGGTTGGGAGGCAGGGCTGGTGGTGGGGAGGTGAGGATAGTGCTGGGCAGACTTATACGGTCTGTGCCTGTGCCAGAGCCAGTGATTGGGAGGTGGGGCTGGTGGTTGGGAGGCGGGGATAGTGCGGGGCAGACTTATACGGTCTGTGCCCTGAAGAGCACAGGTACAAATCAAAGTAGGGTATACACAAAAAGCAGCAAATATGAGTTATCTTGTTGGGGAGACTGGATGGACCGTGCAGGTCTTTTTCTGCCGTCATCTACTATGTTACTATGTTATATCCAAGACACACGAGATGAGACGGAGAACTCAAAGCAGAACACTTACATTAGACTGCACAGTGTTGCAGCTAAGCTACCAGGTAGGCCTGAGAATATTTTCACTGGATAAAAACCCATTGTAATAATAAAGAAATGCAGTTTACTGTTGTGTTGACAAGAGTGACAAAACTCATAAAAATTAAAACTCTGCAAGTCAGTTACCTCTTGTTCTTTAGATTCCTCCACGCTTTTTAGGGCTTCAGTAAGATGCGAGTTTAACGTTTCTATTTCCTTTAATTTATTTTCCATGTTCTTCATTTCAGAAGAAATAGATGAGAAAAAAAAATAATCAAGACATTCTGTCATCCATTAGTCAATGCAGTGATAAACATTCAGTCACAGATACAATTAAAGCAGTAATTCACATTTCAAAAGCCCTATTACCGAGAAGAAAATTGGTTTTGAATCTGAGAGGCGTCACACGCAGTTTGGATGCCTCGTTTTTTTCTGCTTATCCATGTAAATGTATGGTAAACTATCTTGGTGTTAAATATGTGCTTTTGAGCCACAACAATTGAAGGCCTTCACAGAGTTGAAGATCTCCAGGGGGACTTGAAATCCAATTATCTAATTATGGCATTGAAGAATTGTTGAAGTCTAGCTCAGTTAGGGCTTATTCCTTACATTTATTTTCCTTTTATTCTTCCCATTGATTTTCAGTTCACTCCCTCCCCCCTCCCCCATTGTAGTGCTCTAAGGAAGAGATTTCTTGTTTCCTCGATTTTTTTCTCTTATTTCTTTATTTAACCTGTGTTTCTGGCACAAGTGTATATTTGTAATTTATAGTATTATATTAAATATTAATAAACGAGTAAAAAAGGCCCGTTTCTGTGAGCCATGAAACGGGTGCTAGCAAGGTTTACCTGCGGCAGCGTCAGGAGGGCGCAGGAAGGCAGCGTGGGGAGGGTGCAGGCGGGTAGTTTTGTTTTTGCGGGCGGCAGCTTCGGGTTCCCGGCGGCTCAGGTGTTCGGACGGCACTCCTCCCCCTGCGTAGCTCGGTGTTTGTCGCTGTGCGTCGGGGGAGGGTGGAGGCCCTGCGTAGTCCGCTGTTTCTTGCAGTGCGTCGGGGGGGGTAGCGTCGGAGGGTGGAGGAACTGGCGATTGGCTGAGTGTTATAGCCCCGCCCTCCACATCATCACGTTGTGACGCGACAGCGGGGCATACACTCATGGGATCTTGCAACTACAAATTTGCATTTAGAATGTTGGGGTTGTGAATTATGTGTGGATGGGGCGTGGCTGAGGGAGGGTCTGTGAGTGAGAGTGAGTGGTGCTGACAGCCTAGAAGACTACAGGGCTTCAGTGTTTCCCTGCCACACAGTGATGTTCTGAACGTTGGAGATGAGAATTATTTATATAGATAAAAAAGCCCTGTTATCAATAGCTGTTTGGAAGTATATATGAGGGACAAAAGTGGGGTTATTGTGTTAGGACTACAGTGACATAAAATCATGATCACCGTCCCAAGGTTTCCCAACTGAAGGATAAAGGGGATCCACATATAATTCTTATCAAATGCACAAAAAGTGATTATCAGTCATATATTTCTACTGATTTTCAGCAGTTATTCTAAAATGCAAAAGAGGTGTCCCAGATTTTCTGAAAGAGAATCCAACCTAGGGGTGTAGCTAGACCTCGGCGGGAGGGGGGGGGCACATTTTGGCCCACCTCCCTGCTGCCTACCTCCCGTCGCCACCTCTGTCCCCCCCCCTCCCCCGCCTTTTCTGCCTCTCTGCCACCGTTACCCCCTCCCGCTATACCGTTTGTCCCATACTGGTCTTACGTTGCCGGTGCCCTGTCCTGCTTTCAGCGCCATGCACGCTTGTTTTAATGAAACACGCATGCTCAGTTTCATTAAAACGAGCGTGCACTACGCTGAAAAACAGGCCAAGGCGCCAGCAACGTAAGACCTGCGAAGGACAGATGCCTTAGCTGGCGGGGGTTGGGAACCCCCACCAGCTAAACCAGGGGCCCCGGAGACAGTTTGAGGGGGCGCAGGCCCCCCGTCGCTATGCCACTGATCCAACCAGGGCTGGTGTTAGACATGCTGGAGCCCAGGGCAGAGTCCAGAACAGAAACTGTTCTGGACTCTTCCCCGAAGGCCCCAAAACTTATCTTTATGCCATGCCAGCTTCAACATCAGGCTTAGGGCCCCCTGTGATATGGGAGCTCAGGGCAGTTATCCTGGTTGCCCTTCCTCCCAACACCGGCCCTGAATCTAACTGATCAGCAGAGCTACCTAATATACCTCTTAATTCCCCAGTTCTGTTTCTGTGTTTGTACATCAATAGAAATCAAACAAAATAAAACATGGAAAAGAAAATAAGATGATAACTTTTTTATTGGACATAACTTAATACATTTCTTGATTTTTTTTTTTTATTTGTACCCCGCACTTTTTCCCACTCATGGCAGGCTCAATGCGGCAGGCAATGGAGGGTTAAGTGACTTGCCCAAAGTCACAAGGAGCTGCCTGGGCCGGGAATTGAACTCAGTTCCTCAGTTCCCCAGGACCAAAGTCCACCACCCTAACCACTAGGCCACTCCTCCACTCCACTTTCGAAGGTTGCCCTTCTTCGTCAGTTCGGAAATAAGCAAATGTGCTAGCTGACAGTGTATATAAGTGAAAACATTCAAGCATTACTATGACAGTCTGACAGGGTGGGAGGAGGGGGGTGGGTAGGAAGTATGCATGGGGACATCAAAGCATATCATTGATATTCTAACAGGGTGGGTGTGGATAGGTGAGGGGAGGGTGATCAACAGAGACATACAGCTTTATGGTTTATAATGGGCTAGGAACCCCAGATCCTTGTTAAGTCCTTTCTGTTGAGTGTTAAAATATTCAATCATTCTGACTTCAAAGGTCTTACGTTCTTGTATGGTTTTAAAGTTACCTTTCAGTATTCTCACTGTGAAGTCACTGGCACAGTGTCCTGGTCCTGTAAAATGCTGACCAACAGGGGTGGGAGCCCTACTGGCACCAGTATTGTTCATATGATGTCTATGTAAATTGAATCTTGTGTTTGTACAGAAAGCCCACCATTATATCTTTGAGTAGAGGACAAGCTCCCAAAGTTCACAGCACTGCACCTTCTACCCACCTGTTGCATAACATATTCTAGTTCGTCCAGTTTTTTCTTTTCTTCTTCAATAGCTTCTGCCATTTTGTTTTTTTCCAAAGCAACAGCATCATCCAATGACTAAAAAAAAGTACAGAGATTCCAGTGACTCAGTCATCTTCACCCCCAACCCCACTCCCACCTCCATCAAACCTCTGAGGCCTGTGCTCCCATCCCCCCATGCTTCTGCTCAGTGAAATAATCCTTACAGTGTGTAAAGCATAGGAACTAAATCTGTTTATTATTATTTATTGCATTTGTATCCCACATTTTCCCACCTATTTGCGGGTTCAGTGTGGCTTACAATACGTTTAGAATACTGGAAATACAAATGGTTATAACATGCTTATAGGTACATTGTGAAGAGTTGTGGGAAGACAAAGTCAAAGTCGAAATATCATCTAGGAATAGAAACAATAGAATGTGACAATGGGGAAATGATAGGGCGATAGGACAATAATGGAGGATATTAGGGTGTAACAGTTTTATCTGTAAGGGTGGTTTTAAGTGTGGTGAAAGTATGGGGAAGAGATTTCAGAAGAGATTGAATAGGTGCTTTTCTATAGTGTGTGTGAATTCAGGTGTTTTGGTCCTTGCAGTAGGTGTTCTCGAAGAGATGAGTCTTCAGTAGTTTGCGGAAGTCAGTTAGTTCGTGGATCGTTTTCAGGTTGCGTGGTAGTGTGTTCCAGAATTGTGTGCTCATATGAGAGAAGGTTGATGCATGCAATGCTTTGTATTTTATGCCTTTGCACTTAGGGAAGTGGAGATTGAGGAAGGTTCGAGATGATCTTTTAGCGTTTCTGGGTGGCAGGTCTATTAAGTCAGACATGTATGTAGGGGCTTCACCATGAATGATTTTGTGAACCAATGTGCAAACTTTAAAGGTGATAAGTTCCTTGAGTGGGAGCCAGTGTAGTTTCTCACGTAAGGGTTTTGCACTTTCATATTTTGGTTTTCCGAAAATGAGTCTGGCTGCTGTATTCTGGGCTGTTTGAAGTTTTCTCAATATTTGTTCTTTGCATCCTGCGTATAATGAATTGCAGTAGTCCAGGTGACTGAGTACAAGTGATTGCACTAGGCTGCGGAAGACAGATCTCGGAAAGAACGGAAAGAAAGTTTACAGGCTCGTCCCCGTGGATTTTCATGTGGGCTGCGAGCACAGGCATTGCATTGTAAGGATCAGCTTTGAAGGAAGAAATGCTTTTCAGGCTTTTGAAGTAGTACAGTGAAGAATTTATGGTCTAGTATTGAGGCTAGTTATTTTACTGTGCAATCCTGATGGTTGAGATGTAATAGGGGGTGTTTTGGTTTTAATTCTGTTTTTATTATAACCTGCCTTGGTAATAGGTGGGCTAGAAATGGATAAATAAATTGAAAAGTCTGGGGAAGGACTGCTAATCTGTGGAGGTGAGGGGTGAGCAACAGAAAAATTGCTGCTTTTCCTTCCCCCAATTTTGTCACCTTAGACAGAGACTTGGTAGGCCTATTTGTAAATCAAGGCCTGGTTAGCACATATTTTGTATCAGGGTATGTTGCAGCGTTCACACTGTGATATTTTGAAGAGGTTTTCTGCTAGCTGGAGTTCTACAAAACACACAAAAGGTAAACATCCTCTTTGAAAAACACTTGATGAAAATTAATCACGCGGGTCATTCAATATCTTTAGAACAATCTTCATTGTTCTGGATGATACATATCCCACAGCATTTGTAGGCTAATCTCCTTAGAACTTCAAACCAGACAAATGTTTGTTCACCAGGATACTATGACCTGGGCTGCAGGCAGGGCTTAATTTGGAGATAAAAATGAAGCAGAACTGTGAATTTTGGAAAGGGAGTGGGCCAGGGGTAGGCAGGGCCGCCGAGAGGTGGGGGGGCAAAATTCCCCAGGCCCGGGCCTCCAAGGGGGGGCCCCGACGCTGGGGTCTCTCTCTCTCTCCTGCCGGGACCTGATTGATCACATCCTGACAGAAGCAGGAGAGAGAAAACTCTGGCGTCACAGCCGGGCCCCCCCTGGAGGCTGGGGAGGACCCAGAGGAGCAACTCCAGCGCTGCTCTTCTGCCCAGCTGAGCGGCTGCTTTTCCTCTCAGGGTGCATGCTTGGTTTTGAAACTGAGCATGCCCTTAGAAGAAAATGCAGCTGTAGGGGCAGGCAATCGGCAAAAGAGCAGTGCTGGAAGACGTCTTCTTCTGGCGGGGCCTCGGGATCCCTGCCAGCCAATAAACTATTTTGCGGCAGCGATCTGGAGGAGGCAGCCTTGGTTCAGTCTCTCGGTGGCCCTGGGGGTAGGAGCAACAAAAGAGGAGGGGCTGGATTACAAGGCGTATTTCTCTGCTCTGTTCCATGTTCACCCCCTCCCTCCCTTCCTCTTCCCTGCAGGCTGTTTTGAAGGCAGGGGGCCTGGAACAGAAAACATTTGCTGCTCTGGAGTCTGAAAAGAAGTGATGGAACTGTGTTCCAGGATGTTCCCCCAGAAATAAGCCCTGGCTTTAGGCTAGTCCTGTTTTCTTCCTTCAGTTCTCTCCTAATCTTTCTCCCAAAAGAATGAATTTAATGCTATGTCAGGAATATACACCCAAGTCACTGTGGTTGTGAATAACAGCTGGTGTTGGAATCATTTTTCATTATAAGATTCTTTGTTTACTTGGATGCAACAGAATAACTGGATATATTTAAGAAAACATAGACTACATATCCTTGATATTAAACTCTATTGGGCCAAAGACAACCTCAACTATAAGATGATTTAGCAGCGATAGTAGGATGGGCTCCATAGCTGCAGTAAAATTCAGAAATCTAGAGATGAAATCTGGCTGTAGGAATATTTGTATATACTTATGATGTATATATATCTATGGTTCTCCTGGGGAACGGTGACATGGCTGGTGTTGGGTCAAAATCTGTCCATGCATCCTGTATATCAAAATCATCCCGCAAATTTCTTGACCTGCACTTCCCCAACTGCAAAGGACTAAAATACAAGACGATGCATGATACCACCTTCTCCTACATGAGCACGAAGTTATGGAACGCACTACCTAGAGATCTGAAAACAATCAACGAAACAACTATCTTTCGCAAATCCCTCAAGACATATTTCTTCAACAAAGCCTACAATGAAAACCCATCGTCTAAGAAAACCCATCGTTTAATATACTTACTAAATTCCTTCCTTCTTCTCTCTACTTCTCCTCCTAATTAATCTCTGCACAACAATAATTATACCTGACATCCAGGATTAACTGTGTGTAACAAAACTGTGTAAGCCACTTTGCGCCTGCAAATAGGTGGGATAAGGTGGGAAACAAATGCAATAAATAAATAAATAAGTAATAAATAAATAAATAAATAAATATATTGGATCAAGATTTGTCCATGCATTCTGCACATTTTAGAGAATAAAGGTTTATATTTTCTAAGCATTGGACTTCTGGACTTTTTTTTGATTGACATCCTGGAACACTATTGGTTGTTATCTTCCTTTTTCTGCTTGAACAATGAACATTAACCATTTCACCTTTTTGTTCTCTTCGTGCTTATCTATACAAAATTGTTCCATTTTGTCTTGTAACCGTTTCTCTTGCTTTGCTTCCACTTCATCCAGTTTTTCCTGTATCAAAGAAGCCTGGCGTTCCTGTATTTCTTCCAACTGAATCTTTAGAAAAACAAAACCTTAGGTAAGAAATAAGCTGGATACCTTTTAAACACACAGAGAAAAATCTATCTTGATACCGATACGTCGCTAGTAGACTGCTTTATCCCCGCTACAGGGTCCAATGCGGTTTACAAAAAAAGAAATACCGTATTTTTCGGACTATAAGACGCACTTTTTTCCCCCCAAATTTGGGAGGAAAATGGGGGGTGCGTTTTATAGTCCGAAGGTAGAGATTTCCCTCCCTCCCTCCGAGTTCGGGATCGCCTGCCTGCCCGCCCGCCCTCCCTCCCTCCGAGTTCGGGATCGCCCTCCCCCCCGGCCCTGTCACCACTTCTCCCTACTCACGCGATCTTCCCTGGTGGTCTAGTGACGTCGGGGGAAGGAAAGAGCTCCCTCTTTCCTGCCCAGCGCGCTGCTCTCCATCCTCCTGTATGCAGCCTGACGGTCTCGGCGAGATTCAAAATGGCCGCAGAGACTTCAATTCTCGGCGGCCATTTTGAATCTCGCCGAGACCATCAGGCTGCATACAGGAGGACGGAGAGCAGCGCGCTGGGCAGGAAAGAGGGGGCTCTTTCCTGCCCCGACGTCACTAGACCACCAGGGAAGATTGCGTGATGTGAGTAGGGAGAAGTGGTGACAGGGCCGGGGGGAGGGCGATCCCGAACTCGGAGGGAGGGATTCGGACAAGACGCACCGGAGCACCTAGGTTTTAGAAGAGGGAAAAAGGAAAATTTTTTTTTCCTATTTCCCTCCTCTAAAATCTAGGTGCGTCTTATGGTCCGGTGCGTCTTATAGTCCGAAAAATACGGTACAATAACTACAATACAATAGCTAAGATACATCAACGAATATAAACAAAATTTTAAAAAGAAAAAAATTAAATTCAGTGAAAATCATAACCCTATTCAAAACTTGCAAAATAGGAACGTTTTCAAATTTTTGTGGAATGACAAATAATGCAGGTCTTTTCTGATAAAAAAAATGTGGGATACTCCAGAATGAGGTTGCACAGAATGAAAAGGAGGCATTGAATATTCTTAAAAAATGAACCCCTTTAGAAGTAACAATTGATCCTGTAGATGAGAAGAATGACTACACAGCGGAACAATCAGCAATTTAATCACAAATTCAGAAGACCATTAAAAAAAAAAGCTGATTTAAAAAAATATTCGAGCCCACACAGGGAGACAATACAATTTAGCTAAAAAAGGTGAAACGCTGTTCAATTTCCTAATCATAAAAATTAAATCGGGCAGAAGAATTCCGAATAAAGTTGAAATTTGTTCAATAGCCTCGTAGACAGAACCAGATAAAGAGCATTGCAGTAGTCCAGTTGTGATAATATCAGCACCTGGACCAACAAAGCAAAATGTGTTTCATTAAAATAAGATCGATGAATGAAATATACTTCAAATGTGTGTCAATAGACATGTTATGCCAGTAAATTCTTTCTAAGGTATAACTTTATGGAAATGCATTGCATGTTGGTTACCAATAAGGGGGGAGGGGGGGGATTGTTGAAAGTTAACTACAGTAACTTAAATCGTTGGATCTATAAAAAGGGTAACAGTAGGGGGATAAAAATGTTAAAAGATTGATGACTGCTTTGATCATTCTGTCATTAAATATGATTTGCTTTGAATTGCTGTTTGCCTATATTGCTGGATATGTTTTATTGTGAATTGTCATCAATAAAAAAAATGTTCAAACATAAAATAAGATCGAAAGAGATGTCAATGTCTCAACTTTAAAAAAAAAAGGTTTTTTTTGCTACGAATGGTTTATCTAACGCTCAAAAATCACTGGTTAAAGGGGCCCCTTTAGCAAAGGACGTGAAGCCCTTAACATGCAGGAATGTGTTAAAGTATTTTGCAGTGGTTTGGCTGTTATTTTGTGTTATTGTAGTTTTCTGAATTCTTGACTGAGGGGGCATGGCAGCGTTAACCAGCAAGTGTTAAGTATAATGCACTGGCTGGTTAACGCTGCCATGCCCCCTCAGTACCTCCTAAATAGGAGGCGTTAAGTACTCTTGCGTTAACTCTCTGCAGTTATCATGCATTAATGGTAACATTAGCACACAACCTGCAAAAAAAAAGAAAAGTAGGAAAGCCCTCAAAAAGCGTCACATAAAATTTGCCGTCATCATGCAGTAAAATCCCACATTAAAACAGGTTAACTGCAAATTACTTACCTTTAGTAGGTGTTCTCCATGGACAGCAGGATGAATATTCTTGCACTTGGGCGATTTCATCCGATGGAGTATGCATGGGAACATTTCCCAGCATATTTTCCTTAGTCAGTCTAATATGTATAGCTTACAGAATTAATCTCCAAAGGGAGATGGCCAGGTATGTGAAAACAATCATCCTGGGTAATTTTGTTTTCTCCAAGGCCAAGTGGGATGCTATATTCTTACAGCTGGGAATTCCTAGTTCCCAGGCTGCCTTAAACAAAAAATTGGGAACAACAAAAAGGTCTGCAACAGGCAGGGTCTATGGGGTTCTGCAACTGGAACACGTAACTTGCTATTTACATTTTTTCCCACCTGGTACTGAAAGAAAAGGGTCTAGGGGGTTGGAGCTGGATTCCAGACGCCGAATAGACTCTGAAGGACGGTCTGATCAAAACTGTTGCGTTGGGAGTCCTGTTCCAAACACTGGTGAGATATGAATGTGTGGACTGACCACATTGCAGCTCTGCATATTTCTTATATGGAGGCTGATCTCAGTGAGCTATCAATGTAGCCTTGGCAGATGTGATGTGATGTGACCCCCCTATAGTCAGCCCAGCCTGGGCATAAGTAAAGGGATTTCACTATGCTAGCCAATTTGAAAGTGGCAGCCCTCATCCTAGGTCAAAAGAAACAAAAAGCTGAGTGGACTTTAGTCCATTCCAGATAGAAGGACAAGGCTCTCTTGTAGTCCAAAGTGACTTTTCATGTCAGACTCTGGGGACTGCGTTTGAATTATGTTTCTTAAATAAAGGCGTGTTTACAGCTGCAAAAGATAAGTACTTTTTTCTCAGTAACATATGCGACAGTTGGAAGTTTTCTGGGACATTGAGCATATTTTTAGTGAATACATAAAGCATTTTTGCATATCAGTATAAATTGCACACTGCAGATTAATGGAGACAGTTCTATGATCAAATCTCAACCATTTATGAATCATGCATCAGCCCGATTTCAGGCAGCACTGATGGCTTAAAAGACTATCATGACAGCTTCTCCATACACTTCATATTATATTTTTGCTCAAAGTGCGTTTATTAGTTCTAGGTTTGTTAAGCCTTGTGGAGTATCATTTGATGTCCTTTTGTACCTAGACAAAATTGGATTTCATATCTACTCTCTCTCTAATTTTATTCGTTTCATGAATGAAGATCACTTTTCTGACATCAGACCCCCTGCTAATAACAGCACTTCAACCTTTCCTTACCTCAAGCGTCTCTGTCTTGGTTCTTGATTGCTGAAGGTTTTCCTGCAGACTTTTAATATACAATTGTATTTCTGTAAGGGAAGGTAAGAATAAAAATTAGTGCCGAGTTCTCAGAATGTTGCAAATATCAGCGGCCCATTTTTAAAACTATGTGTCCAGCTTCAGTCCTTTGCACTGACTGCAAGTGTTTCACCATAGTTACACACTGTCTCCAACAAATACAGCATATTCCTTTTTGTAAGTGTTTGAAACTAGTTTTAAATGAATTTTTATTAAGTTTTAACCAAAGCACATTTACAAACAATTACAATATGAAAGATAAGTTACGGGAAAGGTAAATTACGGGAAACTTATCTTATATGGGTGGATTTCAGGAAGGGGCATCACTCATTGAGGAGTTGACCCCTCAATTGTCCATGATGTGAGGAGGAATTCTTTAGTGATAAGGGTGATTAATATTTTATGCAAATTAATTTTCATTGATATAAGTTCATGTAGCAGTATCTTCCCGCGGGAGGTGGTGGAGAGGAAAACGGTAACGGAATTCAAACACGCGTGGGATAAACATAAAGGAATCCTGCTCAGAAGGAAGGGATCCCCAGAAGCTTAGCCAGTGGTGGGAGGCAGGACTGGTGGTTGGGAGGCGGGGATAGTGCTGGGCAGACTTATACGGTCTGTGCCAAAGCCGGTGGTGGGAGGCGGGACTGGTGGTTGGGAGGCGGGGGTAGTGCTGGACAGACTTGTACGGTCTGTGCCAGAGCCGGTGGTTGGGAGGCAGGGCTGGTGGTGGGGAGGTGAGGATAGTGCTGGGCAGACTTATACGGTCTGTGCCAAAGCCGGTGGTGGGAGGCGGGACTGGTGGTTGGGAGGCGGGGATAGTGCTGGACAGACTTATACGGTCTGTGCCAGAGCCGGTGGTGGGAGGCGGGGCAGGTGGTTGGGGGGCGGGGATAGTGCTGGGCAGACTTATATGGTCTGTGCCCTGAAAAAGACAGGTACAAATCAAGGTAAAGTATACACAAAAAATGGCACATGTGAGTTTATCTTGTTGGGCAGACTGGGTGGACCGTGCAGGTCTTTTTCTGCCGTCATCTACTATGTTACTGCTGAAGGAGCTCATTCTGACCCAACGGGAAAGAAATAGGAGAGTTCCCCATACTAGATTTTATTACATTCTCTTGACCTGGCTACTATAAAATTCAAAATCTCTCATTTATATTTGGAGCAAAGTATTGCAGTGTTAGTCGAATACATTATAAGGGTCATTCCTTTTCATCCTACCAGAGCAGTCCAGACACATAGGTATATGCTGTTCCACCAGCAGATGGAAACAGGGAACCACTGACTGAAAACCTTCTCCCTACAAAGGATCCTGTGCAGCCTGCAGCCAGCCAGTATTTCTCAGTCTCCAGCAGATGGGAAGTGAGCCAGCTCGGTGGGCAGGTCCTAGAGGGACCAGGTTTTGGCACAGGCTGGCTCATCTACCATCTGTAGTACGTCTAGCCCCGTCTTTAGCCGTTTTCAAGTCCAAACTCAAAACCCACCTCTTTACCACTGCTTTTGACTCCTAACTCACTTGCCCTGTCCTTTTATACTCACCTCTTTATTCCCTTACCCTTAATTGTCCTGTCTGTTTACCTGTCTTATCTAGATTGTAAGCTCTTTGAGCAGGGACTGTCTTCTGTGTATGGTGTACAGTGCTGCGTATGCCTTGTAGCGCTATAGAAATGATAAGTAGTAGTAGTAATGTAGAAGCCTGCCCTTGCAGATCAGCAACGCGGCCGCGCAGGCTTCTGTTTCTGTGAGTCTGACGTCCTGCAAGGGCAGGCTTCTACATGGAATGCTGCTAGTGGAGAAGTAGCCTAGTGGTTAGTGCAGTGGAACATGGAATGTTGCTACTATTTGAGATTCTGGAATGTTGCTATTACTTGAGATTCTACATGGAATGTTGTTGCTATAAGATTCTACATGGAATGTTGCTACTATTGGAGATTCTGTTGCTACTATTTGAGATTCTACATGGAATGTTGCTATTCCACTAGCAACATTCCATGTAGAAGGCTGCGCAGGCTTCTGTTTCTGTGAGTCTGACGTCCTGCACATACGTGCAGGACATCAGACTCACAGAAGCAGAAGCCTGCGCGGCCACATTGGTGATCTGCAAGGGCCGACTTCTACATGGAATGTTGCTAGTGGAATAGCAACATTCCATGTAGAATCTCAAATAGTAGCAACAGTGGAGGAGTGGCCTAGTGGTTAGGGTGGTGGACTTTGGTCCTGGGGAACTGAGGAACTGAGTTGGATTCCCACTTCAGGCACAGGCAGCTCCTTGTGACTCTGGGCAAGTCACTTAACTCTCCATTGTCCCATGTAAGCCGCATTGAGCCTGCCATGAGTGGGAAAGCGCAGGGTACAAATATAACAAAAATAAAATAGATACTATTGGAGATTCTACATGGAATGTTGCTACTATTTGAGATTCTACTTGGAGTGTTGCTATTCCACTAGCAACATTCCATATTTAGATTGTGAGCTCTTTGAGCAGGGACTGTCTTCTGTGTATGGTGTACAGCGCTGCGTATGCCTTGTAGCGCTATAGATAGATAGATAGATAGATAGATAGATAGATAGATAGATAGATAGATAGATAGATCTGCTAAAGACATGTCTGGGTGTGGACTTGTAGTTTGAATGCTCTTATTGGTTTCCCAAAGAAACCAGGACTGCGTCAGGCTGCCTGAAAAGTTCTTTGGAAAACCTAAAAGTGCATCAGAAAGAGAATAAAGAACATCAGAGCTGGATGTAAAACTCTGGATGATGTGAAAGAGCGGCAACAGCGGATGGGAAATGGAAAACAGCCACATTAAAATGTCTGCTGTACACACGAACAGAGTTTCGTCTGATCTTATCCCAGGAAGACACGAACCTTTTACACTGCATGATTTAATCCCCAGATCCTGCAGGAGATGCTCTGCTTCCTCCTGCTGGTCCATTACTGCTTTTAGGATCTCTACTGCAGCTTTCTGAATCCAGAAGCCTGAAGAGTCAACATATACACTATGAATAGCACTTATCTCCCTTTTCAGGTCCTCTGTGGAGCAAGACATCTTCAAGGAAGCCTAAAAAGTAAACAATGATAATTTAAATATAACCTCAGTAGGAGTCACATTACATTTTCAGTTCTTCATACTTTTCTATATGAAGTGGTCTCTTCTTCCTTTGTGCATTCTGGATTTGAGGAGGGCTCATTCTCTACCCCATAGTACTCTTGCCTTGTGGACCAAGTCTGTAGTGGGCACTTTTTTTTTTATTTGTACCCCGCACTTTTTCCCACTCATGGCAGGCTCAATGCGGCAGGCAATGGAGGGTTAAGTGACTTGCCCAAAGTCACAAGGAGCTGCCTGGGCCGGGAATCGAACTCAGTTCCTCAGTTCCCCAGGACCAAAGTCCACCACCCTAACCACTAGGCCACTCCTCCACTGTTGCTACTATTTGAGATTCTACATGGAATGTTGCTATTCCACTAGAAGTCGGCCCTTGCAGATCACCAATGTGGCCGCGCAGGCTTCTGCTTCTGTGAGTCTGACGTCCTGCACGTACGTGCAGGACGTCAGACTCACAGAAACAGAAGCCTGCGCAGCCTTCTACATGGAATGTTGCTAGTGGAATAGCAACATTCCATGTAGAATCTCCAATAGTATCTATTTTATTGTTGTTACATTTGTACCCCGCACTTTTTCCCACTCATGGCAGGCTCAATGCGGCAGGCAATGGAGGGTTAAGTGACTTGCCCAAAGTCACAAGGAGCTGCCTGGGCCGGGAATCGAACTCAGTTCCTCAGTTCCCCAGGACCAAAGTCCACCACCCTAACCACTAGGCCACTCCTCCACTCCACTCCTCCACTTTCATGGACCTTTACTTGCAGCCCTAGATGTTTTCCATCTATTAACTCACCATAAACCTGGCTGCAAGCCATGAACCAGGACCCATCGGAGTAGCTTACTTTAAAGCAGGGGTTCTCAACCCAGTCCTTGAGACATGCTAAGCGAGTCAGGTTTTCAGGATACCCATAATGAACATACATAAGAAATTTGCATATACTTAACTCCATTGAATGCCAATCTCTCTCATGTATATTCCTTGTGAGTATCCTGAAAACCTGACTGGCTGGGTGTGTTCCGGGTTGAGAGCCACTGGTTAAAAAGTTAACAGGTGCTACTAGAGAGCAACATCCTCATTCCCATCTCCTGGAAGCTAAGGTAAATATACACAGATCTTCCCAATAATACTTCTTTTTCCTTATTATCAATTGGACAGCTACTCAGTGACAGTGAGGGTTCCAGTCTCAAAGCAATGTCATGCAGTTTTACAGCCTGATTTTTCAATGGGCTCGGAATCTTGCAACCTTCTAGACCCAAACCATCTACTGATGAATCAATAGGGAGCCCCTTGAACTAAGGAAGTGAAACATCCTTATCTATTTTAGAAGACGCTTGTTATTTACATCCCATTACTTCACTTTACCTCATCTTGAGACCCATGACGTAAATAGCTCTTCTGATTTTGCCCAATTGCTCTATTCCAGGATCCCACTTCTCACACCATATGTGAGGGTTTCACTCTCATACCAGCACTGCATTACGCTGTGGCTGATTTTTCCAACCTTTTGAATGGGAACTATTATGAAATCACTATTACTTTAACCTTATTGTTTCACTTAACTCTTGTATTAAATGAGACACCAATTTACTAAGCTATGGTAAATCAGTGCATTCCTATGCCAGAGTTTAGTAAGTCCTGTCAGTATTTCTTCTGTATTGCCATGGCCAGCAAAACCACACATTCCCAGTAGCGGCAACGTGACGTTAATAGTGACCCTGCAAGAGTCTGCCGATCTTCCCTGTAAATATTCCCTGGTGGTCTGTGGGACTTCACCTGGCCCATAAATAGAAAAAAACCAAAGTTATTTAAACACAGGGCTTTTTTTGAGGGGGTACTTGGGGGTACTGAGTACCGGCACCTTTTCCATTGTCTGCTAAAATTGACCCATGGACTCTAAGTTTTAATGAAAGATATCAGGCTCTACACACCAATTCTGCCTTGTCATATATTCTGTAACTGGTTGCAGGGGGCCTGGCTTTGTGAGGTGGGCCATCAGTGATCACCCCACCCCTGAAGGGTGACCTGGAATTTGAGTATCAGCACCTTTTTTTGCTAAAAAAAAAAATGCACTGCTTAAGCATAAGCCCCAAACTAGACTTCAAGTCCCCCCCCCCCATCCCCTTTGCAAAATAAGTGCATCGTCATTCAGAAAACACTCCCCCCCCCAAAAAAAAAAACAAAAAAAACCCCAACTTCTTGAACATCCCCAGGTTTATCTCTACATCCAGTAATCTTGAGGGGTCAGAAATGATCCCCCTTTGCTTCTGCCCTGTCGTCAGCCATTTCACCAAATAGTGCCCGCTGACCCCAGGTACTCCTTTGTCTTGATACTATATATAAACAGAATATTGTAGCTTAATAAACAGGAAGCTTAGCAAGCTGTATGTTACGTTTTTAAAAATGATTTTCCACCTGTCTGTAAGCCAATAAGAGTTTTCAGTCAAATGCAATCTTAAAATGTTTTTTTTTCAATTTGTAAGTAATCTTACTATTAAGCATTCTGTAGTAAAGCATCCTGAAATAATAATAAAAATACATCACCTGACATTCTTTTAGTGCCTTCTTCAGTGTTTGCTGTTCAGAATTACCCTGTAGGGTTTTTATTTTCTCATGGAGGTTCTTTCTTTCCACAAGGAAGTGCCTCAGTTTCTCAGTTATCTGTGACACAGATGCAAAAGCAGAGGAGTAAATTAAACACCAGGCAATCGAAGCCAGGCCCTAGGATCTGTTCATGGAAATGCAAAATTACTACTGTTACATTTCCATAACTATGGGGTCCTTTTACTAAGGTGCGCCGAAAATGGCCTGCGCTGGTGTAGACGAATGTATTGGATGCACGCAGGTCCATTTTTCAGCGCACCTGCAAAAAAGGCCCTTTTTCTTGTGGCCAAAAATGGACTTGCGGCAAAATAAAAATAGTTGTGTGTCCATTTTGGGCCTGAGACCTTACCGCCACCCACTGACGTAGTGGTAAGGTCTCACACGTTAACCAGGCGTAATGGTCTACGCATGTACAATGCAAATTACCGCCCGGTTAGTGCCGTGCGTCAGAAAATTTCTAGCGTGCTTAGTGGACATAAATTTTGAACTACCGCCCGGCTCAGGAACAAATACTATCCACCTTATAATTGAAAGAGAAAAACGCCTAGATTTCGACCCAAATCGGGAGATAGACGTTTATCTCACAAAAACGAATAAATCGGTATAATGGAAAGGCGATTTTGGACGTTTTCAACTGCACTCCATCGCGGAAGCGTACAAAGTTGACGGGGGCGTGTCGGAGGCGTGGTGAAGGCGGGACTGGGGCGTGGTTATCACCCGAACAGAGATGGGCGCCTTTCGCCGATAATGGAAAAAAAGTATGCGTTTGTAACTAGAATTTAGGGCACTTTTCCTGGACCCTGTTTTTTCATGAATAAGGCCCCAAAAAGTGCCCTAAATGACTAGATTACCCCCAGAGGGAATCGGGGATGACCTCCCCTGACTCCCCCAGTGGTCACTAACCCCCTCCCACCACAAAAAATGATGTTTCACAACTTTTTATTTTCACCCTCAAATGTCATACCCACCTCCCTGGCAGCAGTATGCAGGTCCCTGGAGCAGTTGTTAGGGGGTGCAGTGGACTTCAGGCAGGTGGACCCAGGCCCATCCCCCCCCCTACCTGTTACAATTGAGCTGCTTAATGCTTATTAGTCGTCCAACCCCCCAAACCCACTGTACCCACATGTAGGTGCCCCCTTCACCCCTTAGGGCTATAATAATGGTGTAGACTTGTGGGCAGTGGGTTTTGAGGGGGATTTGGGGGGCTCAACACACAAGGGAAGGGTGCTATGCACCTGGGAGCTCTTTTACCTTTTTTTTTTGTTTTTGTAAAAGTGCCCCCTAGGGTGCCCGGTTGGTGTCCTGGCATGTGAGGGGGACCAGTGCACTACAAATCCTGGCCCCTCCCACGAACAAGTGCCTTGGATTTATTCGTTTTTGAGCTGGGCGCTTTCATTTTCCATTATCGCTGAAAAACAAAAACGCCCAGCTCACAAATTGTCGAATAAAACATGGACGTCTATTTTTTGCGAAAATACGGTTCGGTCCGCCCCTTCACGGACCCGTTCTCGGAGATAAACGCCCATGGAGATAGACGTTTTCGTTTGATTATGCACTTACCATATTCTGTTATCATACATATTTAGCTAGCACTTTGTGAGCAAAAATTATTTATTTATTTTTTATTTATTTATAACAGCATTTATATCTCACATTTTCCAAACATGTTTGGTTCAATGTGGCTTACAAAGTTAGCTAGTAGAGGTAGAGAATTACTTTTTAAGATACACGATAGGTAACCATCGCAAGCGCTTCAAACAAAGAATGGATAGGGGAGTGGAGGATTGAGAGATAGGTTTAGTTGGGAAGGGAGGGGGTGATAGTTTTCTTGGGGCGATGTTGGGGGTGGGTCTATTATTCCTTTTGAAGTAACACATTATCATTATTCTGGATAATTCCAGCAAAAGCTGTTTCCTCTCAGGAAAGCTTTGTCTCTTGACTGTAATTGTAGTGTCTATTTTTCCTATTCTGTTATTCTTTTTCTTTTATCTCAAAGGACTGAACATATCAGAATTCACAGCCTCAACCAGAAACAATCCTATTAAGTCAGTTACAGATATAGCAGCTGCTAATGTTTACAGCAGAGGTTAACGCAATATCAAGGGACACAGGAAAACATTCAGAATTAGAAGTACCAAGCCTGCATGTTTTGAATGAGAATTGGATCTTCAAGGCCAAATATTTAACATAGATGGAGTACAATTCCCAAGCCTGGTTCACTTACTTGGGTTACCTGGATCTGGGATGTACTAAAGGGGCAGAACAAACAGCCTCAGAAGGATTCCTTTTAAGACTGCTGCTTAACAACACCTTCTGCCAAGGCAAGATACCGCCCGAGACGGAGCTTGCATGCCGCCCCACCCCCCCCCCCCCGGGCGAGATGTCCCCCCATCCCCCCGGCATTTTACCTGGCCACTGCGACTTCCCAAACCCGGCAGCAATTCCCATGCATTGCCCTGCCGGCACCCGCCTCTTCCCTTTACTGCGGCTGCCTGAGCGAAACAGGAAGTTACTTCAGGCGGCTGCAGTATGGGAATTGCTGCCGCTGCCAGGCTTGGAAAGTGACCGAGACCAGGTAAAACGCCGCGAAGCCCCCCGAGATGCCGCTCCTAAAGAAGGCAGCCTGAGGCCCCCACCTCAGGTGGCCTAATGGTCAGGCCGCCCCTGCCTTCTGTTTAAAGTTTATTTGTATTGAGCTTCACAGGAAGCTGTGACCTGTTTAACGCTGCAGCCACAGTGCAAAAGCAAGAGGCAGAAAGGTGAGGGGGGGGGGGGGGGGAATAACTGACAGCCATGTGTGATAATTCAGGGTACTTTGGTTTTAAGCCACTCACTGGGACAGGTCACAGTTTATCAAAATAAAAAGAACACAGAGAGGTCTATTTGTCAGGACAAAAGCGAACTTGCTTTCCATGGGGTATTCAGTCTGCCGTGGTCAGCGATTTTTTTTTAAACGCTGACTGCCATGAGCATAGTTAGCCCCAGATACTCAATCCGCATTGAATTATCCAGGGCTAATTTCTCTGGTGCTGGCCGCCAGGTCTTATGCAGGTCCCGACTGAATATCAGCCAGGACCCGCATAAGTATATCTGCCCCCTTCCAATGCCCGTTCCCCCTCTTCCCAGAATCAGAGCAAGAGTGTCCCCTCCCCGCCAAAGGGTTACAGGATCCGAGGCAACATGGCGCTTTACTAAAGGAAAATCCTACCAAACGAATCTCATTGACTTCTTTGACTGGGTGAACAAAGAACTGGATAAAGGTAATGTGCTAGATGTATAATCTACTTGAATTTCAGCAAAGCCTTTGATACGGTCCCTCACAGAAGACTCATGAGTAAGCTGAGAGAGCTGAACTTAGGACCCAAAGTGGTGATCTGCATAGGAAACTGGTTGACAGACAGGCGACATAGGGTGGTGGTAAACAGAATCCGCTCGGAGGAAAGGAAGGTGAGTGGTGGAGTGCCTCAGGGGTCAGTGCTGGGGCCAATTGTGTTTAATATATTTGTGAGAGATATTGCTGAAGGGTTAGGTTTGACTTTTTGCGGATTACATGAAGATAGCCAATAGAGTGGATACCTTGGAGGGAGTAAAACCATGAGAAGGGATCTCCAAACGTTAGAAGAATGGTCAAGGGTCTGGCAGTTAAAATTTAATGTTATTTAACTGGAGTATTCCATAATGCCGGTTTCTTCAATAATAATTCTCAAACTAATATAGAAACCTAAAATCTTCATCAAATATTTTTTCACATATTAAATATTATAATATGAATAGTGCTCAGAACTGAGTGGATATATAGATCTGGAAACCAGCTCTACTGATAGAACTGTTTCCCACCATCATAGCACTAAATGTCCACCTGCCTACCTATTCATTCTTAATAATTTCAACCATTATACCCATTATTAAGAATGAATAGGCGCTGAAAGCAGGACACGGCACCAGCTCTGTAAGACCAGTGTGGGATAAACGCTTTAGCTGGCGGGGGTTGGAGACCTCCGCCAGCCAAGGTACCTTCCAGTGGCAGCGGTGGGGAGACAGAGGCGGTACCTTCCAGCGGCAGTGGGGGGAGCAGTGGTGGTGGCAGGGAGGCAGAAGCAGGGGGGGCAGAGGTGGTGGCAGGAACGCAGCGGGCCAAAATGTGCCCCCGCACCTTGACCTCTGGCCCCCCCCCCCTCCCGTCGAGGTCTGGCTACACCCCTGGATAGAACTAGAGGACATGAATTGAGGTTGAAGGGGGGAAGACTCAGGAATGATGTCAGGAAGTATTTTTTCACAAGAGAGGGTGGTAGATACTTGGAATGCCGTCCCGTTGGGGGGGGGGGGGGGGGCGGTGGAGATGAAAATGGTTAACAGAATTCAAAAATGCGTGGGATAAACACAAAGGAATCCTGCTTAGAAGGAATGGATCCACAAAAGCTGGCCAGAGATTGTGTGGCAACACCATTAATTGGGAAGCAAAGCCAGTGCTGGGCTGTGTCCTGAAAATGGCAAGGACAAATAAAGGTCAGGTAAACATATGAAGTATCACACACCATGTGTAATGAGTTTATCTTGTTGGGCAAACTGGATGGACCATCTTTATCTGACGTCATTTACTGTGTTACTATGTTACTCTTTGGGGTTTCTACATGGAATGTTGCTACTAATTGGGATTCCAGAATCTTGTAACTCTTTAGGATTCCAGAATTTTCAGAACTGTTAGTACAAGAACAGTGCTGGGCAGACTTCTACGGTCTGTGCCCTGAGAATGGCAAGGACAAATCAAACTGAGGTATACATATAAAGTATCACATACCATGTAAAATGAGTTTATCTTGTTGGGCAGACTGGATGGACCATACAGGTCTTTATCTGCTGTCATCTACTATGTATATTACTATGTATGTGTTACATAATCATTTTGTAATAACTGCAAATTGTTAACTAATCTTATACTTAATCCAACATATAAAATATTACAATAATCCACTGAATATCCCCGGAGAGCCCTGCACAAGCGTTTTAAACGGCCAGGAGCCTCTCATGGCTTTATAAATTGCTTTGAATATTCCCCCCCTCCTCCCAATAATATTTATTGTAGCATAGACAAACCTGTTGGTCTGAGATTGATTCCTTCATTTCCTCAGGAGCAAAAATAATATGAGCAATCTGGGTCCTAAAAGACTCCATCTAGAAGGATATAGAGAAAGGATAAAATGCAATAGATCAATGGAATATGTCCTATTCATGTCTACTTACAAAGCTGCGTTAAGGCACAGACCGCTACTACATGGACTTGGAAAAAATCCACTATTTCTGGGATAAGCAGTATAAAATGTTATGTACTTTTTTGGGAAATCCACTATTTTGGGAATAAATTGTATAAAATGTTTGTACGTTTGGGTAGCTTGCCAGGTGCCCTTGACCTGGATTGGCCGCTGTCGGGGACAGGATGCTGGGCTCGATGGACCTTTTGGTCTTTTCCCAGTGTGGCATTACTTATGTACTTATGTCCTCTACTGGGCTCACTTTTATTACATAGAGCAGTGATTTAACCTATTGTGATGTCATAGTGGCTCATTCCACCAATAAGAGCCAACCTCATTAGTGATGTCACAATGGCTTGATTGTATAGAATGTTTGTACGTTTGTGAAGCTCGCCAGGTGCCCTTGACCTGGATTGGCCGCTGTCGGGGACAGGATGCTGGGCTCGATGGACCTTTGGTCTTTTCCCAGTATGGCATTACTTATGTACTTACGTACTTATGTAATGCCATTATTAGGCATGTAAAGGGCTATTCTATTACAGGGCACTTGTAGGCAAAAATGTACAGAAAACAGCATTTACATGCATTAAGTGGCAGCAAAAAAATGACTGAGTGCTATTCTGTAAGGGCGTATGTAAATGGCATAGCATATAAATGCAAGGAGGAGTCCTCATGTGTGGAGTATGGGAGGGGCCTGCACACACAGCTTACAGAATACCACAAGTTACATGTCTCCTTGCAAAATTTAAAGTTCCTGTATGGCTGGTGTAACTTGTTCTTTTGGCCGCTGTTGGAGACGGGGTGCTGGGCTCGATGGACCCTTGGTCTGTCCCAGCATGGCGATGCTTATGTCTTATGTGTGCGTCCATGCTGATACCACGTTACCATACTGAACGGACTGTAAGTAATACAACGCTGATAAACATAAGGAAAGTTGTACTGACTGATTTATGCATACAGTGTTTCCCTCTCCCACTTCCTGTTTCAGTTTGTGGATTGACTAGTGGTTCTGACGCAGCATTGGCAAAACGGAGGCCAACGTTGACCACGGTCATTAAGCATAGGATGGACAAGAAGAGTCAGAACAATGCTAAGTGCCTACTGATACTGTTGTCACTTGAACTTTAAAAGAGTGCGTTGAATCAGGTGTTTTTTTTACACACAGACAAAAGAGGTTTTTTGCCCATGATGAAGAAGTCCTAGCCCTCTTGACACTATTGCTGAGCGAAGAGGTGCTTCTAGAAGCTTTTTCCTCCTAATTACCCATATATACTTACACTCAAAGAGAATTTTCCTAAGTTTATATTTTGTAGTATCTTTGAATATCAACATAGTTGGTTAACTTTAAACTGGCTAAAAATAAACCGGATAGTCAAAGCTGGTCACCAAAAATGGCCTGGCAATGACTATGTGGGCTGACTACAGGAACTAGCCGGGCTCCCTTCCACGGTCTGAATATCGACACCTCTGTGTATATCCAGAAGCCTTAAGACCCAAATCTCCTCACCGTACTCTTCTCTTTTAAATGAGGGCACATCCAAGAAATGATTCATGTGAAAAACTGAAACCACCTTTGGCAAAAAGGAAGGTACAGTATGGAAAGAAACCCCAACTTCTGTAAAACATAAAGTGGGATCCCTACAGGAAAAGGCTTGCAGCTCTGAAATTTGCCTCGTGGAAAAAATAGCCACCACTAATACTACCTACAAAGTCAAACCTTTTAGAGTTGCCTTTTTGAGCAGCTCAAATGGTGCCCCCTAGGACATGAAGAATCAAGTTCAAATTCCAACCCAGGAAATTGTCATGAACTGGAGGTCTCAAATGAGTGACTCCCTTGAAGAAATATACCACATCCGGATGAGCAGCTAACAACAATCTCTCAACATGACCTCTAAAACAGAACAAAGCTGCTACTTGTACATTCACAGGATTGACCACCAAGCATCTTTTACGACTCTCTTGCAAGAAGGTCAAAAGCTGGGCCACAGATGCCCACAGTGGAAAAACTCCACTTTGAGCACACCAAGACTCAAAACACTCTCTAAACTCTAGTTTAGACTACTGAAGTAGATCTCCTTCTTGCCTGAAGAAAGGTTGTAATAATCTCTTTGGCATAACCTTTTCATCTTAAATGTGACAGCTCAGGCCATAAGACAAGATAAGACAAATCTTCCATTATGTTTGGACCCAGAATTAAGAGAACTCTCTCCTGAGAAAACTTCAGAGGAGTCCTTGCCTTAAGACAAAACAGGATGGGATACCATGGTCTCCTGAGCCAGTTTGGCACCACCAAAATGACCAAACTGGGATGATGAATGATCCATTGCAAAATTCAACCTAGCATGGGCCAACCCAGAAACAGGTGGAGAAGACCTGTTAGAGACCAGGGCTAAGCCAAGGCATCCAGCCCCACCAAGCCTGGTTCTTGCCTCCTACTGAAAAACATGGACATTTTCTCCTTGCTCTGGGTGGCCATCAGATCCATAAGGAAGAGACACCAGTACTCCTTGATTAGAGGAAATGCACTGTTGGACAACATGCAATTTTAAATGGGTTGCAAAAAGGGTCACTCGCAAACATTCAGTACGGCAGAGAAGAATGGCCACTTCTTGAGCTACTGCTGTATTCTTCATTTATCCAGCTCTATTGATATAGGCCACCACTGTGGCATTGTTGGGAAATACTTTGACCAGTTTGCCCACAAGGCTTTCTCAAGAGGTCACAGCAACCACTAGGTCAAGATAGAATAAAGTTCACTCCCGCCCCCATAGCCCCACTGGACTACCAGGGACTTCAGGTAGGTTGGGGGGGGGGTTATCGTGACTGGGGTGTGGCGGAGATGGAGGGGTCTGGTCTTGGGAGGCAATGGACCTCATCAGGGTGGGGGGATCAGAGGGAAGTGAGACAATTTTGTTATTTGAGTCCCAGCTGACACTCAGTGACAGGGCCCACATAGCTACCCAAGCTAGAGCTAGTTAATTATGTGGTCTGGGTCCATTCCTCAAGGTTGGTAACAGGAGGGTTTCCTCCAGCAGTAGACTAAGATAACATCAGGTCAGTGAGTACTGGAAATAATCAAAAGAAGTTTACAAATTTGAATCTTCCTTCCTTTCGAAGTGTGGTCTTATCCCTAGAATTTTCCTCCTTGCACTTAGATGTCAAAAGACTTCTCATGAATTATTTAGAGGACACCAATGACTTCTGTAGGTTAGATAAATTGGTTGTCTTCTTTGGTAAGACTGGGGCGAGGATGCATCTAAGGTTACTGTTGCTTGATGGCCAAAGATAAGATTTCTTCAATATCCTCATGAGGTATGATGTTCCGACATGCTTTCTGAGCATTTAAAAAAAACAAACAAACTCCAAGCTCTCTCTTCAGAAGGACTTGTCTTTGCCTTTTCCTTCAAAAGCAGAACTGGGCCAACTCAGAATAAAATAATGCTCTAACTAAAATCAACGGTGCAACGTGTACATGCAGGTGAAGCTTTTAGCATTTAAACACGTACCTGGGATTTGATCAGACGCTCTCTGCGCCCCATCTCCTGCACCTGCAAGGATTTTTTCTCATTCTCTTGATTTAATTTTTCTTCATGCTGAAAATTATATAGAAAAACATTAGTATACAGGTTTCTAGTCAAAAGAACATTAGGGCTATGATTCTTATCTAAAAATACTTAGCAATATTTTTGCCATTTCACTAGACAAGTAAATTAGAATGATTAAAAGTAGCAATAAAAACACTGAACAGTCAATAAACTGATTAGCAACTTCAAAGATACAGAACGCTGGGTAGCATCCGCATCGGGGCTCCGTTGGATGACGTCACCCATATGTGAGAAACAACGTCCTGCTTGTCCTCGGAGAAACTGATTAACAAAAGTATAACGTACTGTAGGGACAATTTTATAGAGGACGCTAAAAGCTAGGTGCCAAAAATCTATTACAATATTTGGGTGCCCAGATTCCCTTATAGAATAACACGCGAGTTGGCATTTGTTCGCCAGCATTTACGCCATGTACAAGGCGGGTATAAATGTTAGCCGTTACATGTGCAACTTACACATGTAAGTTCTTTGGGGCCGATATTCAGACTGGGAGTTAGCCGGGCTGCCTCCTGCGGTCGGCAAACCCGGAAATTCAATGCTGGGCCGCCAAACCACTCGGAGAAAAATTGCACTGGCTACCAATCAAAGAGCGCATCACTTTCAAAATCTGCACGACTGTTCATAAAATTATCTACGGCGAGACACCGGGCTACATGACAGACCTCATCGACCTGCCAACCAGAAACGCTACAAAATCTGCATGATCATACCTAAACCTCCACTACCCAAGCAGCAAAGGACTCAAATACAAATCCACCTATGCAACCAGCTTTTCCCTACCTAAGCGCAGAACTATGGAACGCACTGCCAAAAGCAGTAAAAACTATGCTCGACCACCTAAATTTTCAGAAAGCACTAAAGACAGACCTGTTCAGAAGAGCATACCCCACCGACCCAACATAAAAATACCTGGTCACTTGCGACGCAATATAACCAAAGACCATAACGGACATTACCTGACTCTTCTTCCCCATTTCCCTCTCTAAGTTCCCCCCAACTGTTCCTACCATACATGTACCTCATTATACCACAATATCACTTCGTATTCATTCATACCATGTATTTGTTCAGACCGGAATCAGCTAACGCCGTTAACGGTTATATGTAAGCAACATTGAGCCTGCAAAAGGTGGGAAAATGTGGGGATACAAATGTAACAAATAATAATAATCCGCTGACCGGCATTGAATTTCCGGGGTTTTTTTTCTGGTTGCTATGCACGTAGCCAGTTAAGCTGCTATTCACTGGCTGACCAGCTAAGTTACAGCAGCCAAGATAGGCCCTGCTATTTATGCGGTCTATCCGGTCAATTCCACCTCCAGAATGCCCCCAAAATAGCCAGTTTTCAATTAGGCGCTAACTGGACGTTTTCGGCAGCACTAACCAGTTTAAATGCTGCTGACAATGGGTGGTTAGCTTCAAACGAGCAATTTAACCAGCCACGAGCTCTTTCTGGCTAGTTAAAATCGTTTGAATATTGACCCGTAAATATTAAATACCTACCACAATACATAAACAGATTTAAGCATTGCTTAGTTCATTAGGTATAATATTACAAATCTCATTTTTTAGATATATTTAATCTAAAGATTAATCACAACACATAAGAATAGCCACACTGGGTCACGCCAACGGTTCATGTAGCCCAGTATCCTGTTTCCAACTGTGGCCAAGCCAGGTCACAAGTACCTGGCAGAAACCAAATAGTAGCAACATTCCATATAGAATGTCAAAGAGTAGCATCATTCCATGTAGAACCCCAAAGAGTAGCAACATTCCATGTAGAACCCCAAAGAGTAGCAACATTCCATTCAGAATCCGAGTAGCAACATTCCATGCTACCAATCCCAGGGCAAGCAGTGGCTTCCCATAGCTGTCTCAATAGCAGACTATGGACTTTCCCTCCAGGAACTTGTCCAAACCTTTTATAAACCCAGATACGCTAACCGCTGTTACTACATCCTCCGGCAAAGAGTTCCAGAGCTTCACTATTCATTGAGTGAAAAAATATTTCCCCCTATTTGTTTGAAAAGTAGTTCCATGTAACTTCATTGAGTGTCCCTTAGTCTTTGTACTTTTTTGAAAAGTAAAAAAAATCAATTCACTTCTACTCATTCTACACCACTCAGGATTTTGCAGACCTCAATCATATCCCTCCCCCTCTCAGCCATCTCTTTTCCAGACTGAAGAACCCTAACCTGTTTAGCCTTTCCTCATATCAGAGGAGTTCCATATACATAAAACAGGTTTAAATACTGCTTAAGTCCTTATGTATAATATTATGAGTCTTATTTTGAGACTAGTAACGAAGGCCCGTTTCAAATCGCAATGAAACGGGCGCTAGCAAGGCTTCCCTCCGTCCCTTTGTGTCTCCGTGTGTCGGCGGCCCCCCTGCAGCCTCCGCCGAAGGCCCCCCCCCCCCCCACTGACCTGGCGAAGTAACGTGTGCTCCGCCTTCGACGTCATTGCGTTTTGACGCGAGGGCGGAGCAGAGCTACAGTGGAGTACAACGTTGGAGCTGAGAATGTGCTCCGCCCTCAACGTCATAACGTTTGACGCGAGGGCAGGGCCCACAGACTGTGATTTTCGAGGCTTCAGAGCTTCGAACATACGAACCTTGGCTTCAGTGACGTCAGCAGCCAATAGAACGTTGAGGGTGAGTTTTATATATATAGATGTTTTGAGTTGAAGATAGAGAGAGCCTGGTATTAAGCATGGTTGTGGCAATTTTCACACACCTATAGCCTGCAAACCAATTTTCAAAGAGAAATTCCCTGCACTGGTGAGAGGATGCTGTGGGGATCATTCCCTTCATATGCTTTGAAGGTGATAAATAAGCTATGTAATGCATAAGTTGTGATTTGAAAATGAAAGCCCTGAAATTACTTTAGGCAGCGGCAGGCAATTCCAGTCCTTGAATGGATAGTGCATACACCTTCACCTCATACTGGGGGAGGGGCTGTGCAGGTGGGAATTTTCAAAGTGGTTTCTCCCACAAATAACCACCAGTTTACATGCAGAGATCCATAGGCGGACTGTACTCTGGGCCCCCCTGCCATGCTGCTGCCCCCCCTACCCTGAAGGATCCTGGTGGTCAAGTGGCTATGGCTTCTTTGGGAGCAGGAAATAAATCCCCTCTTTCCTGCCAACCTGCTGCCTCTACTCTGCCCGGCGTAGCACCGTGCTTACAAAATGGCTGCCGAGACTATTGCGGGAATCTCGGCAGCCATTTTGTAAACACAGCGGTGCAACCAGGAAGAATAGTGGGGCTGTAGTGTGAAGCGGCGGGCAGAGCCTCTGGGCCCTGGGGCACTGCCCGGTTGGCCGAATGGTCAGTCCACCCCTGCAGAGATCCCTTTCAAAATTTTCCCAAATGGTAATCAATTATTGCTGTCAACACAGAAAATGATGGCAGACAAAGGCCACACGTCAAGCAGCAGAGGACTGTACCTTGGTTTTTTCTGCAACACTCTTCTGCAACCTTTCTTGTTCCTTCAAGGAATTCTTTACTTCCGTCTGCAGTTCTTTTACTTTATGTTCCATTTCCTTAATGCACTGGAAAAGTTCCATTAAAAGGTAACATCCGATGTCAGATTTAAAAAAACACTGTAATAGCTCTTGTTTCCCCATAGCTGGGCTTTACCACTCAATTTTACAACAAAATAGAATTTGGGAATGGACAGAACTGACTCACATTTACGCTCCTGTTTAATAAAGCCCCCCCCCCCCCCCCAGGCATGATTTTATAAAGGAATACCTAGGTGAAAATTCCAAAAGGGAAGCTATTGTATCAGGTCGACACAGAGGGGCATTTTCGAACGGGGACGCCCTTCTCTAGGGGCGCCCATCTCTAAGGACGTCCCAACGAAGGGGTGGGGAAACTCGTATTATCGAAACAAGATGGGTGTCCATCTTTCGTTTCGATAATATGGTCGGGGATGCCCAAATCTCAACATTTAGGTCGACCTTAGAGATGGTCGTCCCCGGTTTTCGGCCA
Source organism: Microcaecilia unicolor (assembly GCF_901765095.1). NCBI lineage: Eukaryota > Metazoa > Chordata > Amphibia > Gymnophiona > Siphonopidae > Microcaecilia > Microcaecilia unicolor. The sequence continues at coordinate 90,509,132 of NC_044043.1, read as the reverse complement.
TTAGGGAAACCGAGGCCGCCCATCTCAAAAACGACCAAATCCAAGGTCGTGGGAGGAGCCAGCATTCTTAGTGCACTGGTCCCCCTGACATGCCAGGACACCAACCGGGCACCCTAGGGGGCACTGCAGTGGACTTCACAAATTGCTCCCAGGTGCATAGCTCCCTTACCTTGTGTGCTGAGTACCCCTAAACCCACTCCCCACAACTGTACACCACTACCATAGCCCTAAGGGGTGAAGGGGGGCACCTACATGTGGGTACAGTGGGTTTCAGGTGGGTTTTGAAGGACTCACATTTACCAGCACAAGTGTAACAGCTGGGGGGGGGGGCCTGGGCCCGCCTGCCTGAAGTGCACTGCACCCACTAAACTGCTCCAGGGACCTGCATACTGCTGTCGTGGAGCTGGGTATGACATTTGAAGCTGGCAAAAAATTTGTAAATTTTTTTTTTAGGGTGGGAGGGGGTAGGTGAGCACTGGGGGAGTAAGGGGAGGTCATCCCCGATTCCCTCCGATGGTCATCTGGTCAGTTTGGGCACCTTTTTGAGGCTTGGTCATGAAAAAAATTGGACCAAGTCAACCAAATGCTCGTCAGGGACGCCTTCTTTTTTCCCATTATCGGCCGAGGACGCCCCAGTCCCGCCTTCACTACGCCTCCGACATGCCCCCATGAACGTTGGTCATCCCCGCGACGTACTGCAGTTGAGGACGCCCAAAATCGGCTTTCGATTATGCCGATTTGGGCGATCCTGAGAGAAGGATGTCCATCTCCCGATTTGTGTCGGAAGATGGGCGCCCTTCTCTTTCGAAAATGCCCCTGACAGTCAGTTTTGGTGCTGTAAAACTAATCAAAGCAAGACACGATTCGAAACAGACCTGTGTTTCGGCCACCTGGCCTGCATCAGGAGTCCGATGCCACTGGAGTTGTCAAATCTAGTGTTCTATGCACCATCAATATTATAGGTCAAAAACCGTTGACAATCCTGCTATAGGGTCACTCACCTAATTTGTTGTTCACAGAAATTCAACTAACCACTTCAATCCAGTGACATTAGATTTCTGATGCAGGTCAGGTGGCTGAAATACACGCCTGTGTCCAGTCGTGCCTTGCTTTGATTAAAATTTTACAGCACCAAAACTGACTGTGTGTTTTTGTTGTCATCTTCTCTGTGTCTGTGTTTGTTTGCGAAGATTGTTTCTTCAGTATTGCTATTTTTAATTGCCAGCTCCTAAATGCTATCAGATGCTGTTCTTTTTCTGAATGTGCAGTTTTATAAAATGGTTGCTAGCTGTGTTAGTCCACTTGAAAGGCTAATATATCAAATGAAAATAAAACTGGAAATAAGGGGATACTTTTTCATTGGAGTAGCTTAGTATATTTTTTGACTAGCTTTCAAGAGCCTCCTCTACAAGTCTGATTCATTTAATGTTTCCTGTTTGTGGTGCCCCAAAGTCTCACAAGACCTACCGGCACAGTGTAGTTAATACTGCAAAACGTAAGTCGACTGGTGGAAAAGGCAGACGCAGGCAAGCACCAATCCTCCTGCCAGCCAGGGGAAGAACATTCTAACTATGAAACCTTTCCCTCCGTTTCCCAACAAAATTTCTGCCAGAGGTCTGTAGGGCAACAGAACGGAGCCCTTGAATATTTTAAACCACAGTTTACAGATCTCTCTTTAAAACCAGTTGAAATGAAAAAGGTTAAATCACAATGGAACTAAAAACGGAAAGAGAGGAACTTACATTCTTGTACACAAGTACGTCTTTCTTGACCTCTGCCTCTTCACGTTTCTCTTCTCTGATTCTGGACATCTAAACATAACATGCAGCAGAGCAGAAATGATGACAGAGAGATGAGAATCTTTCTTCTACTTGTTTCTGTAAAGTTAAACCTCCCTCACTCAGGAACTGAGATGAAAAAAACACACTTCACTGCTAATCTTGAGAAAGCAAAGAAAGAAAACAAGCAATGGCAGAAAAACATAAGGTCCTTTAAGAGTTATATGTAAAACACAAATGGGTACAGACTTACCTAGCTCAAAAAACAGGCAAAGATGAGATGCTACTTCCAATAAGGTAAAGAACTGTAGTTTTATACCTGTAACAGATGTCCTCTGAGGAGACCAAGATGCTATGGCAAAACAGGTGGGCGACATGACCGAGATGGAGCCAAGTTGGGTTCCTTCTACAAGAGCTCAGAAAACATCTGGAAAAGATGTCTCAGCCATGCCATGCTTCCCAACAGTACAGTATCCTTGATCAGTTGTGTACTAAGCTTCAACCTTGGGAGGGAGTGTGGAATTGTGTGGCTGTAGGATCCTGCTGTCCACAGGGAACACCTACTACAGGTACATGCTTTCTCAAAGGACAAGCAGGATCACTACAGCCACACAAGTGGAGTTTCCCAAGCTGCAAGTTGCATACACCCTACCCTTCCATCCCAAATCATGTAACCCTTGCAGTAAAGAAGTTGGAGGAGATAGGTTGAAGCATCAGTTATATATGTTGCTTAGGATTGCTGCAAGTTGCGTACACCCTACCCTTCCATCCCAAATCATGTAACCCTTGCAGTAAAGAAGTTGAAGAAGATTGGTTGAAGCATCAGTTATATATGTTGCGTAGGATTGCTGCAAGTTGCGTACACCCTACCCTTCCATTCCAAATCATGTAACCCTTGCAGTAAAGAAGTTGGAGGAGATAGGTTGAAGCATCAGTTATATATGTTGCGTAGGATTGCCGCAAGTTGCGTACACCCTACCCTTCCATCCCAAATCATGTAACCCTTGCAGTAAAGAAGTTGGAGGAGATAGGTTGAAGCATCAGTTATATATGTTGCGTAGGATTGCTGCAAGTTGCGTACACCCTACTCTTCCATTCCAAATCATGTAACCCTTGCAGTAAAGAAGTTGGAGGAGATAGGTTGAAGCATCAGTTATATATGTTGCGTAGGATTGCCGCAAGTTGCATACACCCTACCCTTCCATCCCAAATCATGTAACCCTTGCAGTAAAGAAGTTGGAGAAGATAGGTTGAAGCATCAGTTATATATGCTGCGTAGGATTGCCGCAAGTTGCATACACCCTACCCTTCCATTCCAAATCATGTAACCCTTGCAGTAAAGAAGTTGGAGAAGATAGATTGAAGCATCAGTTATTTATGTTGCGTAGGATTGCTTGACCAAATGCACGATCTGAACTTGGGAGGTTGGTCAATGCAACGGTGCCTCATGAAGGTATGTATCGATAACCACATCGCTGCTTTGCAAATGTCCTCCGTAGGTGACAACTATATCTGTGCTGTTGTCACTGCTGCGGCTCTGAGCTAGTCAGCAATCACCTTTGAGGAGAGTTGATAGTTTATTAAAACTTGCTATACCATCCAACTGACTCGCAGAACTGGGCAGTTTACAATCTAAAGAAAGAACCATTTAAAAATGAAAGGAACTACATTCAGACTCTCCACCCTACTGCCCTACCCCATAAAAATACCCTTCCCCAAATGCACCAGGAAAAAGAAAATCATACTATAATGACGGTGTGGTGTGAGTCCATCTGTCAACCCAAAGTCTGGATGTCAAAATGAATTAATAATTAAACTTTGTGTTGTAGGAGCCAGTGAATCCAATGGCAAAAAAGGGATCAACCAACCCAGCAGTCTTTCCACATAACACATAATGAACCCAAAACTTTTTTTTTTTGGGGGGGGGGGGGGGTGGCAGGACCAAAATGCATGAAAAAAGCAGTTGGTTCCATGAGTACATTTAAGACATGTACACACATATTTTATAAAACGTGTATGTTGTGTATAGAGTATATTCACAAATTTACACTTTTTGAGGAAGGTGAAAATTTGAACGTGGACATTTATGCGCTATTGGGATTAGATCTGGGAGCCTATTTTATAAAAGCGCGTAAACGTTTTGGATTCTCACATACACAACTCACTTACTTGGAGGGTTAAGTTTAAAATACTATTATCGGTATTTAAAGCTTTACAGGATGATGCTCCAGTTGCTATTTGAAAAAGTTTGAATATTTACTGGCCCAGTAGGAATTTAAAATCTCAAGGAAAACTGCTATCAGATGTACCCTCATTCTATCAGGTCCGACTAGAGGAGGATTGCTCCAAGATGTTTTTCATTGCTGGTCCAACTCTGTGGAAAACTCTTCTCATTGACAACTCAAGTGTGTGCTCTTGTAATCCGCTTAGTTGTAGGTGGAATATAAAATTTGTAAATAAATAAATTATATTGAAATATACTTTTAAATTATTTTTAGAGCCAGATGCGTTAAAGTCGTCGGTAATTCCCGTTCCCTACCGATACCATAGCGAATCGGTAGGGAACGGGAATGCATCAACGATAGGGAATGCAAATGAGCTACTCGTTGTAGCTCACTTGCATTCGCTATTTTCCTCGGTTGCCAGTCGGAGAATCGGGAAGTCCCTTTCGATTATGCACCTCTTCCTGGTCTCTTCAGCCAATCAAAGCGGGTTTAGCTGGCTGTTGTCAGCAAAATGCGCTCTGATTGGCTGAAGAGACCAGGAAGAGGTGCATAATGGAAAGGGACGTCCTGATTCTCCGGCAACCAGGAAAATAGAAACATTTTGCTATGGAGGGATAAGTGGCGCGGCGAAGACAAAATAGAAGGGGGAAAAAAAACACGAGCGCCAGCAGAGCGAAAAACGGCGAAAAAAAAAAGACGTCTCTCACAAGCACAGGGAGAGTACGTCCATAAAGGACGCCCCTCACATGCGCTCCCTGCTTTTTTTTTTTTTTCTTTTTTACCTTTTTTGGGGGGCCCTTTTCCTTTCCGATTCCCTCACAGGAGCCCTAACGAGAGGTGCAGACCTCCCGTTAGGGTTCCTACGGTAAGGGAATCAGAAAAACGGTAGTGCAGCTCATTATAATAGCTTTTGAATAATTTGCATTCCGTTTTCGTTGCCTGCTACCGTGGCAGGGGAAAATGCCCTTAGTGCATGCCAACGGTAAACTAGAACCAGTTTAAAACGCAAGTTGTGGGCTCGTTAGGTTTAGTGCATCTGGCCCTTAGTTTTTTGTTTTTTTTTTAGTTTTTTTTATTCTAGTTTGTCCTTTGTATTTCATGATTAGGTTGCATTTTACGTTTTTGTCACCCATTTAGATCAAATTGGATAATATGGGATATAAAACTGGTAAATAAAATAGGCATCTTGTCATAAAATGAAGCCCTAAAGTAAGCGGGAATTCTCTTCCTTTGGTCTCTGGCACACCATGGTGCATGCTTGGCTCTCAGTAGAATAACTATGTGGCCTTGAGTAGCAACTCAGCATCACCAACTTAAGGGCCCCTTTTACCAAGCTGCGGCAAAAGGGGGCCGGTGCTGGCGTCAGCGTATGTTTCACATGCACACCAAGGCCCCCTTTTACCGCAGCTGATAAAAGGGAAGTCTCGCCTTCCTGCAGGAAATGGCCATGCGGCAAGTAAAGCACTTGCCGTGTGGTCATTTCGGGGAGGGGGGGAGGGAAGGGGGAGCCCTAGGGCTCCTGCGTTAACATGGCAGTAACCCGGCAGCGCACAGCACCGCCCAATTACTGCTGGGTTTCACTCCAGCGCTACAAAAATACATTTTTGTAGCACTGGAAATGATAGCGCACTAGGGGTGGGAAGTATACTTCCTGTATAGCGAGCGGTAAACCTGCGTTGGGCTTACCACTGCTTAATAAAAGGAGCCCTAATGCCTATCTTAAAAAAAATAATTATGGAGGGGAAGGTTGGATGCTGACCTTGACTGCCGCTGCCCAGCAAGCTGGAAGTCTTTTTCTCTGTTCTCCTTTCTTTAGAGTCTCTGCTTCCAGTTTCATTTGAACTATTTGCTGTTCCTTTGTACTGGCCTCTCTCTGCAAATGTGGTCACCAACCTGTTGAGAAACAAACATTTTCCATGGAAACACTAATTAGTACTTCAACATGAGGAGGGATGAACAGACTTTAGTTCATTTCATTTAGACTGTAGCTGCTGCCCCCATAGATGAGCAACTTATGGCGAAGTAGTATAGTGCTATCACACCAAATCCTAATCAATAACAGAACAGAGCTTTTCGTTATGCTGGCTCTTCACTTTGAAATTCACTACCCACAGGACTTCACAGCATTGCTACAGCATTTCGTAAAGCTCTAAAGACCTGGAAATAATTATGGTTTTCTTGAAGTTTGATTTCATATTTAAGTCTGATTTTTATGGTTTATTAAAATTGATGAAAGCTTATATTATGATTGTGTTATATTTGTTTTCATGATGGTATTGTTTTTTTGTGTTTTATCTTAGTGTAAATTATTCTACTTTTATGTAAACCGCTTTAACACTTTATTATATTAAAGGGCTCATTTACAAACCACTTAGGGGGTCTTTTAGAAAGGTGTGCTAGTGTTTTTGGCGTGCGCTAAACATTACATACATACATAGCAGATGACAGCAGATAAAGACCAGTACTGTCCATCTGATGCCTATAGGAATATATGGGCGTCTCTAGCATTTAGCGCACGCTTATTTTTAGCGCGCCTTTCTAAAAGGACCCCTTAGACTTACAGAGTTCCATAGGTTACTATGGGTCTCATTTTCAAAGCACTTACAAAGTATGAGGGGCATAATCGAACGGCGCCGGCCAAATCGATGGGCAGCTATCTTCGGGGCCAGCTCCGCGAAGGGGCGGAGCCAAGCAAATTTTCGAAATACGCTGGGCGCCAGCCAAATCGCTCGCCGGGGTTAGATGAGATGGCCGACTCCGATTTTCAGCCATAATGGAAACCGGAGCCGGCCATCTGAAATCCGGCGAAATGTAAGGCATTTGGGTGTGGGAGGAGCCAGCATTTCTAGGCACTGGCCCCCCCTGACATGCAGGACACCAACCGGGGCACCCAAGGGGGCACTTAAAAAAATTATTTTAAAAAAAACACAGTTAGCTTCAAGGTGCATAGCACCCTTCCCTTGTGTGCTGAGCCCCCCCCCCCCCCAAAACCCACTGCCCACAATTCTACACTATTACCATAGCCCTAAGGGGTGAAGGGGGGCACCTACATGTGGATATAGTGGGTTTTGGGGGGCTCCCATTTACCAGCACAAGTGTAACAGATGGGGGCGGGAAGGGCCTGGGTCCACCTGCCTCAAGTGCACTGCACCCACTACAAACTGCTCCAGGGACCTGCATATTGGCTGTCAGGGAGCTGGGTATGACATTTGAGGCTGCCATACAGGGTGGCAAAAAATGTCTGATTTTTTTTTGTGTGTGTGTGGGAGGGGGGTGGTGACCACTGGGGGAATAAGGGGAGGTGATCTCCGCTTCCCTCTGGTGGTCATCTGGTCAATTGGGGCACTTTTTTGGGACTTGGACCTAAAAAAAAAATGGTCCAAATAAAACAGACCAAATTCTCTTGACGGCCGGCTTTCTTTTTTCCATTATCGGGCGAAGCCGGCCATCTCAATGCATGCCCCCGTCCCGCCTTCGCTACCATGCCGACACGCCCCCTTTCAACTTTCGCCGGCCCCGCGACGGAATGCAGTTGAAGCCGCCCAAAATCGGCTTTCGATTATGCCGATTTGGGCGATCGTCGCCCATCTCCCGATTTGTGTCAGAAGATGGGCGGCGATCACTTTCGAAAATCAGCTGGATAGTAACCTATGGTACTTAGTGTGTCTAAGGGGTTCTTTTACTAAGGTGGCCAAAAAATGGCCTGCGCTGTTGTAGACACATGTGCTGGACGAGCGCAGGTCCATTTTTCAGCACACCTGCAAAAAAAAGGCCTTTTTGTTTTTTTTGGTCGAAAGTGGTCATGCGGCAAAATGAAAATTGGAGCACGTCCATTTCGAGCCTGATACCTTACTGCCACCCATTGACTTAGCAGTAAGCTCTCACGCATTAACCAGGTGGTAATTGTCAGCACACATACAATGCTGATTACCGCCCCGGATAGCGCTGCGCGCCGGAAAATTTTCTGGCGCAAGTAAAAAAATGAAATTACTGCCCAGGCCACGCAGTACCTAGGCAGCAGTTCAAAACTGATGCGCGTAGGACACGCTTAAGCGCCTACGTAGCTTAGTAAAAGGGCCCCTAACTGCTTTGAAAAATGAGCCCAATGTAACTGCAAGTCTAAGTGTTTTGAAAATGTGCCTCTAAGTGGTATATTAAGTCAATAAATCAAATCAAATGGAGAGCTGTCTTCTCTGAACTGCTTGCAGATTAACACTGCTATTAGCTAGTGTATTTTATAGGATACTAGTAAAAAAAGGCCCGTTTCTCACAAACGGGCGCTAGAAAGGTTATCCTCCGAGTTCCAGCTTGGCCCCCTCCCTCCCCCCATCCAAGTTCCAGGCCCCCCCTCTCATCCGAGTTCCAGGCCTCCCTCCCTCCCTCTCCTCCGAGTTCCAGGCCCCCACCCTCCCTCCCTCCCCTCCTCCGAGATCCAGGCCCCCTCCCTCCCCCCTCCCTTCCCTCCGAGTTCCTGGCCCCCATCCCTCCCTCTCCTCAGAGTGCTAGCCCGACCTGCGCTGGCCGCCCTCTTCTCCCAGTCCTCCGCCTGCCCCTTGCCTTCCTGCGTTTAACTTTTCTTTACACGGGTATTTGTTTTCTTTGTAAGCAGTGGCGTAGCTACGTGGGGCCTGGGCTCCCGTAGATTTGGCCCTGGACCCCCCTGCCGATGACCCTCTCGACCCCCCCCCCCCCCCGCTGTTGCCGTGGGCTACCTTTGCTGGCGGGGTCTGCAAGGCTTTGTTCTGTTTCTGTGAGTCTGACGTCCTGCATGTACAACGTGCAGGACATCAAAAACAGAACGAAGCCTTTGGAGGAAGAAGAGGACCTCCTCAGCTGACGGGGATTGGGGACCCCGCCAGCAAAGGTAGGCCACGGCGGCGGCGGGTGGAGGGTTGTCGGCAGGGGTCGTCAAAGTGGCTATGGCCGGGGGGGGGGGGGGGCTAAATGTGCCCCCCTCTCCTCGGGCTCTGGCCCTCCCCTCCCCGCCGAAGTCTGGCTACGCCCCTTGCTTTAAGCATCAAACGGCACTTTCTGGTGGTTCTTCTAGGTTGTGTGCATTATTTTATTTATTTATTTATATTTATTTATTTATTTATTTATTTTGTAGCATTTGTATCCCACATTTTCCCACCAATTTGCAGGCTCAATGTGGCTTACATTTGCCGTAATGAAGGATGCCATTTCCGGGGTAACAGACTACAGATGTATTGCATTAATGTGCGGACATACACGTTAGAACTATACAATGGAACGTACATGGAACATAACATAAATGCTAACAACAGCAAAAAAACAAAATTAGTTTCTAAATCAATTTCTTGGCTTCATGCAGAAAAGGTTGCCTTCAGTGTAGCTCTCGCATCTGGCACCTCTTCCTGCCCTCCTCCCCTCTGGCGTTCTGGGCATGCTCTGAAGAGCAGTGCTTAATGCATAACTCTTCAGCCACATGCACCAGGCACTGTTTTCCCACCAAACTCCCAAATGCTCAACACTAACAACGCACCTAAATTTGCATTGTCATTAGCATGAGCATTGAGAGTTCCTTTGCCACGCTATTGTGGCGGTATTTTTCCAGTGCTGGTTAGTACGGCGCCGGAGTTTTGACCATCTGAGTCTGAGAGACAATCTCTGGTCGAGACGGAAATGTCTCCTCTTGACCACAAAGCCTCTAAGGCTGACAAACAGAAATCAACACTGATGACAAATTCTAATACCATAAGGATTCATCCATCAGGACCAATAAAGCTTCTGAAAAACTGGGTATCGGACACATCTCCTAGGAAAATCATACCTGAAGTGACAGATAAATTCTTTCTTAACTTATCACCTTCGTTTTTTTAAGTTTGCAATTTCACAGTCTCTCACACTAAGGGAATGACAGAGTACTTGACCTTGAGCCTTTCTGCAAACTGTACATCTAGAAAAAAAAGAAAATAGACAGGATACAGGAAGTGGTCGTTTTGGCAACCTAAAACAGAAATATCTGTGCTAGCAATTACAGATTCTAATAACCACCACAATCTGTTACCTAAAAGGAAAGAGCCATTTTTAAACTTCGTAGGATTGTAAGTCAACGTATGGTGCGAGCAATATGGCTTAGAAAGTTGTGCGTGTAAATTCTAATTAGTACCAACAATTGCTCTTATTGGCCAATTATCGGTTTGCCGAGCTTGTTAAACAATTAATTTGTGCGTGCAATTTGGACACAGTGCCAAATTAGTGCACAAACTTTAGTTGCCATACACAGTGGCGTACCAAGGGGGGGGGGGGGGGGTGGGGGCGGTCTGCCCCAGGGCACGCCGCTGGGGGGGGCTGCGGTGCGCGCCTGCTCCTCCGAGTTCGCTAAACTTGTTACTTCCTGTTCCGGGGCAGAGGGAAGCTGCAGGCGAACAAAGTTTAGCGAACTCAGAGGAGGCAGGTGCGCACCCCCCCCCCCCCCGACGGGCTGTGCACCCCGGGGGGTGTCATTTCACCGGGGGGGGGGGGAGGTGTCATCTAGGGGGGGGCGCATCGGCGCTCCGCCCCGGGTGTCATCCAGGCCAGGAACGCCACTGGCCATACATAAATGATCACTGGGACAGAGAATGGGCAGAGCAGGGCAGATCACCCATTTATGCATATACTGGAGCAGCGGAACATCTTTGTACTTGGGAGAGTCAAACAAAGCAAACTCTGTCCTGCCCCCATCTCCCTGGCTCCTGTTGTTGTGTAGGGCAAAAATCTGTAGGGCCATAGCCCCTTGGCTAGCTCCGTTCCATTGCCTACGATATATTCATAAAGATATTCATACGCACTGATTCTTACGTGCTCAAAGTTTCTCATGCCTCGGAGCAGGTGTAACTTTGCACAGGGGCTATTGGAGTTGCAATTTTAGAAAGACACAGAGTCACAAAAGTTCAAATGTACTTGATATTATCCCAAATCAAAACCCTGCGTCTAAGCGGGTTTACAATTTTAAAAAAAAGGGAAAGAAGATACTAAAGTAATTACAGGAGTAAAACATGATGAGTGACGTAAGGGAAGTGAACAAGTTTACAATATAACAAGCAGGAACATTTGGAGCGGGAGTGAAACATGAGGTCAGGAACTAGATGTGATGCTGCTGCCACAAGCAAGAACAGGAAGGCCAGAGGAAGGGAGGAAGCCTAAGGAAAAGCCTGAGAGAAAAGATATGTTTAAGGGACATTTTACTACTAATCATTTTTATAGCACTACTAGAGAGCTCACAATCTAAGTTTTTGTACCTGGGCAATGAGGGAGGGTTAAGTGATTTGCCCAAGGTCACAAGGAGCTGCAGTGGGAATTTAACCCAGTTCCCCAGAATCAGAGTCCGCTGCACTAACCACTAGGCTACTCCTCCACTAGCAACATTCCATGTAGAAGCCTGCCCTTGCAGATCAGCAACGTGGCCTTGCAGGCTTCTGTTTCTGTGAGTCTGACGTCCTGCACATACGTCAGACTCACAGAAACAGAAGCCTGCGCGGCCACGTTGCTGATCTGCAAGGGCAGGCTTCTACATGGAATGTTGCTAGTGGAATAGCAACATTAACATTCCATGTAGAATCTCCAATAGGGAAAGGGAAATGGGCCTTTCTGAGGTTTTTGCAACTACATTCAAAGTGGGTTTACATATATTCAGGTACTTATTTTGTACCAGGGGCGATGGAGGGTTAAGTGATTTGCCCAAGGTCACAAAGAGCTGCAGTGGGAATTGAACCCAAGTTGTCAGGATCAAAGCCCGCTGCACTATCCATCAGGCTAACATTTTAAAATGTTTGAAAAAAAGGCTCTGTTCTACTGTACAGATGAAGATTGTTCCAAAAGGTTGGGGCAAGAAGGCTGAAGCAGGAATTTCCGGTAGTACCAAGGTGGACCTGGAGATGGGAAGGAACTGTCAGTAGAACGTATAAGAACTGAATTGCTCTGGCGAAGATTACCCGATTTTTATTACTGTTGTTAATGTGATGCGTTTAATGCTTTACGGTTATATCTGTCAATATGTGTGTATAATTGTAAACCGCTGAGAACAGTATGTTTTAGAAATAAATACATAGAATATGCTGAGAGAAGTGTTCTCTGTGCAGAAAAAAATCGATAAGTAAGCTAGAAAGGAACGATGGTAAGCCGGAGTAGAAGATCTGATGAGTAACTTAAAAGGATTATAAAGACAACAGGAATCCAGAGCTCAGAAAGAAGGGTGGGGAGATACGATCATATTTCTTCATATCATTATCAAACGGTAATCTGATAGTTGTATGTTGTACTAAATGCAGTTTTTGCAATTGTGTAACCTGTAGAGTAATCCAAACAAGAGATTACAAGGGAGGGGAAAAAAGGTCTATGATCGAGTGAACAGAGCGAATGTGCCTTAACATCAAGTAGCTTCTGGACACTTGTTCGACCCCAAACCTGGCACCTTCTTGTGTGGACAGCATTGGGTGTTCAGACAGACTTTTGATCCTAAATTATCAAATTTGAAAATATACAGATAGCCAAGTTATACGCTCACTGGCTGCCAGCGAACGTATAGCTGTTTACCAATAAGCCCCTATATGGTTGTGGCCAGTTAATATACCTGCTCCTTTAGGTTCTGAATCTCTTCCGTCTTTGCTGAAATTTCCTGCTCAAGAGCCGACACTTTCTCCTTAACGTCCGCGTCGCTCCTGGAGGAACCCGCCTCAGCAATCTGTTGCACCAGAGCTGCAACTCTTTCCCGGAGATTCGCTATCAGGACATCCTTACATTTTGATTCGCTTTCTAAAGCTATGAGGCGATACGTTTCATTATCCATTTTCAACATTTGATCCTAAAGGTACATAAAATGTTTAATCAATATACTTGCAAATAAAAAAAATAAATATTAGCAGCTGATACAATCATAGTAAATGACTGTAGGTACAGGCCAAAATGGCTCATCCGGTCTGCCCAGCTGAGATTCTTCACCTTTCAGTAGAGGTGTATATAAAATTCACAAATGTGACTCCACTACCAATTCCCCCTTTGCACATATTTTTCACCTGCTATTTCACCTTCCTCTCATATCTATCTCAAGCAGTGGCGTACCAAGGAGGGGGGCGGTGGGGGCGGTGGGGGCGGTCCGGGTGCACGCCGCTGGGGGGTGCTGCGGCGCGCGCCTGCTGCGAGAGTTCGCTAACTTCTCTCGTTCGCTGCAGCTCCCTCTGCCCCGGAACAGGTTACTTCCTGTCCGGGGCAGAGGGAGCTGCAGCGAACGAGCAAAGTTAGTAAACTCGCAGCAGGCGCGCTGCGGCACCCCCCCCCCCCCAGCGGCATGCACCCATGGGGGCTCTTTCGCAGAGGAGGGGCCTTTCGCCGGGGGGGGGGGGGAGTCCGCCCCCCTAGGAACGCCACTGATCTCAAGTATGCCCAAAATCCATAACAGCAATGGCCTCCCCAGTTTTCTTGGACCCCAATGCAATTGTACTACAGTTATTTAGGGTTATGACTGCGGTGCTGTACAGGTTATGCCAATACCCTTCCTGAAAGTACACTGCAATCCTCCCACTAATGCACCAATCTGTGCAGGATACTCCCCTGCTTTACCACACCCTATTCTTGCCATTAGGGATCCTCTGTTTATCTCACACTTATTTGAATTCTGTTACCTCCACCTTGGATCCTCAGGAGCTTAGTCGAGATCGGGAGGCGGGGCTGGTGGTTGGGAGGCGGGGATAGTGCTGAGCAGACTTATACGGTCTGTGCCAGAGCCGGTGATGGGAGGCGGGGCTGGTGGTTGGGAGGCGGGGACAGTGCTGGGCAGACTTACGCAGTCTGTGCCAGAGCTGGTGGTTGAGAGGCGGGGCTGCTGGTTGGGAGGCGGGGATAGTGCTGGGCAGACTTATACGGTCTGTGCCAGAGCCGGTGGTTGGGAGGCGGGGATAGTGCTGGGCAGACTTATACAGTCTGTGCCAGAGCCGGTGGTGGGAGGCGGGGCTGCTGGTTGGGAGGCGGGATAGGGCTGGCAGACTTATAAGGTCTGTGCCAGAGCTGGTGGTTGGGAGGCGGGAATAGTGCTGGGCAGACTTATACGGTCTGTGCCAGAGCCGGTGGTGGGAGGCGGGGTAGTGCTGGGCAGACTTATACGGTCTGTGCCAGAGCCGGTGGTTGGGAGGAGGGGCTGGTGGTTGGGAGGCGGGGATAGTGCTGGGCAGACTTATACTGCTAAACATAAATACAATCAAAATAGAACAGCAATACAAATAAACTTATTTTAGAATTAGTTCCACAATTCTGGAAAGTTTTCGTGTGGCATGCAAGCTATCTATACTTAAAGTGGTTTTGAACTGAGGAAAAAAAAAAAGTGTGTCTTTTTTTTCTCTCAATATCTTGCCCCACATTGAGGCTTCAGATTCTGAATCTTGGGACTCCACTGGTCAGGGTGACAAAACTATACTTCCTCTTCAAAATAAGATGGCAGTTCTCAAAACATATGAAGGACAATTTTTCAAACGCCATTTACCAGGTTAATATTGATTTATCTATGTAAAAGGCCTGTCTGAAAATCTTTAGCCTGGCTAAAACCAGGGGTGCAGCCAGTCCTCCAAGTCTGGGGGGCCCAGGAGTGGACTGGGGGGGGGGTGCAATGCATTCCTCCTCTCCCCCTCCCCCCCTCCACCATGCACGTGCGTTAAACATACCTTTGCTGGTGGGGATGCTGAAGCCCTGCTAACCTGCAAATAGGTGGGAAATGTGGGGTACAAATGTAACAAATAAAAGAAATGAGGTGTGCAAGCTGCTCCCCACCTCCTTGTGTTGTGTCTGTAATGCAAAAGTTGGTGACGTGTCTCCAGCCGCCAACTCCAGGACTCCCCGAACTAAGCATGTGCAAAAAAAAGTCCCGGAATCGGTGGCAAGAGGCATACAGCAGACTTCTGCACTACAGAAGCAGCACAAGGAGGAGGAGAAGGGCTCTCTTTGGCTGGCGGGGCTTTGCCATCCCTGCCAGACAATTAAGAGTGTGCTGCAGGTTTGGAAGGGGCCTGAGTGGTTATGCCACTGGCTATAACTATGTACAGGGTTCCAAAGTGCATGTACTCTCAGACAAATTAGGAGGAAAAGTGTTCTAGAAAGCATTTTAGGGGTGGGCTGGAGGAGTGGCCTAGTAGTTAGGGTGGTGGACTTTGGTCCTGAGGAACTAAGTTTGATTCCCACTTCAGGCACAGGCAGCTCCTTGTGACTCTGGGCAAGTCACTTAACCCTCCATTGCCCCATGTAAGCCGCATTGAGCCTGCCATGAGTGGGAAAGCGCAGGGTACAATGTAACAAAATAAAATAGATACTATTGGAGATTCTACATGGAATGTTGCTATTCCACTAGCAACATTCCATGTAGAAGGCTGCGCAGGCTTCTGTTTCTGTGAGTCTGACGTCCTGCATGTACGTGCAGGACATCAGACTCACAGAAGCAGAAGCCTGCGCGGCCACATTGGTGATCTGCAAGGGCCGACTTCTACATGGAATGTTGCTAGTGGAATAGCAACATTCCATGTAGAATCTCAAATAGTAGCAGCTAGTGGAATAGCAACATTCCATGTAGAATCTCAAACACTAGCAACAGTGGAGGAGTGGCCTAGTGGTTAGGGTGGTGGACTTTGGTCCTGGGGAACTGAGGAACTGAGTTCGATTCCCACTTCAGGCACAGGTAGCTCCTTGTGACTCTGGGCAAGTCACTTAACCTTCCATTGCCCCATGTAAGCCGCATTGAGCCTGCCATGAGTGGGAAAGCGCGGGGTACAAATGTAACAAAAACAAACAAAAAAAACAGCATGTGTGTGATTTGCATTTTAAAATGTTTGCATGTTTCTACCCATTCAAACTTAATCTACACGAAAAAAAAAAACAGGTGCACAAATCTACAGCCTACTTATACCCTTAGACAGTTTTCAAAGGGAAAGAAAGGGTAGACTTTCCCTTTGAAATCTGTATAAACTACCCAAAAACTTTGCATTTGGATGGGCGGTTTTAAAAATAGTCCCCTTATTCTAGGGCAACAAAAATCAGCTGCGATTACTGTCCATTATGCCTATGGAATATTCTGCAAAGTGTGAGCTTCCAGTCTCAGAAAACATAAGCATTCAGTCCAACAAATACATTTCACCTTTTCCTGCAGAAGTGAATCCAGGCTTGGAGATGCTCCATTTCCTAGTGCTAGGCTGTTTCCTAATGAAGAAAACAAACACAGAAAACAGAGAAGGAGAAATTAGGTCTTACCTGATCATTTTCTTTCCATTAGTCCTTCCTACTATTCCAGAACCTAGGGATAGTTGTGTCCGTCAACCAGCAGGTGGAGACAATAGAACTGAAAACTGAGCTGAGACATCTCTCTCTTGATATCCAGCCCAGCAACTCAGTATTTACGTAGACAAGCAGTAAGGAGAAACTCAGAATAAGCACAACAACCTTAAACAGTTTGCTAACCTAACACTAACCTAGACAAACAAACATGAGTGGACCTCTCTCATCTCTGGACAACTTGTAGAGAAAAAGAGATATGCAGGAAGCACCACGAAAGGTGACAGTCGTTATCTGACCCATTACTTCACACCGACTAAACATCTCAAAAACCTCAAGCGAGCCTCTGGAATAGTGGGAAGGACCAATGGAAAGAAAATGATCAGGTAAGACCTAATTTCTCCTTCCATTACATAGCTTCCCACTATTCCAGAACATACATAGTAACATAGTAGATGATGGCAGAAAAAGACCTGCACGGTCCATCTAGTCTGCCCAACAATTTAAACTCATATGTGCTACTTTATATGTATAGAGAAGGTGCAGAGAAGGGCGACAAAAATGATAAAGGGAATGGAACGACTTCCCTATGAGGAAAGGCTGAGAAAGTTAGGGCTCTTCAGCTTGGAGAAAAGGCGGCTGAGGGGTGATATGATAGAAGTCTATGTAGGATGTTCAAAACAATCCCTACAGTGGGTGGGATCCTAGCGGCACCACCATGAGAACAGAAGCCTCAAAACTGGCTTCCGAGCATGTTGCAACATCCAACCTGTAGTGCTTGGCAAAGTTATGCAGCATTGACCATGTCACCGTGTCAAAAACATCCGCTGGAGACAGTAAGGTAGTCTCCACCCAGGCTGTTGCTGTACGCCTCATAGAATAAGCCCGTAAGGCCTGAGCCAGCTTCCCCACAAGCAAATAAGCTCATGCAATAGTTTCCTTCAGCCATCTAGCAATTGTGGGCCTGGAAGGCATGAGGTCAAGCCTCTGTATACCAAAAAGCACAAACAGTCTGTCTGATTTGCAAAACTCATTTGTGACTTCCAGATATCCAATGAGGACTCCAACACTTCAAGACGCTTCAAGGAAGAATACCGAGTCACTTTGTCCTCTCTGCGAAAAGACAGAAGCTCCATAGATTGGTTGAGATGAAATGCTGATACCACTTTAGAAGAAAGGAAGGAACTATGTGCAATAAGACTTTCCACCTCCAAAAAGCAAAGAAAGGGATCCCAACAAGAGCGAACCTGAAGCTCTGAAACCCTATGCGCTGATGCAACAGCCACTAAGAACACTGTCTTTAGCATAAGATCATTCAAGGAGGCTCAAAAGGAGACTTCTGAAGGGCCAAAAGGACTAAATTAAGATTCCAGAGGACGGCGACAAAAATGATTTGGGGTTTACGCCATAAAATGTATGAAAAGGAACTGAAGACCTGAATATGTATAGCACAGAGGAAATATAAGACAGGGGAGATATAATAACATAGGAGCCAACTTTTCAAAATTATTGGGGGTGCTAAGCCCAATGAAAATAACCCCTCCTTGGACACATACAAGGAATTTTCTCAATATTGGGGGTGCTCAAGCACCCACAGAGTCGGCTCCAATGAAGACATTTAAATACTTGAAAAGTATTACTATAGGAACAAATCTCTTCCAGAGTAGGGGAAATGGTAAAACTAGAGGACATGAACTGAGGTTGCAGGGTGGCAGACTTAGGAGTAATATCAGAAAGGTTTTTTTTCACAGAGAGGGTGGTCAATGCCTGGAATGCCCTCCCGAGAGAGGTGGAAGAGCAAAACAGTGATGGAATTTAAAAAGCATGGGATGAACACAGAGGAATTCTAATTAGAAAATAGATGGTGTAAAACAAAAATTTTTTAAAACCTTAAATGGCTGCAGCTAGGTGGAAGTGTCAGTGATGCTTGGAATGCAACTCTTGCTGTGAAGAACTAAGGCTGGTGCTGGGCAGACTTTGTAGGTCTGTGTCTGTATATGGCAATCCAGTTTAAGATAGGTTGGAAAGAGCTTCAATGGCAACTTTGGTAGCTGGAACTGAGGGCAGTGCTGGGCAGACATGACAAGACATATTTGGATAGGCTGGAGCGGGCTTTGACGGCAATTCCAGTAGGTGGAACATAAGGACAGAGTCAGGTGAACTTCTACGGTCTATGTCCCAGAATCACCAAAGAAAGACTCGTGATAATACAATATCACATTCATTGTTGATTTAATCATGAATTGATAATGAGTGCGACTGTTGGGCAGACTGGATGGACCATTCAGGTTTTTACCTGCTGTCACTTACTATGTTACTATGATATGGCATACGAAAGGGAGGCCACAAGTGGCCTGCTTCTCGCAAGAATTGAACTATAACTGGGTGAGCCGCAAGAGATGTCTTCTATAGTCTGTCCCTGAAACAGGCCAAAGCCACAACCTAAACATTTAGAGAACCCAATGCCAATCCTTTCTGAAGACCTACTTGGATCTATGCGTGATCTAAACAGAGAAGAGAGAAAGTGTGCGCTGACAACACCAGCCCTCAACTGTCCTCCACACCCTTGCATATGCCATGGATGTAGAGTGTTTCCGGGTCTGAAGCAAGGTACCAATGACCAAATCAGAATAACCTTTTTGTCTCAAACGAGCGCTTACAATGGGCAAGCAGTAAGATCACAGGGACACGGATCCTCCATGAGCACTGAACTTTGTTTCTGTACGTCATCTACAGAAGCAAAAGAAAGAGAAGACCCAGTCCGTGGCCAATCCGAGGCTATGAGGAGAATTCAACCCCAGTGCAATGTGATCCTTTTCAAAACGCAGCCTATCATGGGCCAAGAAGGGAAGACATACAGATGATCTGACTCTGGCCAGGGCTGCATTAGGGCATCAATCCCCATGGAGCCCGGTTCTTTCTGATGACTGAAGAACTTGGGCACTTTGGCATTCCGTTTTGTTACCATCAAGTCCAAAGGTGGAGAACCTCATCGATCCACTATCAGCTCAAACCCCTTGCTGGATAGTTCTCATTCTCTCAGGCCCAAGGAATGCCTGCTGAGACAGTCCACTGCCACATTCAAGAACCCCGAATGTGAGATGCAGACAAGCAGACAAGATTTTCCTCTGCCCATCTAATGAAGAAGGCTGCCTCCACCGTCATCGGATGGCTGCAGGTCTAGCCTTGCTTGTTGATATAAGCCACAACCATTGCATTGTTGGAGAAAACTCGGTGGGTCCTCCACTTCCCCTCTTGCTGGACCTCCAAGGGCCGGCACACATAACTACTAGTGGGTGTGGCCGTCTTTTCCAGAGGGCTGTTAGAGTTCTGTTGGGGGGGGGAATGTATATATCTGTGAGAGGACAGGGGCGCTCTGTCATGATGTGGGACTTTGGCCTCAGTGAGAATCAATCTTTGAACACGTAGATATATACTACGGGAAGTTCTATACTCTATGTTCCCTCCTAAGGTAAACCACCCAAAGAAACCTAACTATGTGTACTATGGTTACCCCTCTAGAGCAGTGTGAGACTTGGAAACGTGAGAAGTCATTTAAGTCTAGGTGTCATACAATGGAACCAATAAAGTTGCGTGTATATATGACTGAGACAAACTAATATATCATTGTTACAAAAGTAATCAGTAGTCAAACTTTGATTATGTAAATATTGCTTAAATTGATATTAATGATGCAGACATGTTTCGTTTAAAATTAATAAAAACTATAGTGGTTACATAAAAAGCTAATAATATGAATAAGTACTGCAAAACTCAAAAGTATTATAATTGCGAATGTTGTAACAGGCCTAGAATATATAGGAAGGCCAAGCTAACTTCTAATGGCTTGAAAAATACATAGAAGCATATGATCCTTCTCCTTCTGTTCCAGCAATAAGCTCAATATTAGTCATCATGTGTTCATACAGGACATAATGACCTGCAGGTTCTCTCTTGCTTATAGCAGCAGTAACTACGCGTACTACTAATTCTCTAAGGCATGGGATGATACAACATCCTACAACTATGAAAATAGAAATGCAAACAACAATAGCAATTGCAGCTGAAACAAAAAGATTTTTCCATTTTCCAAAGGTTTTATCCAGCCATCCTGTCCAGGAGGTGTCAATACCAGAGTTGCGAGCCAGTTCCTCTGAAAGTGAGGTGAGGCTTTTCAGAGCTCTGGAGATTGACCCGTCTGGAGCAGTGTTATTGGGGATAAAAGTACAGCATCGAGTACCTAGCTACACACACTCCACCATCCGATGCTGTCATCATATCAAGAATCATTTGATTTTCCATTGTCATTCTACTGGTGGCATCTAATTGGGCTGCTATACCTTGAATGGCATCTCTGCTATAATTAACAAATCTTTGCTGATTGTAATAGATGTAATTAATCCAATCTACATTTTTGTTAATTGTAGCCCAAGGAAAGAAAAATGACTCAAATCCTGAGGCAATTTGATTGCAGGCCTTGAATTCATCAGGTACCCCTCTAGGAACTCCAATTTAGACATGATCATTGAATGAGCCTGGTACAGAAGCTTGTCTCTTAAATCGGTGTGTGGAAGGTGAATGGGGTGAACTCAGGGAGGCAATTGTTAGTGGAATTACCAATTTAACAAGGGCACAAGTTCTTTCCAACTTCTGTGTAGGGTGTGATGCAGAGCATTGGTTCCACAGCTGGAAAGGAGAGCTCCACAGGAAACAGGAGAAAGCTGAATGGAGGGAAGAAGTACATTTGTAGGCACCAGAGACAGGGATCTGAAAGCCTCCACATATGGATCTGCAGACTGAAGCCCTCTAGCATACCACGGGTGGGGCGTGGTCCGCCCCGGGTGCAAGTAGCAAGGGGGTGAGCTGAACAGTTGCGCGGCTGTTGGCTCTGCCGGTCCCCTACCTCCTCTGACGTCAACTTCTGGTTCCGGAGTAGGGGACCAGCAGAGCTGACAGCCACGAGACTGCTCAGCATATCCCCTTGCTCAGAAGTAGAGAGTGCTCCACCCCGGGTGGCAACAAAGGTAGGTACGCTACTGCTCAAGCCACGCGCAAAGCTCAACTGGGGATCAGTTGACCAACTGGACCAGGAGCAAAGCATTCAGAGCCAGAGGCTGAAAAGTGTGTGTCTATCCATGTGCTGGAGACAGAAAATACTGAGGAACTGGATTACATATCAAGAAAGATATGTCTCAGCTCAGTTTTTAGTTCTCTATCTCCACCTGCTGGTTGACAGACACAACTATCCCACAGGTTCTGGAATAGTGAGAAGCTATGTAATTGAATTATGGAATGCAATTCAAATGCAGTATTACATAGTAACATAGTAGATGACGGCAGAAAAAGACCTGCACGGTCCATCCAGTCTGCCCAACAAGATAAATTCATATGTGCTACTTTTTGTATACATCTTACCTTGATTTGCGTCTGTCATTTTCAGGGCACAGACCGTAGACGTTTGCCCAGCACTAGCCCCACCTCCCACCACCGGCTCTGCCACCCAATCTCGGCTAAGCTTCTGAGGATCCCTTCCTATTATTATCCCCAGATACCTAAAACTAGTTACTGACGGAATAGTCTTGGGCACTGTTGCCACTATGCAATATAACCTCTAATCTTTTCTTCTCCATCCTTTATACCATATCCCTCCCAATTGCCTTCCCCTTTTACCTATCCTATCTTTGTCTACCTCCCCATATCCCAATTCATATATTATTGGGCAATGTTGCCACTATGTTTTATCACAGTTTACATAGAAACAGAGAAAATGAATTAGAAAAAGATTGCATGGCCTATCCCAGTGTTTCCCCAAGTCCAGTCCTGGAGCACCCCTTACCAGTCAGGTTTTCAGGATATCCACAATGAATATGCATGAATGAGCTTTGCATATAACGAAGGCAGAGTATGCAAATCAAGTTCATGCAAATACATATTCACTGCATTCCTCATCCTTTTGTTTCTTTATGGGAGAGCCCTGCTAATCACACTACTCCTTTCACTGTTAAAGATAAGCAGATGATTTCACACTCCTTTTGGAGGTTTTTTTATGGTACAACAATTTTTTATTGATGGAAAACTCAGAATGTACAAATGCCTGCAAAAATGCAAACCATTATGAAACAAAGGCAATTATAATACAGCTAACATACCGTCAACTTCCATTTTAGTTAAACCCCACCTTCCTCCCCACCATCCAAAGCATAATACATCCAGAAAAAGTGCGATACAATGGCCAGTCTCCTCCCCCCTCCCCCTGCAAGAACAAAACAAAAACATGAGAATCTCGCTAACCCCCTTCCCTGCCCAAACTAAGCACTAAGGCCCCAAAACTACGCCCAATGCATAACCCCCCCCCCCCCCTCCTTTTTCCCAGAAGGAAGCTGAGTATATTAGGAGTGGACACATCACAAATAGGTTATAAATTATTAATAATGAGGCTGCGACACCGGGGACTCAATAGTTGCAAACAGGGGTTCCAAGTAAGTAGAAATTGTTTGCTGGTTTCTTCTGACATTGTGACATACGGTCCTCCGCCTTTGTGGTGTCCTATCTTTAACAGTGGCCATGGCTTAGAGAAGTGAGCTCTCACACTACGTTGCTGTGTGCTGCAGCACAGATCATCTGAGTTCTGAACTCCCACCCATCAGGGGCTTGGGAAGAAGAGGGGAAGACAGCTACCACTACTGGAAGTCAACAACTAGCACTGATGGTGCAACTTGAAGGCGGTAACCCCTATAACCCTAGGAACGGTGATGGTTCCCAGAGTTACTTGAGCATTCCTGAAGTCAAAGATAAAAATGAAGAAAAAAAAGAAAAAGCAAGAAAGAGACGAGGTCCTTGTCTTTTCCACTTACTACTATAAATATGGCCCCGAGAAGACAAGAAGCTATGAAATACCTTGCCTGTTTGCTGGTGGTTTCTTGATGGCATCAACTGAGAAGGCAAGTGCCATCTTTCTGCTTCCTGCACTAGCAGATCTGCTTCTGTTTGGAGGGTGAGGCACGGTTCCGTTTCCTCCGTGGACCCAGTTGCTGAGAATTACAGGTGAGGGCTGAGACTGGAGGAAAGGAAGTTGTGAGGTAGTCAGTGGAGACGAATGGACCCTGTTCTCAAATAATAACTGAAACTCCCCCGGCCATGCTGTGCGATGTTTCACTGGAGGATAAAACATCTGTAGGAAAGGAAAAAGTTTAGAGAAGGGGATAAAAATCTAGACATAATTAAATGCACTAGAAATAATCGATGTCCTTTATGTACAGATTTTTTTTTTATAGTTATTTATGAATTTCAACTGATAATTATTCAGTTTCTAGGAAAGCTGCTTCTTTTGGAACATGAAACGCCATCTCAGCCTTAAGGTATTTCTCTGCATAACTGCACATGGTCTTATCCCATTCCTCAGTGTTTACTGACTAAACCAGAGCTGTAAAATGAGCTTCCACAGAAAGGGGCTAATGCAGAAAACGATGCGGTACACACCGATGGCTTAGCGCATGACTTCCACCAAAAAGTTAACAAAAATATACACCGTGGACATGAAGTAAGCAATAAGCAAGCAATTTACTGCCATGTTAAACACATGCATTAATACAGTAAACAATGGCAGATAAAGACTTGCATTGTTCACAGTGGCGTTCCTGGGGGGGGGGGGCGGTGGGTGCGGTCTGCCCCGGATGCACGCCGCTGGGGGGGGGGGGGCCACGCGCCTGTCGGCTCCGCTCGTTCCGTGCTCCCTCTGCCCCGGAACAGGTTACATCCTGTTCCGGGGCAGAGGGAGCATGAGACGAGCGAAGCCGACAGGCGCGCGGCACTCCCCCAGCGGCGTGCACCCGGGAGGGGGGGGAGTGTCATTTCGTCGGGGGGGGGGGGTAAGGTGTCCTTTCGCCGGTGGGGGGGGGGGGGGGGGGGCATTGGCGATCTGCCCCGGGTGTCAGCCACCCTAGGAACGCCACTGATTGTTCATTCAGTCTGCACAAGGTGGCCAGAGCCACATCCACTATTCCAAGTGGCGCCAGTCACCCACGCTTAAAAGCTGGTTGTCAAGTCTCCATCATGCCAACCATACAGGCAGCCAAACATGATGGAGTCTTGGTTACAACCACATATCATTTCCCCAAGTATTACTGACAGTATTCAACTTACCAGTCAAGATGTCTTCCCTACCCTCTGAGCTGCACAGCACCCTCACTCACAGCACCTGACAACGTGTAATTGAACTCTGGAATTTGTTGCCAGAGAATGTGGAAAAAGCAGTTAGCATATGTAGCGAAATGGTGAATTTTCCAGCATGAGAATTATAAGAATACTACTAAAAGAGGCCCGTTTCTGGAGCAAATGAAACGGGCGCTAGCAAGGTTTTCCTCCCCAACACCCCCCCTCTCCTTCCCTCCCTCCCTACCTACCGACCCCTTCGTCGTTCTGACGCCATTGCTCCACACCTCCTGAACGCACCGTACGCCATTGCTCCGCCCTCGGTGTGTGACGCCATTGCTCCGCCCTCGACGTCATCACGTTTGACGCGAGGGGCGGGGCCCCTTGACTTGGCGATTTCGGTGGCTTCACCATCACGAACCCTTCGAACCCGTCTTGAAGGAAGTGACGCCAGTGTCTTCAGAACGTTGAGGGTGAGTTTTATTATATAAGATTTCATGAAGTGTATTTCTCTAGTTTGGCCAGCAGGTGGTGCATGTTTTATGTTTAAAGCTGTTACAGAGAAACGGCTGTTCCTTCTTTAGTTTAACACAGAAAGGAAGTAACCTGCAGTGATGTGGTCAGCTACTTTAAAAAAATGTTGTTCTGGGCTCTGATTGGCCCAGGACAGGAGCTCAAATTCAATCTGGAAATACTCTTTCTCCAGTCTCAGTTTGGAAGTAGAGAGACCCTGTGAGCAGTTATATTTCCTATACTTCCCGGTCACTATCCAGGTAGTGATAAAATTTTTAGATAGTTAATTGATCCTTATTCAGTTACCTGTTATTTTCCATCTGTTTTTATAGTTCACTGTTCAATATTTTTTAAGACACTAAACCTTTTTTAGAGTATCAACTCTGCTTGTCTGGACTGACTGAATCCTGGTGGTTTATGTGTTGGGTCTGTGATCGCTTTCTAGGTTCTGTGGGACCACTGGGAGTGTGGCCCCAGTAACCTATAAATCACTGGGGATAATTTGAGAGCGTGAGACTCGCCCAGAGGCGGTTGGGACCCAGTCAGTGGGAGGAGGGTGCTAGCATATAGCACATGCCCAGATGCAGGCAGACCTGCGCTGTGCTGAGTATAGACCCCCTAAGTAGCCACAGAGTTAACCCCAGGTGAGTGGCTAGGCATTTTGTGACAGCTTAGCAGTGTTTAAAAACAGTTTTCATAATTTCCTAAAAGAAAAGTCCATAAGTCATTACTAAGATGGACTTGGGAAAATCTACTGCTTATTTCTAGGATAAACAGCATAAAATCTGTTTTACTGTTCTGGGATCTTGCCAGGTACTTGTGACCTGGGTTGGTCACTGTTGGAAACAGGATACTGGGCTTGATGGATCTTCAGTCTGTCCCAGAACATATGTTAAGTGATCTACAACACTGGCGTTGCTGAAGCTTCACCTGTCTGTTGCCATTTGCCAGACACAGACCGTCGAAGTCTGTCCAGCATCGGCCTCAGTTCCCCCATGCTGGATTTTCTTTCAGTCTTTTGCCGTTTGCGGGACACAAACCGTAGAAGTCTGTCAGGCACTGGCCTCAGTTCCCACTACTCTTACCCAAGAATAACACTTCAACAGCTATGCTGCGTTTCCATTCTCTTTCTATTTAGGCACCCCCAGTGTCTATCCCACGCATTTCTGAATTTGCTCATCATTTTTGACTCTACGACCTCTCCTGGAAGGGCATTCCAGGCATCCACTACCCTCTCTGTGAAAAAGTATTTCCTGATGTTATTCCTAAGTCTATCTCCCAGCATGTAGATGTATTGGATAGGCAGGATATAAATTTGATAGATATTTCCTCTAGTTCTACTGTCCCTATGTTTCTGGAAGAGGTTTGTTTGTATATCAGTACCTTTCAAGTACCTAAATGCCTGTATCATATCACCCCTCTCTCTCCTTTTTTCTAGAATATACATATTCACGGAATGGGCATCACTCCTGCCTTTTAAAGGTACGTGGTGAAGGGGAGGCATGGGGGGGGGGGCAGGGGTGGATATGGGGGTGCAGTTGGTTCCGCTAGACACCGGGGATATCTCTGAGGAGTCAGGTGGGATTGTGTGTATTGGGGGGGTGTCATCTCAAGGGGGGATGGGATATTTGGGGCCAGAAACATTTTTGGAGGGGTTAGGGGTTGTCTTGGGGATGGGATGGTTTCAAAACTTGGGAGGGAGGCAGGCAGTGGAGCTGTTAGTTTTTCTGCTCCAATGCAGACGAGCAAGCTAACCCTTGTACACTGCCTCAGACCTGGCAGTAAAAGTTTTGCATTGTGCTCATCTTAAAATCAGCTTTGAACTTCGCTGTATTGAGGCAGAATAGCTAATAGACTGATTTTAGTGTGCTATACGCTGATGTCTACCTCCTACACTGAGCCTGCTCCTGCATCGTGCAGCCAGTAACATGCATCAGCCCCAAAAAACTTTATAAAACTACTTTTATGAATGCATTCCTTTTTCTTCATGTTGGAAAAGTGGCTGAACCTCAGCTTTGCTATCGATTGAGTCACTTGCCAGTGCTCAAGCTTAAGACCGTGTGCTATTTCGAGACTGGTACATTCTTCTTCACTGATTGCAATACAAATTATTATATTTCACATCATCAAGCCTCTTTGTGTATTTTTGCTTCATTACCAACAATAATTTTAGGGGTTTCAGATTGGAGCAATTGTGGAAGAGATGCACTCAGAACTGGACTGCATTAATGGGGCTTGCTTGATAGATGCCAGTTCAGACCTAACAAACATCTCTGGGTGAGAGCAAAGGTCCATCAAGCCCAATATTCTGTTTCTGACCGTGACAAATCTGGGTCACCAGGAAGTACCTGGCAATTCCTGAAGAGTAAAGCCATTCCTTGTTGCTTACTCTCAGACACATGCAGTGGCTTTCCAAAGTCTATCTAATAATTGTTTATGGATTTTTCCTTTAGGAATTTGTCCATACCTCTTTTAAATCCAACTGTGCTAGATACCTTGACCACATACCTCTAGGAACAAATTGCACTGATTCACTGCTTGTTGAGTGAAAAATATGTATGTTAATTCTGCTGTTAAGTTTCATGAAGTATCCTCTACTCTTAATAGTATTTGAACAAATAAATAACATTTAATTGTTGCAGTCCACTCACAAATTTAGAACTCTCTAGTACAGCGTTTCCCAAATTGTGCGCTGCAGCGAACTCTCAGGGGTGCAGTGTGAAATCTTGACCTCTCTCCCACCGCCCACAATCCAGCATCGCTCCCTACTGTCCTCTCCCGCAGGTCCAGAATCTGTCGCTTCCTGCTTCTTCCCCTGCTGCCGCTGCAGTGCTTCCAGCTTACATTTTTGGGCCATCCGCAATTCACACAGGCATTGCAAGGACTTCCCTCTGCCACGTCCGGCCCTGGAGTGTCTGCCTGTGTGAATCATGGACGGCCCAAAAATGTAAGCTGCAAGTACTGCAGCGGCAATGGGGGAAGGAGAAGGAAGCGGCAGTGATCCTGGACCTGGCTGAAGGAAGGTAACGAGCGATGCTTGATTTGGGGAAGGCAGAGGTTTGCTGGATTTATGGGAGGAGAGGGGCTGCAGGGAATGATGTGCTGGACTTTCTGGGAAGAGGGGGCTGCAGAGAAAGGGAGACCCATGTGGAGGGGGGTGGGGGGGTTGTGGAGACCCCTGTGGCCGCCAGGGAGGGGGGGTGCCATGAAAAATTGCTCGGACACTAAGGGTACCGTGAACCGAAAAAGTTTGGGAACCTCTGCTCTATTATATCCCCTCTCGGGCATTTCTTCTTCAAATCGAAGAGCCCTAGCCTATTTGGCATTTCTATAAAGAGGAGCTGATCCATTCCCTTTATTAGTATTTCACACTTCTCGGTACCTTTTCTAGCTCCTCTATACCTTTTTTTCAAGATGGAGCAACTTAATCTGCACACAGTACTCAAGATGAGGCTGCACCACAGATCTATACAGAGGCATCACGATATTCCCCATTTCTTTCTAAATCATTCCTAACATTCTATTTCTTTTGTCCAGAAGGAATTCTGAATTGCCCTGTGCAAGCCAAAGGAAGAAGAAGGAGCAAGGGCTGACATGTTTGTGTTGTACACTGCTCTTACCTGAGATGTATTTTCTAACAATAGCTCGTAACAGAATCCACTAGAACCAAAGCGCAGGACATCTCCTGGCGAGAGTTTCACTGCTGCGTTCTGAATATGGCAATCGTTGACGAAGGTTCCATGAAGGGAATTCAAATCGTGAAGAACAAAGCAGTTCTCTAATTCATTCAGTTCAATGTGTGCATGGTGCTCCTCAATATCTGCAGACTAAACGCAGCAAAGGTTAAGTAGGTAGCGCGTTGAGGGGCCCTTTTACAAAGGCACGTGCAGCGTGCGCCAAAACGAGACTACCGCCAGGCTACCACGCCCCCCACTCTAGTTTCATTACTGTACAATTAACAAGTCACCTTCTATGCTGCAGAGAAGGAATGGCTTAGTGATTAGCGCAGTGAACTGAGAAAAAAAAAAGAAAACCAGGGATCAAATCCCACCTCCTCCTCATTATTCTGAGCAAGTCACTGTCTCTTTTGCAGCATAAATTTACTCCCTGAATTTTTGTATTACTGTGGGCCAAACGTGAATTCCTGTAGTCATGCATCACATGCTCCTACCTTCAATACAAGGTCCGAGTCTCCATGTCTTCCTATTGTGGTTACTTTAGGCTTTAGTACAAAAATACTGTCAGAAAATTTCAGAAAGCCTTTCATGGTGTCTTCTTTGTTTGAAATAATGTTTTCGCCTTGAAAAACACAAACAATTTATAAAACTTTGGATAGGCTTTTTCAAGATGAGATCAAAGTTTTTCAAGTGTGTTTAGTGCAAAAAACTTTTCACCAGGTTCAGGGCAACATTAGAAGGGTTGATTGAGAGACGAGGTGTCTAATGCACCCTTCTCTAACCTTTATACCTTTCAGGAAATCTAGACTGCCCCTATTTGACTGACTGTACATTTGTCCTTTAGATTGTAAGCTCCTGTGAGCAGGGACTGTCCTTCTATGTTAAATTGTACAGCGCTGCGTAACCCTAGTAGCGCTTTAGAAATGTCAAATAGTAGTAGTTCTCTCCTTCCAACAAACCATGCTACCCTGGACAAGCTTTCCCCTCCCCCCAAAAAGCTTGGTGGTCTAATGGACCCCCCCCCCCCCCAAAGCGCTAGCCTGACCTTTCTTCCCCCCAAAATATAAAAATGCTCCCTGGTGGTCCAGTGGGAACCCCTTCGCCAGACTTGGCCCAGTTTGGACGCCCCCCCCCCCCCAAAATCATAATTTGTACCTAATAGCCTAGCGGTGGTACACTCCCCACATCCCTGTACCCTGGAAGCAGGAGCAATGCCCACTTGCTCCTGATTCTCTGGGCCGCCAACCTCGAAATGGCAGTGCCCCACCCAAAACACTGCATCCTGGGATGCCCTGGGCAGGGCCTAATGACCATATAAGGGAGGCCACCAGGGATAATATGACTTTGGGGGGGGGGGGCACTTGCTTTGCTGGGCCTTGACCAGGAGAAGGGGGTTTTCACTGGACCATCAAAGCATTTTTTAAAGTTTTTTTTTTTTGGGGGGGGGGAGTTGAAGGGGCCATTGGCCACCAGTACATTTTTTAAGTTTTGAAGGAAAGGGAGGGTCCAGCCAACGCTCAGGGGATGGGTCCATTAGACCATCAGTTATATGTTTGTGGGAGGGGAGAGGAGGCAGGAACAGGTGTCACGGTGTCAGTTTGGATTGGAGGTTGCTGCAGAATGCTTTTTTTTGTTGTTGTTGTTAAAATACTACTATCAACTTTCTTGTCAGTGCCTGAGCCAATCATTGCTCAGGCACTGACAGGAAACACAGTGTAAAGCTCTGAGCAGCAAATTACTGCCATAATTATAACGCAGCATTATTCTGCATGCTCATTACTCTGAGCATGCCACGGCAATTTTCCTGCGCTAGGTTTGCAGTAGAATTTCATTCTATTATGAACCTTTGACCATCAGCCCCTCAAGGGACATCCTGAAATCCCAAACTAAAAGCAATTAACAAAATTAAAATATGACTGCATATGCTTGAAGTTAGAATTTAATCATAGCATAAAATGGGGCGGAGCTGGTGTTTGGGTGGTGGAGCTAGTTCTGGGCAAGACTTCTACGGTCTGTGTCCTGAAAATGGCAGATACAAATCAAGGTAAGGTATACACAAGAAGTAGCACATATGAGTTTATCTTGTTGGGCAGACTAGATGGACCGTGCAGGTCTTTTTCTGCCGTCATCTACTATGTTACTATGTTTCTGAAAATATCTTTGTATTTCTGCAAAATCAAACGAGAAGAGCAGAACTATATAAAATAAAAACAAAAAAAAAATAATATAAATAAAATAAAAATAAAAAAATTATGAAATAAATGCATGAACAGCTTCAGAAAATACAACCTCAGTGATCTGTTCTCCATTAGCATCTGTCTTTATTTTTGATAGGATTTCACTAACTCTCTCTTTCCTCCCCATTTCTTTGCAGTTGTCAGAGATGACATACCCTCGTTTACGAACAAGGCACAAACTTGAGTACTGTGTGAAACTCGTGTTGCCTCAACTCAAGAAGGATATTACAGAACTAGAAACACTACAGGGAAGGGTGACCAAACTGAGAAAGCAGATGGAACAGCTATCCAATGAAGAAAAGTTAAGAATGTTAAGAATCTTTCCACAAGGCATAGTCGCTGCTAGACGACTATGTATCTTGTGACAAGGAATTAATTCTCTAAAGTATGTTGCATATGCTGTTCTGTTTTACTCATATCGGCCCACTGCCTATTTTTTTATTTTATTCTATTCCATATTATACGTTGCTGTATGTTTTCATAAATATTATGTTGTTTTAAAATTAATAAATAAAGTTTAAATAAGAATGTTAGAGCTCCTGAGCTTGGAGAAGAGGTGGTTGAGGGGATGGATGACAAAAGTCTAAAAATTCCCCGAGTAGAGAGCAAAAGGTACATGCAAATCGGTTGTTTACTCTTTCAAAAAGTACAAGGACTTGAAGTTACCAAGTAGCACATTGAAAATAAACCAGAGAAACTATTTTTTCACTCAACATACAATTAAGGGCCGGAATTCGTTACTGGAGGATGTGGTAAAAGCAATTAGTATAGTTGAGTTTATAAAAAAAAACTTGGTAGATTCCTAGAAGAACAGTCCATAAACCCTTCTTTACAAGGTAAACTTAGAGAAAATCCCTGGATGTGGGCAGCAAGGTAGCTATCTAGGTTTTGAGATCTTGCCAGGTAGTTAAGACTTGGTTGGTCACGGTTGGAAACAGGATTCTGGGCTGGATGGACCCTTGCTTTTTTCCCAGTGTGGCATTACTTATGTACTTATGTGGTGAAGGCGGTTAGCTTGGCAGAGTTTAAAAAGGGGTTAGACGGTTTCCTAAAGGACAAATCCCTAAACCACTACTAAATGGACTTGGGAAAAATCCACAGTTCCAGGAATAACATGTATAGAATGTTTGTACGTTTGGGAAGCTCGCCAGGTGCCCTTGGCCTGGATTGGCCGCTGTCGTGGACAGGATGCTGGGCTCGATGGACCCTTGCTTTTTCCCCAGTGTGGCATTACTTATGTACTTATGATGAGTTGGCACTAATATTTGTATTAGTAATGTCATTCTTGTGATTTTCTCCTTTACTATAATGTCTGGTTTTCTTGCATTGAGCTTTTTTGTTTTATTTTTAACAAAGTGGAAATAGGAAACGTCCCGGGTGCTCACAGTTTCTTCATTCTTTATAATTCTGTCAGGTTCACGATCCAAGAAATGTTTCTATCAATCACTGAGATATTAGTTTCCAGCAATTAAAGCATACGCTTTCTTATTGTGCCTTTGCGCACAGGTCTTCTGACAGCAGCATATTACAAGCAACCACAAGAAGAGCATTTTGTGTCTAGGCTCCGTTCTAGATAGCACCAGCGTTTTTGCACTCAGTTGTTTTTATTCCATGCAACTTTGGAGGCAACGTTTGTATACGTCAATTTGAAGACCCCTGAGGAAGGCCTTTCCGGCCGAAACACGGACCGTGTAGGGTCCTAATAAAACTATTTTGGTGCTTTTACTATCGGTTTTCAGTCTGGTCCTTTTGGTTTCTTCCGCTCTTCTTGCGGTTGCTTGTGCATTTTGCGGGAGATTTGGACTCTCTTTGACTGAGCAGCATATTACAGCCAGAGATGAGAGGTGTAACCAGTGGTGTGCCGGAGCAGGCTCTCACAGGCTCGCAAGTGCCGGTTGTTAAGTTTTTAAGAATTTTGGGAGCCGGTTGTTAAAGTAGGGCTCTCCATGGCTACTTTAACAACTGGCTCCCAAAATGTGGGCTTCGGCCCCCTGCTGAATTCTCTTTTACTTTGCTGGTGGGGATGCTGAGCCCTGCCAGCCAAGTAAATAGACTACTGCTGCTCCCAGCTCCTTGTTTCCAGCTCTGGGCAGCAGGCTAGGACTTCTCAAGCATGTGAGAGAAGTTCCAGCATGCTGCTCAGAGCAAGACGTTGGGAGTGGTGGCAGTCCATTTATTGGCTGCCAGCAAAGGTATGCCTAGCGTGCCCACACGAAGGGAGGGAGGGAGGAGAGAGAGGCAAGTGTTGCTCCCCCCCTCCCCCCGGCCACCACTGGCCCTTCCAACTTCAAAGCTGGCTACATCTGGAGAAAGAGCCTGTTGTTAAAAATTTACCAGCACACCCCTGGGTGTAACCATTTCCAGTTTTGTGCTGCTACAGAATCTGCGTTTGACTGTTTTGTCACTTTTTCTGTGACAGCATAATCTATCCTGTTCCCCACAGTCCGGTGTTGCAATTATGTTTCTCATGTTTAGTAATATAGGGGGCCCTTTAACTAAGCTTCGGCAAGCGCTGCTGCACACTTATCGCAGCTTAAAATGGCTTACTATAGATGGTGAACGGAAGGAGCTGAACGCCACAAGACAGGATGTCAAAAACAGGCTCAGTTTATTAGCAAATCATCATGTCCATACAAACAAAAAAGGTAGTGTACCGTTGGTACACCAAAACATATAAATGACTGCACTGTTTTGGCAACACCTTTGCTTTCCTCAATGGTCCCATTATGAAGTAAATGTATTCTACCAAACAAACTCAAGATAGTCACTGAAAATGCTGAAAAGCCACAAACAATACGGACGGCGTCTTTACCATTAGAAGGTGCGAATTTGTTTGTATGGACACGATAATTTGCTAATAAACTGAGGCTGTTTCTTTGACATTCTGTCTTGTGCAGTGAGTTTTTTCTAGTGAAAAAGGTGCCGGTACTCAAAAGACAGGCCAACTTTCAGGGGTGGGGTGATCACTGAGGGACCCAACCCACAATAGTCAGGCCCCCTGCAACCAGTCACAGAACCTATGACAAGGCAGAACTGGTGTGTAGAGTCTGAGCTCTTTCATTAAAACTTGAGGACCATGGGTCAATTTTAGCGGACGATGGAAAAGGTGCCGGTACTCAATACCCCCAAGTACCCCCTCAAAAAAAGCCCTGGTCTTGTGGCATTTGGCTCCTTCTGTTCATTTTCTTTGTTGGACTTTTTTACGGAAGGATTTTTCCTTTTTTTTTTTTGTTTGTTTTACTGTAGGAGGTGCTCAGACGTCCAGCGGTAATTTCGCAATCTGCATGCGCAAACTGTACTAAAAAATATTTTAATTTTGATTATGGAGGGGGGAGTGTCTTGGGGGCAGAGAGTGGGCATTTCTACATTACCACACGCAGATTAGCGCAGGATTAGTGCGTGAGCCCCTACCGCTGATAAAATAGGTGACGGTGAGTTCTCACGCAGTAATATTTTTTAATGGCTGCATGCTAATGGCAACATAACGCATGGCCATGAATTACAAAAACAGAAAGTCTGCCATTTTACTGCTGCAGTAAAAATGGCCTTAGTTTGTGGGGAAAACATACATTATTATTATTTGTTACATTTGTATCCCACATTTTCCCACATATTTGCAGGCTCAATGTGGCTTACATAATACCGTGAAGGCATTTGCCAAGTCTAGTACGGGATAAGTACAAAATGTTGTAGTGGGATAGGGAAGATAAGATTCAATCAAGTTGGGTTTGAGGTGTAAGGGTTTGTTAATGTCCAATACGATCTTTGATAATAAGGGCACACTAAGGTCACTTTTCATCATAGCTTAGTAGAATGACCGCACACAGAGGTTCTTTTACAAAAGCAGGCTAGCGGTTTTAGGACACGCTAATCATTACCACGTGCTAAACGCTAGCGACGCCCATAGAAAATAGAAATATACGGGCAACTCTAAACTTTAGCGTGTGCTTATTTTTAGCATGCGCTAAAAACGCTATTGCGCCTTTGTAAACAGGACCCTCTAGAGACCAGGGAAGTAGCTAGAGTTGCACCTGCTGCTCTGTGCAGGTTACTCCCCTCTCTGTCCTTGTTTGAGGTTTGGGAGTGGAGGAGTGGCCTAGTGGTTAGAGCACCAGTCTTGAAATCCAGAGGTGGCCGGTTCAAATCCCACTGCTGCTCCTTGTGATCTTGGGCAAGTCACTTACTACTACTTAACATTTCTAGAGCCCTACTAGGGTTACACAGCACTGTACAAAAAAGCACTGACAAAGATTTGTGATAAAACAATTGAAAAAAAAATAAAAAGCAAACTGTATGGTGAGCTACACTCTGAATCCTACCTTTTCACACCCTCCTTTGGAAGCAGAGCTACACTTACACAATGCAGTGAACTCATGTAGTCCCCTTCTACAAAATGAGTCACCACAATTGTGTGTGGATCTGGGAAAGGAAGAGGAACTTAAAAATTTTTAAACAGCATCTTCTGTACAGAATGCAATAGATTTACACATATTAAGGGTAATTTTATAACAGGGCACAATGGAAAGGTGCCTACATTGGCACCTAGGTAGGTGTTATTTTATACAGAAAGGTAGGTGCCTACTTTCCCGTCATAAAATACTAGTGTAAGTCACCTAATGCATGCCTACATTGCAGGCACGGACGTTTATACCAGCCCTAGAGCTGGTTTACACTTTTGTGCCTATATTTTGCAAGTAAAAATCAATATCGCATAACCCAGCGTCTTACACATTCACACCACAAAGGAAAAGTCAAGACTTTGGTGGCGACTCGTTTCACAAGGGCAGCACCGCGCTTGGCTCACCTTGCCTCCTCACCGGTCTGAACGGACTTTCATTTAATTGAACTTCATTATTTATTTTAAATGATTATTTAATTTTTTTTCTTTTTCGTAATTATTTTAAAACTTCACTTAATAAATTGAGAAACCATCAACTGACATACGGCATGTTTCGCAAAAGCTGCATCAGGGACTGGTGGGTGTGAAAAGGTAGGATTCAGAGTTTAAGCTCACCATACAGTTTGCTTTTTATTTTTTTTTCTCTTGTTTTATCACAAATCTTTGTCAGTGCTTTTGGCACCTACTTTGAAGCACACTGGCGGGTTGCTGAGAGTGCACCAAAATGCCTCTCTCAAATGATGGAAGATGTAGGGGTGGCTCACCCCTAGTTAGCATGAAACAATTTCAACATGTAAGACTTTTGATCAGCCCTTGATTGCCAACAATGAAGGCCCGTTGCAGTGCATTCTAATACTGCAGATCCGAGCAGGGACTACAAATACCAGAATGCATAAGGATTTCATTTCAAAAAAGCAAGGCTGGCCAAAACCTTATCTCCCTCCTCAAATAGATTGTGTTTCACTGTCTGTCCTAAAAAGCCGAGCTCGCCTACTGCAAACAGCAATTATCCAAACCCCCTCCCCACAAAATGCCACTAACCAGACGGTCAATGGACAAAATCCATCCTCTCCCTATCAGCTGACTCCAAGGAAAGTGTTAAAGGCAGCAAAGACAACTTTCAAAGATGAAAAGGGAGATGGATTTCGCCCACTCGCTGCCTCTGCCCCAGTAATATCGGAAAAGGAACACTTACTGCCAGGAGCTCCGGTAACGCGCGATCCCGGAGCTCGAGTGAAGCGCGCTGCCCCCGGGCCCCGGGGAAGGGTGCGCAGATGCAGTTCCTACCGCTGTTTTTCCTGTCTCCCCGTCCCGCGGTGTGATACCCGTCTCCTAGGTAACCGAAGCCTCGGGGAAAGCACAGCGCTCAAGGAGCAGGTCACATGGTCACGTTCGAAACTAGCGATTGGGTTATAACAAAAAAAAAAACTAAAGCGGAAGCGCATCTGCAGGTAAGGGGGCGCACTGCACTGCACTTACGCTCTATGGTTACAGGTGGATTTTAACTCTTTATTTTAGCTACTTTTGCTTGTTGTGTCAAGTTCACATTAGAATCTACACTTGTCTTTTAGATTGTACACTTGCCTTTAGATTGTACACCTGTCTTTTAGATTGTAAGCTCCTTGAGCAGGGACTGTCCTTCCATGTTAAATTTGTACAGCGCTGCGTAACCCTAGTAGCGCTATAGAAATGTTAAGTAGTAGTAGTAGTAATCTACAGCACTACGGGCGGGTGGGGTTACGAACTGGATCCAGATTCACCGGACAGGCTTGATCCAGTCCTGCGTTTACCCCATTGTAGGGTTACGGTAGTTGCCCTAAGGCAGGGGTAGGCAACTACGGTCCTCGAGAGCCGCAGGCAGGTCAGGTTTTCAGGATATCCACAAAATGAATATGCATGAGATAGATTTGCATACCAAGGAGGCAGTGCTTGCAAATCTATCTCCTGCATATTCTTTGTGGCTATCCTGAAAACCTGACCTGCCTGCGGCTCTCGAGGACCGGAGTTGCTACTACTACTACTACTATTTAGCATTTCTATAGAGCTACAAGGGTTACCATATGGCTCCAGAAAAAGGAGGACGGATTGAGCCAGCCGAGTTTTACTTCCATTGCTTAAAGCAATGGAAGTAAAACCCGGCTGGCTCAATTACTAAATACGCAGCGCTGCACAAACATAGAAGACAGTCCCTGCTCAAAGAGCTTACAATCTAGTAGACAAAAAAATAAAGCCTACCCCTGCCCTAAGGCAAAAGAGGACACATGCCCCCCCCCGCTCCACCCCCTTGACACACCCCCACCCTGCCACTGCAGCCCCTGTCACACCCCTCCCCCTCTCCCCCCATGTATATCCCCCAATGTTCCAGCCTCCCTCCACCCCCATAACTCCATTCACTACCCCTCCCCTTCTCTCCTTTCCTGTACCTTAGTGTAGTGCGTTGGTGGTCTAGTGAACTCAGCGGGGCATGAAAGAGCCCCCTCTAGTCTATTTCGTTATTTGTAAATTTGCCATCCCTGCCTCTGTAGTTCAGACATCCCATTTAGTCCCCATTTTCTGCCTTATGTGCTAGCCCAAGCGGGTGTAGTTTCTGAAGGCTTTTCTTGCTTCACCATTCCCACTTGCTATGTTGTCTTTGATGCTACACTACCTACAATTAAGTGGGCACACGGCAAGGGTGAAAAAGTGCACGGATGAGAATGGTCTTGTTTTGAATGTGGTCACAACAGAAGTAATGATTGTTGGGAGAGAGGAGTTGGTAGAATGGCCAGAGAATGTTTGTTTGGCAGATATGATCATTCATTTGTTGGGGGTAATTTTAGACCATAAGCTTACGATGACGTCTCAGGCTGCT
Source organism: Microcaecilia unicolor (assembly GCF_901765095.1). Classification (NCBI taxonomy): domain Eukaryota; kingdom Metazoa; phylum Chordata; class Amphibia; order Gymnophiona; family Siphonopidae; genus Microcaecilia; species Microcaecilia unicolor. The sequence continues at coordinate 90,471,052 of NC_044043.1, read as the reverse complement.
AATGTTGTTCAGATAGCTTTTAAACAATTGCATATGGTATTTAGATTAAAACCCATGCTTCCTTTCGTGCAGCTCGACTACTGCAATGCCTTGTACGTTAAGTATGTTGGTTGTGAGTATCAAGGAACTGAAAGTAATCCAGAATGCTACTCTAAGAAAAATAGTAGGTCTGGCAAGGTTTGCCCATGTTACACCTGCTCTTAAGCAATTGGCATTGGCTTCCTGTTGCACAAAGGATTCAATTCAAGGTGTTGCCAGTTGTTTATCAGGTGCTGTTTGTTGCTGCCCCACTTTACTTGAAGCAAGCATTGAAGGTGTACTAGCCGAGGGTAGAGTCTGCTATGCATCACTCCACTGATGCAGTAATGCTACTGCGTCATACTGATATAAGAGCGTCAGCATTGTTTCAGCTGGAATTTCCTTATGGAATGGATTACCTGGCCAGCTTCGTCAATATTCTAATTTTATGCATTTTAAAAATTTTTTGAAAAACAAAACCTCTATGCAGTACTGGAGTTTGGTAACTGTACATGGATGTGTCATTTTATGATAGATACTATTCTGTTTTCCTGGGGAGGGGGGTTTCCATCGTTTTATTGTGAATGTTTTTTTTTAATGGAAACCATCTTGTCATAAGTGGTATACAAGTTTTTAAAATAAATATATAAAAGTTAGTTCTTATTCTACTAGCACTCTGCAATATACAGAATATAAAGTTATTCAGATATGACCTCCAGAAAGGATTTTTAAGACCAAGAGCATGGTTATTATAAAAAAAAAAAAATAAGAATAACCACACTGGGTTAGACCAATGGTCCATCTAGCCCAGTATCCTGCTTCCAGCAGTGACCAATCCAGGCCACAAGTACATGGCAGAAATCCAATTAGCAGCACCATGCCATGCTACCAATCCCAAGGCAAGCAGTGGCTTCCCGCATGTCCATTTCAATAAGAGCTATGGACTTTTCCTCCAGGAACTCATCCAGACCTTTTTAAACCGACATTACTACATGCTCTGGGAATGAATGCCGAAGCTTAACTATTCTTTGAGTAAAAAAAAGTTTCCTCATATTTGCTTTAGAAGTATTTCTGTGCAATTTCATCAAGTGTCCTCTGGTCTTTGAATGAGTGAAAAATTGACTCGCCTCCACACCACTCAGAATTTTGTTGACCTCAATTCTATCTCCCCCCCCCCCCCTCCCTCAACCGTCTCTTTTCCAAGTGAAGAGCCCTAGCCTCTTTAGCCTTTCCTCATAAGGAAGCAGTTCTTTCCCCCTCTATAATTTTGGATACTCTTCTTTGAACCTTTTCTAGTTATGCTATATCTTTTTTGAGATACAGTGACCAAAATTGAACACAATACTCAAAATGAGGTTGCATGATGGAGCAATACAGAGGTATTATATTTTTCATCTTATTTTGCATCCCTCCTCGCGGAAACAGGAAACTACGTCATAGTAAGGCAGGACACAGCGAATGAAGAGAAGTCTGGAGGACGTGAGCCTGGCGCTGCGACTTCAGGTTAAAAAAAAAAAAAAAAAAAAAAGATTTAAACATGTCACGGGGTGGCAGGAACAGAAAGCAGGGCTGTCGGCGAGCTAAGGGCGGGTAAGCGGGGCAGAGGTACTGGAACTCAACGGGGGCTTAAAAGGGGGCAGGTGGAGGCTGGGGCCAGTTACTAGACATGGAGGGGAGGATAGGGGCAAAGGAGAATTGCTGGACATGGAGGGGAGGGCAGAGGAGAAATGCTGGACACGGATGGAGGGGAGGGAAGACAGATGAAGTAGATGCACATGGATGGAATGGAGAGGAGAAATGCTGGACACAGATGGAGGGGAGGGAAGACAGATGAAGTAGATGCACATGGATGAAGTGGAGAGGGAGAGGAGGGAAGACAGATGAAGTAGATGCATATGGATTTAGGGGAGAGAGGAGAAATTCTGGACATGGATGGAGGGAAGGGGAGAGAGTGGAAGTGAGATGAACATGGATGGAGGGAGAGAGGAAAAATGCTGGACGTGGATGGAAAGAGGAAGGAGATGCATACTGACAAGATGAGGGAAAGGGAAAAGAAAAACTGCACATGGATGAATAAAATAGGCAAAAGCTGGATTCACTCTATGCCTCCTCCAGTCAAGTCCACAGAGGACCCAGCTTTTACCTATGGATGTAGGGCAATAAGAAGAAGAAAGGAGGAATGTAAAGAAATAAATGGAAAGGAAGCCCTGGAAACGGAGTTAAGGGAACAGATAGCAACAGAATCAGAGACTAGGATCAACATGATCAGAAAAACAATGGTAGAAAAAAATCATTTTATTTTAATTTTAGTGTTTGGAAGATGTCCAATTTGAGAATTTATATCTGCTGTTTTATTTTGCACTGGGTATAATAGAGCTGAAACAGCTTATAGAAATTATTTATAATGAAAAAAAAAATCACGTTATTTTTTTTTCTCCTATACTGGTATAGTATTTTCAATGATACTGCGTATATGCGCCACGGCTGGTATAAGGGGTGTGGCTACCATAGGGGCAGAGCCATAGATGGTGACCCCGCCCATAATGAATACCGGTACCTTTTTTTCCTACAAAAAAAAGCACTGATTAATGTGATGACACCCCTAAAGGATGCACACCATCTTCTGGATATTTTTCTATTCTTGTAGGAATGGGGTATTTATGATCCACGAAAAGATGGGTCAAACTTAAAAGTAACATTCTATTTATAATTTAGCTATCTTTATTCTCCTGCCAATCTGCCCGAGTAGAAAGATACCTTGTATCTGGGCCTCTCAACCTGTTTTTGTGACCACACCATCAGTCCAGTTTTAAGAACACACATTTTCAGCAGTATTAAATTTCATCTAATTTTTGGAATAGCCACAAGGAATGTGCATAAGATAGCTGGAGTACCCTTTGACTGGCTAATGAGGATGTCCAATCCATGCTAGCTGATGAGATTGGCTGCTGGAGCTGCCCCCGTAGGAACCATTGGCACTGCTCATGCGTATAAACTGAGCCTGAGCAAGGAGTACCACTGTCAGCGGCAGGAAGGGAGACCGCTAACTTCTTCGCCTACTGGGGCAGTACCGGCAGTGGATCTCATCAGCTGGTGGTTATTGAGCATCCCTACCAGCAAAAGGTAAGGAATGTACTGGGTGAGAGGTTGGGGAGAAATAGTTGTTGTTGTACCCCCCCCCCCTAAAAATACAATTCTGGCTACACCCCTGTAATGGAGGCTCCCTAAATGCAGGTTTGGGAAGGCCTGCCCCAGTTAGAACACACCCATATAAGATTCTCAAGTGTTGCCAACTGAAAAACTCCCAATATTCTATTCAGGACCTCAAATAATGCTTTTAGAAACTAATGTCAATGATCAACATTTATTATTATTATTTGTTGCATTTGTATCCCACATTTTCCCACCTATTTGCAGGCTCAATGTGGCTTACATAGTACCTTGGTGGCGGACGCCACTTCCTGTATGAGACATACAGAGTGGTAATTGATTCAAAGTACACGAGTTATAGAGTGAATTAAAGTGGTTAAGAGGAGAATTTAAGTGTCCAGGTTTGGTAGCAAGTTTCGTTGTGTTGCATGATTCGGGTGTTTAGGTTGGATCGTTATGGTATGCCTTCTTGAATAAATTGGTCTTAACAGTCCAACCCATTTTGACTGTACAGCCACTACAAGGTATAAAAGAGTAATTAATAAAATGAACAGCTACGAACAGTGTACTTAAACAGTCTCATATGGGGGAGTGTTTTCCAACCTCTCCCAGTGCAAGACACAGAGAAAAAGAAGTTTGCATCCACAACCTCTGCCCAAGAAGATTGTTTATTCACAGTTTTGGTATCAAAAGCAAAATCCCTTTGTTCAAGGCAAAAAAAAAAAGTTAAACATGTTATGTGTTTTTACATTAGAATTAGCTGGTTTTAACATTAAAAACATTCCATCATTACATTAATAAGGAATAACCTAAGACAGGCAGATCATTTTTTTTGCCCAGTCACAGAGAGCAACACAAATACCCACTTGCCCTACAGATGCTTTTCAGGCATGTTCCTTTCTGTTATAAACTGGATAGAGGCTCAGGGAACCAGCAGGTCCTTGCACACAACTGTTTACCTTTGTAATACCCAGAACGCTGTACCCAGTGGTAGAAATGTAGAAAACTTAGATGCCAGTCCAAAAATTTTCTTACACCACTAACAGCAAGATAAAAAAACAAAGCAAAACAAAAAAACACACAGAAAACATCAAGAATTACTTTGTCCTTTTTCAGGTTAGTATTTTTTTTTCTGCTTTTTCTCAATTTTAGAAACCAAAAGCAAATTTTAGATATCTAGGTTGTCCTAACTCATTGGATTTTTCCAGGTATGTAGCTATAGCTGTCGGAAGATCCTCTTTCAAGTAGCATGGCATGCTAAATTGGTTCCTCCCATCTAGGAACACTGCATCGCACCTCCACAACATGCCAAGACTCAGATTTTCCATTTCCTCAGCAGTCATACCACAGGATCTGTGTCCATTTGTACAGCTAAATGTTTTCAGCATCGTATAACAACAGGTTTGGGTGTTTAACACTAAACAGAGCAAGCATCACCATGATCACATGAAACAGATTCTGGCAGGTGACCAACAAAGCCGATATACGATAGAGCAAGGATAGGCAACCTTGACCCTCAAGGGCCACAACCCAGTTACATTTTCAGGATTTCCTCAACTATGTATAATATCTATTTACATACAATGGCTGCAGTGAATGCAAATAGATCTCATGCATATTCATTGGGGAAATCCTGAAAACCCCCAATTGGGTGGCGGCCCTCAAGCACCAAAGGTTGCTCACCCCTGTGATAGAATATCTTTCAGCAAGCATTAGCAGCTCTTACCTGTACTGATATTTATCTTTTAATATTACAAGTGATTAATTTCCCACATTTGAATTTTTGGATTATTGTTCAAAATAGTGCCAAATACAGTTAAAGATAAGAATTTAATCTCATGTAAAAATGTGTAAAAAAAAAGTCTCTGATGCTAGTTATTTATATGACTTCTTGCTAAATATATACCATGAGGTTAAAAGTCTCCTTGTATTTCTCTTCCCTAGAGCAAACATTTCAGATTTTAAATAAATCTAATCCAGTTAGCCTGTGTTTCCAGTTGCATTTTGGATAATATTGCAAGACAAAAAGTCCCTTGTGGCATTTGCTTTTGGACTTACCAGTTGCCAAACTATATAAAAACAGTCTCTCTCCTCTTTCCTTGATCTCACTGAAGTTTCACAATGACCACAAAATAGAAAAAAGTTTAACCATAAAACACTTAGAGGGGGATTGGGTGCACTCAGGGTGGTGTGGCCGTAGGCTGTAAGTTCTCAAATCGTTTGTCGTCATATTGCGGAGGAGGAGTCAAGGGCTCTATAGTTGTCTGAAAAGAGCTGTTTTTATCTGCTAGCTTTAATCTGAAGTCCTTTATGTGAAGTTTATCTGATTTTATTCTCCTGACTTTGAAAGATCTGAGTGCTCTTCCCAGGCGGGAGCTCTGCCTTCTTGCTGGTTTCCCCTTGTTTGCATCTGCTTTTGTGCTGGCTGTTGGCATGTCACCATCAAGCTCATTCAGAGACTCGTAGGAAGGGAGGGACATGCTCATCCTACCATTTCTGTCCAAATTAGTCCCTTCTGCAGCTCCATAGTCTGCTCCCATAACTTCTTCATATGACGGAATGGTGTACCTGCTTGCATTTTCACCATCTTCCCGACTGTGGAAGAAGAAACACAAATTTCCATAAAAACAAATCATTTCCATATAATTGTCTACATACTGTACAATATGAAGAACATTATAATTCTGGGTAGCGGCCTGTTCGGTCCTTGTAATGCTAGCATTCACCGTCAGAGTTAGATTCCTTCCACCACCCCCAAACATTTTTTTCCTTCATGCAATAACGTTACCTTCTCTCAAGATAGTATGTCAGTCAAGAGCTAAAAAAGGAGTCTGCTCCAACACTGAACACCGTGGTGCAACTCCTATGACACAAGGCACTGCCAACGTAGTAACAGCATTCACCTTCCCTCCGTCAAGAACATCACCCAATAACCCCACTGGGCTTCCACCAAGCAAGAGAACTAAAGCAGTGTCCTGCACACCATGGCTAGGGCAGAGTCTAATGTGACCAGCTGACAATATGAATTTATAGCTGTACTCTTTATTTCTCACACAGGGTATCACCATTTGCTTAAATGTGAGCTAGTAGCAGGACAAACCAACCAGTAGTCAAATCAAAACATCATTCTGATTCTTTGCAGTTTGACTATTACTAGGGCTCATTACAAACTGTGCAATGTCTTGAGCATTTGATCATTTGCTGGTGTCCTTTTTCCACTGCATGTGCACAGAGAGTTAAGTACATAATGTTTAGTGGACTCCATTAGTTCCTATGTAATAAAGTTGCCGGGTTGTGCATTCCAGATCTGCTTAGCTTCTCTCTCCCCCCCCCCCCCCCCCCATTGATGTCACCACCAGTCTCTCATACTCTCTCTCTCCTTCAATAAAGCAGTAGGTACAGCTCTCTTCCTCCTCCAAGAAGATTCCTCCTCCTCCTCTCATCCTCAGGTGGTGAAGGAACAAGAAACCATAACTTTCATCCCCATTACCCTGTCCTCCTTATGGAAACGAGAGTTAAGCCATATGGTACTGGTTCCCACTTTAAAGCACTGGAAACTAGAAAACAAGATTTCCTTTAAGATGGGGCGACTACAAATCTCATGAGGCAGTGGGCTGTAAGCTCACAGGATCAGGCTGGAAGAAACCTGGGAGGAGATCCTTGACTCAGCAGGTCTCACCCTCACTAAATTACTAGGGCTGGTGGTGTTTACTGCCAACTACCCTGACAGATGCAGTAATTAGCAGTTATATTGCTGAGGAATTTTAAAATAAGCCTTTCCCTAGACAAGAATGCAGAGGGGAACACAAACCCTCAGGGGAAAAGACAGAGGAACAGGGAGCCACAGAAAGGGAGAGCAAAGGAAAGTTTCTCCAAGGAGGAGGGCTAGAGTTACAGTTCCCCTTCTAGCCTTCTACTTGGCAGGTAGTCCCCTATGGCCATGAAAGAGAGGAGACTGAGAGGCATATTTTCAAAGCACTTAGCCTCCCAAAGTTCCATAGAAACCTATGGAACTTAGCCTCCCAAAGTGCTTTGAAAATATGCCTCTGAGTCTACCCTGGAGCAGGCAGTGGTGCTTTAGGGAATTCAATGGGGAAATCCCTGAAACTAAAAAAAAAAAAAATTCAGCAGGAAAGTTTACCTCATAAAAACACTGATACACACCTACTAATTACACCCTTTAAAGAGAAAGCTAATTAGCAGGAAATTAAACATCTTTAAATTTACATTTCATAAACACCTATGATCAGAAGCCTTAACAGAAGAAAAAAAAAACCTCTCAGATGCCTGACTTACTCTGATATATATGTATATCAACATTTACTGACAAGTGACAACAAAATGTTTAAAAGCAAAACATAAGGCATGTGGTAATCATGGTTAGATTAAAAAAAAAAAAAAAAGAATTATCAGAGATCAGTTAAGGATAATGGCTTTGATTTTTTTAGTTCACATTACAACCACAATAAGGAAAGAGGCTGCTTTTATGAAAAAGCTGTCTGGGGTAAAAAGTTCACATTTAGAAATGTGCAAAGATTTTGAATGAAATATTAACGGATCCCCATTACAAATGTTCTGGCAGTGCTGATGGTGCGTCACTTGGCCATTACGACACTTGCTGGGCAGCTGAGTCAGAAGACCTTGAGCCTACTGGCTTTCAGCACACCCAAAGCAGGTAGTAATGGAGCATGAGGTGTGGCCTAATGATTAACTGCAAGTTAACATCCTCTTGCAAATCAGCAAGTTTACAGAAGGTGTTGGTTTATTCACACCACTGGGCTAATGCCAGATCAGGGATATTGAGCTAGTTATTTTATTATACATTGTTTTTAATTCTGCAATCCAAATGTTTTCTGGGACTCACATTAATCCATTTGTATTAATACAGAACAGAAAGCCACATAACACGCAGAGTTGTAATTTTACAAAACCAGAACTGGCTCAATGGCCCTGAAAAACTGCAGTTAACTGTGAGGTATTGTTTATATCCTATCTTCCCCCTCATCATACGAGGAGGCAGTGAAAGAACCCCCTCCATAAAATTAATCTGTCCCGAATAAACCAAAAACTGCAGTCCTCTCCATAGGAAGCTGTATGTAGAGCACAAAAGGGAAATGGGACTTGATATACCGCCTTTCTGAGGTTTTTGCAACTACATTCAAAGCGGTTTACATATATTCAGGTACTTATTTTGTACCAGGGGCAATGGAGGGTTAAGTGACTTGCCCAGAGTCACAAGGAGCTGTAGTGGGAATCGGACCCAGTTCCCCTGGATCAAAGTCCGCTGCACTAACCACTAGGCTACTCCTCCACTTGCAACATTCCATGTAGAAGCCTGCCCTTGCAGATCAGCAATGCGGCCGCGCAGGCTTCTGTTTCTGCGAGTCTGACGTCCTGTACATATGTGCAGGACGTCAGACTCACAGAAACAGAAGCCTGCGCGGCCGCATTGCTAATCTGCAAGGGCAGGCTTCTACATGGAATGTTGCTAGTGGAATAGCAACATTAACATTCCGTGTAGAATCTCAAATAGTAGCAACAGAATCTCAATAGTAGCAACATTCCATGTAGAATCTCAAATAGGGAAAGGGAAATGGGACTTGATATACCGCCTTTCTGAGGTTATTGCAACTACATTCAAAGCGGTTTACATATATTCAGGTACTTATTTTGTACCAGGAGCAATGGAGAGTTAAGTGACTTGCCCAGAGTCATAAGGAGCTGCAGTGGGAATTGAACTCAGTTCCCCAGGATCAAAGTCCACTGCACTAACCACTAGGCTACTCCTCCAAGAAGTCTGACGTCACCCTTTAAAGTACTGATAAAAATGGCTCAGTAGTAAGGAGTTCAACACTAGTCAGTTACTTCTTCAGGTGTCAGACAGCTACCAGAAACTTGTTCAAAAAAATGTTAAAACCAAATAGAGGGTCTTATGGACCAAATTGGCACACCATATAGAATGAGAGGGGATGGTGTATTCTCACTATCCATGAGCCACACAAGCGTCAAAGTCAAGACATTAGATGTTCTTGTCCATATAAGCGTGCAGGAAGAGACACTACACTCCGTTTGGTCATCTGTATAGCTTTCAAGGCACCATAAACCTTATCAGGTAGAAGCACTTGTAACGCTGTACTTTAGACAGCGAGTTATCACCATGGTTCACTTGAATCCAGTGAACATGAGGATATTCCATCTTGAGTTCCTGTGATTAGATCATCAGGCATAACATGTATTCATTCGTTCATGCATGATTTGTGCCTTCTCCAATCAAAAGCTCAAAGCAAGGTAAATTTCACAAATAGCTTCTGGGATTAGAAAACGATTTCATAAGATAAGGGATCTGATATTATAGAGAGGAAATTTTTTACTGGTGGTCAGTTGGTCAAAAACATTACATTTACGACATTGCCAACATCAGGACATTAAAGTGAAATGTTAAAAGTCCTAATAAAAATACAGACAAAATAACTGGTTTGGTCAGGCAGGCTGAAATAATGGAATCAACTAGCAGCTGGCCTGTTTAACAGGCTGCAAGTTCTGTGATAATAGAGTCCTCATAGAAATGCAGCTTCTCATATAGTGGGGTCAATCGGTGGGGATGGGGGGTAGGAAGAGACTTCAGGCAACACCCATGATATTACGGGCTACTGTAGCTAGACATGGAAAAAAAAAAAAAAAAAAGACAGGAGGTATCTTGCATGCTTATCTGCCTAGCATAGGGGTTTCTCAACCCAATGCTCAGGACACACCTAGCCAGTCAGATTTTTTTCAGCATATCCACAATGAATATTCACGAGTACGAAAAGAACTCAAATGAAAATTGCAGGTCTACTGTTAGTAATTTGTAACCTATCATTAAAATCATCAATGCTATTTAAAGATTGACGTTACATTGGCCACTTCCCAATTTTGTTTTTTTAAAAGGGTTCCAGGAGTAATCTGGGAAATGACAGACTGGTAAACCTGATGGTAGGAACTGTTATAAAACAACAAAATTACTGAACACAGACCAACATGGTTTAATGGGACAGAGTCAACATGGATTAAGCCAAGACGTCTTGCCTCACTCTTCGCTCATTAACAGATAATAGATTGGTCTTATCTAGAGCCAGGTGGGAATCAACCCGCATGTCTGCTTTTTATTTTCTCTCTCCTTCGTTGTGGAATTCTTTACCACAACTGATTAGACTAGAAAAATCATAAGTGTTGCCATACTGGGACAGACCAAAAGGTCCATCAAGCCCAGCATCCTGTTTCCAATAGTGGCTAATCCAGGTCACAAATACCTGGCTAGATCCTTTTTTTGGTACAGCACTGAAAACATTGTCAATTAGCTTTAGTCATCTAAAAGTTATTTTAGAGGGTAGGCAGCACAGGTTCCTAAATAATTGCGAAGAGGTTTGTGAGTTATATTATGAATTACTTACGAGTTGCCTGTTTTTGTTGTTCTCTGGAATGGATGTTTTTTTCTTTCCTATCTTTTAATGGCGTTCCCAATTGCATTTAACTGTTTAATTTTATTGTATTACTCTGTAAACTGTTCTGACTTGCTTGGCAATAAGTGACAGTATAGCAAAACAAAACAAAACAAATAAAACGATAAACAATAATTTGCTTCTGTTTTGGAAGGCGCAAACAATGTGGATAAAGGTGAGCCAGCTGATGTGTACCTACATCCAGTGCCGTAGCGGGGGCGGCTGGCACCCGGGGCGGGTCGCCGCCGCGCCCCCCCCCCCCCCCCCGGAGCACATTGTAACTTACTTTGGCAGCGAGGGGCAGGCGGGAGGACCGATCCACCCCCGAGCTCACGTCACTGGGAGCTGCGTTGGCACCATTGGTTCCTTGCTCTCTGTTCCGGGGCAGAGGGAGCAAGGAACTAACGGAGACGACACCCCCCCCCCCAGCGGTGTGCACCCGGGGCGGACCGCCCCACTGCCCCCCCCTTCCTACGCCACTGCCTACATCTTCAAAAAGCTTTTGACAAAGTCCCTCATGCGAGAGACTCTTGAAAAAATTAAAAAGCCATCAGATAGGAAGCAATGTTCTGTAGGCTGGGAACTGGTTAAAAGATTGTGTGGTCAGTTCTATCAATAAAAGGAAGGTGCACGCATTCTGAAAACCCACCTGGCTAGGTGTGCCCCAAGTACTGGGTTGAGAATCATTACTCTATGGGCAGCTGGGATATACTCTTAGCAACTTAACTGGGAGACATCTATGGGTTTGCAGATCTTTTTTCTATCGACTGTTAGGTTACTACATAAGTGGTCACACAGATCTAGGGGTGAAAAAATTTAGGAAAAAAAAAAGTTAGCTACCATCCTGTCACGTAACGTCTTAGCGTTACCCCTAGCATCCACTTGGGATTAACCCTGTGGCCACCTGGAGAGTGTGGTACAACTCTGCCCAGGCCCACCTGCACCCCTACACTGGCATACCCTCCACCCGCCTGCTGGGTCCCGCTTGCCCCCTGGACAAGTTTTCCCACCTGCAAGTTATTTTCCCGGTGGTTTCTAGGGGCACTGGGGCCACAATCTTAAAGGGTCCCACAGTTCCCAGAAAACACCCATTTCCAGGGCGGGACACGACAGAGAGGCTTCCAAGCAGCTGAAAAGGAGCAGCGTGCCTTTCAGCAGTGCAATGCTAAAGGCAAAGTCAGAGGGCCCAGGAGGGGCAGGTAGAAGGAGGGAAGGAAGAGAGGTGTTTGAGAGAGCGACAGATGCTGGAAATAGGGGATGGAAAAAACAAGGGAGATGGTGCCCAATGAAAAGAAGAGAAGGAAACTAGGCAGACTTGAAAAGGAGGAAGAAAAATGTTAGATGTGAGACAGATGCAAGGCAGGGAGTGAAGAAAGGAGGAGAGATGAAAAAAAAAAATAGTGAATAGACAGGAGGCCCTGGAAGCAGAGCAGAACTGTGCTGGAAACACAGGGAAGCAGAACCAGAGACAGAGAATGAGATCATTGGAAAGAAAAAAAAATCACCAAGAGTAAAATAAATGATTTTATTTTTAGTTTAGTAATTGAAATATGTCAGTTTTGAGACTTTACGTCTGCCATCTATATATTGCACTGTACAGGCGGAAATGTGAGGGGGCACTTTATGCAACTACATTTTTAATCGATGTACAGCCCTAACATTTAAACTAAACCTCAAAAAATATATCCATCATCTATCTAAACTCCTGTTATAGGTTCCACCTCCACTTACCTCCTATATCAGTGTTCTTCACTGCCACGCTCCCGCCCCCCCCCCCCCCCCCCCACCCACCCTGGAGCAGGGCCTGGGACAGAGCCACCACTCGGGCCCCCCTTAGCTTTCTGCATCTGCTCCTCCCTCCGTCTACCACTCTCCTGGCTCCTGTGTGCTGGGACCCGGGTTAGAGTTAACGCAATCACCCGGGTCACAACGCACTGGAGCAGGAGAGACACAGACTAAGGGAGCAGAACCTTCTGGTGCTGGGCCCGGGGAATCATCCCCCCCCCCCCCCCCCCGAGAAATTCATCAAGGCTCTGTTTACTACATAACAGGCAAACTACTGCACAACACCTTAACTCCTAAAAACAGGCTTAGCCACAGCTGCGTTAACTGCGTGTTAACCCCCGCATTCTATACAGTGCGACTTAAGTTGTGTGTGCAAAATTCTAGATTTACATGTTAACAAGCCAATTAGCATTGATAATTTCCAATTATTGATACTAACTGGCATTAATTAGAATTTACACACACACACAACTATAAGCGTATTCTGTAACCTGATGTGTATAAGTTCTAACTCGCATAGTTGAAAAGCGGGCGTGGAATAGGCAGGTCATGGACATTTCACATATCTATCCGCGTTATAAAATACACCCAGGATAAACTGGACAAAGTCTGAAGCACCGTCGTTTTGGCAATGGCGCAACAGGTGGCATGCACTGCTGTTAGTCGAGCTCCGAGAGTCTTATTTCAAACCTAAAACACAACGTAAATTTTATCTAGTATGGGTGTCATACATTAATATTCTGGCCCCTAGGGTCTGCAGTTCTATCATCAATCGGTTGGGCCTGGACTTGGGGATGTAATTTGGAGGGATTGAATTCACTAGAGAGGTAGTATCCAATTTTAATAATGGAGAAATTAGAAGCCGCCTGGAATGGGGGTAGATGGGAGGGAGAGGAATATGGAGGTTTTAGTAGGGTAGGTGAGGGGAATACAGGGAGCGGGGATAGCGAAAGAGTTATGGATACGATAAGGGTACTACGTATAGATAAGAGGGGGGTAAAAACGTAAAATGTGATGACTGTTGGCTAAGCAGTGTTTACAAGCTGTTAATTTGTTGGTTGTAATATTACACTGATGTTATTGTGGCGATTTAGATATGTATTAATGACTTGTCATCAATAAAAAATGTTGAAAAATAAAATACACCCGGTCTGCTCCTCATTTAGGCGTCGGCATTTAAGTTTTACTCGGCTAACTGCCCGCAACTAAATTTAGTCACGTGGATGGGAGCCCCAAAATGTTTGTGAAGCCTCATGACCATCAATACACCAGTTGCTCCTATATGCTGGCTTCACGGTTTCCGCTCATGGGCCAGCAATGGGATCTTGTGATGTAGTAGATTAGCACAGCTGGCCCATAAAGTTTGCAACTGCTTGTAATACCAACATTTGGGAGGGGGCAGACTTGAGAGCAGGGGGTGCAGCTGGTTCAGTGAGGATCCTCTCCCCATATCACTATTAGACCCCCCCTCCCCAAAATTATTAAATCATGTTCTAGAGTGATCCAAATAGACTCACCTCTCTTCCCGAGCTGGACGTCTAGCTGGAGAATCTTGGGAGCTTCTGGAGTTCACATCACTGTGACTTTCTTGTTTTTTCCTCTGTCGGACATTGAGGCATACAGCTAGCAATATCAGGAAAAGTCCTGACCCAATCAGCACATAAGCCACTGGAAACTGTGTCTTTTTCTCCGTTTCCCCTCCATTTCCCATTTCTCCATTGTGTTCTGGCTTGCTACCATTTCCTTGAGATTGGTTATTGCCGAGTCCTGGCACCAGAGTCCAAGCTGCCATTACAACACCAATGATGAGCATTCCTATCCCTATGGCAGTTAGAGCATACTGAGATCCACTGGATTTTGACTGGGCCATTATGACCACTAATGGTGAGCAGCTAGTTAGGCTTAAGACTCAATTTGATTTTCAATCTTCTCATTCATATCAACGTGATAGTCCGAGTTCACAATATATCCAAATTGTTTGAGAAGTCCAACCATTGTCAGAGCTCTGAAAGACAAATGATGAACATCTTTATTACCAAACTTCTGTACTACTATCTAAAAATACAAGACCTCGAAGTTTAAATATTACACACGCACACTTTCTTTTTCACACCAAAACAAATTTTGATGGACAGATTTAAGAGGTTCATTCATCGATAAAACTGAGCACACATTAATGCAGTTTAGCAGCTACAAAACAGCCTCTCTCCTTCTGCCTCCAGTCACTCCATCAGCAACTCAACTCTGAACAAGGAGCACTCCCTTTCTCAATGGCTTTTAACCTGAAAACATTCTCTGCACAATTATATCACCTGATGCCAAACATGAAGAGACACTGACGTGTAATCTTCTCCAGTCTTGTTTTGAAATAGAGTACCTGGTTTTGTTAATGGCAGATATTGAAGCTTTCCTGTTAGATAGGCCAGTTCCAGGGACCCCAACTCTGCCCCTCCCAGTGAAATCAATGCAGGTCATAACAATAGAACTCCAATGAGAAGCCTACTCCAACTCCAGGCTATCTCAAGATGTCCCTTTAGTGAAACTCTTTACACACACCCAATAATACGTTTCGTCAAAAACGACTATCATGGATTCAGGTGACATCATCCAACTTTATACTTGTAAACTTCAAAGTTGCCAGGCTGCCGACCTAAAAGGCACTGCATGTACATACTCAAGTTGGATGATGCCACCTGAGTCCTTGATTCAGTCATTTTTGACAAAACCTGTGGTTGGGCGTATGTAAAGCGTTTCACTAAGGGGCATCTCAGGACAGTCTGGATTTGCAGTAGGCTTCTCATTGGAGTTCTACGGACATGAAAGTTTGTTGGAATGTGCAAACAGAATGACACATTATCACAAAATTGAAATGACCTGATGAAAGAGATGAAGTTATGTTCACTTGGTGTCTAAAGCAATAGACGAAATGTGTGTGAATAATTAGTCTGAGGGTATTTCATAAACAATTATAAAAAAATATTTTATATTAAAAAAAAATCAATTTGAAAGATCCAAATGTTTTTATTATGCCCAACATAGCATTAGCTTCTATACTGGTTTGTTATATTTTGGGCATGATTTCACAGCATGCATTTACACTATTGGGGAAGTTAAATTATTCACAACTGAGGACATGTGAACATGTGTGGAGATATTTCTAATAAGTTTATTACCGAATTCACGACATGGTAATGGATCAATGATTGTGGCGAATGCTGTGCAACTAAACGGTTGCTGGTTCTATTCTCTCCCTGCCACACCTTTTGATGGTCCATCATAATGTATTTTATGGTTAATAGATAAAAGCATTGCTGAATATAAACCATGTTTTGCAGTAACACCATCCCTCCCAATATTCAGCTGGCATCGGGCTGCATGGTAACTGGAAGAGTGGCCTAGTGGTTAGGGTGGTGGACTTTGGTCCTGGGGAACTGGGTTCAATTCCCACTGCAGGCACAGGCAGCTCCTTGTGACTCTGGGCAAGTCTCCATTGCCCCATGTAAGCCGCATTGAGCCTGCCATGAGTGGGAAAGCGCAGGGTACAAATGTAACAAAAATAAAACAGATACTACTGGAGATTCTACATGGAATGTTGCTACTACTGGAGATTCTACATGGAATGTTGCTATTCCACTAGCAACATTCCATGTAGAAGGCTGCGCAGGGTTCGGTTTCTGTGAGTCTGACGTCCTGCACGTACTCACAGAAGCAGAAGCCTGCGCGGCCACATTGGTGATCTGCAAGGGCCGACTTCTACATGGAATGTTGCTAGTGGAATAGCAACATTCCATGTAGAATCTCAAATAGTAGCAACAGTGGAGGAGTGGCCTAGTGGTTAGGGTGGTGGACTCTGGTCCTGAGGAACTGAGTTCAATTTCCACTTCAGGCACAGGCAGCTCCTTGTGACTCTAGGCAAGTCACTTAACCCTCCATTGCCCCAGGTACAAATAAGTACCTATATATAATATGTAAGCCACATTGAACCTGCTATGAATGGGCAAGTGTGGGGTACAAATGTAACAAAAATAAAATAAAATACCGGTAGTCAGACTGGATATTCAATGCCGATGCATTGAATATCCAGTTTCACTTCTGACCGTGGCAATTTAACCAGTTAAGCTGACAGTCAGCACTAACCGGTTAAGCGCTCAGTGGTAAAAAAAAAAATAGGCTGTATAAATAGGCCTATTCTAACTGCTAAACATAGCCAGTTTGGCGCTAATATCCACGCCAAATCGGCTATGTCGCATTCTAGAGCCGGTTAGTGGCTAACCGCAGATATTCTGCAGGAAATAACGTTTTATCTCCAGCAGTTAGGTGCTAAAACAGGCCATGGATGTTCATGGATAAAATGGTGTGGTATCCATGTTAGTCCACTTTTAAAGGTAATAAATAGAAATAAAAATTAATAAAAAGGAAGATAAGAGGATATCTTTTTTTTTTTTTTAATTGAATTAATTAGGATGCTCATGAAACGGAATTCATTCTGACAACTTTATGCCTCACAACATTTCTGAAATATGCAAGTTCAGGGCGGCGACCTAAATCAGATTATTACTCTTTGTGGGGGGCGGTGCTCCTGTTCTGCGTTTGTGCTGCAAATGGAGAAAGGTTTATTTATTTGTATCCCACATTTTCCCACCTATTGCATCATTTTGTCAATAAACCAGGGGAAAGGAAAAAAATGAAAGGTAACAGTACTGCCTGCTTCATCAGTATGAGAGCAACGATGCTGGGGCTCGGAATGAACGAGTCCATTAAATTTTACATGAAAAAGATCCTGATGCGGCTGAAAGCTCTGTCGGACCCTTATGCTGTAAGATGGTGACTGAGCTCTGCACATGATCAGAGGCTGTTCCACTACAGGTGGCCCCGATAAAATGTCACCCGTTCCAGCGCTCCCCTGCATCAAACTGCACACTAGCTTTGCCGGACAGCCCGAAGTCCCTGGCATATTCGGATGCTGCGCCGAACCCGAAGATGTGCTGCCGCTGACCGTTTCCTTCCGTGTCCCACAGGATTCCCGGCTTGCACGCACTGTGACACTGTGATGCTGGCTGGTGGGTCCCACTTTGGCAAAACCGCTTAACTGCCTCTGTAAATCAAATAAAACTCCACAGATGACGAGCTTATTCCAGTATCAGATTACTTGTACCGTGTCAGTCCATCTTAGGGTCCAAATTTCATCAACTCCTTCAGAAATCGAGTGAAACGCCACTGCGCCTGGCACCTGTTGGAGGAACGCTCTAGTTGTGTAACAAAAAAAAATAGTTTTGAATCTACGCTAAGTTAAACTCCCGATGACGCTTTTGCGAAACAAATCGACTGCATCGGGTTTGACGCCAGCTTAAATTGCTGAAAGATTCAACAGGAATTTAAGAGTGCTGTAAAGCAGAACCACCCACAGAAGTGGATATCATTTAGAGGATTTAAGTACATCACTCGATTTCTGAAAGAGTTGATGAATATTGGACCCAGAGATGGACTGACATTGTCCAAATAATCTTGATACTGGAATAAGCCAGTCATCTGTGGAGTTTTATTTGATTTACAGTTACGACCAGCAAGTTCTGTTCAAGTCATCTATGGACGGATTTATTATTGTGAGACATTTATAAGAACTGGATTCTATGGCATGTAACTAAAAAAATTTAAGTTGCTGTACAGCAAATGCAAAAATTTTAATTTGCTGTATAATGAGTGCAATATATCAGTATGTCCATATGCGACAGCATTTTAGTATGGATAAAGGGTGAATGGTTGTGACAGTGTGTATGAATGGATTTGATATAAATCAGTAAGGGGAAACAGTATTTGAATTATTATATAAAGGATTTTTTCTTTTTTTTTACAAGATATAATTTTGAAAGCAAATAAAAGTTGTAAATAAAAGAAGCTTTGTAGTTACTTCTTTAGGGTGGTAATAAATATGCATGAGATACATTTGTATACAATGCAGGTACTATCCATGCAAATCTCTCTCATGCATATTTCATTAGGGATATGGCCCTGTTTACAGGCTTGAAGCCTGAACTCCACCATCCCCGAATAATCACTGAACTTCCAGCTTTATCAGGAAATAGTTCACCAGCTAAAGAAATATAACACAGCCAACCGTGACACCCTGACCCAGCCCCTTTTGCAGTATGAACCTAAATTAATACATATTACCACATATGCTCTGTTAATTAAATGGGAACTGACCACAGCCTTATTGAAAAGACATGATTTTTTTTTTTTTTTTTAAGACATAGCCCAAAGGGGAAAGGGACTTGATATACTGCCTTTCTGAAGTTTTTGCAACTACATTCAAAGCGGTTTACATATATTCAGGTACTTATTTTGTACCAGGGGCAATGGAGGGTTAAGTGACTTGCCCAGAGTCACAAGGAGCTGCAGTGGGAATTGAACTCAGTTCCCCAGTATCAAAGTCCGCTGCACTAACCACTAGGCTACTCCTCCACTAGCAACATTCCATGTAGAAGCCTGCCCTTGCAGATCAGCAACACGGGCCACACAGGCTTCTGTTTCTGTGAGTCTGACGTTCTGCACGTACATTCCATGTAGAATCTCAAATAGTAGCAACAGAATCTCAATAGTAGCAACATTCCATCTAGAATCTCCAATAGGGAAAGGGAAATGGGACTTGATATACTGCCTTTCTGTGGTATTTTGCAACTACATTCAAAGCGGTTTACATATATTCAGGTACTTATTTTGTACCAGGGGCAATGGAGAGTTAAGTGACTTGCCCAGAATCACAAGGAGCGGCAGTTGGAATTGAACCCAGTTCCCTAGGATCAAAGTCCACTGCATTAACCACTAGGCTACTCCTCTGCCAAGCCAACCTGTAAGCTCTTAAAAAGCTACAAATACATCCAGTCCACCGCCAGAAGCAAGACTGACCAATGCGCCAGATGCTATACCCATGATGCTCCCACTACGCAGCAAGGTGCATCCAACTCAGATGCAGTGAACCCATTTGCACCAAACCATAACTTGATGAATTAGCGCTGCTCCAATCACCCAGGTTTAAGCATTCCTGTCCTCCAAGCTGCAACATGCATGGAACAGAAAAAAATAGCAAGCAAAGCAAGGTGTGGGCAGGAGGGTAGGTTTCTCCCATTCACCTCCTTGGGGACAAAGAAGGCTCTTTCAGCAAACTTGTGGGCTTTAAGCCCAAGATTCTAGACCCTCCCTTCCCAGTAGGGAACCCAGCTTCGCATGAAAGCTCTCTTCCGGTCACAAGGACTCTCTATTTGCAGCTCCCCTCCCCCACAGCCAGGGCATGGATGCACAGCACACATGGATGCATGACGCCATGTTAAGGTCAGCTCCGTGAACTCAGGCCCTCACCTTGTCACATAACTGTATAATTGTCACACAACATATTAAGCTATAAGGTAAGCCATATTGTAGAAAATCTTTGACATCATGTCTATGTTTAGGGTTACCATATGGCTCCAGAAAAAGGAGGACGCATCGATCCAGTCCGGGTTTTGCTTCAATTGAAAGCAATGGAAGTAAAACCCAGACTGGCTCAGGTGTATCATTAGTATTATGCTACCATTGTAGTATATCTATTGTATTTGAACTCCAGTGCTGTTAAATGTGTATATTTTTTTTATACTGTTTCACTGTATTTATTTATTGCATTTGTATCCCACATTTTCCTACCTATTTGCAGGCTCAATGTGGCTTACATAGTCTTGTTAACATTGTCATTCCAGGATATCAGATACAGTTAGTACTGTGCAGAGATTAAGTAAGGGAAGAGAGAATAAGGAAGGGAGTGATTAGGGTAGTTATAGAAGGTGGGCTTTCATAACTGAGTGGGTTGGTGAGGTGGATTAGTGAGGTTATCGGTTCTCATTGTAGGCTTTGTTATTAGGTTTCAGTTTACTGTTTTCAAAGTTTACCTCATTTATCATATTTAGCTTATTCTTGGTTATTTTATTATTGTTATGCTGTGACAAAATTGTAAGTTTTATGTTAAACTGTACCTGCTGTACACCGCCTTGGGTGAATCTCTTCATAAAAGGCAGTTAATAAATCCCAAATAAATATTTGCATTCTCTTTTGTAAAAGTCTGTTGTATTTGACTTCCTTCCAGGACATACTCTTGGTTTTTTAAATTCACATGGTCAATCCCCTGAAGCTTTTTTTTTTTTTTTTTTAATTTTAAACTCTGAGATTTTACACAGCTCAGTGAAGAGACAGGCATAAGCACAGAATTGGTGAATTACATAGCCTAAGGGCTTAATTTGTAGACAAATAAGTGAAACTGTAGAGCCAGAAAGGTGGGTTTGGGCAGCAGCAATAGGAGACGAGAGGCTGGATTAGGGAGCAGAACAACCATCCAGCCTCACCTTCTCCCCTCCTCTTCCCTGCAAGTTTCCTTAAAGGGAGGGTCTAGAGATCCTACTTTTAGTCAACAACCTTCCTGAACCCTTATGCCAAGCCCCCTCCCTGCCCGTCTTCAAGTCTTTGCTTAAAGCCCACCTCTTCAATGCTGCGTTCGGCACCTAACCCTTACCGTTCAGTGAATCCAGACTGCCCCAATTTGACTGCCCCCATTCGGACCGACCGTTCACTTGTCTATTAGATTGTAAGCTCTTTGAGCAGGGACTGTCTCTCTTTGTTAAATTGTACAGCGCTGCTTAACCCTAGTAGCGCTCTAGCCATACAGGAAAGTGGAAAAAAAGTGCCATTTGAAAAAAAGATAAAAGGATAAGAACTTCCTTCCATTGCTCCTAAGGCCCCTCTTCCCCCCCCCCCCCCCCCCGGGCTAATTCTTTCTATCAGAGATTCAGGACAATACTAAGCTATCTTATTTGAGAGGGGCAATGGAAGAGACAGAATCAGTACAAAGCAATAGGTGTCAAACAGAGTGGACAACATGAAAAAAGATCTGAAGAAGCTGGAAGAATGGTCTAACGTTTGGCAATTAAAATTCAATGCGAAGAAATGCAAAGTGATGCACTTAGGGAATAGAAACCCTCGGGAGATGTATGTGTTAGGCGGGGAGAATCTGATAGGTACGGACAGGGAGAGGGATCTTGGGGTAATAGTATCTGAGGATCTGAAGGCGACGAAACAGTGTGACAAGGCGGTGGCCGTAGCTAGAAGATTGCTAGGCTGTATAGGGAGAGGTGTGACCAGCAGAAGAAGGGAGGTTTTAATGCCCCTGTATAAGACGTTGGTGAGGCCCCACCTGGAGTACTGTGTTCAGTTTTGGAGGCCGTACTTTGCGAAGGATGTCAAAAAAATGGAAGCGGTGCAAAGAAAAGCTACGAGGATGGTATGGGATTTGCGTTCCAAAACGTATGAAGAGAGACTTGCTGACCGGTTCATGTATACCCTGGAGGAAAGGAGGAACAGGGGTGATATGATACAGACATTCAAATATTTGAAAGGTATTAATCCGCAAACGAATCTTTTCCGGAGATGGGAAGGCGGTAGAACGAGAGGACATGAAATGAGATTGAAGGGGGGGCAGACTCAGGAAAGATGTCAGGAAGTATTTTTTCACGGAGAGGGTGGTGGATGCTTGGAATGCCCTCCCGCGGGAGGTGGTGGCGATGAAAACGGTAACGGAATTCAAACATGCGTGGGATGTGCATAAAGGAATCCTGTGCAGAAGGAATGGATCCTCAGAAGCTTAGCTACAATTGGGTGGCAGAGCAGGTGGGGGGAAGAGGGGTTGGTGGTTGGGAGGCGAGGATAGGGGAGGGCTGACTTATACTGTCTGTACCAGAGCCGGTGATGGGAGGCAGGAAAAACTGCTGGGCAGACTTATACGGTCTGTGCCCTGAGAAAGACAGGTACAAATCAAGGTAAGGTATACACATGAGTTTATCTTGGGCAGACTGGATGGACCGTGCAGGTCTTTTTCTGCCGTCATCTACTAAGTTACTATGTAAACAGAAGGAACAGCAGAGGCAGTGAAAACTGGAAAAACAAACCAAAAAAAAAAGCTATGGAGGGGGGGAAGCAAGGGTATGGCTAGCGCTTGAGGGATTACCAATCACCTCCTTCTCTTACCTACAGTGCAATTTCTCTCAGATTCAGGTCAATGTAATATACCATCTACATAGCAAAAAGGCAAAGCAGTTTACAAAGTTGGGGGAGCCAAATTAGCAAGCATTGATAAAATATATGACAGCAACTCATGGGTCCACCCCATAGGACCGGAACAATGGGAATATAGACAAAGCAAAGATTCATTCAACTGCTTTGCTTGATATAACTATTACAATAGGCATCGATTATATTTTAGTACGCACAGTTTAAGAACCACTTCAATGCAGAAAAGTATGCCTGAAATGCTTAAATACAAACAAGTTTGGTACAACACACACCACGGTATAGCACACCCTGTTAACAGACAACACCTTCTTCAAAACAAATACTAATCTCCCTCTCTAGCCAGGCAGCTTTTGCTATAAAGCAAGTAACCTCTATTATTACACTTACCCTGAACACAAAATGTTCTCCTTACTGAAAAATGTGTTGTCTTCCGTCTACAGTTTAGTCCTGAAGGGCTGATGATCAAAAGCAAACGTAGGCACTAGAGGCCATTAGCCCCAGACTAGCACCTGCGTTTACCAGCATCCAACAGTCGGAGCCTGTGAGTGCATGTAATAAAGGAGTTTCCCAGCTCTGAATGCTAATTGCATGCAAATGCATGCTAAACAGGGGAATTAATATTCCTCCCCAATACTCAGGGGGGCAGCGCACCAAACAAAGGCACTGCTCCCGCAGCAAACCCTATGCCAGCTCAGAGCTGGCCTTAGGGTTTGCCAGGGCATTAGGAAGGAATGAGGAGATGCATTTGTATGCTTATAGGCCCCCCCACCCAACCCCCAAACAGGGGCTGGAGGTCCCCACAAAATACCCCCCACCAATAAATACCTGGCCAGCCCCCGGGTGGGTAGGGGGGGGGGAGACTAGTAGAGGTCCCATTGGACCAAACAGTTGTTGGGGCTTGTTTGTTTGTTTTGGTTTTTTTAATTGTTGGGGGTGGGAGGGTCTGGTCTTAAGAGGTCTGGGCCTTTTTTTTTTTTTTTTTTTTTTTGACAGCCCGTACCTGTCAAATCTCTTTTGCAAGAGGATTGTGCCCAAGTGCATGGCCAGGCACAGTCCTCCCACAGAAGTCCCCCAATGTTTGCATCTTATTAGTGCTGATCATAGGAAAGTTAATTCCCTCCTTGTTGTTCTGTTAGTATTCTTTCCCCGCGCTATTTGGAACAGCGTGGGGAACTGATCATTGGTGCCTGAACTAGGTGATGCTTTACCCAATAAAGCATAGTCACTGGATGAGAGAGCTAAATTCAATCATTTTAAAAACAATGAACTACAGCTCAGCTTCACAAATTGGCAATAATGTGCATGCCTAGTATCTTGGACTTTAAACCCTGCTTAGCTTCTGATATAATACCTGGATAGAATCCAACCTAGCAATAGTAGATGCTCCAGGAAACACAGGAGAAGCACTGCCCCCTGTGAGAAACTCAGGCATAGGAGCTAACTTTTCAAACTTATTGGGGGGTGCTAAGCCCAGTGGAAATAATCCTTCCTCGGACACATACAAGGAATGTTCTCAATATTGGGGGTGATCAAGCACCCACAGCACCCACAGAGTTGGCTCCTATGAACTCAGGTGTTTCTTTTGGATAAAATATTAGAGGGACACTATCCCCAGTGAGTCTGTCTCCTCTTGAAATAGGTTATCTGCTACCAACAGTTGATCCCATGACATTGAAGTTGAATTAAAAAGGTGACTTGCAGTGACAAAGGAGAGCAACTAAAGAGCTCCTCAGTACACTGCTTTGGGCAGACATTAGATGGTTTTGGGGGAAAAAAATAACACAAGTTTTCTCAGAGTGAACAGTGTTCTCTGGAGCACCCAGTACTGGTAGGTTGAATTCCATCCAGGTGGGGTCAGCTCTGGTCAGCAGACAGGTAGAAACTTTGCTATTTAAGCCACAGGATCCAAATCACAGTTTATATGTATAAAACCGAGTTAAAGGTCAGAAACTGATATGGCATTTTTGTTTCTTCAGCCAAGTACTCCCTCCGTATACCTTGAGTACATTATCGGAGAACTTGGCACAAACAAGGCTTATGGTTAGAGAAAGGACATCCTACGCTTCTGGTTATATTTTGAGGTTATATCATATATTCCGCTACCTTCCAGACGGATTCTAAGTGGATCACAGTATAAAACCTACATAATTTACAGTAATTTAGTATAAATGAAAAAAAAAAAAAGGGTTAAATACCTATTTTATAAACCGTTCTACTGAAACTTCTTAAAAAAAAGTCTTAAGAACTTTTCAAAAAGTAAGATGTGTCTTATTTTAGCCAAAGCATTTACTTGTAGTTTAAATGATAAACTTTGAATCCAAAATAACCCCTAGCATTTTAGAATGATCTTCAATTAATAGTTCCTCGCCAGACTCTTAAATCCAAATGTTTCCTAGGCGACAAATCATATGGTCCAAACCACGCTATTTTCATCCAGGAATCAGTTTAACTATTATATCCTTTATCAGGACCAAAGTATCTTCAAATTTCTCCAATACTGTACACAACAAAAATATGCCATCGGCACATGAGAAAACCAAACGCTGACAAACATCTCGCATCTTATTTAAATAATAAACAGCATTGGCGTGGGGAACCTGAGGGACCCCCACAAACTGTTTGCCACTCCAATGATGTATTTATTTCCTTCTTTACCCTATACGATCTCTTCTGCAAAAATTCTCAAAACCAGTTCCAAACTGTTCCCTCAACTCCTAGCTCGCTCAGTCTACTCAACAATTGCCCATGATCAACTACATGAAATGCCACCGAGCTATCAAACTACAGCATAATCATTTGTTTCCCTCTACTTACATATATCTTTAATTCCTTCATCTCCAACAGCAACGTTTATATACTATGAAATGATCTAAAACCATGTTGTGAGGAAAGTTGAAGGACGTGTAACAGGAGAGCAAATAAAGCATTCACATATTGGAGACTTTTTCAGCATGAAACAGTTTTGTTAGTCCATGCCAAAGGGGATTTGAGAAGGGTTCCCAGTGATTGAGATCACAGCCTTAAACACTGATGTGGCTTAAGAACAGCCATGGTCCATCTAGCTCAGTAGCCTGTTTTCCAACAGTTGCCAAGCCATGTCACAGGGACATGGCAGAAACCCAAATAGTGGCAACATTCCATGCTACCAATCCCAGGGCAAGCAATAATAGACTATGGACTTTTCCTCCAGGAACTTGTCCAAACCTTTTTTTTAAACCCAGATATGCTAACTGCTGTTACTACATCCTCCGACAAAGAGTTCCAGTGCTTAACTATTCGTTGAGTGAAAAAAATATTTACTCCTATTTGTTTTAAAATTATTTCCATGTAACTTCCTTCAGTGTCCCCTAGAGAAGGCCAGAATTAAGAACCGATGAAGGCAGTGGGCAGGACTCCCTCAATTCACTTAGAAGCTGACTGTAAACAGCTAGGGTTGACCAGGAAACTCCTAATTATTACCCTTTAAGAGGTGGGGGCGTGGAGTTCACCTGCAGGATCTTTGTACCTTAGGAAGCTGGGGTCATTACTCCACCCAGGGTTTCATAGTACACCAACTGGGGCAAAGGAAAAAGAAGTCCGCTTTCCCAAGCGGCAGTATAACTTCCTATCAAGGGGACAGTGAGCAAGGAGGGGTGGGGTCTTCTCCCCACCAAGACACTGTGCAGGAATTTGCTGCTAAAGACAGATGCTGGACATATAGATCTTGAAAGCTTGAGGTTCCCCGAAACAGTAGCATAGCCAGAAGTCTATTTAGGGTGGGGACTAGGGCATTAAACACAGCAACTGATAGTGTCATGTAGGATTATATATTCTAGTTAGTAATTCCATTAATTGTTTCATAAGCAACTTATAAAAACTTCCCAATACAGTGCACTCCCATTTACGCACATTTCGGATAAGAACACACTCCATTTACCTGCCTTCGAATGCTCCAATCCCCAATATTTCCATTCTAACAGTTTTGGTTTGACACACCAATGATAAGAGCACACTCTGTTTAAATGCAATGCATTGAGAGTTGACCTAACTTACAAGACATGGAAAATGACTGGTTTAGAAAACATTGAGTCAGCTGGTGAAAGATGAAAACTTGTGGATTTTGAAAATGTTGCTGAGCAATGTGGGCTGGGACAATTTACTTATTTATTTTTTTTTAACATAGTATCCCACATTTCCCCACCTATTTGCAGGCTCAATGTGGCTTACATAGATCCGTAAATGGTGAATACCAGTTCCGGAGAAGAGAAATACATAGTTACGGTAGAGGATACAGAGTGATTTTGGTTACAGGAAGGAAAGTTTAACTTATAACAAGAATTGAAAGGTATTAGGTTAATTTCGTTCGTAAAAGATTAACTTGAACAATTAGGAACATTAAAACTACAAATCAAGATACTTTAGCAAAAAACAATTAAGGCTTAATGAATACATTTGCATAGGTACAATTGTTAATTGGCATTTAGGATGGATTATTATTGTATGCTTTCTTAAATAAATAGGTTTTCAATAATTTACAGAAATTCACTAAGTTGTGGGTTATTTTTATGGATTTTGGGATCAATCTTCTTATACGAAGGCTGCATATTTGTGGAGAGCCTGGCATGAATTACAATTGGAGGAAACCCTTCTCAAAGAAAAGAAGTGATGAAGGTGAATAGTGGCAGAGGAAGCACAACTAGATTTTATGAAGCACTATTGTTGCAAACCTCCTATCCTGTTAAATTGCTAAATGAGCAGAGATCTTAGGGTGCATTATGAACCTAGAGAATAGGAAACCACTTAAGGACTTATTGTAGGTCTCCATGGCTAGGAACTTGGTACAGAATGGGTATGAAATGTTCAATGGTATTACACACCTGTACGTCTTAAATCTATTTATGGGTCAAGCTACTGATCAGTGTTTGGTACATTGTGGTGCTCACGACAATATGGGGCCCATATATCAAGTGGTTGAAACATAACCTGTTGTTTCTTAATATACTCCCCGATAATTGCTTAGATATACTCACTTTTGATAGACATTAGGTGTCAAATAGTGGGGGTTGAGGAGAGGATTATTTTTTTTGTTGGTTAAGGCACATACTGAAAGCACAGTATGTCCTTTCTATTGGATTATTGCTTTTGCTTGTTTTTCCTTTATTATGCTACAAAAACCATGATTTTGTACATTCCCAGTTTATTTTATTTATTGCATTTGTATCCCACATTTTCCCACCTATTTGCAGGCTCAAAGTGGCTTACAGAGTGTGGTTATGACATAATCATTTTGTGATAACAGGTTGGCTGTTCTGGTAATCTTTTAATCTTTTTTTTCCTTTATGTAATCCGCATTGAACTGTGAAAGCTACTGATGAATAGAAGACTTAACGTAATGTAAAATAAAAATTGTAAAAAAATGCAATGTATTGGCTGGCTTATTCAGCATCACCACTCCATTTAGGTGCACTCTCCAAAGGAAATGGCAGTGAATCAGCACCCTCCCTCATTCAGTCCCAATCTTCGTGATGTACAAATGCCATGTGACACCAGGCAGCTGCACATCGCAACACTGTCAGCCAATGAGGGAGAGAGAGAGGTAGCCCCACCAACCTCATTGGCTCCCAGTTTCACGATGTTCAACTGTCATGCTGTGCAATTCTTCACAATTTTCGCACTGCCATTAAGACTGTTTCTTTGGCCCTGTACTCATGAAAATGCAATTATGTCTCTAAGCTTGCTCTTCTGACCTAGTCCAAGGGCAATATGTGCCCACTTCACCTGTAGGTTTTAACTCGGTCGTCTCCACCTTTGCCGAGGTTAAAGCAGAGCCATAGATTTGCTGAATCAGTGCTATATAAACATACTTCTTTCTTTTTTGGTGGTACCCCTCTGAGTTTCTAATTACAGTGTCTCTCTTCAATTTTATACTATAAGTCACTCTGGACTCCTTGTGTTGCACATTCTGCTCTGGAGACCATTCAGAGAGACAACAGCTGAGGAACAGTAGGACTATCTCCAAGTCCTCAGATTAGAGCTCAGCAATCCAAGTTTGCACGTTAGTTTTAAACGTTTTCAGCTCAGTAAACCACTTGCACCTTGCAGAAACTGTGCTTGCCGGCAACCTGTTCTTCTCCGGCAGCTCAACACCCTCTCTTGGTCTACATGCATCTCCACTCGCCATCTTGCTCACCATCTTCCCTATTTTTTTTGTAGGCAAAGGCCAGGTCATCACTCATTCCTTTGTACTCTGTTGGCACTGGCAGAATGTCTTAACCACTTCTAGCTTGAGGGGAAGTTTATTTCTTCAAAATTTTCACCATTCATTTTTTTTTTTTGGGGGGGGGGGGGGGGGGGGGGGGATTTTATTTAGGCTGCCTGGAGCTTACCAGTTAAGCAGCCATATAGTTGGATGTCATCACTGATGTCCCAAATATTTAGCCACTGGGAAGCTTGCCAGGTGCCCTTGGCCTGGATTGGCCGCTGTCGTGGACAGGATGCTGGGCTCAATGGAACCTTGGTTTTTTCCCATTGTGGCTTTACTTATGTACTAGGAGTGGCCTAGTGGTTAGAGTGGTGGACTTTGGTCCTGGGGAACTGGGTTCAATTCCCACTTCAGGCACAGGCAGCTCCTTGTGACTCTGGGCAAGTCACTTAACCCTGCATTGCCCCAGGTACAAATAAGTACCTATATATAATATGTAAGCCACATTGAACCTGCTATGAGTGGGAAAGCACGGGGTACAAATGTAAGAAAAAAATGGCTTGAAAAGGGAAGTGATGGTTTCTCCATTTATCTTTGCTGTGTTTGTGAATGTCATTATCAAAAAATTATTAGTTAAAAAAGGGTAAATTCTACAAAGCCAGACAATGCATGTAAATGAACAAGATACAATTCCTATGAGGACCCATTCAATTTTGGATGTCTATAATTGCTTGTGTGACAAATCATCACAGCATCAAACAGATTTAAATCACTGACCCCAGTCTAATGTTAATTTGAAGAAAGGAGATAATTGACAATGTATTTTTTTTAAACCCCATGGTTTGGTATTCCAATTAAATAATACCCAACAGCTATATTTCAGATTACAAACACACCCGTCCTCCAAAGATGTGTCATAAAAATAAACAACGTTATTAAAGAACTTTTGAAATCAGCTGCAAGCTTCCAAAGGCCAATTTCACAAGATTTTCCTCTTCAGAAGCTTACAGAACAGTTTAAAGGCTTTAAGATAAAAAAAAACTGCTGATGAAGAGAAAGCCATCTGAGACAAGTATGGTACACAAACACAGCTGTGTCACTGACATTTTCCTTTGTCTAATTTAAATATCTGTACGGTTACATCTAAAGATATAATAGCAGTATGGTGGTCAAAGACACCTCAATGGCTCTTGACTGAGGATTTGACCTGACTACATGAACACCTACCTGCCTTTTCACTAGAACTTCTAGATGGAAAAATTACATCTTACCTGATCATTTTCTTTCCCTTACTCCTATCAGACCAGTCCAGGACAAATGGGCTATGTCCATTAACAGATGAAGACAGAGAAAAAAATATAGTTCCAAGTACTTACATCTCTGAAAGATGTTACAAACTGGAATGCTCAGTATTTCAAATAGCCAAGCAATGGAGTACATAAGTGTTCCAGATGATTACACTGAAAGACTAGAGTCACTGAGATTATAAAAAGAAGTAATGAGGCTTAAACTCAACTGGCATGCAGGTATTACACCGAGTCAGGAGATGGGAGACAGTCATATGCAAAATGAAAAGATAGAGGAAGTTCCCCTAACAACTAAAGGAAAGAAAATTATCAGGTAAGAATTTTTCCTTCCTTTTCATCCATACCAGACCAGTCCAGAACAAATGGAAAGTAGCAAAGCAGTGTCCCAATTAGTAGTAATAATATCAGAACTTATCACCCGCTCTAGTCTTCCAGTTCAAAGTGGTTAACAGAAGATGATACTGGTTATAACCAGGAAATACAATAGTAAAGAAGGCAAAGGAACAAATTCTGGAAACAAATGGATAAGTGAAGGTAGCACCTAAGTAGGGTTTGTTTGGGGCCGCTCAATAACCAAAAAAATGAGGAAGATCTCGACTTCCCTGGGGCAAAGGGTGCAAGGTGAATTCCCTGCCATCTTAATCAGCTTTGACACAGAGAAAGCTGTGATCAGGTCCTACTGGAAGTCCTTTACACCACCTTAGATAAACATGGGTTAATGGTCAGCTTGTATCCATGATCAGGGCTCTTTATTCTCCCCCCAGGGCAAAACATTTGGTTAATGGCACTGAATCAGTTTTCCCAATACTGTGGGGCATAAGGCAGGGCTGACCACTTATCCCCCTCTGTTTTTTATATTAACACTAGACTCTTCTGTTTAATATTAGGAAACCCAAACTGAGGTTCCATTTCATGCTCGGTGGCTCGGGGGGGGGGGGGGGGAGGAGGCCGGATATGCCAAACTTTAAGATGTACAATCACGCTTGCTTGCTGAGACACATTAGAGATTAGATGCTTATGAAGTGTCATTTTACTCTTACTGATATGGAAAAGGCCTTCTATGCAGTGGCGTAGCCACAGGTGGGCCGGGGCCCACCCACTTAGGGCTCAGGCCCATCCAACAGTAGCACATGGTAATGAAAATGCTGCTCTCCACAACACTGGCACCTTTATATGCTCAGTTTTCAGCGCATGCCTGCTGCAGACTACCAAGGTGGAGACTGGAGAGAAGCATTTTCCCACCAGCTGAGATATTGTTTTGATGTGGGGGTGGAGGAGAGAACATTTGGTGCCCACCCACTTCTTGCCTAGGCCCACCCAAAATCTGCTGTCTGGCTACGCCCCTGCTTCTATGCTCCTTACAATTTTTACTTTTTGCTTCACATTCCAGGTGCCCAACCTCCCCAGCGTTTTAAGAAGAGTATAGTCCTGAACTCATTGTAGAATGTGTGGAGAGGGCTCATTCAGGCTAGGGGTTGGGGGGACCTGCTGGTCGCCGACCAACTTTCATTGAGAGGGAATGTAGCTTTTGAACCTGAGATGGACAATCCTGCCTTTTGGAGGCCGTACCTTGCGAAGGATATAAAAAGAATTGAAGCGGTGCAAAGAAAAGCTACGAGAATGGTATGGGATTTGCATTACAAGACATATGAGGAGAGACTTGATGACCTGAACATGTATACTCTGGAAGAAAGGAGAAACCGGGGTGATATGATACAGACGTTCAAATATTTGAAAAGTATTAATCTGCAAACAAACCTTTTCCGGAGATGCGAAGGAGGTAGAACGAGAGGACATGAAATGAGATTGAAGGGGGGCAGACTCAAAAAAAATGGCAGGAAGTATTTTTTCAGAGAGAGAGAGTAGTGGATGCTTGGAATGCCCTCCCACGGGAGGTGGTGGAAATGAAAACGGTAACAGAATTCAAACACGCGTGGGACAAACATAAAGGAATCCTGTTCTGAAGGAATGGATCCTAAGGAGCTTAGCCGAGATTGGGTGGCAGAGCCGGTGGCGGGGATAGTGCTGGGCAGACTTACATGGTCTGTGCCCTGAAAAGGACAGGTACAAATCAAGGTAAGGTATACACAAAAAGTAGCACACATGAGTTTATCTTGTTGGGCAGACTGGATGGACCATGCAGGTCTTTTTCTGCCGTCATCTACTATGTTACTATGTTTGTGGAATGGGAAAGAAGTGGTATCACCTTACTGGAAAACCTTTTAACCAAGGATGGTAACCATAGCTTTTGAGAACCTTCAGCAATGTATAGATGTTACGTATGGGAATAGGTTTGCTTACTGCCAGGTTCAACACTATACTGCCTCTCTGGCCAAGGAATCAGATTAGCAGGGGATGGGAGTATAGCTAAGGGAATTCTTTAATGATATTTTCAGAGCATGAGATCTCTATGTCTGGAATTCATAAGGCCTTGACAAAATTAAATGTGGGAAGAGTTTAGGGGTGGTACAGCAAAAAGGTGCTAGAGATCTTAACACTGGATTAGATGATTGGGATGTGTTGGCAAATATTAAGGGCATACCAGAGCTCATAATGATGGTGTGGCTTCAGGAATATCGTTTCCAGGTACTTCATAGGGTTTATTTTACTCAAAAACATTATCAGTTGGGTAGGGTTCAGTCCCTTATCTGTCTTAAATGCAAAGGGGAGGACAACACTTTATGTCACTGACTTGTCCAATGATGCAATCCTTTTGGGCTAGATTGGCGAGATATATGGCCTCAATTTCGGATGTTTTGGGCTCAGTAGAACAATTGGTATTGAATAAACTGGGTTCTTTTAAGGCGAAAGATAAGAGGTGGAGAACGCTTTTATTTTGTAAAATGTATACTACAATACTGGACATCTGATCCTCCAGCTTGTTGGCACTGGAAAAATCAACTACACTGTCTCACAAGTTGGGAATTGAGAGATGATAGAGGATTTTCCCCCAAGTCATCTTGACAATGACTTATGGCCTTTTCTTTTAGGAAGTTATCAAAACCTTTTTAAAATTCTAAGCTAAGCTAACTGCTTTTTACCATATTCTCTGGCAATTAATTCCAGAGTTCAATTGCATGTCGAGTAAAGACATTTTCTCCAGTTTTAAATTTCCTACTTAAAAGATTCATTGCATGTCCCCCAGTCATAGTATTTTTGAAAGAGTAAACAAGTGATTTGTGTCTACCTATTCCACTCATTATTTTATAGATCTCTATCATATCTCCCCTCAGCTGTCTCTTCTCCAAGCTGAAGAGCCCTAACCACTTCAGTCTTTCCCGTCCCCTTTTATCATTTTCATTGCCCTTCTAAATTCTACTATATCTTTTTAGAGACGTGGTGACCAGAATTGCACACAGTTTTCAAGGTGTGGGTGCCACCATGGAGCGATACAAAGGCTTTATAACATTCTCATTTTTACTTCCCATTCCTTTCCTAATACTACTTAACATTCTATTTGCTTTCTTAAGCCACCGCTGCACACCGAGTAGAGGGTTTCAAAGTATCATCAACAATGAGACCTAGATGCTTTTCCTTGTTGATGACTCCTAATGCGGAACTCTGCATCAAGTAGCAATAGTTTGGGTTCCATATGTATCACTTTGCACTTGCTCACATTATACGTCATCTGCCATTTGGATGCCCAATCTCGTAAGGTCCTCTTGCAATTTTTCACAATCCTCTTTGCAATTTAACAACTTTAAATAACTTTGTATCATCAGCAAATTTAATTACCTTACTAGTTATTCCCCTCTCTAGATGTTAATGCTTTAACATCTGTATTTTTTTTTTCAATAAATCAATACAAAAAAAATTGTTTTAAACTAATTACTTTTGTCATTCATTCTGGCAATTCCAAGACCCATTGTTGATTCAACAGAGTACAATGCTTTAAACACGTGCTGTTTTTCCCA
This sequence comes from Microcaecilia unicolor, assembly GCF_901765095.1. Lineage (NCBI taxonomy): Eukaryota > Metazoa > Chordata > Amphibia > Gymnophiona > Siphonopidae > Microcaecilia > Microcaecilia unicolor. Next base: position 90,437,130 of record NC_044043.1, on the reverse strand, counting down.
TGCTTATTCTATGCCCCGTTACTCCAGTCTCTGTCAGTCTCCACCACCCTAGTCAGATGTGGCTTCTCAATCTACCTCCTTAAGTTAAGAGTAGGCTAAAAAGCAGTCCAGCACCCTGAAGATAGCAACACTTATCTCAATCACCCACACTCTTCCAATTTAATGATTGGTCAAACCTTCTAGGCTCCATGCTCAGTCTGTCTGAGATGAATCCAGGGATTGTATTTCACTGATGAAGCAGTGTTAGGTGCTCCTGTTTCCCTACCGATACCTACGTTTTATATTGATTCAGTTCCAACCAGGTACCAACAGCAACAGGCATAACCCTTATGAGCTGCACTGAGATCTCAAGGACAATTTTATATCAGCAAAACACCACTTTGCACAAGAGGACATTTAAATATTCCCTATGAGAACAAACCTGAAATCACAGATGTCAGGTGGCAAATCACAGATTCATAAGATAAGAGAGTATTGCTGTGTAACCACAACTGTACAGTATGCACAGATGAGTATCAGCACAATGACCTTAATCCACACCAACACACCAATTTGTGCAAAAAAAAACATTAGAAGATATCCTTGTCATATCACTGGATTTAAACTGAAAAACCATCTGCAAAACCAGTGAGCAGCAGCAAGGTATACACTGGCATGCAAAAGCGTGTGTGTGGACAAGTACAAAAACAACTTTCAACTTTCATTTTACAAGTTCCTCACCAGGGAACAATAGGGGATTCAGTTTTGGGTATCCTCCAGAAAGGCATTCAAATGTTAGAAGAAAGAAGCCACCAAGCCAAGAAAAGCATTTTCGTGCTAGAGCTAATTTAAACGTAGAACAGAACTTCCCAAAATGTCCCTGGGGATCCCACAGGGTTTCCACAATGAATACGCATATGTTGAGTCTCCAATATCATTTAGTTATGGTGCCCTCCAAGCAGTGGCGTAGCCATGGGTGGGCCTGGGTGGGCTGGGGCCCACCCACTTTGGGGTCAGGCCCACCCAAAATCAGTGCTCCGTAGGTGAGGCTGGCGGGGATCCACAAGTCCCGCCAGCCAAATATCTCCTCCCGGCAGAAAGAGCACTTACACCCTAGTCAACCAGCAGTGTCGCTGAGTTTGCATGCTTACGCAGAGCCTGGCCATGTGAGCAGCTTTCTGTGACATTACCACCAGCTGTGCAGGATGTAAGTATTCATTCTACTGGGAGGTGGTCTTCAGGTAGTGGGGCTTGCAGATCCCCACCAGCTCATGTATTTCTTTTGGTTTGATTAGGGAAGAAATTAACACCAGTGAGGTCAAAGGCGAGTGGGGAGAGCACCGGAGGAGGGTGGAGAAGAGATGAGTTTTTTGGCCCACCCTCTTTGGGCTCAGGCCCACCCTAAATTTGCCGTCTGGCTACGCTCTTGCCCCCAAGTCTGATTTGGGAAGCCCTGATGTAGGGAGATGGTGATTTGCTTATAAAGACATTGTTCATGCGGCACCCCGTTATAATAATAGACCATACCAAAAAAAACCGACAAAACAGACTATGAAAAAAAAAAAAAAGTCCCAAAAAAACCCATAACAAAAGGAACCCAAGACAAAATAAGATTGTTAATCTCTCTCAGTAATTTACCCTTGAAATTCATACCATTGAAAAGTAAATCTATTTCAACAAGCCCTTTTGTCAGGAGTCTATTTTGTCTGGGACTTTTATGTCGAGAACTTTTATGTCTGGAACTTTTTTTGTCTGGTTTCTTTTGACCGGGTGGTACCCATTCATGCACATACCTTACAAGTAATCTTTGTAAAAGGGCAGCATCCACTAACAGAGTGGTGAAATTATTGAACATTTTGCCATTAAAGGCAGTCTTGGAAAAAATATCAATATGCCCCCCCCCCAAAAAAAAAAAAAAGATAAAGCTGAACAGAATACATTTTTTTTTGTTACATTTGTACCCCGTGCTTTCCCACTCATGGCAGGCTCAATGCAGCTTACATGGGGCAATGGAGGGTTAAGTGACTTGCCCAGAGTCACAAGGAGCTGCCTGTGCCTGAAGTGGGAATCAAACTCAGTTCCTCAGGACCAAAGTCCACCACCCTAACCACTAGGCCACTCCTTCACTGTTGCTACTATTTGAGATTCTACATGGAATGTTGCTATTCCACTAGCAACATTCCATGTAGAAGTCGGCCCTTGCAGATCACCAATGTGGCTGCGCAGGCTTCTGCAGACTCACAGAAGCAGAAGCCTGCGCAGCCTTCTACATGGAATGTTGCTAGTGGAATAGCAACATTCCATGTAGAATCTCCAATAGTAGCAACATTCCATGTAGAATCTCCAATAGTATCTATTTTATTTTTGTTACATTTGTACCCTGCGCTTTCCCACTCATGGCAGGCTCAATGTGACTTACATGGAGCAATGGAGGGTTAAGTGACTTGCCCAGAGTCACAAGGAGCTGCCTGTGCCGGGAATCAAACTCAGTTCCTCAGTTCCCCAGGACCAAAGTCCACCACCCTAACCACTAGGCCACTCCTCCACTGTTGCTACTATGTTGCTATTCCACTAGCAACATTCCATGTAGAAGTCGGCCCTTGCAGATCACCAATATGGCCGCGCAGGCTTCTGCTTCTGTGAGTCTGACGTCCTGCACGTACGTGCAAGACGTCAGACTCACAGAAACAGAAGCCTGCGCAGCCTTCTACATGGAATGTTGCTAGTGGAATAGCAACATTCCATGTAGAATCTCCAATAGTAGCAACATTCCATGTAGACTCTCCAATAGTAGCAACATTCCATGTAGAATCTCCAATAGTATCTATTTGATTTTTGTTACATTTGTACCCTGCGCTTTCCCACTCATGGCAGGCTCAATGCGGCTTACATGGCGCAATGGAGGGTTAAGTGACTTGCCCAGAGTCACAAGGAGCTGCCTGTGCCTGAAGTGGGAATTGAACTCAGTTCCTCAGGACCAGAGTCCACCACCCTAACCACTAGGCCACTCCTCCACTGCTGCTACTATTTGAGATTCTACATGGAATGTTGCTATTCCACTAGCAACATTCCATGTAGAAGTCGGACCTTGCAGATTACCAATATGGCCGCGCAGGCTTCTGCTTCTGTGAGTCTGACGTCCTGCACGTACGTGCAGGACGTCAGACTCACAGAAACAGAAGCCTGCGCAGCCTTCTACATGGAATGTTGCTAGTGGAATAGCAACATTCCATGTAGACTCTCCAGTAATAGCAACATTCCATGTAGAATCTCCAATAGTATCTATTTTATTTTTGTTACATTTGTACCCTGCGCTTTCCCACTCATGGCAGGCTCAATGCGGCTTACATGGGGCAATGGAGGGTTAAGTGACTTGCCCAGAGTCACAAGGAGCTGCCTGTGCCTGAAGTGGGAATTGACAGGGCCGGTCTTAGCAAGTGCGGGGCCCTATGCAGATCAATTTGGTGGGGCCCCATCCTAGCCCCGCCCACCCTAGCTCCGCCCCAGCCTGGCTCCGCCCCCACCCTAGCCCCACCCCATTGATAAGATTATTCCATTTTTAGAAAAAAATTTTTAATTATGAAATTTCAAATAAAGACAAATGACGCTAAACTTGTACAAAAAAACTGATTGAAATAATAAGCAAAATGCTATCATGAAACCATAAACAGCACTAATTCCAAGGACAAGACGAGCTACAACCTTATGCGTGGCATGGAAAGCCAACTTTAATTACACCAGCTTTAATTACACCGGGCTCTAAAACACCAGTGCACAACCTAGTGAAAAAAAAAAAACAAAAAACAAAAATGGCTGCAAACTATACGCTAGCAGAATACTGCACCTTCCTTGATCACATCTGAAAAACACATGAAGGCAAAATACTGAACTGGAAAGTAACCTCAAGAAGTCAGAATCAGCATGCAGCAATACTACAAAAATTGAAACTTACATGAAAAATATCACAGATGCACATTTCCAAAAACTGACATATTCCAATTAATAAATCCTGAATAAAATAGTTTTTTCTACCTTTGTTGTCTGGTGACTGTTTTTCTGATCATGCTGGCTCAGTATCTGATTGTGCTGCTATCTGTCCTCTTAACTCCGTTTCCAGGGCTTCCTTTCCATTTATTTCTTTACTTTCCGCCTTTCTTCTTCATCATTTCTTGCCCTACATCCGTAAGTAAAAGCTGGGTCCTCCGCAGACTTGACTGTCCAGTGGATCCAGCTTCTGCCTATTTTCTATATCCATGTGCACTTTTTCTCCTCTCTTCCTTTTCCCTCACCTCATCTCCTTCCTCGCTCTTCCCTTGCCTCCATCCATGTCCAGCATTTCTTCTCTCTCCTCCATCCACCCATGTCCAGCGACCCTCCTGTCCTCCCTGCCATCCACCTATGTCCAGAAACCCCCCTCCCCTGCCATCCACCCATGTCCAGCGACCCTCCTGTCCCCTCTGCCCTCCCCTGCCATCCACCTATGTCCAGAAACCCTCCTGTCCTCCCTGCCTGCCCCTGCCATCCTGTCCAGAAACCCCCCTCTCCTGCCACCATGTCCAGCGACCCTCCTATTCCCCCTGCCCTCTCCTGCCATCCTCTTCTCCCCCCCAACCAAGGAAGGTTAACTTTTCTTTTAAATTTACCCTCCATCGCCGCCAGGAATCCAGCACAGCAGCGTCAGTGAAAACGCTCCTCCCCTCCCGAGTCCCCCCGACGTCTGTAGCAGAACAGAAGCTCTTCCTGATTCGTTTATTCTCATTGTCCCGCCCCCGGAGGCGGGACAATGAGAATGAACGAATCAGGAAGAGCTTCTGTTCTGCTACAGACGTCAGGGGGACTCGGGAGGGGAGGAGCGTTTTCACTGACGCTCGCTGCTGTGCTGGATTCTGGCGACGGAGGGTAAATTTAAAAGAAAAATTATCGTTCCCCTTGGTTGGGGGGAGAAGAAGAGGGCGGGCAGGGTGGCGGTAAGCATGGCGCGGCGGCGCCATGCCATGCTTACCTGGGTTGTCGTTTACGTCGGTGCCCTGGGAAGAGGCTGACTGAGGCGTGCCGCGCGGGGCCCTATGCGGCCGCCTCGGCCTAAGACCGGCCCTGGGAATCGAACTCAGTTCCTCAGCTCCCCAGGACCAAAGTCCACCACCTTAACCATTAGGCCACTCCTCCACTCGCAAACCCAGATACGACTAAATTTACTTGAGCTTTTAAAGGGAAAGGCAGCCACAAATAAAATGATGTTAACGACAGCAACGTACCCACTGCTCACTTTCTTTTATGTTGTTGTTGTTGTTGTTACTGTGTTACAGACCTGTCTGCAAATCCACACTGTCTTCCACCTTCAACTAGATTACCATAAAATGAGACTTAAGGAGTGACCGAACCAACCCAATTTGCAAACACTTCCCATGAGAAAAAGGACCTACTGAGAAATTACAAAGAAGGGTGGACTCCATGAACTTAGGTATGGTGAAATTTACTCTTACCTGATCATTTCCTGTCTTCGAGTCCGACTAGACCAGTCCAGACCAGAAAGATTCAGGATACTCCTTGGGTTCCACACCTGCCACTAAAACTGTAAACAGTTTTCAAAATCTTCTGGGGTTTTCCCAGAAAGACAACTGCTTTATTTTTGTCTATTACTGATAGCTTTGGCATTGGTACACAGATGGAGTCATCAACTGCCGGAGGCACAGAAGTGACGATTCTAAATTTACGTCTACCATCTGCCACTGAGGGATATAACCTACTAGGCTGGACTGGTCTAGCAGCATAAAGGAAAGTTAATTTGATAGACGACTAAGTCAGTATGATCATGCAGACAGCCTCTGCACAAGAGACTGCTCAACAGCTGATTTTTCATTGACATTTCTTATTTAGGAATAAGTGTATATATATATATATCAGAAAAAAAAATCTCTTCTCTACGTAGAGTTGTAGTCTGATCAACACCAAGTCAAATATATTATAGGCTGCTGACAGTCCTTCCAATCAGTAGCAGCTTTTCCTTGCCAAAAATGAGGCATTCTGAGCACACACAGCAGTACCAAGGGAAGTCAGAAACAAAAAGGCAGATGTTAAAAATAATGGGGAAATGGCACTGAAGGTCATATGCTTATTACCTTTTCAACCTTCAAGACAAACTTATTAAAAAAAAAAAAAAGTCAGGCAGACAAAGGATTGCACACTAGCTGGTTTAAGTACAAACATAAAAGATAATTCACTGCTTGAGTAATGAGCACATTCCTGCATTTTTCAGCAGCAAATCTCTCTTCCCCAGAACAGTGGGGCAGAGAAGAAAAAAAAATGCATATTACCAACCAGTCATGCTTTCTTTAGTAACAAATGTAATACACACAACGCAATATCCTGTAAGGGGAAGATGGACAGTTTTCTTTCATTTGGAATGACAAGGGCATTTATGTACAGGAAGAGAGCCTTTTTCAAAAGGAGGAGAGCTCAGGAATGAGGGGGCATAGGACAAAGTTAAGACGGAATAGGTTTAGGCGTAACCTAAGGAAGTATTATTTCACAGAAAGGGTGGTGGAGGCGTGGAATGGCCTCCCGGTGGAGGTGGTGGAGTCGAGGACTGTTCCAGAATTTAAAAAGGCATGGGATAAGCATGTGGGATCGCTTAGGAACAGGAAGAATTAGGGGTTACAGAGGATGGGCAGAATAGATGGGACATATGGCCTTTATCTGCCGTCATGTTTCTATTGTGCGTACATAAGTATTGCCAAAAGTCCATCAAGTCTAGCATCCTGTTTCCAACAGTGGCCAATCCAGGTCACAAATACCCAGCAAGATCCCAAAAATGTACAAAACATTTTATACTGCTTATCCCAGAAATAGTGGATTTTTCCCAACTCCATTTAAAAACGGTCTATAGGCTTTTCCTTTAGGAAGCTGTCCAAACCTTTTTTAAACTCCGCTAAGCTAACCGCCTTTACCACATTCTCTGGCAACGAATTCCAGAGTTTAAATTACACGTTGAGTGAAGAAAACTTTTCTCCAATTCGTTTTAAAATTTACTGCATTGTAGCTTCATCGCATGCCCCGTAGTCCTAATATTTTTCAAAAGTGTAAACAGACGCTTCACATCTACCCATTCAACTCCACTCATTATTTTATAGACCTCTATCATATCTCCCCTCAGCTGCCTTTTCTCCAAGCTGAAGAGCCCTAGCCACTTTAGCCTTTCCTCATAGGGAAGTTGTCCTACCCCCTTTATCACAGTCAATGTATTTCTCACAGTAAATGTTCATATTTACTAAAATATGATTTCACAGCTGCATGGGGCTTTGACACTATAATTCGCTTTCCTGAAGATGAACTTTGACAGTATTCTAAGAAACTAAACTCATGACCTTTATTAGCAACACAACTCATTCTGGAAGTAATCAATGCAACTAACCTCCAAATGTCAAGGTTACAATTCATTTAAGTTTTGCTGTCAAACTGAGTTTAGATAGTTGACTGATGTTGGATCGCTGTGAAAGTCGCTTCCATTAATGTTAATTGGCATATTTGGTTGTGCATCAATTTATTTCTTCCGGAAACAGGGCAAACTACCATACAATCAAATATCAAAATTCCCTGCTCAACTTGCTGGCATACATGTGACCTATACACAAACCAAAGGTAAATCGTGCCAAACGAATCTCATTGACTGGGTGACCGGAGAATTGAATCATGGACGTGCTATAGACATAATCTACTTAGATTTCAGCAAAGCTTTTGACACGGTTCCCCACAGGAGGCTCTTGAATAAACCTGACAGGCTGAAAATAGGACCAGACGTGGTGAACTGGATTAGGAACTGGTTGACGGACAGACGCCAGAGGGTGGTGGTTAATGGAATTCGCTCGGACAATGGAAAGGTGAGTAGTGGAGTGCCTCAGGGATCGGTGCTGGGGCTGATTCTGTTCAATATATTTGTGAGTGACATTGCTGAAGTGTTAGAAGGTAAAGTTTGCCTTTTTGCAGATGATGCTAAGATTTGTGACAGAGTGGACACCCGGGAGGGAGTGGAAAACATGAAAAAGGATCTGCAGAAGCTAGAAGAATGGACTAAGGTTTGGCAATTAAAATTCAATGTGAAGAAATGCAAAGTGATGCACTTAGGGGTGTAGAAATCCACGGGAGACGTATGTGTTAGGCGGTGAGAGTCTGATAGGTACGGACGGGGAAAGGGATCTTGGGGTGATAGTATCTGAGGATCTGAAGGCGACGAAACAGTGTGAGAAGGCGGTGGCCGTAGCTAGAAGGTTGTTAGGCTGTATAGAGGAGGTGTGACCAGCAGAAGAACAGAGGTTTTAATGCCCCTGTATAAGTCGTTGGTGAGGCCCCATCTGGACTATTGTGTTCAGTTTTGGAGGCCGTATCTTGCTAAGGATGTAAAAAGAATTGAAGCGATGCAAAGAAAAGCTACGAAAATGGTATGGGATTTGCGTCACAAGACGTATGAGGAGAGACTTGCTGACCTGAACACGTATACCCTGGAGGAAAGGAGAAACAGGGGTGATATGATACAGACGTTCAAATATTTGAAAGGTATAAATCCGCAAACGAACCTTTTCTGTAGATGGGAAGGCGGAAGAACTAGAGGACATGAAATGAGATTGAAGGGGGCAGACAAGAAAAATGTCAGGAAGTTATTTTTTCACAGAAAGAGTTGGTGGATACTTGGAATGCCATCCCGCGGGAGGTGGTGGTGATGAAAACGGTAACGGACTTCAAAAATGCGTGGGATAAACATAAAGGAATCCTGTTCAGAAGGAATGGATCCTCAAAAGCTTAGCCGAGATTGGGTGGCAGAGACGGTGGTAGGAGGCGGGGCTAGTGCTGGGCAGACTTCTAAGCTTGCATCTGCAAATCAAGGTCAGATATACACAAGAAGTAGCACATATGAGTTTATCTTGTTGGGCAGACTGGATGGACTGTGCAGGTCTTTTTTTGTCGTCATCTACTATGTTACAAATATAGTGCAAAAAAACCCAGCACAAATGAAGGACTGGACACACGCCCCCCCCCCCCCCCCCCAAACAGAAGTATAGCTTCAAAGTTAACCACCTCATCCAAGACAAAAAAAAAAAGTCTCAATTACATGGACTATAGCAGATATTATCACAGGACTATAGCAGATACTATCCCATTCCCAGGCAAACTAATAGTCACAACCAAACAGCATAATTCAGGTAGACAAAAAAAATGCCAAATGGCATTAACAAAAAAAAAAAACAAAAACCACTTCCACCACAAAAAATGTGAACAGTCACAGTATGTCAGACGAAAAGTCACTACAAGCCAGTGTGAACACAAAGACCAACAAAGACCAACTGAACTGGGAGGACTGGTCTGAAACACACACACAACACCCCCCCCCCTGCATGATAAGCAAAACACAAACTTAACTATGGCGTTTTCAATGTATGCATGCAGTACAGCTAGTACCGGATGAAATAATACCCAACAAGGGGCCTCTCGTTTTTGCAGAAGCTGTGTTGGGGTACAGAAGTTTCTGAAATTTCTCTACCCCTGACAGAGTCCTGGTGAATTGAGTGGCTCCTTGTTGGATTTTGTATAGATTGGTACATTCTTTTAATATTCCAAGTTGGCCATCTCTGCTCGGAATACACAACTTTTAAATTGAACTTTCTATCAGTTCAAAATGTTCATCACAGACTGATGTTAGAATCTACTTATGCCTATCAAGGGGCTAAAGAATAGAATAGGCTTCCTCTCCAATTAAAGCAAATTGGCTCCTATGAATTATGTCCTAAAGCCCTAAAAACGTTATTTGTTTGAGGATATAATTTAATTGCATTTTACTTTGTTTTAATGTTACAATGTAATTCTCCTTGCATTCAGGACTTCTGCTTTGCAGTCCGCATTGAATCCATGAAGAAATTTGCGAACTATATGAAAAAGCAACATAGTATCGTTATAACTAACCAGCGAGTTATTCGTCGTTGGGACATTATCTGTTGGCTGCTCCTTCAGTGGGTGAAGAGCAAATCCAAGAAGACAGGAGGAGCCTCCACGGAAAGTCAAAGCAAAACAGCAAAAGTAGAGGCTGACAAATGTGCAAACCAATAGGGAGATAATCTGAAAAAACAGGAGAAATCCACAGAGAGAACAAAGGAACAGCCAACCGATCAGCAAACACCTATCAGCTTCTCCTCAGAGAAAGTTGATTGTGACCCCTGAGGCAGGCGCTTTGGCGCCGAAACACGGACCGTGTGGGGTCCTTGATATTGATATGAATATTCTGAATAAACTGTTATTTGAGATTATCTCCCTATTGGTTTGCACATTTGTCAGCCTCTACTTTTGCTGTTTTGCTCCTTCAGTGGAAATAACCCCAGAGTTAAACAACAACAAAAGTCAGCTGTTCCTTCAAATCAGGGCTCTACTTGGAAAAAAGGACGAAACTGTGGAAGAGCAAGGGTAATGCATTTGATATATCGCCCCTTTAAGAGATAAGGGCCCGGCGCTTACCTCCGCCTAACATACAACTGGAGGACTCTAACCTGTACGCCAGGCTCTGCTCCTCGAGGCACCCGCACGCCCCACACACCTGTACTCCAGGCTGTTGTGCTCGCGACACCCATCTTTACTTCAGGCTGTTGTTGTCCTCGCGACGCCTCCCTCCCTCCCTCCTGGTTTGCTCCTCGCGCCCCTCACACCTGTACCCCAGGCTGTTGTGCTCGCGACGCCCATCTGTACGCCAGGCTGTTGTTGTCCTCGCGACGCCTCCCTCCCGATTTGCTCCTCGCGCCCCTCATTACTACTACTACTACTAACATTTGTATAGCGTTGTATTCCAGGCTGTTGTCCTCGTGCCCCTCACACCTGTACTCCAGGCTGTTGTGCTCGCGCCCCTCACACCTGTATTCCAGGCTGTTGTCCTCGCGACACCCACCTATACTCCAGGCTGTGCTCCTCGCGACAGCCACGCACTCCTCCACCCCCACTTCACCTGTAGTCCAGGCTCCACTCACCTATATTATACACCAAGCTGCGCACCTGATGGCGCCCTCCACTTGTACCTGTATAAGGCTGCGATACTCGTGGACAAGGACGGCTGTAACCTCGGAGCACCGCTGTCCGTCCTTCCAAACAGTCTTAGGAAAGCACGAAACCTTTTTTTTTTTCTCTTCCTGCCTTTATGTTTATCCTCCTCGCCCACTCAACAAGACAGAGGAAGTTTGAGGCGTGGAGGAGTACAGCCTCCGGGAAAACCTCCTCTCTCACCTCTCCCGCCTCGAGAGCCAGAGCCCTGCCCTCGGAAGCGTGATCACACACACTCCAACCCAGACAAGGGAGGAGTTGCTGCTGCAGGTACAATTTAATGAGCTGGCATTCCAGAAATACCGGGTATGCACATTTGACAAGAATTTCCCCTTAGTTTTGAAAGCCCAAATTGATTGCAAGACGAAAAAAAAAAAACACCCCACTGACTGTATTGTATGCACATGCGGAAGTGTTCACCTGCCTTTTTTTGGGAATCAAACTAGAGATTGCCTCACCTTTTGTGTTTCCTCTCTTTCTATCATGGAAGGTAGTTAAATAACTATTTATATACATTTGTCAACCATCCTGAATTAGAGAATGTAGGGGAACCCAAAATACAAAAAAAAGACCCCCAAAACAACCCTTTCCTGCTGTTGCCTGTGAATGGTGGGGAGAAGGAATTTAACCTCTAATATATAGTAACTTTTTAAAACTTTTATATTTAGCATAGATACAGTCAGTGGTGTGCTGGTACATTTTTAACAGGCTCTCTCCCTGGGTAATAGCCAGCCCTGCAATTCTTTTTTGTTTGGGGGGGGTAGAGGTCCCAGTGTACCTCTGTGCCCCCCCCAAAAAAAAATTGCAAGGCTGGCTAAACCCAGGGAGCGAGCCTGGGAGGGGGCAATGCATTACTCTTTCCAGAAAAAAAGAAAGATTTTAAATGCTCCTAGGTTCTAATCTAATGATAAAATGCAAAAATAAGTAAATAGATAGATAGAAACTCTGAATGTTGAGCACCTGATTCTCATAATATGATGTCTCTTTTAGTGGACCTTTTACCAGTAGAAAAAAAATCTCTACAAGTATAGAACACATGCTAGGGTGTCCCTGTAACCAGCCCCTCCTCCAAATGGCACACTAATTACGATTTATAACAAATTACTACTCTACCTATAAAAAGTTATACTTTCTCTAGTACATTCGTATGCTGCTGCAGCTGGCTGGTATGTTTGAAAATATAAATAAAATTAAATAAAAATGCTACCAACAATTAAACACAATGTGGTTGCAGCAGCTCTTATCCAATCCGATCTGCTCCGGCTCCCTCCACCCTCCATCCCAGACTCACACTTTCTGTGGCTCCTCCGGCTTCGTCCTCTCTGGTGGCGCTGCAGGTCCCTCTCTCCTGATAATCTGCTCTCTCTGACAATAAGAGCAGATCGGGAGGGGACCTGCCACCAGAGACACCTTCCATCTGGCGTCTGTCTCCGCGCTGCAGCACAGCCAAGAGGACCAGGCCAGGCCATGTGAAAAAGCTGCGATCAGGGGGGGGGCACATAGACAAGTACTGGCAACAAGTCGAGAAGGCGCGCATGCGAGCACACACTCGGCCACCAGGGTTGCCAGGTGGAAAAATTTTTTCCCACCCAATCGAGCCCAAATCCAGCCCAAAACCCGCCCAAAGTCAAACCCCGCCCCTGACACCCCCACCCCCGCGTCATCACCCCGCCCCCACCGTCATCGGCCCCACCTCTCCCGTCACGGCCCCGCCTCCCCGTCATCGGCTCCGCCCAAAATGTCACTAACCCCGCCCCCCGCGGCCGAAAAAAACGCTTTTAAAACCGCCCAAACGACCCAAAAGGAGCCCAAAAAACCGCAACCCGCCGCGGGCAAAAATTTCCCGCAGCGGGTCGCGGAAAACCACCCAATTGGGCGATAAAACCGCCCACCTGGCAACACTGTCGGCCACGGCGTGATCAGTTTTTTTTTTAAAGCAGTGCTGGTATATGTCGGCAGGGAACAGGCTACTTCAGCCAATCCCAGGGGCCTTCCTTCAGCCTGTCCCACCCCGGAGGGCTGAAGAAAGGCCCCGGGATTAGCTGAAACAGCCTGTTCCCTGCCGACGTATACCAGCACGGCTTTAAAAAAATTAAGTGCTCCGCGGCCGGCAGAGTACAAGAGGCAAGGAGGTGCAGGGGGGCAAAAATTGAGCGCAGAAAGGTATGGGGGGGGGAAGTGGGGAAACAATATGCCTAGCCTAAGCCACAGACATAGGGGAGGGGGACGCCGATGCCAGGAGGGTATCCAAACCCAAATTTTAGGAGCCGGTTGTTAAAGTAGCTATTTTAACAACCGGCTCCCCAAATTCTTAAAAATTTAACAAACGGCTCTTGTGAGCCGGTGCGAGCCGGCTTCAGCACACCACTGCAGGGTAGCATAGAAGGTTTTGTAGATAAGACTTCTTGTCAATCTTTCACATTTAAAAGTGCTGGTTTTACCTTGTTATATAAGCCGAAGGAAGCCCGTGCAAGTTTTAAAGGCAGATGATAAGTACCAAATATTCGTGCGTGTCCAAACAAAGCTGAAAGTGCAAATTGGCACCTGTTTTTCTGCACCTAAATATAAACCTCTCAAAAAATAATGGAGGTTACTTGCTTTAACACAAAAGCTGCCTGGCTAGAGAGAGAAAGAGTAGTGTTTGTTGTTAGTTTTTGGTGTTGCCTGTTAGTAGGGTGTGCTGTGTGTGTGTTGTACCAAACTTTTGTTTGTTCTTCATAGCAGCATTTCAGGCAGACTTTTCTGCACTGAAGTGGTTCTTATGGTATAACATTTTTATTGATGACACGTTAACATAAATACATCCAGAATCTGAGAACCATAGCTTCCATTGTCAGAGCATACGTGAATACAAAAGGATATAAGTTGTCATCAAACTTTTAACATTTCCCCCCTTCCCCCACCCATTAACTCTATATCAATTCCTGATATTAAATTCAGGCAAACATAGTAGATGACGGCAGAAAAAGACCTGCACGGTCCATCTAGTCTGCCCAACAAGATAAACTCATATGTGCTACTTCTTGTGTATACCTTACCTTGATTTGTATCTGCCATTTTCAGGACACAGACCGTAGAAGTCTTGCCCAGAACTAGCCCCACCACCCAAACACCAGCCCCGCCTCCCAATCTCGGCTAAGCTTCTGAGGATCCATTCCTTCTCAACAGGATTCCTTTATGTGTATCCCACGCATGCTTGAATTCCGCTACCGTTTTCATCTCCACCACCTCCCGCGGGAGGGCATTCCAACTATCCACCACTCTCTCCGTGAAGAAATACTTCCTGACATTTTTCTAGAGTCTGCCCCCCTTCACTCTCATATCATGTCCTCTCGTTCTGCCGCCTTCCCATCTCTGGAAAAAGTTCGTTTGCAGATTAATACCTTTCAAATATTTGAACGTCTGTATCATATCACCCCTGTTCCTCCTTTCCTCCAGGGTATACATGTTGAGGTGTATTCAGGCAAACATGGTATATGAAAATGTCCCAGTTCCGCTTACTAGACAATGATATACCTAACTCCTCTCTCACCTACCCCTACCTTATCTTTTACCATTTTTTATGTTTAAAACAATTTTTATTGATGAATCAACAAAGTATACGTTATTCAGCAATAGAGTGAACAATGATATAAAAGTGTCATATACTCAGGAAGAGAGCATAATATAATATATGTCTTCATCAAAGTTGACCCTTTCCCCAACTCCCTTCCGAACAAGTGGAACCAGCCAGGTGAGGGTCCCCAAAACAGTATATCGTATCACCTTCCCCATGTCTCCCACAAACTTTACCAACTCAAACGTCCAGGCAGTATCCAACCCAACCCCCCCCCCCCCCCAACACTCCCCATTAGACCAACCAGAGTTGAAGTGGTTCTTAAACCGTGTGTACTAAAATATAATCGATGCCTATTGTAATAGTTACATCAAGCAAAGTAGTTGAATTAATCTTTTCTTTGTCTATATTCCCATTGTTCCGGTCCTATGGGGTGACCCATGAGTTGCTGTCATATGTTTTGTCAATGCTTGCTGATTGACTTCTTAGACTTTTGCTATGTACACAGTATAAATTGACCTGAACCTGAGGGAAAATGCACTGTAGATGAGAGAAGGATGTGATTTGATAATCCCTTGCTATTCCTTCTGGTTGTATGCACATCAAAAGGTCTAATCACTGAGCAGAATACTCTTTGCTTTGCACAGAAGAATATTTGAATTAGTTCGTTACCGTGCATTTTAACAGAGCGGGTGGCCATGTCTTCCGTGCAGCTTAGCTCCTGTGCTCAAGCCCCGTCTGCATTCTGCGCTCAATAATGTGCGCGCACACTCGGCGGTAACCATGTGGTAAGGCTCGCAGTAGCTTTGTGCTTGGGTCCCCAGGACTGCAGGGTTCCAGAAGATGTTTCGGTGCATGGCCCCCAGCCAAGAATTGTTGTGCTAGGTGAATGGAGAGGGGATATTTTAAAAGAAGGAAAAATTCCTGGGGCAGTTGCCCTTGAAGATTCTTGCAGCTGGATCCCAGCCCCAGTTCTAACTGTGCTGAATGAGGAGAACACTAGGACAATTTAAAAAAAAAACTAAACCTATCCCTGCTATTTCCTCTTTTCAGCTGTCCTCCAGAGCAATGTCACAGCTGCTGTTATCTTTATTGCTTTTGGATTACTATCTGCCCTTGCTCATTTTCTATAAAAGGGTCCAAATTCTGCTTTTCTTACTGATTTATGCATGCATTCGTAGGAAAACAAAAGTCGCGGTATATGGAACACATAACTTTTCCTTTGTATGGCCTCCGCATTATCTGTACTCGCTGCTTGAATAACTCAAATTCCTTACAAAATTCGGTACATTCCATACTCTGCTCTTTAAATCATCCTGAGAAGATATGAAACAGAGAATATGATAACAGATTAAAAACACCAAGGGCCATCTGCCGTATTCAGTCTCCCTTCCTGTTGCTCATTTTTATTTATGGTATGTATGTATTTATTTATTTATTTATTTTAGCAGGCTTCATTGTCAGATCTCCAGGGTTGGGTGGTAGGATATAATCCTTCCCCCTTCTCCATTTTATATATGTTCTCAACCTCGGCTAAAACACCAATAGGGGAAGGGAGACCATTTTTAGCTCATAGCCCAGGATGCAGTTTGATTTTCAGCACCGGTATTAAGGGGGTGCAACTAGGGAAAATGCCCTGGGCCCCCGTGCTACTGATAGCCCCAAGTCTATCTGAAGGTGAAAGCTTGCTGGTATCCCCTTCCAAATTTCTGCCCTGGGTTTCAGAGTGGCATTCCTAGGGGGGGCGGTGGGTGCGGTCCGCCCCGGGTGCACGCCGCTGGGGGGGGGGTGCCGCGCGCCTGTCTGCTCCGCTCGTTCCGTGCTCCCTCTGCCCCAGAACAGGTTACTTCCTGTTCCGGGACAGAGGGAGCATGGAACGAATGAAGCTGATAGGCGCGCGGCACCCCCCCCCCCAGCAGGTAAAAATGCACCTGGGGGGGTGTCGTTTCACCAGGGGGAGGTGTCGTTTTCCCGGGGGGGGGGAGAGGTGTCGTTTCGCCGGGGGGGGGCGGCGCATCGGCGATCCGCCCCAGGTGTCAGCCGCCCTAGGAATGCCACTGTGTCTAACCCTAACCCTGTTTATCTTAGCCAAAAAGAAACCGACTCCTCCTCCTAAACAGATTAACAAGGAAACCTTAGCTTTTGCTGTTCGCTGTATTTACCCTGCAGCTCAGCAGCTTCTATACCTGTTCTGTAACCTCTGAAAGTGTGATTGTTTTTGCCATCACGCGGAGACTGTTCCACGCATACACACCATCCTTTCTGTGAAATCACATTTCGTTATACTGTCCTCGAGTCTATCCCCTTTCAGCCTCTTTTCTCCAGAAATTCATTTCCACTGAAATAATTGCTAGATTCATGTGCACTTAATTATACACCATTTATAGCTGAGTCCTAGTCTCACAAGCATTTGAGGTCAGATAGTCTACCCAACTGCATTGACATTGGTAGTTAATATGGGACTCCAGTCTCGGATGATACCCTTTCAAACAATCATGGATGACTTATTGCTCAATCACCCTGTGACTGACAAGGTGTGTGGGAGGCTGCCTCCTTAACTTTTCCAATTTCAGCTTTCAAATCAGCCAGTGAATTTTGTCATGAGAGCAAAACAATCCCTTGACAATGGACAGCGATGTTTAATTTCCTGGATAGGGAGGAGGATTGTGGCTATACCTTGTCTAATAAAGCATAATCATTTCTGAAAGTTATACTGCCTAATATAACTTCTCTATAAAGGAAACTTGTTAGCGATGCCGTACACTGGTTGGACCAAATTTATTATTAGTTTGGCTCAAAGGCTTCCTCAAGACAGTGGCCACGGTCTGCAGCTCTCTTCAGAACTCAGGGCTTCTTTTACTGAGGTGCACTAGTGGATTTAGCCCACCCTAATGATTAGTGTGTGCTGAACGCTAAGAACCCCAGTTGCAAAGGACTTAAGTACAAAACTTACTACGCGTCCAGCTTCTCCGTCATAGGCAGCCAACTATGGAATGCCTTAACAAGATCCATTCGAACAGTCATTGACCATCTACCTTTCCGGAAGCTGCTAAAAACTTACCTCTTCAAGCAAGCCTACACAAATGACCTGACTTAGATTATGAGGCATATTTTCAAAGCACTTAGCCTTCGAAAGTTTCATAGAAACCTATGGAACTTTGGAAGCTAAGTGCTTTGAAAATATGTCTCACTAAGAGTCCACCTGTGCTACCCGGATCAGACTATGAAGACTGAACCTGGAATATGCTCCCTATTTAATCCTTTCTAACGCATCCCTCTTCCTACCCCTCCCTATACATTCTCCCATACTTAACAACACGCTAATCCCAATATACACCCTCCTCCCATTCCCCTACCTTTACCATCCTCCTTTCTTGCCCATCTTACCTATCCACATCTAAATGACCACCTCTTTACTTACTATATTACAGCTGCATCCACTCTATGTTACTTTGTTAACCTGATATACTATGTAAGCCGCACTGAACCTGCTAGCGAGTGGGAAAGCGCGGGGTATAAGCATTACAAAGAAATAAATAAATATAAATAAATTTTATTCCTATGGGCTTCTTAGCATTCAGCGCACGCTAACCTGCAAATTCTATATAGTGTGACTAGAGTTGTGCATGCAAATCTGGGCATAGTCTGATTTGCATGCACAACTCAGTTGGTTAACAAGCCAATCAGTACCAGTAATTGGATGTTAGCAAGCAATTAGTGCTGGGCAGACTTCTCCGGTCTGCGCCCTGATCGTGGCTGGACAGATTCAGCTTCAGAAGTTGGAGAACAAGGCCAGTATTGGGCAGACTTCTATGGTCTGTGCCCTGATCTTGGCTGAATAGATTTGGATGGGCTGGAGCGGAGCTTTTCAGGGGCTTCAACGTTAACTTCAGAAATTTTAGAACAAGGACAGTGCTGGGCAGGATTCTACTGTCTATGCCCTGACAATGGCAAGTAAAACAATGAGGCAGACCTCGTAAAAATAAACAATGTCTTTATTAGTAGATTAAAAGCTCCCAGATATTTAACATAAAATGCCCGACATGGCCATGTTTCGCCAGTAGATAATTCAGTATCTAAATACAACTTAGACCTCATAGACCCACCACCCAGGAACACTAAAAGATCAGCACGTACATTCCTGAATCTCCACTTCCCCAGTTGCAAAGGACTAAAATACAAATTAACACACGCATCCAGCTTTTCCTACATAAGCACGCAATTTTGGAATGCATTACCACTTGACATGAAAAAAAATGCGCGACCTAATCAACTTTAGGAAATCACTGAAGACCTGTCTCTTCAACAGAGCATACCACAACGATCCATCATATGAACTTTAGCGCATTTCACTTTATCTGTTATTCCGAATTGTGATCTCTTTATACCTGATTGCTTAATTCAACAATGTCATCCATGTTCTTTATGTAATTACCAATTGTATCTTTTACTCTGGAATGGCGATAGCCATGACGGAACAATGTAAGCCACATTGAGCCTGCAAATGAGTGGGAAAATGTGGGATACAAATGCAACAAATAAATACATACATAAATAAACTTATAAAAGACATGATAATACATAAATAAATAGACAGACAAGCTAAGAACACCAAAGGAACATTCTGAGGAACCCCAAGCTGAGAAGGCTCTGGGTACTTAGGTAATAAAACAATGTACAACTGTGAATACATATCTTTAAAAGCATAATTTAAATAAATAAGCTTCAAGAACACCAGAGAAACTCTTAAATAACAGCACCATGTTAAAACACTGGATGTCTAGGTGCTAAAAATGATGTGCAATGGTGAAAACAGTAAAACAAACAGAGAGGCTTACCCAGCTGATATAAAACTTCAAAATAAACCAGGCTGGAGCAGCTGTAAGAACATAGAATGAATGAATACCTGGGAGCTTTTAATGTACTAATAAAGACATTGGTTTTTACAAGGTCTGCCTCACTGCTTTGTTTTCCATATTGGATTTGGCGGACTGACTGCCTTGTTTGTTTTCTGACTCCTGAAAATGGCAAGGACAAATCAAGCATGGAAAACAAACCAGCAGATCAGTATAATATCCAAAAAGACTTTATTGAGGATACCGTGTATGAAACAAATGCCCGACACAGGCCGTGTTTCGCCCAACAATAGGGCTGCGTCAGGGGCTAGTCTGTATCTTTCTTAATTAAGATCGGTATCAAATTATATGTCAAAACAAGGATATAAGGAACCTTCTTCATAAAAAACCAGCATGAGCAGCATAAAATAGAATAGACAATGAATAGCCTGCTAACGAAGGCTGGAAAAAAAAGGACAAATCAAGGCCAGGTATACATATGAAGTGTCACCTACCACATGTAACGAGTTCATCTTGTTGGGCAGACTGGTTGAACCGTACAGGTCTTTATCTGCTGTCATCTACTATGTTACTATTAGTATTTACATGCGCTGCTCGCCAAGCGTATTCTATGAAGTAGTCTGGTAAATTCTACCGCATGGATCTCAAAAGTGGGCGTGGTCATGGAGAAGCATGTGTGGGTCATGGGCGTTCCTAAAATTTACGTACAGTGATATAGAATAACTTGTTCTAAAGTTAGGTCTGGGCATTTACACTAGCTTTTCATTGGTGTAAAATGGCTGCACCTATAATTTAGTCGCATGGACTTTGCTACACGTATTCTGTAATAGAATACGGTAGGTGCATTAGAATCTGGCCTTAAATCCATTAGGGCACCTTAGTAAAAGGACTCCTGAGCCCCTACGTCTTGCCCCATCCTTGGCCACCTTTAAATCTAGACTGAAAGCCCACCTCTTTAACATTGCTTTTGACTCGTAACCACTTGTAACCACTCGCCTCCACCTACCCTCCTCTCTTCCTTCCCGTTCACATTAATTGATTTGATTTGCTTACTTTATTTATTTTTTGTCTATTAGATTGTAAGCTCTTTGAGCAGGGACTGTCTTTCTTCTATGTTTGTGCAGCGCTGCGTATGCCTTGTAGCGCTACAGAAATGCTAAATAGTAGTAGTAGTAGACTCCTCAGTAAACAGGCAGCCTGAGTAAGCCAGTTTCTCCCTTCTGTGGTCTCCTTACGTTTATACTAAACTAATTTTTTTACACACTGTGACGCGACAAGCAAACAACGCAACAGAAAGCTGAAGCACAATTCGTACCTTGACACAGCCCATCAGGCGAAACTCTGGCCACATTCGGTGCAAGTGGATAATGAGAGTTGCATGAAAGTTTACGTTAAGTTGATATGTTTTTTGACAACGTCACACAATGTATAGGATCCACGAAAGCTGGTCTCGCTGAAGCTTTAACAGATTTATACTCTTAAGGGTTTTTTTTTTTAAGCCTGTGAAGTGATTTTACCTTGAAAGTCCTGCCACAGTTTCTTCTGTTTCACAGAAGTGGAGGAAGGACTTTTTCCCCTTGCGATTTTTTGTACTTCAGCAAGCGTATTAATATTTAGTAGTTTGCAAGCTTTATATAAAAGAAGTGAAAGAATATTGAATAGATTGTTCATAGTATCTCTTTCTTTCTCTGTATTTATATATATATATTTTTTTTTTGTTACATTTGTACCCCGCGCTTTTGCATTCATGGCAGGCTCAATGCGGCCTACATGGGGCAATGGAGGGTTAAGTGACTTGCCCAGATCACAAGGAGCTGCCTGTGCCTGAAGTGGGAATCGAACTCAGTTCCTCAGTTCCCCAGGACCAAAGTCCACCACCCTAACCACTAGGCCACTCCTCCACTGTTGCTACTATTTGAGATTCTACATGGAATGTTGCTATTCCACTAGCAACATTCCATGTAGAAGTCGGCCCTTGCAGATCACCAATGTGGCCGCGCAGGCTTCTGCTTCTGTGAGTCTGACGTCCTGCACGTACGTGCAGGACGTCAGACTCACAGAAACAGAAGCCTGTGCAGCCTTCTACATGGAATGTTGCTAGTGGAATAGCAACATTCCATGTAGAATCTCCAATAGTAGCAACATTCCATGTAGAATCTCCAATAGTATCTATTTTATTTTTGTTACATTTGTACCCTGCGCTTTCCCACTCATGGCAGGCTCAATGCAGCTTACATGGGGCAATGGAGGGTTAAGTGACTTGCCCAGTCACAAGGAGCTGCCTGTGCCTGAAGTGGGAATCGAACTCAGTTCCTCAGTTCCCAAGTCCACCACCCTAACCACTAGGCCACTCCTCCACTGTTGCTACTATTTGAGATTCTACATGGAATGTTACTGTTGCTATTCCACTAGCAACATTCCATGTAGAAGTCGGCCCTTGCAGATCACCAATGTGGCCGCGCAGGCTTCTGCTTCTGTGAGTCTGACGTCCTGCACGTACGTGCAGGACGTCAGACTCACAGAAACAGAAGCCTGCGCAGCCTTGTACATGGAATGTTGCTAGTGGAATAGCAACATTCCATGTAGAATCTCCAATAGCAGCAACATTCCATGTAGAATCTCCAATAGTATCTGTTTTATTTTTGTTACATTTGTACCCTGCGCTTTCCCACTCATGGCAGGCTCAATGCGGCTTACATGGGGCAATGGAGGGTTAAGTGACTTGCCCAGAGTCACAAGGAGCTGCCTGTGCCTGAAGTGGGAATTGAACTCAATTCCTCAGTTCCCAAGTCCACCACCCTAACCACTAGGCCACTCCTCCACACCAGATATATAACACATTTATGGTCTCTGTCAATTCTACTTTAAAAGTGCTATAAATGGTTCTACTTGTGCTTTCTGTTCAGCACTTAACCGGTCAGGGTAACTGAATAAAACACAGTCCTATCTTTATGTGGCAACCCATTCAGGGGCATAGCCAGACACCCAATTTTGGGTGGGCCTGGGCCCAGGATGGGTGGGCAGAATAACTTTGCCCTGTCCCACAAGTGATTTGGTCTCTCCCTCTCTCGCCTGCATGCCATTTGGTCGCTCAAACATCCTCCCTACCCTCGCATGCAGCAACTGATACACACTGCTCATGTTGGCCCCACAGCCTTCCCTCTGATGCAACTTCCTGTTTCCGCATAGGTGGGAATACATCGGAGGGAAGGCTGTGGGGCTGGTGCGAATAGTATGTATCAGTTGCCGCTTGCTGCAGGCGAAGATCTGCTATTTACAAGGTATGCAGGAGGGGACAGTTGTTGGGAGTTTTTGGCTGGTGAGGCTTGGGGATCCCTGCCAGCCACATCATAGGTGTGCTGCTACTGGGTGGGCCTGGGCCCATCCGGGCCCACCCTTGGCTACGCCACTGCCATAGCTAGTTAAGTTCTGAATATTGACTTAACCAGCCATGTGTTAGCTGGTGTCGCATAAGCTGGATATTCAGGGGCCCTTTGACAAAGGTGTGGTAGGCTCTACTTGCGCGCAGCACGTCTCAAAACGAGACTACCGCCAGGCTAGTGCACCCCGTGGTAATTTTAGATTTGGTGGGTGCCCATAATGCTGGTACAAATTATTATTTTTTGTTTCCGACTGTGCGCTATGTTTCCGGCGTTACTGGGCAGTTGGCGCATGACAACTGGTCCTCGCACATGAGCCCTTACCGCTAGGTCAATGGGTGGCGGTAAGGTCTCAGGCAGAAAATGGGGGCATGCTTGTTTCAATTGTAGCGCATGTCCATTTTCTGGCCCCTTTAAAAAAGGCCCTTTTTCCTAGACATGGTAAAAAAATGGCCCAGGACGTGCCCAAAAGACGTGCTCGCATTAATGCCGGCCACTTTATACCACAGCTTAGTAAAAGGACCCCCTCTGAGTTGAAGCCTGGACATACCCCCCCCCCCCCCCCCATTGAATATTTGGGAATAACACCACCGGTTGAATACTTACCCCATGATTGCTAAATTATTCAGGGAACATGAAAGGGTCTGAAAAAAAAGAATGCAGTGTGATACAGGCAGAATGTTTTGCAGCTGTAAAAGAGCAGAAAATTGGCAAAAAAAAAACAGAATAGAGGCTGATTACAATTAGCAAATGCATGTTAAAAAATAAAAGTCTAAAACCTGAAGTTAATACATCATCGATTGAGGCCAATTTAGCTGCACTGTGTCCATAAATGCATATGTACAAGGCCATAAAGTGTGGCTTCCTGTACAGCTGCAGGAAGAACATTCTGGGTCCCTGCTCTGGCGTAGTGCCAATCAAAACTAATGAGTGGGGTGGTCTATTCTGGGAAAGCAGCCCAATAGAATTAAAGCTCTAGCTTTTTTGAAGGGAAGTATAAATCCCAGAACTAAGGGACAGGCTGAGTTTTCCCTTCCCTAGAGGGGGTCCAATAAGGAAGATTTAACAACTGCACAAGGTGGGTTCCCAGTTCGGTGTCCATTAGAACCTTGGCTCCCTGATCTAGGCGCTAAAGGGAGGAGGAGAAAGCCAGATGTTGCCACTGTGGTCCACATCTGTCCCCTGGAGCTCTCAGAAAGAAAGAGAAGCTGGTTCCCCCATGCGTATAAGAAAGCTGTTGCTATCTTAGCATACGACTTGTCCCCTGAGGCACAGAGTGCACTAAAGAAGAAGAGGGATAGATCAGTGAAAAGATCTGGTTCTGTTTTCAGAAACAGAATCCGATCATCACGATCATACCTAAACTTACATTACCCAAATTGCAAAGGACTTAAATACAAAACAACATACGAATCCAGCTTCTCCTACATAAGCGCACAACTATGGAATGGACTTCCAAAACTACTACTACTATTTAGCATTTCTATAGCGCTACAAGGCATACGCAGCGCTGCACAAACATAGAAGAAAGACAGTCCCTGCTCAAAGAGCTATGTAATAAAAGTGAGCCAAGTATAGGACAATCAAGCCATTGTGACATCACTGATGAGGTTGGCTCTTATTGGTGGCCTGAGGCATTATGACATCACAATATTAGCTCTGGTTACAAGAGACTACTACTACTACTATTTAGCATTTCTATAGCGCTACAAGGCATACGCAGCGCTGCACAAACATAGAAGAAAGACAGTCCCTGCTCAAAGAGCTTACAATCTAATAGACAAAAAATAAATAAAGTAAGCAAATCAAATCAATTAATGTGAACGGGAAGGAAGAGAGGAGGGTAGGTGGAGGCGAGTGGTTACAAGTGGTTACGAGTCAAAAGCAATGTTAAAGAGGTGGGCTTTCAGTCTAGATTTAAAGGTGGCCAAGGATGGGGCAAGACGTAGGGGCTCAGGAAGTTTATTCCAGGCGTAGGGTGCAGCGAGACAGAAGGCGCGAAGTCTGGAGTTGGCAGTAGTGGAGAAGGGAACAGATAAGAAGGATTTATCCATGGAGAGGAGTGCACGGGAAGGGGTGTAGGGAAGGACGAGTGTGGAGAGATACTGGGGAGCAGCAGAGTGAATACATTTATAGGTTAGTAGAAGAAGTTTGAACAGGATGCGAAAACGGATAGGGAGCCAGTGAAGGGTCTTGAGGAGAGGGGTAGTATGAGTAAAGCGACCCTGGCGGAAGATGAGACGGGCAGCAGAGTTTTGAACCGACTGGAGAGGGGAGAGGTGACTAAGTGGGAGGCCAGCAAGAAGCAGATTGCAGTAGTCTAAACGAGAGGTGACAAGGGTGTGGATGAGGGTTTTGGTAGAGTGCTCGGAAAGAAAGGGGCGGATTTTACGGATCTTGTAAAGAAAGAAACGACAGGTCTTGGCGGTCTGCTGGATATGAGCAGAGAAGGAGAGAGAAGAGTCAAAGATGACCCAAGGTTTCGAGCTGAGGAGACAGGGAGAATGAGAGAGCCATCAACAGAAATAGAAAACGGGGGGAGCGGGGAGGTGGGTTTGGGGGGGGAAAATGAGAAGCTCGGTTTTGGTCATATTTAATTTCAGGTGGCGTTGAGACATCCAGACAGCAATGTCAGACAAGCACGCTGAAACTTTGGTTTGGATGCAAGGTGAGATATCAGGGGTAGAAAGGTAGATTTGGGAGTCATCAGCATAGAGATGGTAGGAAAAGCCATGGGATGAGATTAATGAACCAAGGGAAGAAGTGTGATAGAAAAGAGGAGGGGACCAAGAACAGAACCCTTGGTAAAATAATCCATGACTACCTATACTTCAGAAAATCATTAAAAACCAACCTCTTCAAAAAGGCTTACCCCACCAATCCAACGTAAATCCCTACACCCTGCAACACAGCACAACCAATGATCGTACCGAACAATATACAATCTTCATTCCCTTCAACCTTGACGGTGCCTGACATGCACCTACCTCATTCAACCACAAAACAACCTGTTTTTGTTATCAACCGACTGGCGAACGCCTTTACGGTATTATGTAAGCCACATTGAGCCTGCAAATAGGTGGGAAAATGTGGGGTACAAATGTAACAAATAAAATAAAAATAAATAGGGAAGCTACTGCTAGCCTACAGTCCTGATGGCAAAAGGTTTGGAAGCTGGGGAGTAGTGGATCTGGTGAGTGCTTAATCTTTGTATGAGCTAGGAGGTAACGCCCAAGTCCTGGCAAGACCCTGACCTGCCTAAATTCAAGAAAAGGGAAGCACTGGGGAGCAAGGAGCCATAAGATGTAGAGGGCCTGATGTAGTAAGCTTGTGTTAGAGCCATTCACTGGCAAACCTAGTAACATAGTAAAGACCTGAATGGTCCATCCAATCTGGCCAACAAGATAAACTCATGTTACATGGTATGTAATACTTTATACGTATATCTGATTTTGATTTGTCCCTGCCTTTCTCAGGGCACAGACCATAGAAGTCTGCCTCAACACAGCCCTGGACCCTCCAGCTTTCCCTCCCCTCCACCCCAGAGGTAGGGGTGATGCCACTTGGTCTTGGCCCTGCACCACCATTTTACAAAATGGCGGTGCCTGACTTTGTGTGGTACATACTGGGACACATGGTGTAGAATCAGTCTGCCAAAAAGGGCACAATACCCTTAAGGGGCGGTTAACTTGGAGCTATTTTCTCTGTCTCCTTCCGCTGGTAGATGGACACAACCCATTAGTCTGGACTGGTCTGGTATGATTAAAGGAAAGAAAATTATCAGGTAAGAACATAATTTTTCCATGTATACCTGAGTTTGATTTGTCCTTGCCTTTCTCAAGGTACAGACCGTAGAAGTCTACCCAGCACTGTTCTTGTACTAAGTTCTAAAGTTAAGGTTGAAGCCACTTAAAATTTACACTCCAGCCCATCCCTATCTATTCAGTCACAATCAGGGCATAGACCGTAGAAGTCTGCCCAGCTCCCATTTTGTTTCCCAATTAGCAGCGTCACCACCCAATCTCCGCTAAGATTCCGCGGAATCATTCCTTCTAAACAGGATTCCTTTGTGTTTATCCCAAGCATGTTTGAATTCCATTACCATTTTAATCTCCACCACCTCCTGCGGGAGAGCATTCCACATAACCACTACCCTCTCTGTGAAAAAATACTTCATGACATTAGTCAAGAGCCTGCCCCCCTTCTGTATCATGTCACCCCTGTTTCTCCTTTCCTCTAAGGTAAGTACCTGGCAGAAACCCTAAACAGTAGCAACATTCCATGTAGAATCTCAAGGAGTAGCAACATTCCATGTAGAATCTCAAAGAGTAGCAACATTCCATGTAGAATCTCAAAGAGTAGCAACATTCTGTGTAGAATCTCAAAGAGTTGGACGAATGATGATACAAAAAAATATATTTATTCATATAAAATGACCCCGGCCGTGTTTCGGCCCAAAGGCCTGCCTCAGGGGTCTTTAACAACCTGGAGTAGTATGATGTAAAACGTGCACAGTGAAAATGTAATATAGCAGAACTCTCTTGGGTCTCCTCTCCTCAAAATCTTTTGCAAAAAAATTTTTTTACGTGATGCATACGTTTTTTTAGGAGAGGAGCATATCAGGCTTGTTCCTGGCCATCACGTAAAAAATGTTTTTGCCAAAAACTTTGAGGAGAGAAGACCCAAGAGAGTTCTGCTATATTACATTTTCACTGTGCACGTTTTACGTCATACTACTCCAGGTTGTTAAAGACCCCTGAGGCAGGCCTTTGGGCCGAAACACGGCCGGGGTCATTTTATATGAATAAATATATTTTTTGGTATCCTCATTCGTCCTCCTCACTTTTTTGTTCTATATCTCACGGTTCCGTGAGGGTTTTTACATCCTTTTTTGTTCTGGCTTGAATCTCAAAGAGTAGCAACATTCCGTGTAGAATCTCAAAGAGTAGCAACATTCTGTGTAGAACCCTAAAGAGTAGGAACATTCTGTGTAGAACCCTAAAGAGTAGCAACTTTCCACGTAGAACCCTAAAAAGTAGCAACATTCCATGCTATCAATCCCAGGGCAGGCAGTGGCTTCCCCTAGGTCCATCTCAATAGCCGTCAATAATGTGGTGCATGTCAGTTTTATCACATGTAGTAGCATATTTGGATAAACAGGCAAAAGAAAAATGTTTTGCAGTTTTAATCTTACTTCAATATTTTCAATATGCTGCACCTAACACATTATGGGGTCCTTTTACTAAGCTGCGGGAAGCAGTAGCGCATGCTTACTGCAGCTTAAAATGGCATATCACATGGCCATCCCATGGCACTTGTGACATATGCACGTGCTACTGGCATGCTAAAAAATAAAGGGGCGTGTCTACACTAATTAGCACAACTGCATTGCTGCATGCTCACTGATTAGCTCATGCTTAGCATGTGAGCTCTTACCGCCTACATAATGTGTGGTGTTAAGGGCCCATGTGGTAATGGTCACACGCTAAACACAAAAAGTAGGAAAAGACCTGTGTAAGGGAAAGGGACTTGATATACTGCCTTTATGTGGTTTTTGCAACTACATTCAAAGCGGTTTACTTACTTATTTGTACCCACCCAGTTTACTTACTTATTTGTACCTGGGTTAAGTGACTTGCCCAGAGTCACAAGGAGCAGCAGTGGGAATTGAACCCAGTTCCCCAGAATCAAAGTCCACTGTACTAACCGCTAGGCTACAGCCACTTTTTGCTGCAGGTCCTTATCAGCGGCATAATTGAAAGAAGGATGCCCATCTTCTGACACAAATCGGGAGATGGACGTCCTTCTCTCAGGGTCGCCCAAATTGGCATAATCGAAAGCCAATTTTGGGCATCCTCAACTGCTTTCCGTTGCGGGGACAACCAAAGTTCACAGGCGTGTGTCGGCAGTGTACCGGAGGCGGGATGGGGGAGTGGTTTAGAGATGGGCGTCCTTGGCCGATAATGGAAAAAAGAAGGGCGTCCCTGACGAGCATTTGGCCGACTTTACTTAGTCCAATTTTTTTCACGACCAAGCCTCGAAAAGATGCCAGATCTGGGTGCCGGAGGTAATGGGGGATGACCTCCCCTTACTTAGTGGTCACCAACACCCTCCCACCCCCACAAAAAAAATTAAAAAACATTTTTTCCAGCCTCTATGCCAGCCTCAAATGTCATACCCAGCTCCATCACAGCAGTATGCAGGTCTCTGGAGCAGTTTTTAGTGGGTGCAGTGCACTTCAGGCAGGCGGACCCAGGCCCATCTCCCCCTACCTGTTACACTTGTGGTGGTAAATGTGAGCCCTCCAAAACCCACCCGAAACCCACTGTACCCAAATGTAGGTGCCCCCCTTCACCCCTTAGAGCTATGGTAGTGGTGTACAGTTGTGGGGAGTGGGGGTTTTTTTTGGGGGGGGGTTGGGGGCTCATCACCAAAGGTAAGGGAGCTATGCGCCTGGGAGCAATTTGTGAAGTCCACTGCAGTGCCCCCTAGGGTGCCTGGTTGGTGTCCTGGCATGTGAGGGGGACCAGTGCACTACGAATGCTGGCTCCTCCCATGACCTAAGGGCTTGGATTTGGTCATTTTTGAGATGGGCGTCCTCTGTTTCCATTATCGGTGAAAACCGAGGTCGTCCATCTCTAATGTCGACCATCTCAATATTTAGGTCAACCTAAATGTTGAGATTTGGGCGTCCCCGACCGTATTATCGAAACGAAAGATGGACGCCCATCTTGTTTTGATAATACGGGATGCCCCGCCCCTTCAAGGGGACATCCCCGTTCGAAAATGCCCCTCCACATGATTCAGTTTCAAGATTTATGTGATAAGACTGGCATAGAATGAAATGCATAGGTATCTGTAAAATCCAACATTTTTTTTTTACATTTATAACGCATAAGTACATAAGTAGTGCCATACTGGGAAAGACCAAAGGTCCATCTAGCCCAGCATCCTGTCACCGACAGTGGCCAATCCAGGTCAAGGGCACCTGGCACGCTCCCCAAACGTAAAAACATTCCAGACAAGTTATACCTAAAAATGCGGAATTTTTCTAAGTCCATTTAATAGCGGTCTATGGACTTGTCCTTTAGGAATCTATCTAACCCCTTTTTAAACTCCGTCAAGCTAACCGCCTGTACCACGTTCTCCGGCAACGAATTCCAGAGTCTAATTACACGTTGGGTGAAGAAAAATTTTCTCCGATTCGTTTTAAATTTACCACACTGTAGCTTCAACTCATGCCCTCTAGTCCTAGTATTTTTGGATAGCGTGAACAGTCGCTTCACATCCACCCGATCCATTCCACTCATTATTTTATGCAAGATTTTAAACAACACTTATAATTATTCTGTTTTATCTTTTTGTTCCCACTTCTTGTGGGAAATGAAAAATATTTATGTTGACATGAAAAATTGATTTTTCTCTGATGGACCTAAAATGGACTAAGTGGGTTTTGGAAATAAGCCTTTGATATCTTATATCTTATATAACTGTTTTGCTTTGTTTTTATGGTCTGTTTTTATAGCTTGTATATATTATGGCACTTGGAAAGGTTTCCTTAAATTGATTTTTTTTTAATTCATACTCTACAACAATCTCCCTTTTTTTTTCTTTTGAAGTGTCATTATTGTTCCTGCCAGAGCCTTTATCTAACTGAACACTCAACCATCAGGGGACCCTTTGACTAGTCTGTGAGCTTAGAAAAAGGATTTTGAAGAGTTATGTGTGTTTTAACCACAGACACTATAAGCATTGTTTGTGTATCCACCTCTGGGGTCACCCTCTGCCCCGTTTAACTGAGAGGTCCTCTACACATACATGAGCAGTTTTCATTTTTGAAAGAACATTTTGGTCCAGAATTGAATTTGTCCATAGACGTGCGTTTCTTGAACAGAGAAGAGACACCGCACTGGAGAAGATGGCCAATCAATTTGATTGCAGGGTGTGCACTGGGAAATTTTTTTTTTCTTTTTCTTGTAGTTCAGTGTTGCCGTCTGGCGGTTGAGGACGAAGAGCGAAAAGTTAGAGACATCTCAAATTGTTCAACTATCTGTCGTTGCTGGGGTGAGGTGCTGCTGGACCAAGCATAGGAGCCAAATTTTCAAAATGATTGGGGGTGCTGAAATTTTTGGTTTTTTTTTACAGGTGGTGCATTCCCCCCTCCCCTTCCCCCTCCTCCCCCTCACTCTCCTCCCCTCCCTCCCTCTCCTCCAAGTTCCAGGCCCCCCCTCTCTCTCCTCTGAGTTCCAGGCCCCCTCCCTCTCTTCCGAGTGCCAGTCTGACCCCAGCCCGGCGGCAGCAGTGAAAGGCGAGCAGGCTCGGCACTTCAGCCTTCCCTTCTCTCTTAGCTCTGGTCCTACCCTTGCGGAAACAGGAAATGAGAGCGGGACTGGAGCTGAGAGAGAAGGGAAGGCTGAAGCGCCGAGCCTGCTCGCCTTTCACTGCTGCCACCGGGACCCCGAGGTAAGATGACTTTTAAAATTCTGGGCGGCACGCAGGAAGGCGAGGGCAGACCGGCGGAGGACTGTTGAGAGAGAAGAGGGTGGGCACAGGGCTGGCAACTTCTGACTTCTGGTGGGTGAAAATATTGGGGGTGCTTGAGGAGGTATTGAGGAGTCGGCACCTATGGGCCCAAGCAGTAATTATCCCCATGGATATGCTACCTGCTGTGTCTGCTCTCCAGATAACGTGCTTCTCTCTGCATTTACCATACTTTCAATACCCCCTTCCTCTAAATATTCAGGTACCAAACGTGATTCCTCTGAATCAGTAGGTTCTTGAAAGATCTGCAGTAGAGATCAATAAAAATGAAAGAGGAAGCCCTGTGGTATTCTCCCTTCTGCTGACACCCTGAATCACAACAGTGGAGATGGAGACACGTGTCTGTTTGTTTCCTGTTTCTAGCCAACCCTGCAAGTCTAGCTGCTGGTTTATTCCTCTTCAAATAATCACATGAGATCTCAGACAAGGGGTGTGCTGGTTGTCCTCACCTTCAAAACTGCCGCTAGTACTGACTTCCACAGTGTTTCTACAGGCTTCTGTGCTTTTTAAACCCATGTCTCCAAGGGTAAAGCCTCCAAATGGGTTATTTTCATACATTAACTAATCCAAAACAAAAATTTGTTCTAAAGATTGACTCAAACTTAGTTTTGAAAGATTCTTGTTATGCAATGAATTCCTCATGAAGCAGAGACGAAACAGGTGGCCCTTTTGTCGAGGATTTTGCTGGTGCTACAGTTGAAGAACTTTAAGTAAACCCCAGCTGGATACCTGGTAATTTTGATGATGGCTCCGTCCACCCGGGTGGCTAAGCTAAGTTTATGGTGTTTTCTCTGTGCACATATTTTTGAATCTTTTTTTAGTAATGTTATTGACTCTTACCCAATAATATGATGCTTTGAAGATTCCCTTCTGGTTTTTTTTGGCTGCAAAGGTTTTTCCTTCATTAGGGAGTTCTTTTCCTTCGCAGTTTGGTTCGGAGGGTTAGAAGCCATTTTGCATGGGGCTTGGCCATCTTTGTAGGCACCCCAGGCTATTGAGGTTTCAATTTGTTTAAATATTTTTGTTATCTTCCGCATATTATGAGTTTGAGTCAATCTTTAGAGCAAATTTTTGTTTTGGATTAGTTTCTGGGTTTTTTTTTTTTTGCTCTCCAGCAGTTGGTTAATTTTTTTATTTTCATACATACCATAACAGTAGTGAACCTCACTCCTAAGCCAGGGTGTATGGCGTATGATCTCAGTCTCTCAAATTTACTGCTGTCACTCACTGTATTACTTAAATTATGCCAAAGAGTGCTTCCTTTTGGAGTACATAAGATATTACATATATAGGAAATTTATCCAGGTGTGCTTTGAAATTAAAAAGAATTTCCAAGCATTTTAATCAGGCCTATGACACTCAAAACAAAAGGAAATATTTCTGTCTCCTTCTGCCACATTTTCTTGGTCTCAGATTCAGTGGCGTAGCCAAGGGTGGGCCTGGGTGGGCACAGGCCCACCTACTTTGGGCTCAGGCCCACCCAGTAGCAGCACAAGCACGATGTGGCTGGCAGGGATCCCCAAACCCCACCAGCTGAGAACTCCCAACAACTGTCCCTCTTGCATACCTTGTAAATAGCAGATCTTCACCTGCAGCGAGAAGCGACTGATGCGTACTGTTCGCATCAGCCCCACAGCCTTCCCTCTGATGTATTCCTGCCTGTGTGGAAATAGGAAGTTGCATCAGAGGGAAGACTGTGGGGCCAACATGAGCAATGAAAATCTGGTACTTAAAAGGGAGGGGGGGGGGTGTTTGAGAGACCATATGGCATGCTGGCAAGAGAGGGAGAGACCAAATCACTTGTGGGAAAGGGCGGAGTTCTTCTGCCCACCCATCTTGGGCCCAGGCCCACCCAAAATTGGGTGTCTGGCTACGCCCCTGCTCAGATTGCATTTCTAGATACTTGAAAATCTTTTCTGCATGTCTTCCTCTTAAGGTAACCTAGTGTGGTAGCTGTAAATAAAAACAAAAGAATGCAAATAAGGTGATACCTTTTTATTAGACTAACTTAGTACATTTTTTACCAGCTTTCGAAGGTCAAAACCACCTTCCTCAGATCAGAATATTATGTGCAAAAATTGATAATATCAGAATATATAAATGAAACATAGATCATTCCAATGACAGTCTCAAGGGGAGAGGATGGAAGGACAGAGGGAGAGATGAATGGCTGATTGGAAGATGAGAAAGCAGTAGAATATATGGTTTATAATGTGATAGGAAACCCAAATCTTGTTGGTGTTGAAGTGTCTTATCATTTTCATTTCAAACATCTTATGCTCCTGGAATGTTTTAAAATGTCCTCTTAGTATTCTGACCATAAGGTCAATGATGCAGTGTCTCTCACACACACATACATCTGTATTATACCATTTACATGTATTGTTTATTGTTTTTATTCATTCATAGACTCCTGATGTAGGCCACCAGGCCAAAACACAACGTTGTGTCAAGTCATTTTTAAGGAAATATTAATAAATTTTATTTTATTATTATAAACTTTGGTTCTAGTCTTTGGCTATGCCTGGTCCATATTCCCACTCCTTTTGTTTTATCTCCTTCTCCGTGGGATCTACTGAGTTCTCCACACACGTGGACTCTCTTTAGCTTATTGTATAGAAGGAAACACAAAAGGAGAAAGGTCCCTTATGAAAGGACTGCCAAAAGACAAGGAAGTAGGGGTGGACCAATAAAAATGAACAGTGGAACCTTGGAGTAAGAACTGATAAAGCAAAGTTTATGATGATAAGGAAAGAGCGTAAGTCTACATAAATAAATCCCCAAAAGATGCTGGAAATTCAGAAGATAGACTCAACACGATTGTGTGTTTCAGCGCTAAGCACCTGCATCATGATCTGAATGATTTAAAACACAATTGACTGTGACTGGGGGGTTAGGTAATCTTCAAAGGTCCCCTTTTAATGTAGCTGGTAAAAGGGAAGTCTCATTTTCCTACAGCATCTCCTCTGTGACCATCTCTCCACATTCATTATTACCACACAATATCCCTATCCCCTCCCCCTATGTCCAGCCATCACTCCTCTGTGTTCCTATGGCCCCCACGTTCAACATCTCCCTTCTATGTTCCTATTCTACCCCATGTCTAGCATCATCAGTTCATTGTAAGCCGCTTTGAGGCCGCTTTCAGTGGTATAAAGCAGGGGCGGAGCTAGACAACAGATTTTGGGTGGGCCTAGGCAAGAAGTGGGTGGGCACCAAGTGTTCTCTCCCACTCCCCCCACCACCAAAAAAATATCTGAGCTGGCAGGAAAACGCTTCTTTCCACCTTGGCAGTCTGCAGCAGGCATGCATTGAAAACTGAGCATGTGCAGGTGCCGGTATCATGGAGAGTAGCGTTTTCATTACCATCAGGGGGAAGTTTTCAACTGGCGGAGCTTGGGTTCCCCACCAGCTACCGCTAAACATGTGCTACTGATGGGTGGGCCTGAGCTCTAAGTGGGTGGGCCCTGGCCCGCCCAGGCCCACCTGTGGCTACGCCACTGGTATAAAGCAGGGTATAAATGTTCTGCATAAATAAATAAATAGTACCAATTTTCTCAGGTCTTTTAATGATTGAATGAAAAAGAGATTGTGTTTGGTAGGGTTTAAAGGGTTTCCACAAGATTTATCAATGAGCTACTATGGACTTTTTGAATGTAGTTTGTCTTATCATTGCTCCACTTTTTTTGGCTGTTTTGATCAAATAAGATTACTTATGAGCCAAAGTGATTCTTCTTTAGCTCATGCATGTGCTTATCTGTGTAACCCCAGTTCAAGTTGGAAGTGGACTGGACAAAGGTGCACATCTGGGAGCTGTTGGGCAATCGTACAACCATAGGACTCTGAGGTTTTCCTCTGTAGAAAGGGAGAGCAGAGCCAGGTCAAAGGGTTGTGAACACCAGAGACAAATTTTCCTTCTGCTCTCCTCCCCCCCCCCCCCCCCCCAAGTCTTGGGGCTGATCTCATGATATGAGCTATACAAATTGCAGAGCTCAAACTGCAGAACTGGTCCTGCATTGGAAGAAAGGCATTGTTCTTTCTACCCCATTCATCCCATGCTTAGAGGAGAAAGCATGGGGTGAATGGCTTGGATTTGTACGTTTTAGACATGGACGTCTTTGGTTTTGAAAATCGCCGAAAATCAAAGATATCCAAATCCAAGGACGTCCTTGGTATTTTCGAAATGAAAGATGGACGTCCATCTTTTTTCAAAAATGACCTTTCCCCTGCCTCCGAATATGGACGTTTTACAAAGACATCCAAATTCCAACTTAGACGTTTCTTTCGAAAATGCCCCTCATTGTCTCCTGTCCCATGACTTTTTAATTCTCTCAGGAATCTCTTGTCAAAAGCTTTCTGAAAATCTAGATACATTACACCAACTGGCTCGCCTTCAAAGAAATGAAGCAAATTGGTGAGGCAAGACTTCCCTTAGCTAAACCCATGCTGACCCTGTCCCATTAAACTATGGTTGTCTACATGTTCTGTAATTTTATTCTTTATAATAGTTTCCACTATTTTGCCCGGCACTGGTTAGGCTTACTGGTCTGTAATTTCCTGGATCACCCCTGGAACTCTTTTAAAAATCAGCGTTATATTGGACATCCTCCAACCTTCAGGTACTACGGATGATTTTTAACGACAGGTTACAGATCACTAATAGCAGATCAGCAATTTCAGTACCCTGGGGTGTATGCCATCCGGTCCAGGTGATTTATCACTGTTTTACTTGTCAGTTTGGCTCAATACATCTTCCAGGCTTATTGAGATTTCTTTCAATTCCTCCCCATCTTCACCCTTGAAAACCATTTTTGGTGCACGTAGATTTCTTGCATCTTCTTCCATAAAGACTGAAGCAAAGAATTCCTTCAATCTCTCCAGTACGACCTTGTGCTCAATGAGTGCCCCTTTTGCTCCTTCGTGGTCTAATCCTATGGATTCCCTCAAAGGCTTTCTGCTTCTGATGTACCTGAAAAAGGTGTTACTGTATGAGTTTTTGTCTCAGTGACAAGTTTTTCGTCATATTCTTTTTTTAGCCTTCTTTATCAATGTTTTGCACCTAGCTTGACAGTGCTTAATGTTGCTTCTTATTTTCTTTATTTGGATCCTTTTTCCATTGTTTGAAGGATGTTTTAATAGCCTCTTTCACTTCACTTTTTAACCACGCTACTACTACTACTACTATTTAGCATTTCTATAGCGCTACAAGGCATACGCAGCGCTGCACAAACATAGAAGAAAGACAGTCCCTGCTCAAAGAGCTTACAATCTAATAGACAAAAAATAAATAAAGTAAGCAAATCAAATCAATTAATGTGAACGGGAAGGAAGAGAGGAGGGTAGGTGGAGGCGAGTTGTTACAAGTGGTTATGAGTCAAAAGCAATGTTAAAGAGGTGGGCTTTCAGTCTAGATTTAAATGTGGCCAAGGATGGGGCAAGACGTAGGGGATCAGGAAGTTTATTCCAGGCGTAGGGTGCAGTGAGACAGAAGGCGCGAAGTCTGGAGTTGGCAGTAGTGGAGAAGGGAACAGATAAGAAGGATTTATCCATGGAAGGGGTGTAGGGAAGGACGAGTGTGGAGAGATACTGGGGAGCAGCAGAGTGAGTACATGTATAGGTTAGTAGAAGAAGTTTGAACAGGATGCGAAAATGGATAGGGAGCCAGTGAAGGGTCTTGAGGAGAGGGGTAGTATGAGTAAAGCGACCCTGGCGGAAGATGAGACGGGCAGCAGAGTTTTGAACCAACTGGCTATCATTTGCTCTTCTCTCCACCTTTGTTAATACATGGATTACATATAGAGGCGTATTTTCAAAGCACTTAGACTTACAAAGTTACATAGGGCCCCTTTAACAGAGTGGCGTTTCCAATGCGGGCTTACCGCTCATTCTTACTACTACTTATCATTTCTATAGCGCTACTAGACGTACGCAGTGCTGGGACTGCTGCCAGCCCAACACGGCTGCTGGCGGTAGCCCCACCATGAGCACACGCCATTTCCAGGTGAAAACAGAAAACCCTCAGAAATGGCTTGTGTGGCGGTAACTCAGCAGTCATCCACAATTCCAGGAATAACATGTATAGAATGTTTGTACATTTGGGAAGCTCGCCAGGTGCTCTTGGCCTGGATTGGCTGCTGTCGTGGACAGGATACTGGGCTCGATGGACCCTTGGTCTTTTCCTAGTGTGGCATTACTTATGTACTTATGTACTTATCAAACACAAAAAGGGGGTCCAAATCTCCCGTAAAAACGGAACAAACCACAAAAAATGGCGGAAGATAAAACAAACCAGAAACCAAGGGAGTAAGATCGCCAGAAAAGTTTAATGGGACCCTACACGGTCCGTGTTTCGGCCAACAGGCCTTCCTCAGGGGTCCTGAATCTGACGTTTACAAGTGCACTTCCAAGATATTCATGAAACAAAAATACGCTAATGCTGTCTAATGGCGGACATAAGCGTGTACGCTAGCGGAAAAAAAAAAACGTCTTATGTACTTATCACCACGTGCTGTTGACACTCTAGAACCTGTGTTTGCTTCTTTGTCTTCCGCTTCTTAGAAACATATGCTGATGAGGATACATTCTAGTAGAGAAAGGAGAAGTATGGTGAGTACTTGTGTCAATAGGAATTCCTCTCAGAAACCCCCCTCATGGCAGCTCTAGATTCTAACTCATTTTTGAGACCAAGGGACTTCAGTCCCAAGCTCTAGATCCTCAATGTTCTGATCCTATTACTCTTACTAAACCTTACACACCACATTGAGTTGTATTACACTACATTTTCCTTGTCATCTCATGCACATGTGCTCTGGTAGGGACATATGTTTCCAAGTAAGGGACCTGGAGGTTCCCTCAAAGTGATTACAAACCAGTTGATAAAGAGGGAATGGTAATGATGATAACGATTAGAACAGTTGCCTCTTGACTCAATTAAACAAATGCAATGTCTTGCTCAATCAATTAAATCAAGTTTCTGACTCGCCTCTCAATCGATAGTTCTCAAGCCCGCCCTTTTCTCCAATCCCAGTCTGCTGTACAGAATCTGTATTGCTTATGTCACATGTTCAGATTCCGTATTAATGGAGTACAAAGTCCTGGTATCTCTCTTGCAGCTGGTAAGACAACCTGTGATTTCTAAGGTCCCAATAAATGATTAACTGAGGCAATAAGTCTCAGGGAATTGGGATGTTTTTACAATTGCAGTGTCGGAGACATTTCTATTTCTCTGTATAGAATGTATTCCCGTTTATTGAACCAAAAGGCCATTCCCAAGGTAGCTTATTTTGTTCCTATTATTTATTCTTTAGTTCTTCCACTCCCTACCAAAATACAGAAACTATGGAATAGGCCTACAATGTATATGGATGGGCTGGAGTGTAAATATTAAGGGGCTTCGACATTAGCTTCAGAACTTTTAGTACAAGAAGAGTGCTGGACAGACTTCTACGTGCTGTACCCTGAGAAAGGCAAGGACAAATCAAACTCGGGTATACATATAAAGTATCACATACTATGTAAAATGAGTTTATCTTGTTGGGCAGACTGGATTGACCATAACATCTTTATCTGCCATAATTTACTATGTAACTATGTTACTATTACCAGGTGCAAGCAGCATATTACAGACATAACTTAGATGGTACCTTCTTCTTGAAGTTTATAAGGTAGTATCAGAGGTGAAATAAAACTTGAAAATTTGTAATCCCTAAAAACAGCGAGTGATAAAACACAAACAGAGAAACATGATGGAAGATAAAGGCCAAATGACCCATCCAGTCTGCCCATCCTCTGTAACCCCTAATTCTTTCTGTTCCTAAGTGATCCCACATGCTTATCCCATGCCTTTTAAAATTCTGGAACAGTCCTCGACTCCACCACCTCCACCGGGAGGCCATTCCACGCCTCCACCACCCTTTCTGTGAAATAATACTTCCTTTACTCATAAGCCTATTCCCTCTTAACTTCCCTCATTCCAGAGCTCTCCTTCATTTGAAAAAGGCTTTCTTCCTGTACATAAATGCCCTTGAGATATTTAAACGTTTCTATCATGTCTCCTCTCTCCCAGCGTATACATGTTGAGATTCATAAGGCCTGTCCCTATAATTTTTGCATTCAAGACCGCTTACTAATTTCGTAGCTGCCTTCTGGACCGACTCCATCCTGTTTATATCTTTCCGTGGGTGCGGTCTCCAGAACTGCACGCATTTCTCCAAATGGGGCCTTTACAACGGCACTATCACCTCCTTTTTCCTGCTGGTCATGCCTCTCTTTATGCACCCAAGCATCCTTCTGGCTTTGACCGTCGCTTTTTCTACCTGTTTGGAAGCTTTAAGGTCATCAGACACAATCACCCCCAAGTCCCGCTCTTCTTTCGTACACTGAAGCACTTCACCCCCTATACTGTACCGTTCCCTCGGATTTTTGCGACCCAAGTTCATGACCCTGCATTTTTTGGGATTAAACCTTAGTTGCCAAATATCGGTCCATTCCTCCAGCTTCGCTAGGTCCTTTCTCATGTCATTCATACCCTTCAGGGTGTCCACCCTGTTGCAGAGTTTAGTATCATCTGCAAAGAGACAAACCTTACCAGACAGCCCTTCCACAATATCGCTCACGAAGACGTTAAAAAGAGCCGGCCCTAGGACCGATCCCTGCGGTACTCCACTGACGACATCCTTTTCTTCAGAACAAGCTCCATTTACCAATACCCTCTGTCTCCTACCATTCAACCAATTTTTAACCCAATCAGTTATTCTAGGTCCCATACCGAAGGCACTCAATTTATTTATCAGTTGCCTGTGTGGAACCGTGTCAAAGGCTTTGCTGAAATCCAAGTATACCACATCAAGCGCCCCTCCAACATCCAACTTTTGGTCACCCAGTCAAAGAAGACAGTCAGATTCGTCTGACACAACCTGCCACTAGTGAAGCCATGCTGCCTCGGGTCCCGCATTCCATGTAGTTCAGGAAATGTCACAATCCTCCTCTTTAGAAGCGTTTCCATTAGCTTACTCACCACCGAGGTCAGACTGACAGGTCTGTAATTCCCAACCTCCTCCTTACTTCCACTCTTGTGCAAAGGAGCCATATCTGCCGTTCTGCAGTCCACCAGGACCACTCCAGTTTCTAAGGAATCATTGAAGAGGTCAGTCAGCGGAGCCGACAGAACTTCTCCGAGTTCCTTAAGCACCCTTGGGTGTTTCCCATCAGGACCCATCGCTCTGTCTACTTTTAGTTTGGCAAGCTCCTCACGAACACAGTCCTCCATAAACGGGTCTTGGTCTACCATACCTCCATCCCCTTTAGCCTTTGCTTTCTGCAGTCCTACCCCTGGTCTTTCATTCGTGAACACAGAGCTAAAATAATTGTTAAGCAGTTCAGCTTTATCCTTATCATCTTCTACATATTTCTCTCCCTCAGCTTTGAGCCTCACAATGCGATTATGGCACTTCCTCTTGTCATTTACATATCTGAAAAAGGTCTTATCCTCCAATTTTACCGTATTAGCTATCTTTTCCTCCATTCGCCGCTTCACTTTCCTGATAGCTTTTCCAGCACTCAGGAAAATTAGTACGGGACCCCAATGACAGCTGTGGAGCTTTTGGTGGGTTTTAGCTGCCAAGTCAGTGTGTGTGTGTGTGTGTGGGGGGGGGGGGGTTGCATGCACGAAATTGCTAATGAGCTCGTTTTAATACAAGTGAGCTCATTAACATGGGACTTTGTCACTGATTCCGTGCATGGTAAAACGGTGGCCGAAAGTGTGTGAGCATTGGTCGCACAATAGCATTTATATTAAACTGGCTAAAACTAGTCTAAATAAAATGTTGCAAGTCCGATTTGCTATCAGCATCTGCCCCTCAGTGCAGCTTACATGCACCTCTTTCAAGTCATTGTACTTTGAGGGAGGAATTCTTCCTTCCATTAGGTGGTGCTGTTGCTCCAAAAGTCTTATTATGCTCTTTTTTACAGTCTCTCTCTTACTCTTTGATATATTGATACATGAACATACTGCTATAGATAGATACCTATACATATGGATATTGTTACATTTGTTGAGTTTAACAAATCATTTGGTTGCTATAATTGATATGTCTGTCTGTCTAAGCCAGCCGGGGCAGGATTTTTTGATAAATAAAAAGGGGAGTAGAATGATTGTCACTACAGTAACTACACATTGATTCCAATGTTCAGTGTGTATATGTTGTGCGATACGTGATAAAGCTGCGAGTAGCCAGTAACATTCCTAAAGCTGCATGACTCTTTGAAGTGACTCTTTACATGCTGCTGCTTTAGCACTCGTGCAGACTCTGTGAATTACCGAGTCAGAGATGAAATGAGATTTATTAGGTTTTCTTTCGCTCAGCAGGCATTGAGTTTTCTAAAATATTTGAACAGTGGTTATGCAGGCAGTAAAAAAAAATAATGTATCTTCAAGATATTTTTTACTTTGAAAATGGAAAAAGTATTCTTGAGCTAATCCTGGTGTACGGGCTCATATGAGTAAAGCCACAGAGGAAGAGGTTTCTTAAATCACGATTTGTGGAAATTGTGAATCCCACAGCATTAAGTAGTGCCTTACAGATCAGCAGGTTACGCACAATTTCGGAGTGGTGATAAACTTTAATTTTTCTTTTAAGTCACATGTTGTCTATAGTAAGAACAGCTTTTTGTATTTTATATCAGTTATGCTCAGTTTATTTTGATGATACGGTTTTCTTCCGTAGGCATCGTTAATTTCTCGATTGGATTATTGCAATGTTATTTATACTGGTACTTCATGAAATTTGGATTTGGGATGTTTTTTTTCGCAAAATGTCCAAAGTCAGACTTAGACATCATATTGAAAATGCCCCTCCACGTTAATCAATAATTCAGAAATAGAACCATATAAAATCTGAAAAAATAAGCAAGCTGCTTTGAATTAAATTTTTTTCGCTTACTGGAAGCCAATGCAGTTTGGTTACACAAGAGTAAACGCTGTTAAACCTATTATGCCTGAAAATTAACCTAATGGAGGTGTTCTGGATAAGGACATAAGAATTGCCATACTGGGTCAGACCAATGGTCCATCTAGCCCAGTATCCTCTTTCCAACCATAGCCAAGCCAGGTCACAAGGACCTGGCAGAACCCCCAAGAGTAGCAAGATTTCGGAATCCCAAAGAGTAGCAACATTCCATGATACCAATCCCAGGGCAAGGAGTGGCTTCCCCCATGTCTGTCTCAATAGATTGTTAAATTTAAGAAAACACAATGTTGATTATTTCAGAAGCATCTCCCTGTGTACATAACAGCTGTTAAATTTGTAGATTATATACATGTGTAAATAAGGATTTCAGAAACCCACTATTTACACATCGAGATCCGTATCACACACAGATTTCAAGGAGGCATATTGGGGAGAGGTATGGTATGGATGTGCCTTGAATAAGACAAAAAATCTATGCATGTATTCCCCATTTTACAAAGGGCATATATGGTTATGGAAAAACATTTCCTTCTCAGACTTTACAGTAGCTCAGAGGCATGACCAGATTTTTAAAAAGTGCTGGTTTTAACCGGGGTTTTATTCAACGGATTAAGGGCCTCTTTTTACTAAACCACGCTAGCGATTCCCATGTGGCAAATGGCAGAGAAGGGTGACAAAAATGATTAAAGGGGATGGGACGACTTCCCTATGAGGAAAGGCTAAAGCGGCTAGGGCTCTTCAGCTTGGAAAAAAAGGCGGCTGAGGGGAGATATGATAGAGGTCTATAAAATAATGAGTGGAGTTGAACGGGTAGATGTGAAGCGTCTGTTCACGCTTTCCAAAAATACTAGGACTAGGGGGCATGCGATGAAGCTACAATGTAGTAAATTTAAAACGAATTGGAGAAAATTTTTCTTCGCTCAACGTGTAATTAAACTCTGAAATTCGTTGGCAGAGAATTTGGTAAAGGCGGTTAGCTTAGCGGAGTTTAAAATAGGTTTGGACGGCTTCGTAAAGGAAAAGTCCATAGACCGTTATTAAATGGACTTGGGGAATATCCACTATTTCTGGGATAAGCAGTATAAAATGTTTTGTACATTTTTGGGGATCTTGCCAGGTATTTGTGACCTGGATTGGTCACTGTTGGAAACAGGATGCTGGGCTCAATGGACCTTTGGTCTTTCCCAGTATGGCAATACTTATGTACTTATGTGAGGGGCTGTGGCACATTTGCTGTGCTGGCAATCATTAGTGCAGTATATAGTAAGGGGCCCTTTTACTAAGCTGCGTGTCTACATGCGCCCAACGAGTGCCAAAATGGAGTTACCACCCGGCTACCGCATGGCTCTTGCGGTAATTTCATTTTTGGCGCACATCCGGTACGCACATCTGAAAAATAATTTTTATTTTCTGATGCGCACCAAGTGGCATTTGACGCACGTAGGTCATTACTGCCCAGTTACCGCGTGAGTCTTTACCGTTAGGTCAATGGCTGGTGGTAAGGACTCAGACCCCCAAATGGATGTGTGACAATTTTCATTTTACCGCATGTCCATTTTCAGCAAAAATTTTAAAAAAGGTCTTTTTTTTTTTTTTACCGGTGTGCTGAAAAATGATTCTGCATGCGCCCAAAACACACATCCACACTACCACAGGTCATTTTTCAGTGGACCTTAGTAAAAGGACCCCCTAAAAGAGGCCCTAAGGGAGTAATTCTTAAATCTGCCACTTATTTCTGCTTCCAAAATAAAGAAAAATAAAAAAAGTCATGGCCTCCTTACTCTACTGGCAACTCCTATGCATCTAGGTCTGGAAAATGGGACAACTACATGTGGAAGCGGCTCTCCAACTCCAAATAGAAATGTCCGCAATTCTATATGGAAGCTGCCAAGTTAGTGCTGTTCATTTTTTCAGCATATATTATGTATAAAATTCTGCTCCACCCGTGCACGCCACATCCTTATATGTATTTTACAAAATGCTCCGTATTCAGTAGAACCTTTTCTAAACTAGTACCAGAACTAAATATGGCCCGATCTGGACATTTCAATTCAGACCTCAACGTTCTATGTACGGTCTTTACACGCTTTACTCCTTGACACGCTGTTGTCCTCACTTGGATTTCAGAATTCTGCTGTCTCATGGTTTTCTTCCTATCTCTCACAGCGTTCTTTTAGTGTATACTCTGGTGGATCCTCCTCTTCCTCTATCCCGCTGTCAGTGGGTGTACCTCAAGGATCCGTCCTAGGACCTCTCCTTTTCTCCATCTATACTTCCTCCCTTGGTGCTCTGATCTCTTTCCACGGTTTTCATTATCACCATCACGCTGACTCCCCCCAGATCTACCTCTCCACACCAGAAATCTCGGCAGAAATCCAGTCCAAGGTATCTGCCTGCCTCTCTGACATTGCTACCTGGATGTCTAACCGCCACCTGAAGCTCAATATGTCCAAAACTGAGCTCCTTATCTTCCCACCTAAACCAACCTCTTCCCTTCCCCCATTCTCTATTTCTGTCAACAACACATTCATTCTTCTTGTCTCATCTGCCCGTAACCTTGGGGTCATCTTTGACTCCTCCCTCTCCTTCTCTGCACATATTCAACAGGTTGCTAAAACCTGTCGTTTCTTCCTTTATAATAT
Organism: Microcaecilia unicolor; assembly: GCF_901765095.1. NCBI lineage: Eukaryota > Metazoa > Chordata > Amphibia > Gymnophiona > Siphonopidae > Microcaecilia > Microcaecilia unicolor. The sequence continues at coordinate 90,392,139 of NC_044043.1, read as the reverse complement.
TGCCAAAATTCGCCCTCTCCTTTCTGAACACGCTACCAGAACCCTCATCCACACTCTCATCATCTCTCGCTTAGATTACTGCAACTTGCTTCTCACAGTTCTTCCACTCAGCCACCTCTCTCCTCTTCAGTCTGTTCAAAATTCTGCTGCACGACTAATATTTCGCCAAAGTTGTTATGCACATAACAGCCCTCTCCTGAAGTCACTTCACTGGCTTCCTATCCATTTCTGTATAAAATTCAAGCTCCTCTTATTGACCTATAAGTGCATTCAGTCTGCAGCCCCTCACTACCTCTCCACCCTCATCTCTCCCTACACTCCCTCCCAGTAACTCTGTTCACTAGGCAAATCTCTTCTAATTGCACCCTTACATAGTAACATAGTAGATGACGGCAGAAAAAGACCTGCACGGTCCATCCAGTCTGCCCAACAAGACAACTCATGTGTGCTACTTTTTGTGTATACTCTACTTTGATTTGTACCTATGCTCTTCAGGGCACAGACCATATAAGTCTGCCCAGCACTATCCCTGCCTCCCAACCTCCAGTCCCGCCTCCCACCACTGGCTCTGGCACAGACCGTATAAGTCTGCTCCACCTCCCACTACCGGCTCTGCTATCCAATCTCGGTTAAGCTCCTGAGGATCCATTCCTTCTGAACAGGATTCCTTTATGTTTATCCCACGCATGTTTGAATTCCGTTACCGTTTTCATCTCCACCACCTCCCGCGGGAGGGCATTCCAAGCATCCACCACTCTCTCCGTGAAGAAATACTTCCTGACATTTTTCTTGAGTCTGCCCCCCTTCAATCTCATTTCATGTCCTCTCGTTCTACCCTTCTCCTCCATCGCTAACTCCAGACTCCGTTCCTTTTGTCTCACCGCACCTTATGCCTGGAATGGGCTTCCTGAGCTGTCACGACTAGCTCCATCCCTGGCCGCCTTCAAATCCCGGCTTAAGGCCTACCTGTTTGATGCTGCTTTTGACTCCTAACTTGTCACTTGCTCGTAACCTTTATCTTGTCTTCCTCTCTTCAATAGTCCCTTTCCCTATGTGTCCTTCTGTCTGTCCTACCCTTATCCTTATTGGTCCTGTCTGTCTGTCCTGATTTAGATTGTAAGCGCTTTTGAGCAGGGACTGTCTTTTCTTCATGTTACATTTGTGAAGTGCTGCGTACGACTGGTAGCGCTATAGAAATGATTTATAGTAGTAGTAGTAGTATATGTAGGAGATGTGCTATGAATTCTCCCAAGGGTAGGAAACTGTTTGTACATTTGATCTTACTATATAAATATATTGACGCATTTTTCAATAAGGTCTACAGTATCAATATAATCTTCCTTTGCACTTTTCTTTTCTTTTTGATAGGAAAGCTTGCCTTCAGTCTGAGCATTACAAGTTGACTGGGTCAGCTATTTTAGACATGGCACCAATGAAGATGTATGTTAAAATCTAGTCAGGGAGCATTGCTGCAGCTTTCATCAGACTGAGAAGTATGTACAGTTAAATTTCGATCTACGGCCTTCGCTGTGGCAGGTCCATTACTACAGAATGCAGCTAATCTCGATATCAGGTTAGAACTAAATTACTTGACTTTTAGCAAAAGTTGAAATCCTGTTTATTTCCTCAGTGTTAAAATAAGAGGCTCATGCAGCTGTACTTCAAGACCTCGGTGCAGTGGCGTAGCCACAGGTGGGCCTGGGTGGGCCGGGGCCCACACACTTAGGGCTTAGGCCCACCCAACAGTACCACACGTTTAGTGGTAGCTGGTGGGGATCCCAAGCTCAGCCAGCTGAAGACCTCCCCCTAATGGTAACAAAAACACTACTCTCCACGATACCGGCACCTGCGCATGCTCAGTTTTCAGCGTATCCGTACTGCAGACTGCCATGGTGGAAAGAAGCATTTCCCCGCAAGCTGAGATATTTTTGTTGGTGGTGGCTGGTGGGGGGTGGGGGGGGGAAGAGCACTTGGTGCCCACCCACTTCTTGCCTAGGCCCACCCAAAATCTGTAGGCTGGCTACGCCCCTGCCTCGGTGGCGTCTCATTTCACAAGGGCAATGTCACCCTTGACTCGTCTGCCTCCTCATAGGTCTAGAATATTTTTTTTTTCAATTTTCAAATATCTTATCACATTTTTAAATTTTATGATGCTTTGCTTAAAATTGTTGATATCACTTAGGTTTTAACATGTAGATTTTCTTGTTGCGGGACTGGTAGCCAACCTGTGGCATATTTCGCATCTGCTGCGTCAGGGTTCAGGTCTGTCGCCAACAACACACAATCAAGCTCTGGATTGATATGGTGTGTTTTGTTGGGTCACGGACCAAACTCTGATGAACCGGAAGCGAAACATGCCACGTACGTGTTGGGCTAGTGGAGGTGTAGGATGAATGCTGAAGACGTAACTGAAAAGCAAGGCATTGGAGATGCTCTTTTGTTTTGAGCTGGTGGGCGTCACTAACAGCTCAGTAACAACAGCACCTTACTGTAATCTCAGTAGAAGGAATAGATGAACATATAGTCCTGTTTTACTATCTCTCCACACTCGTCCTTCCCTACACCCCTTCCCGTGCACTCCGCTCCATGGATAAATCCTTCTTATCTGTTCCCTTCTCCACTACTGCCAACTCCCGACTTCGCGCCTTCTGTCTCGCTGCACCCTACGCCTGGAATAAACTTCCTGAGCCCCTACGTCTTGCCCCATCCTTTGCCACCTTTAAATCTAGACTGAAAGCCCACCTCTTTAACATTGCTTTTGACTCGTAACCACTCGCCTCCACCTACCCTCCTCTCCTCTTTCCTCTACACATTAATTGATTTGATTACTTTTTTTTTTGTCTATTAGATTGTAAGCTCTTTGAGCAGGGACTGTCTTTCTTCTATGTTTGTGCAGCGCTGCGTAAGCCTTGTAGCGCTATAAAAATGCTAAATAGTAGTAGTAATTAGAAGGGAGAGGTTTATATCAGTTGTAAACCTGTTCCTGCCTATAATGCAACAATTATGGATCTCTTCTAACTTATTTTAATTACATCCCCATCACTGAACATTATATCTTGTCCTGATATCATTATGTTATGTTTTATATATTTATACACTTTCAGTCCTACATGATATTCTTATGCATCTTATTTGGAACAATTCTGAAACTCTTATTCCGTTAATATGATTGCCATGATATTCCTTTGCACCTTATCTGTATCTATATTCTGAAATTCTTATTCCATTAATGTGATTGTCGTTGTAACATACTGTAAGTCACATTGAGCCTGCAAACAGGTGGGAAAATGTGGGATACAAATGCATAAATCAATGGGGAAAAAAAGCTCCGCTCAATTTGATAATATTCCAACAAAAAAATGTAATACTGTTGCAAGAAAATGAATTGATCATAAATGAAGGCGAGGACCTCAGACTGGTGACAACTTAATCTTGATCTTAATAAGACTACATATATTGTCACCGTGTTTTAATATCATAGGTCCCTACCAACCTCCTTCCTCGGTGTTCACACAACTGCAAGTATATAAATATAATATAATGCAAAAGAATGGCCACAATATAGAGCAAGGCTACTTAGCTTGTTGCAGCTACTACTACTATTTAGCATTTCTATAGCGCTACAAGGCGTACGCAGCGCTGCACAAACATAGAAGAAAGACAGTCCCTGCTCAAAGAGCTTACAATCTAATAGACAAAAAATAAATAAAGTAAGCAAATCAAATCAATTAATGTGAACGGGAAGGAAGAGAGGAGGGTAGGTGGAGGCGAGTGGTTACAAGTGGTTACGAGTCAAAAGCAATGTTAAAGAGGTGGGCTTTCAGTCTAGATTTAAAGGTGGCCAAGGATGGGGCAAGACGTAGGGGCTCAGGAAGTTTATTCCAGGCGTAGGGTGCAGCGAGACAGAAGGCGTGAAGTCTGGAGTTGGCAGTAGTGGAGAAGGGAACAGATAAGAAGGATTTATCCATGGAGCGGAGTGCACGGGAAGGGGTGTAGGGAAGGACGAGTGTGGAGAGATACTGGGGAGCAGCAGAGTGAGGGCCTCCCCCAACGGTCCTGTTTCGCCGGGTCAAGCTTCATCAGGGGAAGGACACCCAACTGCAAACCGCCACTCAATTGGATGATGGCCCAATCTTGTTAGTACACTGAGATTGGGCTATCATCCAGTTGAGCAGCGGTTTGCAGTTGGGCGTCCTTCCCCTGATGAAGCTTGACTAATGCTGGGTAAGCCCCCCAGTACAGAAAATGGTGCACAGAGGGAGCAGGCACTACCACTGGGCTGATAAGTACATAAGTATTGCCACACTGGGACAGACCAAAGGTCTATCAAGCCCAGCACCCTGTTTCCAACAGTGGCCAATCCAGGTCACAAATACCTGGCAAGATCCCCAAAAAGTACAAAACATTTTATACTGCTTGTCCCAGAAACGAGCAGTGGATTTTTCCCAAGTCCATTTTAATAATGGTCTATGGACTTTTCCTCTAGGAAGCCATCCAAACCTTTTTTTAAACCCCGCTAAGCTAACCGCCTTTACCACATTCTCTGCCAACAAATTCCAGAGTTTAATTACACGTTGAGCGAAGAAACATTTTCTCCAATTCGTTTTAAATTTACTACATTGTAGTTTCATCGCATGCCCCCTAGTTCTAGTATTTTTGGAAAGCGTAAACAGACACTTCACATCTACCCATTCAACTCCGCTCGTTATTTTATAGACCTCTATTATATCTCCCCTCAGCCATCTCTTCTCCAAGCTGAAGAGCCCTAGATGCTTCAGCCTTTCCTCATAGGGAAGTTGTTCCATCCCCTTTATCATTTTCGTTGCCCTTCTCTGCACCTTTTCTAATCCCACTCTATCTTTTTTTGAGATGCAGTGACCAGAATTGAACACAATATTCGAGGTGTGGTTGCACCATGGAGCGATACAAAGCCGAGAGCCCGGTGGTAGTTCTTGATTGGCACATGCTAACGCTGCGGTAGATGTAGCATGGCATTGTAAAAGGCCCCTAAGATATTGCTAGTAGCAATGACAGGTTTTTTTTTTTTTTTGTAAATCTGGAATCATTAAAAAAGCAGCATCACAGCAATTAGTCAGCACAAAGCGACTTGAAGGGAATTCTGGAAATGGTTGCATTCATAAACTGCTCACGTTTCCCAGCTTTGCCTCTATGCATCTTCTCATTTCCATTCAACTGAGAAGCTTTAAGTAACAGGGATCCTCCACCCACCGTTTTGGGTTTTCATACTCTTTGCATACATTTCGTCTGCTTTCATAGGCTTTTGGAGTAGCCATTTAATGATTAGAGCAGTGAGCTGAGAAGCAGGGAATCCAGGGTTCAAATCACACTACTGTTCCCTGCAATTTTGGCAGGGCCGCTGAGAGACTGAGCCGGGCCCGTGGCAGAATCATCATCACCACTGCCAGCGCTGCCACCCCCCCCCCCCAAATCATCACCACTGTCGGCGCTGCCACCCCCCCCCCCCAAATCATCACCACTGTCGGCGCTGCCCCCCCCCCCCCCCCAAATCATCACCACTGTCGGCGCTGCCACCCCCCCCCCCCAAATCATCACCACTGTCGGCGCTGCCACCCCCCCCCCCCAAATCATCACCCCTGTCGGCGCTGCCCCCCCCCCCCCCAAATCATCACCACTGTCGGCGCTGCCACCCCCCCCCCCAAATCATCACCACTGTCGGCGCTGCCACCCCCCCCCCCCAAATCATCACCACTGTCGGCGCTGCCACCCCCCCCCCCAAATCATCACCACTGTCGGCGCTGCCACCCCCCCCCCCAAATCATCACCACTGTCGGCGCTGCCACCCCCCCCCCCAAATCATCACCACTGTCGGCGCTGCCACCCCCCCCCCCAAATCATCACCACTGTCGGCGCTGCCACCCCCCCCCCCAAATCATCACCACTGTCGGCGCTGCCACCCCCCCCCCCAAATCATCACCACTGTCGGCGCTGCCACCCCCCCCCCCAAATCATCACCACTGCCAGCGCTGCCACCCCCCCCCCAAATCATCACCACTGTCGGCGCTGCCACCCCCCCCCCCCAAATCATCACCACTGTCGGCGCTGCCACCCCCCCCCAAATCATCACCACTGTCGCGCTGCCACCCCCCCCCCCCCAATCCTCCCCACTGTCGGCGCTGCCACCCCCCCCCCCCCAAATCATCACCACTACCAGCGCTGCCACCCCCCCCCCCCCCAAATCATCACCACTGTCGGCGCTGCCACCCCCCCCCCAAATCATCACCACTGTTGGCGCTGCCACCCCCCCCCCAAATCATCACCACTGTCGGAGCTGCCACCCCCCCCCCCCAAATCATCACCACTGTCGGCGCTGCCACCCCCCCCCCAAATCATCACCACTACCAGCGCTGCCACCCCCCCCCCCAAATCATCACCACTGTCGGCGCTGCCACCCCCCCCCCCCCAAATCATCACCACTGCCAGCGCTGCCACCCCCCCCCCCCCCAAATCATCACCACTGTCGGCGCTGCCACCCCCCCCCCAAATCATCACCACTGTCGGCGCTGCCACCCCCCCCCCCCCAAATCATCACCACTGTCGGCGCTGCCACCCCCCCCCCCCAAATCATCACCACTACCAGCGCTGCCACCCCCCCCCCCCCAAATCATCACCACTGTCGGCGCTGCCCCCCCCCCCCCCCCAAATCATCACCACTGTCGGCGCTGCCACCCCCCCCCCCAAATCATCACCACTGTCGGCGCTGCCACCCCCCCCCCCCAAATCATCACCACTGTCGGCGCTGCCACCCCCCCCCCCCAAATCATCACCACTGTCGGCGCTGCCACCCCCCCCCCCAAATCATCACCACTGTCGGCGCTGCCACCCCCCCCCCCCAAATCATCACCACTGTCGGCGCTGCCACCCCCCCCCCCCAAATCATCACCACTGTCGGCGCTGCCACCCCCCCCCCCAAATCATCACCACTGTCGGCGCTGCCACCCCCCCCCCCCAAATCATCACCACTGTCGGCGCTGCCCCCCCCCCCCCCAAATCATCACCACTGTCGGCGCTGCCACCCCCCCCCCCCAAATCATCACCACTGTCGGCGCTGCCACCCCCCCCCCCAAATCATCACCACTGTCGGCGCTGCCACCCCCCCCCCCCCCAAATCATCACCACTGTCGGCGCTGCCACCCGAAGTACCTTGGCTGGCCCCACCAGCTCCTTCCTCTGCCCAGCACTGCCTGCCCCTGCGGCTGCTTTCCTCAGTTCACACATGCTCAAGTCTCAAAAGTGAGCACGCATGGCCTGAGGGCCCAGCAGTTGCTAGGCAGGCAATGCAAGGGGGGCCTGGGTGCTGGAGTTTTCGCTCTCCTGCACCTGTTGGGACGCGATCACCTGGGTCCTGTCAGGAGAGAGGGAGAGAGAGACCCCTGCGGCAGGCCCCCCTGGAGGCCAGGGGAGTTTTGCCCCCCCCCCCCCCCCCCCCGGTGCCCCCTCTCTTGGCAGTTACGGATTTTGGACAAGTCATTTAACCCTCAGGTGCAAATTTACAGTGTGAGTCTTTAGACGACAGAAACATACCCTACTGCTCTTGAATGTGATTTGCCTTGAGCGACTACTGAAAAGCCCTGAGCTATATTTAATATTTCATCCCCACCCCCTTAACCAATGCTGAATACACTAATCATGTTCCAGACAATAAAACTGTCAGAGCATCCTCTCGAAAAGTTGATGTTGTGTATTGTAGCTTCCGTTTTGCAGTGACAGACCTGCCAGGTGTCCTGCATTCAGTGGGAGACTCCCACTTTTGCAGGTTACCTCACACACTCCCACTGAGCCGCAGGAGGTGCGTTAATACGATGTCATTTCCTGCTGCAAAATCTCACCGCTCTTATCAGTAAATGATGTTGTTTTATTAATCAACAAAAAGTCAATCCCAACAGTGTGAAGACTCGGTGACACTGTCCGAAACCAACAGTAGTAGAATGCTAACAACTAGTAAACCGTAAAAATTCAAATAATTTAGAAATAATTTTACATTTTTTAATTTTGAAGGAGTGAAGTAGGGAGTTCAGTATAGGCTGTACACACAGCCGAGCACCACTTCAGTGAGGCACACCGCCCCAAAAGCTGCTTACATGAAAAGCTCTATACATCATGGAACACTCCCCACACACCACCCCAAATTTTCAATTGAGTGGATAAGTGCAAGTGGAAAATGAAAACACTACCAAAATACAACACATAAAGAATTCTACTACTCTTCTGGTGCTGCAAGAGTTCACCTCAAGGAGGAACAAAATAAACTCCTAAAAAATGAGTGAAGAAAAATATTTTGCTACTTCATTAACTCAAATCTCCACTGAAACTGAAGCAAACAGGAGCGAACGTATCGGCATCTTTCATCGCAGTAGTAATGTCTTCATACTGTTGGGATTGACTTTTTGTTGATTGGTTTTATTCTTCTCTCTCCCTTGAGGGTTTTTGTATCGTCGTTGTTTTATTAAGGCATCTCCTGCTGTCCAAGGGGGCTTTGTTTGTGTAGCCCGGGTCTCGACCCCCCAGGCTAGAGCTCAGTTCCTTTGGACCCGGGCTGACAGGGACAATTCCACCAGTTCACCCACACTCATACCTCTTCGTACAGTCTTTCAGTTCCTAATCCACTCGCTCATCGAGCTGGGGTTGGGCTATACGGTCCAGAATTGTGATCTAGGGGTTTGGGAGACACTTGCACTCTCTCTGGGGTCAGCTCACTCTTACCTCTTGGTCACCAAAGACACACTGTAATCTGCAGTCTTATGTGAAAACTCTTTTATTCTCCAACTCCACAACAGCAGTAACATCGACAGTTCAGCAACCCAACTTCAAGTAAATACCCACCCGTAGCTCACACACTTTAATGGTTGCTGCTTCAGGAGCCACAACACCCCTCCCCCCCCTTCTTTTTAAGTCAGAAGCCACACTCCTCACTTAGGATTCCCCTTTTTTCTCCTCCTGGGCTCTTGGCCGGGGACTGTCAGGTAATTATTTTTTATTTATTTATTTTTGTTACATTTGTACCCTGCGCTTTCCCACTCATGGCAGGCTCAATGCGGCTTACATGGGGCAATGGAGGGTTAAGTGACTTGCCCAGAGTCACAAGGAGCTGCCTGTGCCAGGAATCGAACAGTTCCTCAGGACCAAAGTCCACCACCCTAACCACTAGGCAACTCCTCCACTCTGGGCATAATTCCAACTTTCATCCCTTTGCAACTCCTCCGTCCTGTCATTCTCCACAAGGGTAACTCTTTTCCACTGCGTCCTATGTCCAAACCGCTCCCCATGGGCGAGGCCTCCTGCCACCCAGGGATATCCTATAACTCCTTCCCCCCCAGGGCCCTAGAAAAATCCATCACTCTAGTAATACCCATTCTATCATTTGTGTCAAGGTGGGAGGTCTGTCAGGGGGTGGAACAAGGAGGTGGAGTGGGTGGGTCTTGGGGGTGTGGCTTAAAATCTCCCGCTTAAAGATCAGGGCCCCTTTGGCAGCTTTGCAGGGACTGCTTGCACAGAAAGATCTCTCAAAATCGATTTGATGAGAAAACCTAATTCTAGCCATGTGACTTAAAAAAGTCTCAATAGACGATGAACTAACGTCTGTTACAATCTAACCTATTACTCAGGAACCTTCTTGCAATACCATAATGTATTCTTTACCATATATGTATCACATGGTATATATATATATCACAATTTGTTCCATATACACTATGTTCCATATATGTTACCATGCATGTATACACCATGAATGTTACCATGTATGTATGCTCCTTAATGCAATACCAATTGTAATTCTGTTAATCGGAAATGGCAACCGCCATTACGGCAAATGTAAGCCACATTGAGCCTGCAAATAAGTGGGAAAATGTGGGATACAAATGCTACAAATAAATAAATAACTTTGTAGGAGAGGGAGAGTAATCTGTATGGAGCAGCACATACAATCCTAGTAACCTTTCTGGGCAGACTAGACAGGCCCTGCTGCTCTTCAGCCAACTCTTGTTTACTGTGTTCCTAGTTGCACAGATCAATTTTACAGTTCCTGCTTCATTTCTTGTTTATCTTGGAATCTGCTGGTAGGATGAATCTCGTTACTGGCAGTACAGACTGAAAGGGCAGGGTTTGACTATCACTGAATCTTTCTCCAATATACTTTGCCTGTTTCTGGCCAAAGTTTTTATAATATAAAACAGAAAGATAAGACTAAGGGGGGGGGGGGGGGAAGTGTCAGTAGATCTCTGACTCCTGAGGGCATTATATAATCAGGTGTTGTGCAGAACTGTTTGTCATTTGCTTTCTGTATGCAAACCGATAGTAGAGAACTGTGGAAATTGTATAGGATAAGGTAACAATGGCACAAAGTAATTGCCTCAGCATTAGAATGAGTATATATATATATATTTTTTGTTTTTTTTTGTTACATTTGTACCCTGCGCTTTCCCACTCATGGCAGGCTCAATGTGGCTTACATGGGGCAATGGAGGGTTAAGTGACTTGCCCAGAGTCACAAGGAGCTGCCTGTGCCTGAAGTGGGAATCAAACTCAGTTCCCCAGGACCAAAGTCCACCACCCTAACCACTAGGCCACTCCTCCACTGTTGCTACTATTTGAGATTCTACATGGAATGTTGCTATTCCACTAGCAACATTCCATGTAGAAGTCGGCCCTTGCAGATCACCAATGTGGCCGCGCAGGCTTCTGCTTCTGTGAGTCTGACGTCCTGCACGTACGTGCAGGACGTCAGACTCACAGAAACAGAAGCCTGCGCAGCCTTGTACATGGAATGTTGCTAGTGGAATAGCAACATTCCATGTAGAATCTCCAATAGTAGCAACATTCCATGTAGAATCTCCAATAGTATCTATTTTATTTTTGTTACATTTGTACCCTGCGCTTTCCCACTCATGGCAGGCTCAATGCGGCTTACATGGGGCAATGGAGGGTTAAGTGACTTGCCCAGAGTCACAAGGAGCTGTCTGTGCCTGAAGTGGAAATCGAACTCAGTTCCCCAGGACCAAAGTCCACCACCCTAACCACTAGGCCACTCCTCCACTCCACATGGAATTATTTAAGGGTTTAAGAAGTGTAAGACAATTTGCCATATATATATATATATATATTTGTGACATTTATATCCCACATTATCCCAAACAAGTTTGAGTTCAATGTGGCTTACAATAAACAGTATAGGATACATAACAAAGAATAATGCATAAGAAAGTAATTTGTTGTAAGAATCCATTCCTTGTCATCTATACCAGACCAGTCCAGACTAATGGGTTGTGTCCATCTACCAGCAGAAGGAGACAGAGAAAATAGTTCCAAGTAAACCGCCCCTTAAGGGTATCGTGGAGGGGCATAATCGAATGGAGCCTGGCCCTCTATATGGGTGGGAAAGAAAGCCAGCAGATCAATGTCACAACAAAAAAATTTTATTGAAGATACCGTGTGTGAACAAATCGCCCGACACAGGCCGTGTTGGGCTACAATGAACAAATATATAATTATCATAGATCATAATAAATAAAATATAACACATACGAACATAATATATCAAACATATGAATTGACAAAAAACAATTAATAAAATATGGAATATTACTAGGTATACATAGAGAGTATACTAAAATAATTACATGAATAAACATATCGATACGCACTGTCCAATATAAATAATATATATATATACATGTACATAAAAGAGCATATATAAGAAAATATATATATAAAAGAAGTATATATAATGCAACAATTGTATGACAGTGCATATAAACATATATATAAAAGCATAATAAAATCTGACATCACGTAAGCCTGTGTCGGGCGATTTGTTCATACACGGTATCTTCAATAAAATCTTTTTGTTGTGACATTGATCTGCTGGCTTTCTTTCCCATATTGGATTTTGCAGATCGTTTGCCTTGTTGTTTTTTGGGACCCTCTATATGGGTGGCCATCTCTAAGGCCGGCCCCCTAAGGCGGCATACCCGACCGTATTATCGAAACAAGATGGCCGGCCATCTTTCGTTTCGATAATACAGTTGGGGCCGGCTAAATCTCAACATTTGGGCCGGCGTTAGAGATGGCCGCCATTGGTTTCTGGCGATAATGGGAACTAATGGCGGCCATCTCAAACTCAGCCAAATCCAATGCATTTGGTCATGGGAGGAGCCAGCATTTGTAGTGCACTGGTCCCCCTCACATGCCAGGGACACCAACCAGGCACCCTAGGGGGCACTGCAGTGGACTTCAGAAAAAGCTCCCAGGTGCATAGCTACTACTACTAATCATTTCTATAGCGCTACAAGGCACACGCAGCGCTGTACACCATACACAAAAAGACAGTCCCTGCTCGAAGAGCTTACAATCTAGATAAGACAGTTAAACAGACAGAACAATTAAGGGTAAGGGAATAAAGAGGTGAGGATAAAAGGACAGAGCAAGTGAGTAGTGGTTAGGAGTCAAAAGCAGTGGTAAAGAGGTGGGCTTTAAGTTTGGACTTGAAGATGGCCAAAGACGGGGCTAGACATACAGGCTCAGGAAATCTATTTCAGGCGTGAGGTGCAGCAAGATAAAAGGAATGGAGTCTGGAGTTAGCAGGAGAGGAGAAGGGGACAGATAAGAGAGATTTATCTACAGAAAGGAGTACCCGAGGGGGGGGGGGGCGTAGGGAGAGACAAGCGTGGAGAGGTACTGGGGAGCGGCAAAGTGAATGCACTTATAGGTCAATAAGAGAAGTTTGAATTGAATGCGGAAACGGATAGGGAGCCAGTGAAGTGATTTAAGGAGAGGGCTAATGTGAGCATAGTGACTTTGGCGGAAAATGAGTCATGCAGCAGAGTTTTGGACTGGATGGCTTCCTAAAGGAAAAGTCCATAAACTATTTTTAAATTGACTTGGGAAAATCCACTACTTATTTCTGGGATAAGCATCATAAAATGTATTGAGCTTTTCTGGGATCTTTCCAGGTATTTGTGAACTGGATTGGCCACTGTTGGAAACAGGATACTGGGTTTGATGGACCTTTGGTCTGTCCCAGTGTGGCAATACTTATGTACCTCCTTTTTCCTGTTGGCCATTCCTTTTCCTATGCACTCACGTATCCTTCATTAGAGATATCATTACCATGTTGACTCCCTGAAAACCAGACCTGTTGGTGGCCCTTGAGGGCTGGATTTGGACAACCCGATATGCATTCAACTTCAGAAGAACTTCACTTTTGCGTCAAGAAGCAGCCACATTACATCTTATAAACTCCAGTAGGGAGATTCTTTTGGCATGTTGCAAGTACTATGGTGATCATTAGTAGTAAATTTGGGGTGGAGATCATACTTGACGTACCCTGGCTTAGGAGTCAGGTTCGATATTATCATGATATATACAAAAGTAATCCATTTGGACTCATGGGCACCAAGAGAAGTCCAGTAATTACTGAACGTCCTGCTCAACTTTGGTCACAGAAGTTGAGATCCTTTCCCACATTCATATTAATCTTGACAGACGTTTTTGGTCAGCTCAATACACGGTGATCGTGGCTTTAATGCATCAGGTGCAAGCTATCAGAGAGATCATCATCTTACCTACAGACATGGAGGCCTAATGCACATTTCTTGTCCTATTCAATGGTAAATCATTAAAACATTGACTAAATGTAGATTGTAAACCTTTGCCCGATACAGAAACACTATACCTACTACTACTACTTATCATTTCTATAGCGCTACAAGGCATACGCAGCGCTGTACACCATACATGAAGAGACAGTCCCTGCTCAAAGAGCTTAGTGTTAACAAGGTGTGAGCTAAAAACAAATAATCTCAATTTCAGCCACAACCTAGCCAGTTTTAGTATTTAAGATAGCTCTGTAAACTGCTCTGCCCTGAACACCAGCCCCATCCTTCCTTCTCCTTGTCCCAGGTACAAAATAAGTACCTGAATATATGTAAACCACTTTGAATGTAGTTGCAAAATACCACAGAAAGGAGGTATATCAAGTCCCATTTCCATTTCCCTTATGACATCACAATATCAGAAGTGAGCCAAGTATCAGGCAATCAAGCCATTGTGACATCACTGATGAGGTTGGCTCTTATTGGTGGAATGAGTGGAGGAGTAGCCTAGTGGTTAGTGCAGTGGACTTTGATCCTGGAGAACTGAGTTCATTTCCCACTGCAGCTCCTTGTGACCTTGGGCAAGTCACTTAACCCTCCATTGCCCCTGGTACAAAATAAGTACCTGTATATATGTAAACCGCTTTGAATGTAGTTGCAAAATACCACAGAAAGGTGGTATATCAAGTCCCATTTCCCTTTCTCCCTGTGTGCAAGGCACATAATGCCAGACTGACCAAGACAGAGGGGGACAGATACTGTGTTGCTGTTTTGGACAAGTTAATTGATAAAGTACATTGTATGAAAGATACTCGGTAAACCAAATTATCATCATCTCTGTTGCTCTATATCTTGTCTGTATGGTTTTCTTTCTCCCATTTCCCCCCAAATTCTATATATCGCGTCTTAATTTCCATGCATTCTACAACAATGCGTGTAACTTAATTGGTTAACTAATCAGTGCTGTTAATTGGATAACAAGCAATTCAGCACTAAGATTTACGCACACAACTCACTAACTGTATTCTGTAACGTGAGGCACATAAATTCCAAGTTGCATAGTTGAAAAGGGGGTGTGGTATGGGTGGACATGGGCGTTTCTAAAATCTATGCGCATTATTATAGAATACATCCACTCTGCGCTTAATTTAGGTGGCGGGATTTACACCAAGTAAAACATGGCCTAAATGGACATGACCAAATTTGTTCATGTGGAGAGGCGCTCGGCATATTCTATATACCACACAGAAATTTAAGCCTATTTTATAACATTTAGGTGGTTTAGCGAATATGCTTAGGCGTATTTTTTTACTGCGAGGATTTTTCTGACACCATATATAGAATCTAGCCCTTTATGCGGAAGGGTTCCCGAGGAAATGTCCTCATGGAATGAAAAGGCAGGCACCTTTATACAGCGGAAGCACTTTTTCATTCATCGCAGTCAACTGACACTTCGTTTCTCTGCAGCCATGGTTCCAGTTTTTTTGCACCAATGTTACTATCAGTGAAATGGCTAGGATCTTTTCACTGACAAATCTGAAGCAGTTTCTGCAACAGGACAGGACTAAATATTTGATACAACTATCCATAGCAGGCATAAACCAATACCAAGTTAGGTGTGATCCTTTTATTCCATGCAAATAATAAACCCAATGATAGGTGACTGGAAACAAGATGGAAAAAAAGATCATACAGAACACGACAGTATTTTAAAATAAGCTTTATTTATAATTTTTATATTTTTTTTAATTTGCATCCATGCCTTCAGGATTCTTTCTCCAGTGTTCTGGAGAAATTAAAACTAAATGTTACCAATAATTTTATGCTATTTCCTGTAGTTCTCTTAAATAAATCATCTTCTTAGTAACTTTTAGATTTACTAATTTACAAAACATGAAATGAAAAGGAACTACTAAATAACCATGTTTTTTTTCCTTTAAAAATAAGCACAAAAACTGACATTAAAATCTTTGCAGGGAAAGGTATCGTGGGACCCACTTCCCTATCGACAGACAGATCCCTTTATAATGTAGCACAGGTAGACAAGTGTCCTTCCAAAGATACAGAACACCGTTGACCTTTGGATAACCTTACCACGTTGTCTCCCTAAAAAGCTGAGGATGGCCATCGGAAATCATCAGGCTGCCCAAACTCCCACTGGCTGACCCAAGGTTTCCCCTGGCTGCTCTGCAGCTTTTCAGTGGACATGCATTGTATGTGTTACAATTCAGTTATCTCCAGGTCATGTGTGCCCAGTTTTATGGTTAAAATATTGATATATCTATTTTTTTAAAAAAATTTCTTTACTTCACAGTGGATATGGAATTCCAATGTCTCTTCTGAATCGATGCACCATCATGATATAACGATCCAGTTGTCAGATGACACTGGCTGAGAAGAGGAACACATCCTGAGCTTTGTACTTTCACTATGCAGGAAATGAGTGTGTAAAATGTGATTTTAGCTTTGAAACTAAGCAAACACTGTTCTAACATTTACAGAAAAGCCACATACTGTAGAACAACCCCAAAATTTCATTTCTCCAAGTAAAATTTTGTTACTGATAAGACAAAAAAGGTCATTTCCTGGATACTTGGGGCTACTTACATCATGTCATTCAATGGAAATTTACCAGCTTATTAATTTTACATTTTCAAACAAAATATCCTTACAAACAGGGTGCATATAATTAAAAATATCTGCCATCACCATCAAATTAATTATCGTATTCAGAAAGGTTAGCATTACTCTGCATATGAAACACATTGCATTGAAATTCATGATGCAGAAGTTATCCATACTCGTTAGCTGAAAGGGAAAATTATAGTAAAAACATTAACCTGGCATTTTAAATAATGAATACCCCTGTGCAAGTTACTTGCAAGCTTCATATTTACAACTCCATCCTAAAAATGTTCCAGAAATTTTGGTGGAGACCTACTGATATTATTGAAACCTCAAGAACATTAAACAACATTGAACCATTCCAGTAAAATACTAGAACCCAACGGGGAAAAAGCATTGGCAAATTCCAGTTCAGTGCTGGAAACTCGGTAGGAGCGTCTATGTAGCTCGTTAAAAAAAAAAAAAAATGCACAAAAGAGCAAAAACAATGCAGCTAGCTGTTTTGCTTACCTGGGGTTGCCATCAATATCATATCAGACCAGTGCTCCATCAGGTGAAGACAAGACTAAATCACTTTGCACAGGTTATAAATAAGATAACATTGAACCAGAGGAGGAGGGAGGGAGGGGGAGGGTCCCAACTTAAATATCAGCAGTCTGTCAGCAGTGTGGAATCATCTATCATCTAAAAAAACAACATGGCAGAGTTTTACAGTAATTTAGGATAACTATACCATGCTCCCTTCAAGATGAGCAGATTTCAGGAGCCTGGCTGAAACATTGTTAAGTGCATCTCTTTCACACATGGTGGAATAGGATGGGCTGATTTGGCATTTCAGAACTGCAAGTTCTTTCAATACCAGAGAAAGGCATCACCAGTAAACCAAACCAAAACAACTATTACTGGGGCTTTATAATCAGTGGCATGGACACATCATACTCCAAACTGATTCTAATGTTCTAGAAAGGTTGCCAAGCAGTAAGGACATACTTGACCAAAGACAAGAGTATGGAAGTTTTATGCCTGATCAGCTATATTATAGTGGCCATGTTCTCATATAATAACAGAGTGCAGAGGACTATAATCTGTAGACTTTTCCCTACTTGTAAGCACTTCCAAAATTAAAGAGCTGAAAATAACTGATGTTCAAATTTCTCTTAAGGCTTATTTTTAAATTTTCATTTCTAGAAACTATACAAATGCTTGCCAGTGCGTACACAGACTTTTTTTTTTTTTTTTTTACTGAAGTCGAATTTTAATTGAACTCCAAAATCGTGCCCAGGTCAGCAGCTCATAAGATATCAGTGACTCCTTTTCTCCCACTGTTAGTTTAGAAACCACGACTAAAGGAAGGTAGGATTTTCCAACTTTTATTAGCATATTTTGATGGATCTGGTGTAAAAGGTTTCATGTTTCGTACTAGTAGTCTACGGACTCAGTCATTTTAATCAATTTTAAACAGTGGCGTACCAAGGGGGGGCGGTGGGGGCGGTCCGCCCCAGGTGCACGCCGCTGGGGGGGTGCCGTGCGCCTGCCAGCTCTTCGTTTTCATGCTCCCTCTGCTCCGGAACAGGTTACTTCCTGTTCCGGGGCAGAGGGAGCATGAAAACGAAGAGCTGGCAGGCGCGCGGCACCCCCCCCCCCAGCGGCGGCGTGCACCCGGGGGGGGGGGGTTCGCCGGGGGATCGGGGTTTTTTTTCGCCGGGGGGGGGGGGGGCGTCACGCTGTTCCGGGGGCGGGGCGCATTGGCAATCCGCCCCAGGTGTCAGCCCCCGTAGGAACGCCACTGATTTTAAATCTAATTTTTTGCTTCGGGTTTTTTCTGGAGCTAAATGGCTTTGAGCATAAGTTGTTCAGGTGTACACTGCTCTGCAACTCAGAAGAAGAATGGTTTTCTTGTACTTGGCTTTACAGAAGATAAACGTGGCTTTTTTAAAAAACAGCTAATTTATACCTTGAGAGTCTAGAAGAACCCCATTTTTGAAAGGCAACTTCAATGCTAAAACCTGTGCGTGTGGGTGTGGGGGGGGGGGGGGGGGGGGAAGATAAATTTATCCAAGCTTGTTCCTTCTTTTTGTGCCTGTAACAAATCATGCCCAAAACTATTATACTAAATCCATAAGCAATGGAATAACCCGTGAAAGCTGATCAATGAAATGTAGGTAGCTATTTAATCAAATCCCCCAAGAGTTACATAAAATTTTACATTAAGCCTATTAAATAGATCATTAAAAACATGTGTTCCCATTAATTCCTGGAAAACCTGGTTAATGATTGCGCTGACTTGTCAACTGCTTGCTAATCCACTTCTTTGCGTATTATTTAGAAGTTCTATATATAACAGACCCAGAAGTACAATGAAACCTGTTAATATCACAATGAGGCCATATATGATTGACTTTTATAAGCCTGTGGCCATTGTTAGCCATTCTGTTAATCGGTTTAAAGTATGATCTGCAAACATTCTATTTAAAAATTCAAAAGGATATTTTTGATATTCTACACATAATATTCTGTAAAAGAATGTTGAGCTCCTTTGCATTTGAGGGTAGGAAGGAATCAACTTTAGTGGATTAATAACACGGACTCGGCTGCTGCTCTATTTTGTTCCCATTAAGGGAGTGTCCTTAGACCAAAAGAGAGAAGAACATGGTCCCCGCTAGATTAATTGAATTTCCTTTCTTATCAGAGACTGGATAGAAAAGGTGTTTTGTTTTTTTTTGTTTGTTCACTAAAAATTGGACTTGCAGATCAGCATAGATTTAGGAGTACAGGCCTGTGGTATATGAATTAAATAGATCCCACAAAAAAAACAAAAAAGACATAGTGCAGAATACAACACTCATCTGGCATCTCCCTTCGCTTCATCGAGCTTGGGCTGGCCCTATTCAGTTTCGGCAGCAGTATAACATAACATACAATATAAACATCCCCCAACCCCTGTGGAAAAATATAACTTCAAAATGTATTTCTATAATTTAGATATATCATCTTTCCACATTTGTGCAAATAAATTAAGAAGCAATTAAAATAAAATCCCTTTCAAACTGGGAGGCATTAAAAACAGCCCATGTAACCTCCTATGACCATGGTTCTAAAGGCGGTTTTAACTTTTTCTGTGTTTCTGAATCCTGTATTTTTACCTAAGTCAAATTGCTCCCTGTGAACAGGATACTGTCCCTCGAACAAACTTGAAAATATATAGATACAGAATGCACCATACCATGGGCCAAGAAAACAGCTTTTCGACAACAGACATTACAAGCACAAAGTGTACAATATTTGTTATTTACAAAAACACAGCAGTCCTTCAAGTTTTCAAGTTTCATGAACAAAAATTAAAAAAAAAAAAAAAAATCCCCCATAGAAAAGAAAAATTTGTAAGTGACAGGATTACAACACAACTGCATCTCTCCAAAGACAAGAATAAACAGGTCCACACATACACACACGCACGCACACACACACAAGAGTCTTGTAAATATGTACAGCAGTTACAGGGTTGGCGGCGCAGATAAAGAGGCTTGCTCGGGGATTTCTTGGTTGGACGGACACACGCACATGATGGCAGCACAGGCGGGTCACCAGTCTGCATCTTCCTCTATGTAATAATCAGGAGTAGTACCGTCAAACAGTCCCGGGTCTAGAGATTTCCGCTGCTTTCCTCTGGCAAATACCCTGGAGATGGAGCCAAAACCCATCTTCTCTTTCTTCTTTTTTCGTTTTTGGTCTTCTAGGTCCTCTAGAGACTGCAGAAAGAGGGTAAGAAGGGACCAGATATGATCAAGTGCATAGCTGAAGTGAATGCTTATGAATGAACTGTACCATTGTGCATGGGAATCTAGATGGGTGATGTACACAAACAGGAAACAAAATGTCTATAAAACGGAGGGCAGTTAAATATGTCTCTGTAGCACTCTAGGCTTCATCTTCTTACCCCATTTCATAATCCAAAGCTGAACCAGAGGAACTTTGCGCTTTATTACAACACCTTAAAAACGTTTACAGCAGAGTCACAAGCACAATTTAATTACTCAGGGAACGTGTCACCTTTAAAGTAATCATTCACGGTGAAGCCCCTGCATATATGTCTGACTTGGTAGACTTGCCACCCAGAAATGCCAAAAAATCATCCAGAACCTTCCTCAACCTCCACTTCCCAAAATGCAAAGGCATAAAGTATAAAGCACTACATGCATCAACCTTCACCTACAAGAGCACGCAACTTTGGAACGCACTGCCACGCGGCCTGAGAGCGGTCTATGAGTTGACAGACTTCCGCAAACGATTAAAGACCTATCTCTTTGAAAAAACATACCGCAAGGATTAAAACATATAAATCCCATATACATCATAATAATGCCTCAAGACATTACCTCACGTACTCCACTTCCCCGTACTCTCTCCCACTCAACAATCTACCCACAGATAAAAACTCTCTACCCATCACTCTCTTGCTACTATTCGACCACCGTAGTAATTCCCCAACGACATATCCTATAGTTTCTACGCCCCAAAAGTGACCGATATAACTCTGTCTTCCTTAACTATTCACAATGTAACCATAATTGTAATGTAACAAACTGTATTTCCATTATTTACAATGTATTGTAAGCCACACTGAGCCCGCAAATAGGTGGGAAAATGTGGGATACAAATGCAACTAAATAAAAAAATAAATAAATACCAACAACAAACCGGCAGGTGAAAAGCTACCTGCTGGAAGCAACATGGCCTATAAATTAATGTTGTAGTTATGATTAGGATGAACTGTCCCTACTATGCAACATACCAAGACACATGCATTGAGCCCCCAACTCCAGCTCACATGACAAAGCCCCCCTCCTCTCACGAATTGAGAGGTGGTGGCTTTGGCGCGTGGTCGAGCAGCAGCAATCCCCAAAACGCTGCTTCCTGTG
The DNA here is from genome assembly GCF_901765095.1 of Microcaecilia unicolor. Lineage (NCBI taxonomy): Eukaryota > Metazoa > Chordata > Amphibia > Gymnophiona > Siphonopidae > Microcaecilia > Microcaecilia unicolor. The sequence goes on along the minus strand of NC_044043.1, from coordinate 90,370,964 downwards.
CCGGCTCTACAGTTTAAAATAGTGACCGCAAACTCTTACAAGACTACCGCAAGAGCTCGCAGCTGCCATTTTAAACCGCAGAGCTGGCATAGGCAGCAATGAATAAGGATCACTGCTGACCGACTGTACCTTAGATCACCAGGGGTGAAAGGTGCCAGCATCGAGGGAGGGCAGGAGAGGTGCTTGCATCGGGGGGGGGGGGGGGGAGGCAGGAGTGAGAAAGGATTATTCTTGGAATCAACTTCCTGAGCCCTTACGCCAAGCCCCCTCCCTACCCATCTTCAAATCTTTGCTCAAAGCCCACCTCTTCAATGTTGCTTTCGGCACCTAACCTTTATACCTTTCAGGAAATCTAGACTGCCCCTATTTCACTGATTGTACATTTGTCCTTTAGATTGTAAGCTCCTTGAGCAGGGACTGTCCTTCTATGTTAAATTGTACAGCGCTGCGTAACCCTAGTAGCGCTTTAGAAATGTCAAGTAGTAGGAGTGAGAAAGGTGCTGCATCAGGAGGGGGCAGGGAGTGAGAGAGGTGCTGGGTTCCTTATCATTGACATAAAAAACCCTTCCATTTTATAGTGCAAAAATGCTAAACCTTCACACACACACACACATATGTGTGTATATATATATATATATAAATAAAAGAGGGAGAGATGGACTGTAGTGGGGAGGGGACAAGGAAAGAGAGACATATGTTTTTCAGATGTCAAGCTTCTTTGGGTCACAACGGTTAAGTGCACGCTTCTGTTAAGTGCATGCATTTCTTTGGTCCCAGACCCTTGCACTTAAGTGGGGTGTGTGTGGTGTGTGTGTGTGTGTGTGTGTGTGTGTGTGTGTGTACACACATTTTTAATAGACTTGTAAGTGTTACAAGTCTGTATTCATCTTTTAAATAAATGAGTTTCTAAGAATTTGGCCCATTGTACTGACAGTTTCTTTGTTTATAATCTAGCATAATTTATTTTTATTCTAAATCTTAGACGTTAACAAACTATGTTGAGTCTGCAAATTGGTTTGTGACACACTAAATTAGAAATACACCTGAAGTGTACAAAGGTCTGTTATTTATAATAGAAATATGCGTTTGCTAAGTGTATCACTTTCTTTGACTTCACTTTCAACTGCCTACTAACTTTTCCCAGTAGAACTCCAGATTGCACTTAATTACAGATCATGACTATACTTTTTTCTCTCAGTATTTCCAAAGTAAGACAACCTGTTAAGGTGTCTGTACTATACCACAAACCAACAATATAAGGCAAAACTGCCTCTCCTGAAGAATCAAATTAACACTACAGAGATCACTACAATGGACCTCAGAGATACACACCTCCACCAGGACCTGAGTTCAAACAGGAGGCTGCAGCACAATCATCAGTCCAAAAAGAATGCAGTTTTACAAAGCATGCTTATTCATTACCCGCTAAACCACAGACAGGAGAATTACAGTCATTGAGAGGTCAACAGTAAAGACATTCTTTTATTTTCCCCCACTTTTAAATGTGGAAGCAAAGGCAATATGAGATGCTAATGAAAATGGTCAAGGCCAGAGCTGGCAGATTATAAAACATGATTAACATTAATTAATAACAGCTTTAACTACCGTCTTACATTGCAGAGAGAATGCGTTCGATGTCTGGGAGAGTTGATGTCACTTGGCGTCGATGACCTATCTCCTTCTGCCGCTGATGCATCAGAAATTATAGAAGGCTGTCGTGAATGACAAGGACTCACTCTGACAGCTGAAAAATAAGAAGCATCACAAGATTCAATATCTCCCACTTGACTTCCCGTCAGACTGGTAAGAAATAATGGTGTGTCAAACCTAGTAAAGACAGCTCTCCACTTCTATTTCCTCAGCTGCTTATGATGAACCCAGAAACAGATAAATACTTCTACATCACCTGAAAAACATTTTATGTTTCTTCTCTAAGCAACGGGTCAGATTCTAAAAACAGGTGACAAGTTGCATAAAGAATAGCCCTTTTTGGCATTGCTGTGTGTTGACTTCTAAAATTGCACTCTACATCTCTCTCTTCCTCTTAACAAGAAGGTAGAGATTTGTAGGCATTTTGGACATAGAAATGGTGTTACACAAAAATCTCCCTGATATAAGGGCAAGATAGTACTTTTAAGAGAACTACAATTCTGTGAAGTGCATCAAGCTTTTAAAATAGAAAAGGGAAAAAGCCTCTGAAATCAACCCAACCTCCAAACCAAATGATTGTCTTTAATGTCAAGGGTTGGAAAAAGTCCATGGGTTCCTTATCATCATTGACATAAAAAACCCTTCCATTTTATAGTGCAAAAATGCTAAACCTTCGCAGAACTGACTACAGATCCAAAAAGAAGTGAAAAAATGTTTAAAAACTTGGCTTCAACTTCCAAATGCAGGTAGGAAACAACGTGTAGATAATCGGTCCAACACACTGACTTTGGCCAGAGTTTCGCTATAAGGTAGCTGTCTCAAGGCGTGAGTAACCAAAAGACTTAAGCATGTTCAAACTTCCTGCTGTAGGATCCCTGCATTTGGAAGTTGAAGCTAAGTTAAAAAATCTTTTCACTTCTTTTTGGATCTGTGAAGGGCTGGTGGTTGGGAGGTGGGGATAGTGCTGGGCAGACTTATACGGTCTGTACCAGAGCCGGTGGTGGGAGGTGGGGATAGTGCTGGGCAGACTTATACGGTCTGTGCCAGAGCCGGTGGTGGGAGGTGGGGCTGGTGGTTGGGAGGCGGGGATAGTGCTGGGCAGACTTATATGGTCTGTGCCCTGAAAAGGACAGGTACAAATCAAAGTAGGGTATACACAAAAAATGGCACATGTGAGTTTATCTTGTTGGGCAGACTGGGTGGACCGTGCAGGTCTTTTTCTGCCGTCATCTACTATGTTACTATGTCCTCTTAAAGTATCTTGCCATTATATCAGGGAGATTTTTGTGTAACATTATATGTAGTACTCTCTTTTCATTGTTGGGATATATTACTATTGATTCTTAAGGAAATACAAATGGTAACTCAAATGAAAGACAAGTTGATCAGGTTACCAAGGTCCCTCTCAGTTGAGGCAAAAAGCAGGGCATTTCTACCATCTAGCTTGTAAACATTACAGTCTGCATTTAGTATTCCCCATTATTCATTTCTAATATATTTGAAGATCCTCTTTAGGTGTAGGTGTTGTAATGCTGTCAGTATCAGAACACCAGCACTGACAAAAAAAAAAAAAAAAAAACCCAAACAATCCAGCACAACTAAAGTTCTTAAAATTCAACTAATAATTCCCAGCTTTGAAATTTCCAGTTCCATATCATCAAGCTGATCAATCCATAGACTGGTGGGTTGTGTCCATCTACCAGCAGGTGGAGATAGAGAGCAAACTTTTGCCTCCCTATATGTGGTCATGTGCTGCCGGAAACTCCTCAGTATGTTCTCTATCTCAGCAGGTGGTGGTCACACACAGCAGCAGCAGCTCTGGCTAGGCCTCCAAGCCTAATTTTTAGGTTTTGTTGAGTGCCTGGGGTTGAGGGCTCTTTTGAGCAAGTGCAAACCTGGTGGTGCCAGGTCCCTCCTTTTCTCCCCCCTCCCGCTGGCTCCGTTAAAAAAAAAAAAAAAAAAAAAAAAAAAATTTTAAACGTCTTTAAAGGCGTTTATTTCGACGTTTATTTAAGCGTCTATTGCAGCTACTCACTGGGACACCAGGTCGTTACAACTCGGAGCGGACAGCAGGTAATTTTTACCTTTTTATAGCGGGCGGGGGTTCCCCGATTCTTCTCCTCGTGGCACATGGCGTCGGAGGGCGAGGGCGCAAAGGGTCGCTCCCCGGGTCGCTTGAGCGCTTCTAGAGGGGATGCGGGGGTCTTAAAGCCTGATTCGCCCTTGTTGGGTGGCAGTTTCGTGACCGATGAATGTCCCGGTCCTTCCTCCGGCGTGGCGGTTTTTCCCGCCATAAACGCCCATCCCCCGCTCCTCGCCTCCACCATTTTGGCCGGCCACGCGGCTCGGACGGCTTCTTCTTGGGCCGCCCTTGAGGTTGGAGACATTAATGCCATGAACGCCCTTAATTTGGGCGACGGCACAGAAGCGGCTAAAGTTAAGAGCCGTTCTTCCCGCGCGGCTCCTTCGCGGAGTTTCGCGCCGGACGCCATTTTGGATGCGCAGCAGGCCTCTCCCCCGCTGTTGCGAGCGCCGGTTGAGAGTGCGCCTAGGGCTGTTGCCCAGGCTGCGGAAGTGCACAGTCTGGGGGGTTTCTCCCCCGAGTTTGTTTTGCTGCTGCATCAGGCCTTCCTCATGCACAACGCTGCCCCCGCTCCCTCGTCTGGTAAAGAGGTTGAGGTTCCCAGAGGTAAACGCCCTCGGGTTGATTCCCAGGCCTTGGAGGAATTTGTCTCCTCCGATGTAGATGAGGGCAGCGTGTCTGAGGTCTCCCAACGGTCCTTTGCGGATTCCTTGGAGGAGACGGATCCCCGCTCGGATGGAGCGGATGACCCCTCTGCAGCGCGGCTTTTTCGCCCAGAGGATTTGCCCAACCTGTTGTTACAGGCCATGGACACTTTGAAGATTTCCTCTCCGGAGGACGTCTCTCCCTCAGCCCCTGTTGGCTCTGCCATTATGCTGGGGACGAAGCGCCCGCCTAGAACCTTCCACGTGCATGATGCCATGCACACCTTAATTTCGGCTCAATGGGATGTCCCAGAAGCGAGCCTTAAAGTGGCTAGGGCTATGTCCCGCCTCTATCCTTTGGCTGTGAGTGAACGTGAGGCCTATCTGTGGCCTACCGTGGATTCTTTAATCACTGCGGTGACTAAGAAAACGGCATTGCCGGTGGAAGGTGGCACGGCCCTAAAGGACGCCCAAGACAGGAGATTGGAGGCGGCCTTAAGGTCGTCCTTTGAGGCGGCTGCTTTAAGTTTGCAGGCCTCAGTTTGCGGCTCCTATGTGGCCAGGGCGTGCCTGACTATGGTGCAGCGGGCTTTCCCCTCGGATCATTCCTTGAGGGATGATTGGCCAGCCCTGGAATCGGGCTTAGCCTATTTGGCAGACTTGCTGTATGATGTCTTGAGAGCCTCAGCTAAAGGCATGGCTCAGACAGTCTCTGCGCGGCGGTGGCTTTGGCTGAAACATTGGTCTGCTGACCACGCCTCTAAATCCCGCCTGGCTAGGTTGCCTTTTAAAGGCAAGCTGCTCTTTGGGGTCGAGCTGGACAAAATCGTGACCGATCTCGGCACGTCTAAGGGCAAGAAGTTACCAGAGGTCAGGGCTCGGGCTAGTGCTCGTCCCGGTACCTCCAGAGGACGGTTTCAGGAAGCCCGTCGGTACCGCCCGGGCAGGTCGGGTTCTTCTGCCCCCTCTTCCTTTAAGAGGCATTTCTCCCCCAAGCAGCGTTCCTTTCGCAGAGACCGCCGTCCCGGAGGTGCTCCCTCCGGTCCTCCCCCAGGGTCTCGTACCCAATGACGGGGTCTTGGTCCACGCCCCAGTGCAGATTGGAGGACGGCTGTCCTCGTTTCTGGGCGAGTGGACCACAATAACTTCAGACGCTTGGGTGCTGGAAGTCATCAGAGACGGCTACAAGCTAGAGTTCTGCCGGCCCTTAAGAGACGGGTTTGTACTCTCTCCCTGCAAGTCTCCGGTCAAAGCTGTGGCAGTGCAGCAGACTTTGGACAATCTGATCCGCCTGGGTGCGGTCGTTCCGGTGCCAGAAAGTCAGCTTGGCAAGGGGCGTTACTCCATTTACTTTGTGGTACCAAAGAAAGGAGGTTCTGTCCGGCCTATCCTCGACCTCAAAGGGGTCAATCGGGCCTTGAAAGTGCGGCACTTTCGCATGGAGACTCTCCGCTCTGTTATAGCGGCAGTGAAGGCAGGGGAGTACCTGGCTTCCTTGGACATCAAGGAAGCGTACCTGCATATTCCCATCTGGCCTCCTCATCAACGCTTTCTGCGTTTTGCAGTCCTGGGCCGACACTTCCAGTTCAGAGCCCTCCCGTTCGGGTTGGCTACTGCTCCGCGGACCTTTTCCAAAGTAATGGTGGTCATAGCGGCCTTCCTGCGAAAGGAAGGAGTACAAGTCCATCCTTATCTGGACGACTGGTTGATCCGAGCCCCCTCTTATGCAGAGTGCGGCAAAGCTGTGGACCGGGTAGTTGCTCTTTTGAGCTCCCTGGGATGGATCATCAACTGGGAGAAGAGCCAGCTGCGCCCGACTCAGTCCCTGGAGTATCTGGGAGTTCGATTCGACACCCAAGTGGGCAGAGTGTTCCTGCCAGACAATCGGATTGTCAAGCTTCAGGCTCAGGTGGACCAGTTCCTGGTAGCCTCTCCTCTTCGGGCTTGGGACTATGTGCAGCTGTTGGGCTCTATGACGGCCACGATGGAAGTAGTGCCCTGGGCCAGGGCTCATATGAGACCACTACAACACTCTCTGCTGCAGCGCTGGACTCCGATGTCGGAGGATTATGCGGTGCGTCTTCCCTTGGATCCAGCAGTGCGCAAGGCGCTGAGCTGGTGGATGCAGGCAGACAAGTTGTCTGCAGGAATGCCTCTGGTGACCCCAGAGTGGATTGTCGTCACGACGGACGCCTCATTGTCGGGCTGGGGAGCCCACTGCTTGGGAAGGACAGCGCAGGGGCTCTGGTCTCCTGCAGAGGCGAAGTGGTCTATCAACCTCCTGGAACTCAGAGCCATTCGGTTGGCGCTTTTGGAGTTCATCCCGGTACTGGTGCTGAAGCCTGTACGGGTACTGTCGGACAATGCCACGGCTGTGGCCTATGTCAACCGCCAGGGAGGTACCAAGAGCGCCCCTCTAGCCAAGGAGGCTATGAGTCTATGCCAGTGGGCGGAAGCGAACCTGGAACAGCTGTCAGCGGCCCACATTGCCGGAGTCATGAATGTCAAGGCGGACTTTCTCAGTCGCCATACCTTGGAGCCCGGAGAGTGGCAGCTATCTGCTCAGGCGTTCTTGGACATCACGAAGCGCTGGGGCCAGCCGAGCCTAGATCTGATGGCGTCATCGGCCAATTGCCAGGTGCCGCGCTTCTTCAGCAGAGGACGGGACCCTCGATCCCTGGGAGTAGATGCTCTTCTCCAACAATGGCCGACACAAGAGCTTCTCTATGTGTTCCCACCCTGGCCCATGTTGGGCAGGGTCCTAGACCGGGTGGCAAGACATCCCGGCAGGATAATCCTGGTGGGTCCGGATTGGCCCAGACGTCCCTGGTATGCGGACTTGATCAGGCTCTCAATCGACGATCCTCTGCGGCTGCCAGTGGAGCAGGGCCTGTTACATCAGGGTCCCGTGGTGATGGAGGATCCCTCCCCCTTTGGTCTTACGGCCTGGCTATTGAGCGGCAGCGTCTGAGGAAGAAGGGCTTCTCAGACAAGGTCATCGCCACTATGCTGAGAGCGAGGAAACGCTCTACTTCTACTGCTTACGCCAGGGTTTGGCGTATCTTTGCAGCGTGGTGTGAAGCAGGCTCACTTTCTCCCTTCACTGCTCCAATTTCTTCAGTGTTGGCGTTCCTGCAAGAAGGTCTGGACAAAGGCCTGTCGCTCAGTTCCCTTAAGGTCCAGGTAGCGGCTCTGGCTTGCTTCAGGGGCCGCCTGAAGGGTGCTTCCCTGGCTTCCCAGCCAGATGTGGTGCGCTTTCTCAAGGGAGTTAATCACCTGCGCCCTCCTCTGCACTCAGTGGTGCCTGCGTGGAATCTCAACCTGGTGCTAAGAGCATTGCAGAAGCCGCCGTTCGAACCCTTGTCGAGGGCATCTCTGAAAGACCTGACGTTGAAAGCAGTCTTTTTGGTGGCTATCACTTCAGCCAAAAGAGTTTCCGAGCTCCAGGCGCTCTCATGTCGAGAGCCTTTTCTGCAGTTCACTGAGGCAGGAGTGACTATTCGCACAGTGCCTTCCTTTCTGCCCAAGATTGTTTCTCGCTTCCATGTGAATCAGCAGCTCTGTCTCCCTTCCTTTCGTAGGGAGGACTACCCAGAGGAGTACTCTGCTCTTAAATATCTGGATGTGAGACGAGTCATCATCAGATACTTGGAAGTGACCAATGATTTCCGGAAATCGGATCATCTGTTTGTCCTGTTTGCAGGTCCTCGTAGGGGTCTGCAGGCTGCTAAGCCTACAGTGGCAAGATGGGTCAAGGAAGCCATTGCAGCGGCTTATGTGGCCGCAGGGAAGGTGCCGCCTATCCAGCTGAAGGCTCACTCCACAAGAGCTCAGGCGGCCTCGATGGCAGAGGCCGGTTCCGTCTCCTTGGAAGAGATATGCAAGGCGGCAACTTGGGCTTCGGCCCATACATTCTCCAAGCATTACCGCTTGACTGTGGCTGCTCGGGCGGAGGCCCGGTTTGGAGCTTCAGTGTTGCGGTCAGGGATTTCTAGGTCCCGCCCTGGGTGAGTACTGCTTCGGTACATCCCACCAGTCTATGGATTGATCAGCTTGATGATATGGAAGGTAAAATTATGTATAATCATACCTGATAATTTTCTTTCCATTAATCATAGCTGATCAATCCATAGCCCCTCCCAGATATCTGTATTGTTTTATTCTGGTTGCATTTCAGGTTCAAGTTTACTCTTCAGTTACTTCAGAAAGACTTCGTGTTCAAGTTTTTTCACTTGGATTCTTCAAGAGTTAAGACGAGTTTGTGTTACAGTGAGCTGCTGCATTCCTCTCCCCTCCGTTTTACGGGGCTGGATTGAGACTTATAATTCTGCCGGCACTCCCTCCCGCTTCGTGCGGCTGTAGGGCAGTTTTGTACCCCTCCCGCTTCGGCGGTGTTCGGGTCAGTCAGCTCCTCCCGCGGTTGCGGTTGCAGGATAAGCCAGATCCCCCCGCATCGGCGGGTGTGGTGTCCCTCCCCCGCTCCGCGGGGATGAGCTGGACGGATTCCCCTCCCCCACTTGTGTGGGGATGAGCTGGGTTAATTCCCCTCCCCCGTTTCGGCGGTGGTGAGCTGGGCAGAGTGTCCCTTCGTGGGTGTAATTCTCTAAGTGCTGAGTCCTGCGGATGGAGCTTTGATATCGACATACTGAGGAGTTTCCGGCAGCACATGACCACATATAGGGAGGCAAAAGTTTGCTCTCTATCTCCACCTGCTGGTAGATGGACACAACCCACCAGTCTATGGATTGATCAGCTATGATTAATGGAAAGAAAATTATCAGGTATGATTATACATAATTTTACCTTCTTCCAAAGAAATAATTTAATCTTCCAAAATTATTTTAGCCAAATAATAACTAATAAAGAACAGAAAAGGTTCAGTTTGGCACAGTTACACAGAAGTTCTCAACCTCAGATCAGGCAAGGCAAACAAACTCTCTGAAGGTTTAAATCAGAAAGCTGAACAAACAATGAAGTATGTTTACTAAAGTGCGTTAGCGTTTTTAATGCACCTGTAAATTTAAGGCGCGTTAAACGCTAACGCACCTGTACATTTTTATGAGCACGTTAGTGTTTAACACACGTAAACCATTTATCCACGTTAAAACTGGTAATGGGCCCATAGCGCCGCTTAGTAAACACAGGAGAATATCCGATACAATCCCAACTTTTCACATTAAACTGACATTAATTAATACTACTACTACTACTACTACTAACTAGCATTTCTAAAGCGCTACTAGGGTTACGCAGCGCTGTACAATTTAAACATAGGACAGTCCCTGCTCAAAGAGCTTACAATCTAAAAGACAAGAAAACAATCTAAAGACAAGTGAACAATCTAGAGGACGAGTGAACAGTTAGTCTGATAGGGTGGATAGATTGGGGTATTTTATATATCTCGAGTGGTTAGGCGCCGAAGGCAGCATTGAAGAGGTGAGCTTTAAGCAGAGATTTGAAGATGGGTAGGGAAGGGGCATGGCGTATGGGTGAAGGAAGATTGTTCCAGGCATGGGGTGAGGCAAGGCAGAATGGGCGGAGTCTGGAGTTGGCAGTGGTGGAGAAGGGTACTGAGAGAAGGGCTTTGTCCTGTGAGCGGAGGTTACGGGCGGGAACATAGGGGGAGATGAGGGTGGAGAGGTAGTGAGGAGCCGCGGACTGAGTGCATTTGTAGGTAAGGAGGAGGAGCTTGAATTGTATGCGATAACTGATCGGAAGCCAGTGAAGTGATTTGAGGAGAGGGGTGATATGAGTATATCGGTTTTGGCGGAATATAAGACGTGCAGCAGCGTTCTGAACTGAATGAAGGGGGGATAGATGGCTGAGTGGGAGGCCGGTGAGGAGTAAGTTGCAGTAATCAAGGCGAGAGGTAATGAGAGCGTGGACGAGAGTTCTGGTGGTGTGCTCAGAGAGGAAAGGGCGAATTTTGCTGATGTTGAAGAGGAAGAAGCGACAGGTCTTGGCAGTCTGTTGGATATGCGCAGAGAAGGAGAGGGAGGAGTCGAAAATGACTCCGAGGTTGCGGGCAGATGGGACAGGGAGGATAGGGGTGTTATCAACAGAGATAGAGAGTGGAGGAAGAGGAGAAGTGGGTTTAGGAGGAAAGACGAGGAGCTCGGTCTTGGACATGTTCAGCTTCAGGTGGCGGTTGGACATCCATGCCGCAATGTCGGATACTTCTACAAAACTGTTTCTCACACACACACGCTAATAACAATCTAATCTCTGCCACAGAAACAGATCATTTCATAAAATCTAAAAATTATATTTTGTTTGTAAGCCACATTAAAACAATGTAAATTGTGGAGTGGAGGAGTAGCCTAGTGGTTAGGGTGGTGGACTTTGGTCCTGGGGAACTGAGTTCAATTCCCACTTCAGGCACAGGCAGCTCCTTGTGACTCTGGGTAAGTCACTTAACCCTCCATTGCCCCATGTAAGCCGCATTGAGCCTGCCATGAGTGGGAAAGCGCAGGGTACAAATGTAACAAAAATAAAATAGATACTATTGGAGATTCTACATGGAATGTTGCTACTATTGGAGATTCTACATGGAATGTACGTGCAGGATGTCAGACTCACAGAAGCAGAAGCCTGCGCGGCCACATTGGTGATCTGCAAGGGCCGACTTCTACATGGAATGTTGCTAGTGGAATAGCAACATAGTAGCAACAGTGGAGGAGTGGCCTAGTGGTTAGGGTGGTGGACTTTGGTCCTGAGGAACTGAGTTCAATTCCCACTTCAGGCACAGGCAGCTCCTTGTGACTCTGGGTAAGTCACTTAACCCTCCATTGCCCCATGTAAGCCGCATTGAGCCTGCCATGAGTGGGAAAGTGCGGGGTACAAATATAACAAGAAAAAATGTGGGATATAAATGCCGAAATACATAAAAATAAATAAATAAAATACACTTTCAGAAATTCACCAATTTCCTTTTAAATATTTCCCAAACTCACCCAAACAGTGAAGATTTAAAGAATAAAATCATTTTTTTTTTTTTTACTTTGTCATGTAAACAGAATCTAACCCATTTCAGTTTTTCACTCTTTGATTTTAATCCTGGTACTGAAACGTTTCAAAGCTCTCTGTGGAGGAGTGGCCTAATGGTTAGGTCAGCGGGCTTTGATCCTGACAACCTGGGTTCAATTCCCACCGCAGCTCCTTGTGACCTTGATCAAGTCACTTAACCCTCCATTGCCCCAGGTACAAAAAAAAACCAAAAAGAAAACAAACTTAGATTGTGTGCTCCTCTCGCACTACTACGCTCCTGCGCCTGTACATGGTTCTACAGCTCTGTCTGCCTCCCACATATCCATCACACACAAACTTAACCTTTGTCCCGCATTCAGTCTTTCACATTCACACTTCTCAACACTGCTCCATTTTACATTTCTACTTCCAGCATCAGTTTAAAACTACCAGGATCCTAGAAATGTTACAACTCACAGTGCCATTTACCTTAACGTATCAGCAATAACCATTTTATTCACATCTTTTCCAGCAATTTGCTTAGGGGTCCTTTTAGTAAGCCGTGGTAAAAAGTGGCCTGCGGTAGTGTAGGCACGTGTATTGGGCGCGCGCCAGGCCAGATTTTACCGTTTCTGCAAAAAAGAGTTTTAAAAAAATGGGACAGGAAAAGGGCCTGCGGTAAAACAAACCAACGCGTGTCCAAAACCAGCCTGAGCCCTTAACGCCACCCATTGATCTAGTGATAAGGGCTCACACGCTACATATGCGGTGACTGGTCAGCACGTGCCAAGTGCCAATTACCGCCAGAAACGATAAATGTGGGAGGGAATAAATAATTCATCCAGGTGTTATGGGCGCACGTCAAATCTGAAATTACCATCAGGGGGCGTGCTGGCCTGGTGGTAGTCTCATTTGGGTGCCCGCTGCACACGCGTAGAGCCTACTGTGGCTTAGTAAAAGGGCCCCTCAAACTCTTGCACTCACTTACAACATTGCCATACAACTTCCCAAAGCCTCTCACCAATCCCGATTCTTCCCGTTATTCTTTTCTTGCCTACCGATTTTTGCCCCAAAGCTCCAGAGAACTCTAGAGGTCTTTAAAAATTTAGTCGTAAATCTATTTATCACTGCCACGCTATTGCGTCACTAGACACCTGAGGAAGCAACTCCCTCTCTGGCCCCCACCTTTTCATCAGGAACTCACGATACTAATAGGAATGTAGGGTTTGTGATCCCTCCACTACATTCCTCCTATCCGTTCATGGATCCATAATCTGAAGGGAGGGAGCCAAACAAAGGACTCTGAACTGTTATAGAATTCTCTCCATAGCAATTTTCTTAAGTTGCGCCTAAAAATTCGGCACCAACCCCCCCCCCCCCCCCCCACTGAAGCACTATTCTATAGCTGTGCCTAAAGTTAGATACGGTTTATAGAATAGTGCTTAAGTCCTGGGGGTTGCACGTAAATTTAGGCTCATCCATTTGTATCAATGAAAACGTAGTGCAAATGCTCCCGCCTAAATTTACGTGTGGAACTCCCTTATTCTACAATTGCACACCCATGATCCGCCCCATATCCCCATGAATCTCTCATTTCCATGCCCCCATTTTCGGGATGCGCCTAAATTTACACTTGTCAATCTTGATTCCAATTAGCACAAATAATTGCTTGTTAAAAAACCAATTATTGGCACAAATTGGCTCATTCTTCGATTAAGTTGCACGCCCAAATTTGCACATGAAATTTTTGGCGGCTTCTACAGAATTAGGGGGGATAAGTGAACCTCTGTAGGAAAAGGTGACTAAAGTAGCAAGTCCAAAATGTTGAGAATGGCTGCTGATTTTTCATGCCATGGGTCCATATACAGTCCGCAAGTTACATGTTTGAACTTCTGTAACTTCCCCCACCCCCCTCCACATAAAAGGATGGGATTTGGACTGCTGTATTACAAATTATTTTCTCTAACAGAATTCACTTACACCTCATTTTTTGTTACCTTTTCCCAGAGATGGTCACATATACGAACAACATTTATAATTTAAGCTTAACATTTTTTTTCATATCGTCAAACTCGTAGAAACGCTCAAGCTTCTGAGCTCCACAACTGTTGTGAAGAGCAGCCCATGTTAACTGGAGCTGGCACGGTATTCTTGTCCATATAAACTGCCTTGGGTCCCTCTTGTGGGGAATTGGGTGGTTTAGAAGACTCAGAGCTTCTACTTTCCTGTAGGTTCAGAACTCTCTATTACCTTGTCATCCTTAACGATACAAAACAAAGCACGTTGCTTGAGAAGTGAGAATTTTACATTTGATTTTCTGGAGGTTGGTGTGCTTAGTAAAGAAAGATTCCAACCAGAAGTGTATCCATGTTGAGGGTGTGGGGGGAGCGTACTTCCAACGGCACTGGTGCGTATTTTAAACATGACAGATCGTGTGAAAAATAGGCGCCGTCGGAAGTCCGCTTGGGGGAGTGGTCGCTCCCCTGGCGACCCCCCTCCCCCCCCCCCAGCTACGCCTCCCATTCCAACTGAAATGCGGTTGCTCACCTTGCCGGTCTGCCGAATGCTGTGGATGCCCGTGATAAAGCGTCTGCTGGCTCTGCCGGATTGCTGCAGTAAGCGGTAGATCTGCATGCATTACCCATTCCTGGTTCCCGTTTAATACCGTCTCCCCTGGCATGGCTAGTGAGTGGCGCTTGGGAACATCCTTGGTTAGCGTGGCTAAAGACTGCTTGGCCTGGAAAAATGAAAAAATAAAGAGACAATGATGCAAAACCTTTCTAAATTCCTGGCAGATGATCTTCTCGTGCAGAAGGCAAAGAAGCAGCAGTGCTGAGGGAACATTTTCTGGAGGGTAACTACCTGCCCATACTTCTGTCACTAATAGCAAGGCTGATGCTGCTTATTCAGTTAAGCTGTGCAGTAACTCCGAGGTAAGGCCAGGGCCATGCCTAGGGTCTCCGGCGCCCCCCTGCAGTTGGCCCCGCATCGCCCCCCCTGAAAACGATCGCTACACTACCCGCCCTCTTCTCCCCAGATCCTTTTCTTTTTTGTTTAAATTTACCTCTGTCCGGCGGCGGCAGCGTAGCGTTAATGAGGAGGCGGCGGCGCTCCCCCGCCCCGACGTGTCAGTCTTCCCTTCGCTCAGTTCCCGCCTTCTTCTGACGTCATTTCTGATGTCAGAAGAAGGCGGAACTGAGAGAAGGGAAGACTGACACGTCGGGGCGGGGGAGCGCCACCTTCCTCACTAACGCTACGCTGCCGCCGGACAGAGGTAAATTTAAACAAAAAAAAAAGGAAAAGGATCTGGGGAGAAGAGGGCAAGGTAAGCATGTGCGGCGGGGCGCCCCCCAGAGGATGGTGCCCTCCTGCCATGCTTACCTCGCTTACCGTGCTGGCACGGCCCTGGGTAAGGCCTAGTACTTTGAGAATCAGTTAAAAAAATAAACTGAAAACCCCTTTAATGCTGGCATTTGATTCCCTAAATTACTACTACTACTTACCATTTCTAAAGCGCTACTAGGGTTACGCAGCGCTGTACAGTTTAACAAAGAAGGACAGTCCCTGCTCAAAGAAGCTTACAATCTAAAGGACGAAATGTCAAGTTGGGGCAGTCTAGATTTCCTGAATGGAGGTATAATGGTTATGTGCCGAAGGCGACATTGAAGAGGTGGGCTTTGAGTAAGGATTTGAAGATGGCCAGGGAGGGGCTTGACGTATGGGCTCAGGGAGTTTATTCCAAGCATAGGGTGAGGCGAGGCAGAAAGGGCGGAGTCTGGAGTTGGCGGTGGTGGAGAAGGGTACTGAGAGGAGGGATTTGACGTGTGATCGGAGGTTTCGGGTAGGAACGTAAGGGGAGATGAGGGTAGAGAGGTAATGAGGGGCTGCAGATCAAGTGCATTTGTAGGTAAATGCTATTCACAGCTGTACACTGGAGGGTCACATGCCATAAGGCACCATAGTAATTTTGATTTTTGTTACTTAAACTGGTGGAGAAAGAGTGTAGTCTTTGCCAGGGGCGTAGCCAGACCTTGCCAGGAGGGGGGGCCAGAGCCCGAGATGGGGGGGCACTGTTAAGCCACCTCCCCCCCTCCGGCAACCCCCCTTCCCCCCGCTCAATCGCGCCGACACTCTTAAACTCCCCCCCCCCCTCCCGCTACCAACCCTCGGCCGCCGTCGCCGCCCGCCCCATGAAGTACCTTGTTTGCTGGCGGGGCTGCTCAAACCCCGCCAGCCAAGAGTGTTCTTCAGCGCTGGAGTTAGTAAACTCCAGCGCCTTCATTCAAGGAAGTTCGTCTGAAGGATCAGCTGGTTTTGATGCATTTACGTCCTGCACGGGGCTACATGCACGGTGCAGGACGTAAGGCGTCAAAACCAGCTGATCCTTCAGACGAACTTTCTTGAATGAAGGCACCGGAGTTTACTAACTCCAGCGCTGAAGAACACTCTTGGCTGGCGGGGTTTGGGCATCCCCGCCAGCAATCAAGGTAAATCATGCGGTAGCGGGGCTGGCGGCGATGGTGGGGGAAGGTTGGTGGCGGGAGGGGGGTCGTCGGCAGGGGGCCAGGGGCGAATCTGCGGGGGCCCGGGCCCCCTCAGGCCCCACGTAGCTACGCCACTGGTCTTTGCTATTACTGTGGTTTGCACTGGCACCGTTAGGAACTATAACCGGTACTATTCTAGATTTGACCTGAAAAGGTCAAATCTAGAATAGCTTTCAGTAAGCTTGAAGAGGACCATTTTCAAATTGGCCACAGGGGGATAAAACTTCGCACCAGTTCTTAAAGCAAAAGATGTGCTACTTTTGATTGGTAGGTCTCTGACTATACCAAAGCTATGTGCAGTCACCTGCGTAACATTCTCCCTTCAGATAAAGTACATGTGCACAGTAGCCATGTCGAGGGGGGCAGTGTTCAGACAGTTCAGCAATACAAGTAGAAGTTTTAGGTCAATAACTGTATCCAGTTATTTGGAAAGCTGTCTGCGTATCACCACGATCTGAACACAGCCAATGCCAACCACTGTATCCAGATATTCAATGCCACCCACTCTCTGCACAGTGGTGCTCGATGTCCAGATTTTATTTAAATGTTTTTTTAAAAATAGGCTGACCATAGAATTTTAAATATCGGCCCAAAAATGTTCTACTTGCATTGCTTCCATCTTTTGTGCTAACCATCTCTTATCAAATGTAATTAGAGAACTATAGATTTGAATTTAATAATGGGGTTCATTTTTAAAGCACAGACTTGCAAAGTTCCATAGGCTATTATGTAACTTTGTACGTCTAAGTGCTTTGAAAATACGCCTCTTGGTGTCTTTGGAAGCCCATTGGTCTTTCCCTACTTGTCTGTGCTTTGAACAATTTTGCTTTCATAGGGAACTCTTTTCCTTTTTCTTCTGAGCTCTGGGAAATGTGCATCATGGATCTCTTTGTATTTTGTTGGAAATGCATTTCTGTTTTTAATTTCTCCTATGTTTTGGTACAGGCCTAGTTTGACTTCTTGGGCTTCCCAGTTCAATTTTTGTTTTCATATTTGTATTTCAAATTTGTAATCCTTTGTTCTGTATTTGATGAGAGTCTGTGCTTTTGCATTTGACGGAGGTGTGTTATTGTTTGCATGTACTTTCTGTGTAGACCTCTGTAGCAGTCCCACTTGTTCTGTTTTATTAGTAATAGGTGTACTGGTGTCCTAGGACCCCATGTTAATATTATTTAGTGCTGCCTATTTATAGGTAGGGTTCGAGTAGTTTGAATCATAGGAAATAATGCTACTGTTGTATGGAAGGTTTGCTACATGTATATTGCGTTAGGATTTTTTCAGGTTTTGTATTATTTCACAGTGTGCTTGGTAGTAGTATTTATATACCACCTACAAGCCTGAAAGCTATTGAAACTGCAAATTCAGAAGTAGAGAGATTTATACTGCTATTACTCAGATGGCATCTCAGGGTAAGCAGTTGCTTCCCCATGTCTGTCTCAACAGCAGACTATGGGCTTTTCCTCCAGAAAGGGAATGGGGCTGGATATACCACCTTTCTGTGGTTTTGCAACTACACACAAAGCGGTTTACATAGTATATTCAGGTACTTATTTGTACCTGGGGCAATGGAGGGTTAAGTGACTTGCCCAGAGTCACAAGGAGCTGCAGTGGGAATTGAACCCAGTTCCCCAGGATCAAAGTCCACTGCACTAACCACTAGGCTATTCCTCCACTCCTTGCCCAACCCTTTTTTAAACCCAGATATGCTAACTGCTGTTACCACATCCTCTGGCAAAGAGTTCCTGAGCATGTTTACATTTAATTCATAAAAACTGCCATACTGTATCAGACTAAAGGCGTCACATAACATAGTAGATGATGGCAGAGAAAGACTTGTACGGTCCATCCAGTCTGCCCAACAAGATAAACTCATATGTGCTACGTTATATGTATACCTGACCTTGATTTGTATTTGCCATTTTCAGGGCACAGACCGTAGAAGTCTGCCCAGTACTAGCCCTGCCTCCCAACCACTAGCCCCGCCTCCCATCAGTGCTTCCATCCAATCTCTGCTAATCTTCTAAGAATCCATTCCTTCTGAACAGAATTCCTTTATGTTTATCCCACACATTTTTGAATTCCATTACCGTTTTCATCTCCACCACCTCCTGCGGGAGGGCATTCCAAGTATCCACCACTCTCTCTGTGAAAAAATACTTCCTGACATTTTTCTTGAGTCTGCCTCCCCCCTTCAACCTCATTTCATGTCCTCTAGTTCTACTGCCTTCCCGTCTCTGGAAAAGGTTTGTTTGCAGATTAATACCTTTCAAATATTTGAACATCTGTATCATATCACCCCTGTTTCTCCTTTCCTTCAGGGTATACATGTTCAAGTCATCAAGTCTCTCCTCATATGTCTTGTAACGCAAATCCCATACCATTTTTGTGGCTTTTCTTTGCACTGCTTCTATTCTTTTTACATCCTTAGCAAGATATGGCCTCCAAAACTGAACACAATACTCCAAGTGGGGCCTCACCAATGACTTGTACAGGGGCATCAACACCTCCTTTCTTCTGCTGGTCATACCTCTCTCTATACAGCCTAGCAACTTTCTGGCTACGGCCACTGCTTTGTCACACTGTTTCATCGCCTTCAGATCCTCAGATACTATCACCCAAAGATCCCTATCCCTGTCTGTACATATCAGACTCTCACCGCCTAAAAGTGCATCGCTTTGCATTTCTTTGCATTGAATTTTAATTGCCAAACCTTAGACCATTCTTCTAGCTTCTGCAGATCCTTTTTCATGTTTTCCACTCCCTCCGGTGTGTCCACTCTGTTACAAATCTTGGTATCATCCGCAAAAAGGCAAACTTTACCTTCTAACCCTTTGGCAATGTCATTCACAAATATATTGAACAGAATTGGCCTCAGCACCAATCTCTGAGGCACTCCATTACTCACCTTTCCCTCATCCAAGTGAATTCCATTAACCACTACCCTCTGGCGTCTGTCTGTCAACCAGTTCCTAATCCAGTTCACCACGTTGGGTCCTATCTTCATCCTGTCAAGTTTATTCAAGAGCCTCCTGTGGGGAACCGTGTCAAAAGCTTTGCTGAAATCTAAGTAGATTACATCTATAACACGTCCTTAATTCAATTCTCTGGTCACCCAGTCAAGGAATTCAATGAGATTCGTTTCGCACGATTTACACCTTTGGTAAACCATGTTGTCTCGGATCTTGCAACTTATTGGCTTCCAGGAAATTCACTATCCTTTCCTTCAGCATCACTTCCATTACTTTTCCAATAAATGAAGTGAGGCTTACCAGCCTGTAGTTTCCAGCTTCTTCCCTATCACCACTTTTGTGAAGAGGGACCACATCCGCTCTTCTCCAACCCCACGGAACCTCTCCTGTCTTCAAGGATTTATTAAACAAATCTTTAAGAGGACCCGCCAGAACCTCTCTGAGCTCCCTCAATATGATGGGGTGGATTCCGTCCGGTCCCATGGCTTTGTCCACCTTTAGATTTTCAAGTTGTTCATACACACACTCTTCTGTGAACGGTGCTATATCTGCTCCATTCTCATATGTACTTTTGCCAGTCAATCGTGGTCCTTCTCCAGGATTTTCTTCAGTGAAAACAGAACAAAATTATTTGTTTAGCAGATTTGCTTTTTCTTCATCATTATTCACATAGCGGTTCGCAGCATCTTTCAGTCTCACAATTCCATTTTTAGTCTTCTTCCTTTCACTAATATACCTGAAGAAATTTTTGTCGCCCCCTCCTTACATTTCTAGCCATTTGTTCTTCCGCTTTTGCTTTCGCCAGACGTATCTCTCTCTTGGCTTCTTTTAGTTTCATCCACTATTCCTCTCTGTGTTCCTCTTCTTGAGGTTTTCTGTATTTCATAAACACCAACTCTTTGGCCTTTATTTTCTCAGCCACTTGCTTGGAGAACCATGTCTGTTTCCTTTTTCTCTTGCTTTTATTTACATTTCCTTACATAAAGGTTTGTGGCCATATTTATAGCTTCTTTTAGCCTGGACCACTGCCCTTTCACTTCTCGTATGTCCTCCCAGTCCATCAGCTCCTTTCTCAGGTATTCCCCCATTTTACTAAAATCAGCATGCTTGAAATCCAGGACAATGAGTTTTGAGTGGCTGCCCTCCACTCCAGCTGTTATATCAAACCAAACTTGGTTGATGGTCATTGTGGCTGTGAGTATTGCCCGTCAGGAGTGTCCCGACTGAAAAAAGGTTGAGAACCATTGCTCTAGAGTGAATCTTGAACACCATCTGATAAGTGTCTACTGTCTCTTACTGCCTCCATTCATTTTTCATGTCTATGTTTTTTTTTCAATGGTTCCTTTTGTATTTGCCAAAATGTTCTGTAATGACTAAGCTGCTGATGTAGAACTGACACCTGGGCTGTCTGGGGTCTCAGCTGGTCCCTCTGCACAAGAAGGGAAGTAAGGAGGAGGTTGGGAATTATAGCCCTGTCAGTCTGACCTCAGTGGTGAGTAAGCTAATGGAAACACTTCTAAAGCGGAGGATTGTGAGGTTCCTTGAATCAAATGGACTGCAGGACCCGAGGCAGCATGTCTTCACTAGAGGCAGGACTTGTCAGACGAACCTGATTGATTTCTTTTACTGGATGTCAAAACAGTTGGACATGGGAGGGTTGCTAGATGTGGTGTACTTGGATTTTAGCAAAATGTTTGACACGGTTCGCACAGGCAACCGAGTGTCCTTGTTATGGGACCTAAAGTGACTGACTGGGTTAAAAACTGGTTAAATGTGAAGAAATAGAGGGTAGTGGTAAATGGACCTTGCTCTGAGGAAAGGGATGTTATCAGTGGTGTACCGCAGGGATTGGTCCTCGGGACAGCCCTTTTTAACATCTTTGTGAGTGATATTGAGGAAGGACTGTCTGGTAAGGTTTGTCTCTTTCCAGATGATACCAACTCCAGTCCTGCCTGGATCCAATTTTTGCCCTGCCCCCTTGATTGCATTGCCTGGATCCAGTTCTTGCCTTGTCTGCCTTGCCTAGTCTCCAGTTTGAGCCCTGCCAGCCTTGTCAGTGGCGTAGCTAGGTGGGGCGCCAGGGGAGCAGCTGCTCCCCCAAACGGAGTTCTGCTGGCGCCTATTTTTTTTTTTGTTGTTGTTGTGTGGCACTGAAAATGTGCGCCGGCGCAAGTCTGCTCTCGTTCCCCCTGCGCCGTCAACCTGGCTACGCTTCTGAGCCTTGTCCAGTCTCCAGTTCGAGCCCTGCCTGCTTTGTCTCCAGTTTGAGCCCTGCCTGCTTTGTCTTCAGTTCGAGCCCTGCCTGCTTTGTCTTCAGTTCGAGCCCTGCCTGCTTTGTCTTCAGTTTGAGCCCTGCCTAGTACTTTGCATTAGTGCTGTGCCTAGCCTGAGTGACTCGCCTGTCACTAACTGGTTCCGCCTACGGTCCAAGGGTTCACTTCCCCTGAGTCCACGACATAAGCATTGTCTTTTTCATAAATTAAAACACATCATATGGTAAAGCTATACAGAAAGTGTGCGATATCATTATTCATTATTTCTTCCATGTTGATCTGAGTTTATGATGGTTTATTATTAATTTATTTATTTTTACATTTTCTTGAACTATGTCAGTAAATTTATTTTTCTTAAACGTTTTTTTTTTCTCTGTTATTTTCAAGCAGTTGGAAGACTTTATAAAACAGCACTGAATGATTTAAAGATTTAATTAAGAGGTTCCTGGGGAGGTTTTTTGACCGATGATTAAAATGAGATATAAAGTCATTGGAACTAGTGTGTAACGCTGGCTTTATCCTCCATTATAGTACACTTAACTTTTCTGAGGTCTTTCTCTCCCATATAAGTAGTAATATAAATTAGGAACATTCATCAAAGATTGAATTTAAGATAGTACTGTTTTAAACTAGTGGCTAGTTTTTGTTCGTATGTTGCTCAGCAACAAAGATTCAAGCACAATCTGCTGGCAAACTTTCCTTTACTAGACAGAGATGAAACTGTCCTTGAGATCTTGACAGGGCAGCAGCCTCTGAGGTTCTTAGTGCAATAAATATGACATGGAAATGTACGAGTTCTTGAATTATATAGTACAGCAGCACAGAGACCAAGAGGGAAGAAAAATGCAGCTTTTTTACCTCAGTGGACATACTTTTGTTTACATTTCGTCCCTGTACTTTATTTATTTATTTATTGTATTTGTACCCCACATTTTCCCACCTTTTTGCAGGCTCAATGTGGCTTACAGAGTATGGAAATGAAAACGTCGTTACATGATTTGAAGACAAAAAAAAAATAAGAAAAGACAGTCAATCATAGGCTGAGGTGAAAGAGGAATTCAGATGGAAAGGTGTTAGGTAAGGTCGTGTGAGAGGTGTCTTAGGTGTACTTGGGTAGTTTAAGGAATGATTTGTTTCATTGAAGGTGACTTTTATAGGCTCTGTTGAAGAGATGTGTTTTCAGGGCTTTGCGAAAGCTGGTTAGATTGGTCATGGTTTTCAGCGCCATGGGTAGTGCGTTCCAGGACTGTGTGCTTTTGTACGCAAAGGTAGTAGCATAAGCCTGTTTGTATTTCATTCCTTTACAGCTGGGGAAGTTCAGGTTGAGGAATTTGCGGGCCGATCTTTTGGCATTCCTGGGTGGTAAGTCCACTAGGTTTAGCATATAGAGTGGGGCATCTGCATGAATGATTTTGTGTACAGTCTGCTACTCCCATTTAAAAAAAGAAACCTAACAAAATGCATTTTTATGTATTTCTTTTAAACATACCAAAAAAAAACCCCAAAAAGGCACACAACTGCTTACAAAACAGTAAATAAAAAACAACAAAGCATATCAGTTCAGTTGGAAGTAGCAGAAAAGTGGAACTAGATTTTTGGAATAACTGTTCTCATCTCACTACTAGTGTATATGATATACTTATACACACTTTTGATAGTTTGTACCCCTGACGCAGCCTGAGGGCGAAACGTGGCCACGTCGGGTATTATTCCAAATAAATGCATTTGATTCCACTGCTTTGTTGTTTTTTAATCTTTTCTTTTAAACATAAGCACAATTTTAAATGCTTTAGGGAAATGCTTGATGCTTTTTAGTTCCCCATAGTCACATGTAGCAGGTATGATTTCTTTTTGATCGTGTGGATAACAAAAGGACAAACACTTGTTGGGAAGGGCTACTAGTATGTGTTAACCTTTAATAATGTTGCTTAACGTGTACATTTGAAATAAAGTCAAATTCTGGATCTTTATCTCGTGCAGAGTATGTCTCTCCAGGGGCTTCTACCCAGGAGGGAAGGGTTAGGGTGGCCGTATTAGTTGGAGATTCAAATCATTAGGTATGTAGATAGCTGGATGGCTGATGGTCATGAGAATCGCTTAGTTACTTGCTGGCCTGGTGCAAAGGTGGTGGACCTCAAACGTCACCTAGAAAAGTTTTTAGAAAGTGCTGGGGAGGAGCAGACTGTCTTGGTACATGTGGTTATCAATGGCATAGGAAAATGTGAGAGGGAGGCTCTTAGGTACAAACAGTGGCTTAGCCAGACTTTGGTGGGAGGGGGGTCCAGAGCCCGAGGTGAGGGGGCACATATTAGCCCCCCCCCCCGGCGCCGCTGACCCCCTACCATTGCAGACCCCCTCCCGCCGCCAACCCTCTCGACCCCCCCCTCCCGCCACCAACCCGCCGTCGCCTACCTTTGCTGGCGGGGGACCCCAACCCCCGCCAGCCGAGGTCCTCTTCTTCTCGCAAAAGGCTTCCTTCTGTTTCTGACGTCCTGCACATACAACGTGCAGGACGTCAGACTCACAGAACGAAGCCTTGCAGATCAGCTGAGTCTGTGAGTCTGACGTCCTGCACGTACAACGTGCAGGACGTCAGAAACAGAAGGAAGCCTTTTGCGAGAAGAAGAGGACCTCGGCTGGCAGGGGTTGGGGTCCCCCGCCAGCAAAGGCAGGCGACGGCGGGGGGGGGGTCGGGTGGGTCTTCAGCAGGGGGGTCTAGGGCCAAACCTACAAGGGCCCAGGCCCCACGTAGTTACGCCACTGGGTACAAAACTAAAATCCAGAACCTCCAGGGTAGCATTTTCAGAAATGCTCTTCGTTTCATGATTAGGACCCAAGAGGCAGACAAAGCTCCGAAGTCTCAATGCATGGATGAGACGATGGTGCAAGGAGGAGGGATTTAGATTTGTTAGGAACTGAACAACATTCTGGGAAAAGGGGAGCCTATTCCAAAAGGACAGACTCCACCTTAACCAGGTGGGGGGGGGGGGGGGGGGGGGAAGCAGGCAGTCACTCGGGACTGTATGATTCAGAGTGAGGTTTAGCTTTCTCTACGGCAGTTATCATTAATAAAGCATTTTCAGAAAGAAAGTACCTGCTCTGAAAGGGAGCATCTGTTCGACCACTATTACAAAGCCCTCGTTAAGATTCCAATAAGGTCGATAACTTTCATTCCATTTCTAATGTAAAGTTTTTTTTTTTTTACCAAGGTTATGGAGAAATGAGTGTTATTTCAATTGTCACATTTTGTGGATCATCATCATTTATTTTACACTTTTCAATTTAGTTTCAGATTAAAACATAATACTGAAACTTTATTAATTTCTATGTTAGATGAAATTCAATTGGGTTTCGATAGAGATGAAAGGTTCTTTGTTTTTTTTTTTTAAATATCATTAGATGTAGTTAGTGGCTGCATTGGACACTGTGAATCGTGCTCAACTAATTAAGTGCTTAAAATCATTTGGGATTGCTGTTATGCTATGGTTTAAATATTTTTTTTTTGGCAGATTGCCATTCTCAAGTGATTCAAATTTCTTCTAAATTGGATTGGATTGCAGTAAAGTCAGGTGTACCACAGAGCACTTGTTTATGTTCTCAGTTTGCAATTTATTAGTTAACTAGTAAAAAAAAAGGCCCGTTTCTGGAGCCAATGAAACGGGTGCTAGCAAGGCTTTCCTGTGGCCCCCCCCCCCCCCGGCACCCCCACCCGTCGTCGATGTTGGTGAATTGCTCCGCCTCCGCCCTCAACGTCATAACGTTTGACGCGAGGGCGGGGCCCAGAGACTGTGTTTTTCGAGGCTTCAGAGCTTCGAACATACGAACCTTGGCTTCAGTGACGTCAGAAGCCAATAGAACGTTGAGGGTGAGTTTTATATATATAGATTTAGGTATTAGCTACCGTTTATATTCAGATGGTTTTCAGTTTTACTTCCCTGTACCATCAAAAGTAGAAGGAGAAAGTTAAATTCATTGAACTTTATCTTAGAACAATATGAGCTTGGATGAATGCCAATGGTCTTGCACTAAATATAGAGAAACCCCAAATTTTGTGGTTGTGTTGGCAGGGAGAGAAATGTGCATTATTAAGTGTTCAGTTAGAAGGTGCTTCTCTTCCTATACTAAATTCAGTGAGAAGTTTAGGATTATTTTGGATTCTTCATTAACATTTAAGCAACAAATTGCAGCTATCATCAAAACTATATTTTTTAAAAATACGATTAGTCGCTAGACTTAAAAATCTAAACTCAGCAGAAATTTTTTGTTCTGTGATGCAGAGTTATGTTATGCCCCATTTGGACTACTGTAATGCCCTCTATTGTGGTCGGAGCTGCCCAAATCTCCACATTTAGGTCATCCCTAGAGATGGTCGTCCCCGATTTTCGGCGATAATGGAAACCGAGGATGCCCATTTTAGAAATGACCAAATCCAAGCCCTTTGGTCGTGGGAGGAGCCAGTTTCTGGTGGGTTTTGAAGGGCTCATTTACCACCACAAGTTTAATAGGTGGGGGGGGGGGATGGGCCTGGGTCCGACTACCTGAAATGCACTGCAGTACCCACTAAAACTGCTCCAGGGACCTGCATACTGCTGTCATGGAGCTGGGTATGATATTTGAGGCTGGCATAGAGGCTGGAAAAAATATTAAAAAATTTTTTTTTAGGGTGGGAGGGGGTTAGTGACCACTGAAGGAATAGGGGGAAGTCATCCCCGATTCCCTCCAGTGGTCATCTGGTCATTTAGGGCACATTTTTGTGGCTTAGTTGTAAAAAAAAAAAAAAAAAAAAAGGACCAAGTAAAGTCAGCCAAGTGTTTGTCAGGGACACCCTTCTTTTTTCCATTATCGGTTGAGAACACCCATGTGTTAGGCGCGCCCCAGTCCCGCCTTCGCTATGTTTCCGACACGCCCCTGGGAACTTTGGTCATCCACGCAATGGAAAGCAGTTGAGGGCGCCCAAAATCGGCTTTCGATTATGCCAATTTGGGCGACCCTGGAAGAACGCCCATCTCCCGATTTGTGTCGAAAGATGAGCGCCCTTCTTTTTCGAAAACGAGCCCAATTGTGTTTCACAACTGTTCACTGTATACTTACATTATATCTTATTTTACAGTTTTCATGTTCAAATGTACATATAGCACTGTAGAACACCTTTTTTTATTACAATGCTTTTGTTCTCCTTCTTGAACTACTAGGTTAAGCGGATTATTGTCACGAATCGCCTGGAATCTCAGGGGTAGTCAGCCCTTGTGCCAATGCCGAGGGGCAGCAGTGGCAGGAGAATCACCCAAACACAGACAAGGCAGAACAGACGTACCAGCAAACTCAGGACCGTAACTACCAGGCGAAGACTGCAGCCGAGGCAACTCAAGCTGGAGCAAGCAGGACAGGAAATCAGCCCAAACTTCACCTGCACTTGAGCGCCGTTCCTCAGGAGTTGAGCCCCTGGGTGCAGGCGGCCGACAGGACTTACCGGACAGGGCAGGAAGGCAGAACTGCAGGAAACAGCAGCCGGCCGGCGAACAGCAGGTCACGTCCAGAAAACACACCGGGGTTCCAGGCAGTCAGCAAGCAGCAGAAAAAAACCAGAAAACAAGCCGGGTCTGGGCAAGCAGCAGACAGAAGAATAAACCAGGGGAAAAGCAGGGTCAAAGCCACAAACAGCAAAGAGCACAGCAGAACTGCAACAACTCTCACCAAAGGAAACTTCTCTGAGGACCTCTGATGCCAGGCAAACTAGAGAACTTCCCAGGTGATTAATAAAGGCAGCATACCAGGGAGTTCACCAGGTACGGGTACTGCTTAGTTCCAAAAAAGTCCCAAAACAATCTGGAAGGCTGGAAGATCCGGACCGGACCGGACCAGCATATCTTCTGGAACATGGGAAACGGAAAGTCATCAGTTCACAGGAGCCACCAGGTCTAACCACCGGGTGGCGAGGTGACTGAGAGCAAGGAACCTGGACAATTATAAATGCCAAAATTAAATTAAATTAAGAAGTTAGGGCTCTTCAGCTTGGAAAAGAGATGGCTGAGGGGGGATATAATAGAGGCCTACAAAATACTGAGTGGCGAAAATGGATAAACGAGAATCGATTTTTTTTATCCTTTCAAAAAATACAAAGACTAGGGGACACTCCAATGAAGTTAATAAGGTACTACTTTTAAAACGAACAGGAGGAAATATTTTTTCACTCAATGAATAGTTAAGCCAGAGGATGAATCAGTGGTTTGTGTATCTTTGTTTAAAAAGGTTTGGACAAGTTCCTGAAAAAAATTCCAGTCTGCTATTGGGATGGACACGTGGAAAACCGCTGCTTGTCCCTGGGATGGGTAGCATGAATCTTGCTACTATTTGGGATTCTCTTAGGTACTTGTGAATTGGCCATTGTTGGAAGCAAGATACTGGGCTAGATGGACCATTGGTCTGACTCAGTATGACTATTCTTATGTTCATTTAAATGCATGTAGCCAAGTTAAGGGGCCCTTTTACCAAGCTACAAGAAAAAGGGCCCTGCACTGTCAGCAGGGGCCGTTTTTCCCTTGCACCAGGGCCTTTTTTTTTTACCACAGTGGGTATAAAAGTCCCCAGCACATATGGCCATGAGGTAAGAGAGCTCTTACCGCATGGTCATGCGACGGGAAGCCCTTACCGCCACCCACTGAGGTGGTGATAAGGGCTCCCGTGCTAGCCTGGTAGAATTACCGCTGGGTTACTGCTGCGCAAGCCATTTCTGGTAGTTTTCTTTTTCCCCTGGAAATGGCGCGCGCTCAGGGCAGGACTACCGCCGGTGTCCACTTTGGGCCGGCAGTTGGGCTTACCGCCGCTCTGTAAAAGGGCCCCTATATTTGACAAAGAGAAAAACACAAACAAAAAGCTCGTCATATATGATTTATGTAAATAAATTTAAAAGGCCACCTTAATCTTTCTGCCGAGTTTCAGACTAAGTGGGATTTTAACTTCACTTAGGAAGGGACTTTTCCTCTATCCATTGTATTTGGCTGTCTGAGATACCTTGCTTACATTTTATTTCTCTGTGGCTGGGTAATAATTTAAACATGCATATGAATAAATATCTATTTCTCCGTTTCATAAATATTTATATATTATTAAGACAAGGAGAAGCAGCATTTTCAAATGGGTTTCACTGTGGCTTAAGGCAATGGAAGAAGCCCTTTTCAAAACAGGACTCTATAGAAAAGGCATTTTAGCCTTGGAACAAAATACAGGCACTCAGAGTCCTCAGCTAGGAGCCATGAACCAACACTCCTTCGGGAATCTTGCAATAATGGGACTTAAAACCAATCATCCTAGGCTACCACTGAACAATAAATGACTCCTTCCCAGCTGTGAATGTACAGATGATCTGGGCCAGGAAGCAACATTTTGCCGTTTTAGGATTAAGGTTCTTATTATTTTAAGTTGTAGTTTTGTTTGATATTGCAATATCATTAAGGTAACCGTAGTCCTGTTTACCAGTTTAGAATTCTTTTTTCCATAAGTTATACATATTTTTGACCCTCAGATTTCTCCTGATCCCTTGGGCTTCCAGCTCATTCAGAACCAGAGATGGCATCTGGCACTATGAGCCTATATTCATAGCTGTGCAGGGAGTTTTCCCTTTTTCAATCCCTGCAGTGACAGCTCCTCCTGGCTAGTGACAACCTTTCTGGAACCACTGCAATCATGTGACCTAAATCAGGCCACTAGGGGTCACCATTGCACAAAGACCGTGACCCCTTCCTTCCCTCTCTCAGGGACTGTGAACTCTGCTTTTGCAGCATTCCAACCTTTGATGACAAACCCCTCATCACTAAAACACTTTGTAGTGATGTTATGAGCAATAAAGAAGTCAAACATCCCTCTGAACAATTTAAATTGCCACTTTTGTTCCTTGGGAGGATGGAAAGGCAACATTTTTACAGTCAAGTGCTTTTAGTAAAACAGCCCCCCTTCAAATGGAAACCAACTTTGGAAAAAAAACATAGCAGAGGCTAGCAGTATATTAGAATGTGGACAATGAAGGTAAGCAGTAGAAAAGGGCTGAGATGTTGGGTAGGAGATATGAATAGGAGGGAAGGAAGAGAGCTGAGTAGGTTTAAGCAATGGAATTTATCTGAAGTCATTACATGCTACTATGCTCGACTCAGGAGACAGACCTTGGGGTGTTGGTGTCGGAGGATATAAAGGTGAAGAAACAATGTGACAAGGCAACGGCTGTAGCCAGAAGGATGCTAGGCTGCATAAAGAGGGGTATAACCAGCAGAAGAAAGGAGGTGTTGATGCCCATCTACAAGTCGTTGGTGAGGCCCCACTTGGAGTATTGTGTTCAGTTTTGGAGGCCAAATCTTCCTAAAGATGTAAAAAGACTGGAAGCGGTGCAAAGAAAAGCTATGAAAATGGTATGGGATTTGCATTGCAAACCGTATGAGGAGAGACTTGCCGACCTGAACATGTATACCTTGGAGGAAAGGAGAAACAGGGGTGAAATGACAGACGTTCAAATATTTGAAAGGTATTAATCCGCAAATGAACCTTTTCCGGAGACAGGAAGGTGGTAGAACTAGAGGACATGAATTGAGGTTGAAGGGGGTGGGGCAGACTCAGGAGTAATGTCAGGAAGTATTTTTTTCACAGAGAGGGTGGTAGATACGTGGAATGCCCTCCCGTGGGAGGTGGTGGAGATGAAAACGGTAATGGAATTCAAACTTGCATGGAATAAACACAAAGGAATCCTGTTTAGAAGGAACGGATCTACGGAATCTTAGCGGAGATTGGGTGGCGCCGCCGGTATTTGGAGAGTAAAACCGGTGCAGGGCGGACTTCTATGGTCTGTGCCCTGATCGTGACTGAATAGATATGAATGGGCTGGAGTGTAAATTTTAAGGGGCTTCGACGTTAGCTTCAGAACTTTTAGTACAGGTACAGTGCTGGGCAGACTTTTACGGTCTGTGCCCTGGGAAAGGCAGGGACAAATCAAACTCGGGTATACATATAAAGGTATCACATACCATGTAAAATGAGTTTATCTTGTTGGGCAGACTGGATGGACCGTTCAGGTCTTTATCTGCCGTCATTTACTATGTTACTTCTGTAACTGTGTTCATTATCTAGTTCTGATTGTACATAGAGAAGTCTGTTGAGGAAACTTCTGAGGTGCTTAGATTGTGCTTGAATTCAATTATACAGTGGATGAGGGCAAACCACTTGAATATAGCTAAGAATCAAATTTTGTTTTATCTGGATCTTTATGCAGTGATGTTCCGCCATGATTTGTACATGGTAATGATAATATTCTAATTGTTGAAAAAATTCAAATTTTGGAGTGATTATAGATTCCTCCCTTTACTTGAGACAACTGAGGGACTTATTGAATCATGACAATTTTCGGAGATGCTGATTGAAAGAATTATTACACTCTTTTGACTGGATTACTGAAAAATCTAAGTGCATTACAGGGAACTCAAAATTCTGTGGCTAGAGTTTTAATGGGATGTTCTTGTTTTACTCATATTAGTTCTGTCTTGAAGGAACTTCATTGGTTGCCCATTGAGTTTAAAGGTAAAAATTCTGTTTATGGTGTTTAAAATTTGGACTGACAATATCTTTGTTTCTGTCAGGTTCTCAGGTTCAGAGCCCGCGGGGCCGGGCTCTGGAGCAAACGTGAGCCCTTGGGCTGCTGACGAGGAGCGACAGCAGCAGGCAAAACCCACCAACCAACGCTGGGCAAGCACACCGGCACTGGCAGGGACTGCAGGCACCGCCCAGCGAGCCGGAACACATGGACTGGAATCCCCCGGACTGGAACACTGGACTGGAGCACACTGGACTGGTCCACACAGCTTCACCTGCACTTAGCTACTAAGCACCCTAGGAGTTGAGCTCCTGGGTTCGAGTAGCCGGCAGGACTTACTGGATACCGGATGACACAGGGACCAGGACTGGAAACAGAAGTACTCCTAAACCTAAACTGATCTACGTGCTCCCAAGCCCTAAACCAGCAGGAGTGTTCCTAACAGTAAACTGACAAAAGGACTTCCTAAGCCCTATACTAAACAGGAGCTCCTAAGCCCTGCTCAAGAAAGGGACTTCCCAAGCCCTAAACTAACAGAGCAGGGAACTAAACACAAAGCTAACACAGGTGCTACTAAGCACCAAGCTACAAGCAGAGCTCTACACTAACAAGCTACCTAAGCACTGCTCTAGCAAACTAGATACAAAACTAACAAGGTGCTTCCTAGCACTACTCTGGCAAGCAACTAGAACAGCTCCTAGCACTAAAGGGAAGACAGGGGAGCCACAAGGAAAAAGCAGGGAAGCTAACACATAAGCCAAAAGTGCTTCTAAAGCACCAAACACCAATAGCACAGACTGCAATGCTCCCAATAGCACAAACACCAGAAGTACTTCTAACAGCAAACCCAAACCCTGAAGTACTTCTATCAGCAACAGAGCTTCCAAAGCCCTACACCCAGCAATGCTTCCAAACCCAAGAGGAAAAAGCAGGAAAGCTAAACACATAGTCACCAGTGCACACTGCACTAACAGTAACCTGGCCCTTAGCAAAAGCAAGCAGGGAAACTAGACACAAAGTCAGAAGTGCATACTGCACCACCCTACCTAAAGCAAACACCACCGTTGCAAAGGTTCTGAAGGAAACAACACCACTTCCTTATCAAGGCTGTCCCTGATGATGTCACACTCCCTAGCCCCAGGCAACAGCACACTGACCTAGAGAGGCCCAACCCACACCAATGCAACAACGTGAAGCACTTGAAGCCAGTACTTGAAGCCAGTACTTGAAGCAGCTTCAGAGAGCATTTTCCATCTCACAGATAGGCTGCAGAGAATACCTTCTCCTGCTTTAGACTTAGCCTGGCCTCAGAATGACATCCTATAGTATATCTCCTATCAAACTGAGCTCTCTTTTTCATCAAGCACTGCCATTTCCTCCCCTCACCCTCCCCACTGCCAGTTTGAACTTCGTGGGTGTGGCTTGGATCTCTTTCAGGGAGAGAAAACTAACAACTTATAGCAGCAGCTTCAGAGAGCATTTTCCATCTCACAGATAGGCTGCAGAGAATACCTTCTCCTGCTTTAGACTTAATCCCGCCCACCCTACCCCTCTACCCACCCACCCCTAGAGTGACATGTCTTATATAACCTCCCTATCAACCCACTCATTACTTTACCTCACCCATTTCTATTCTTCTATCACCTTCTCCCACTACTCCAACCAGAGTTACACCTAATCACACTGACCACCCTTCAACATCTTCAGTCCTTCTGTGACTGTTCTCTTGTGCTTGACTGCTTAAATATTTTAAATTTAAATGCTTTACTTTTTGTCTATTAGATTGTAAGCTCTTTGAGCAGGGACTGTCTTTCTTCTGTGTTTGTACAGCGCTGCGTACACTTTGTAGCGCTCTAGAAATGTTAAATAGTAGTAGTAGTAGTAGTAGTAGTACACCCAAAGAGAGGTAGAGCTAACTCAGTCTACCCACACAGCTGTAGTAAAGAGAAACAATTAACCCCATGCTGCTGGAAGCTGCCAGCACAGAGAGACAGAGCCAGCTCAGACAGGCCAGACAAAAGAAACAGAAGCCAGCTAAGAAGCTGACCCCCAGGAAAGAGGTAAGTTTGAGAGGGGCTCTGACCCCAATCATAACAGTTACTATTGCTGCTGACTTATGTTTATATCAGCCTGCCAGAAGATTCAGGCCTTGGAAGTTCCTTCTTTTCATGCTGTCAGACTTGAGTACTGACATTCTATTTTAAATATAGCAGGCCCTAAATTATGGAGCATATTGCCAATTAACATAAGGGAGATTCAAAGTCTGAAACTATTTAAAAAGGAATTGAAGACTTTTTTTTTTTTTATTTTGTCAGGCATTTAGTGGGTTTAGCATGGCATCATGAGGCTTTGCAGAGAATGTTATGTAATACAATGGCAGAAATAGTTATTTTATGTTTTAAAATTTTTTATGTACTTTTACTATTTTAAATGCTAGTTTTTTATGTTTTCTGTTTTAATAAGTATGTACGTAAAAATTGTGATCCACCAAAAAGTGCTGAGATTGACCAGAATATAAATGCTTTACATAAACGGTAGTTTCTGACAAGTTTTGATATGTTCTCATTGCAGAAGCAAACTGACACAACTACCTCCAAACTCCCACAACTCCAAAAACTATCCCACTGCAAATGCACCACCACCCCACAAATTGCCCTTCCCCAACTATCTTTATATGGTCCAAACTGTCCCCCCCCCCCAACTACTTCTCCCACAGATACAACATGTGCCCAACACAGACAACACGGAACATATACATCCCTCCCTCTCTCCATGTCTACCTATATTTACACATATACACACATATACATATATGTATATACACACACACTCACTCAAACACATGCAGACCTCACAGATGTACACAAAGGGAATGTTAATATTCTCTTCACTTCATTTCCTTTGTTGTTAATGCTACTCTGAAAACTACTTCAAGAATCATACGTTTTTTTAAATTGGTTGCTGTATTTTGCATTGGCAAACTTTGTCCATACTTTGGGTCAATATGTTTAAAGGGGGGGGGGGGGCTATGAGATGTGCACAGGGCTCAGGAGATTTGGATTGCCAAATGTCTGCCCCCCCCCCCCCCCCAAGAAGTCAGCAGAATTTTACATTAAACTCTACAAAGTAGAATCATGGAACATGGGTAATATATCTAGACAGTTTCTTAGAACTCTATTTCCAACCCCCCCCCCCCCCCCCCGGCCTGCGTCCATTGAATCTAGCAGCAGGGACTGTAGGATCCAGCCAATGGGAAGGCAGTGGGGACAGAGGACTGGAAGGTAGCTCTAGTAACAGGAAGGGAAGAGATGATCTGGAGAAACTTACTGTGTTGTAGAAGTGAAGCTTCTGCATCTGATGGGAGGGAAGATAAATGAACTCCCTCCAAAAAAATATCACAATACATTTCTATAAGAAAAGCAGTTCCAACAGCAAATAGTATATTATATACACTGATTCATTGTAACATTGTGATTAAGGAATTGCACTTTTCAAACTGCCTTCTCCTTTCCTAATCACAGACACATACCAACACACAAATGTATACCCCCCCCCCAAACCCACATATGAGCACACATATACATGTAAGTATAATCCCAGTACAAATACCCAGTGTACCTGAATATAATTCACCTTGAGCTACTACTGAAAAAGGTGTGAGCAAAATCCAAATAATAAATAAATAAAATAAAAAAATATAATCTCCTATTACATGGGTATTACTAAGAGATACAGTCCCTGCAGGGTGTCACTGGGTGTGTGTGTGTGTGGGGGGGGGGGGGGGGGGGGGGGGGTCAGGGAAGTCCCTGGGTGGAAGGAAGCCTAGCCAATGGTGAGTGTATTTGAAAAATATACGGTAGCCTGTTCTGTAGAGTGACAGATTTGGGAGGAGTGTAGTAAGAAAGAAAAAAGGATTAGAAGAGCAGGAAAGGGTCTCTGGTTGCCTGCAAGCCCCCAGCCAAGTGACCTGAAGGAAAAAGGGGGATCCTGGAGCACCATCTCAAGACTGGGCTAGAAACAAGCAGCAGTTTTGTCCCACTTACAATAACTAGTGAAGGAGTCAGAGTTTTGGGTGAATTGGGGAATCCAGCCCAAAAGTGGGGCTCAGGGCAGGGCGTAGCCTGCTCAAGGCTGGGATGTCACCCTGTGAAGTGCACCTGCGGAAGGAGAACAGCCATAAGGGACCGTGCCTAGTGGTAGCGGAGTGAGGTGGTGGAGAAGAGAACAGCCCTGAAGTTACATCTAGCGAACAAAATAGGCATGGATGGGGGGGGGGGGGGGGGGGGGGAGCTTGTGAATAGCCCTGAATACAAGGAAAGAATCTCCTATACATACATCTGGGAAGAAAGTGGTATAGGTCGTCCACATGGAATGGCAGAAGTATGAAATTGATTTAGATAAGAGTTTATATAAGTGACTACTGTGGAGAATCACTGAAGTTGCTAACTGCCTGTTGCAGAAGTTACAATAAAGTTGTTACTAAACCCTTTGAAGCACCGCGTAGTTCTTGGACTGAAGAGCTGAGGGGAAACCGGAACTGGAAAGGTGTCTCTTAAAACCCCCGGATCGCTATTCTGGACCATGGACCCACCCCAGCTTGACTAAGTGGACTGGCGATGAGATGTGTGAGAGTGGCCTGAGAGCAAGCGAAGACTGTGAAGTTTGTGAAAGACTTGTGGCCCGGGGTTGGAGCAAGCACACACACATACCACCATACAAACACATGGACTGACTCAACTTGCCTGATGTGGATTGGAACATCCCACTAGCAGTATCAGAAAGAAGCACAGAGAGTGTAAATACCCACCAAAGTGCTTTGTTCAGACAAATGCTGATGGAACCCACAAGCGAAGGGATGACCCTGATCTACTGCTCACAAATGAAGAAAGTGTTTCTAATGTCCGGGTGGGTGCCTATCTAGGGGATAACGATCATCACAGGATATAGTGTGATATAAAAGTTAAAGTGGAGTGCACACACAAAAAGCACTGGACATCAGACAGCCTGACTTTAGTAGAATGGGGGAAGTACCTGAAAGAATGAGTAGACAGAGGAAGTGGAAGGACAGTGGCCCAAGCTCAAAGCAGCTATAAATACAGCAGCATAGAAACATGACGGCAGATAAAAGCCCATCCAGTCTGCCCATCCTCTGTAACCCCTCTTTCTTTTCCAAAGCGATCCCACATGCTTATCCCACGCCTTTTTAAATTCTGGCACAGTCCTCGACTCCACTGGGAGGCCATTCCACGTTTCCACCGCCCTTTCCGTGAAATAATCCTTTCTTAGATTACTCCTAAGCCTATTCTCTTTTAACTTCATTGTATGCCCTCTCGTTCCAGAGCTCTCCTTCAGTTGAAAAAGGCTCACTTCCTGCACATTAATGCCCTTGAGATATTTAAACGTCTCTATCATATCTCCTCTCTCCCAGCGTATATATGTTGAGGTTCATAAACCTGTCCCTATATTTTTTGTGTTCAAGACCACTTACTAATAAAGAAAGCAAACAAAAACAAGAGAAACAGGAAACCAATATTGTTCTCTAAACAAGCAGCTGAAAAAATAAATGCAAAAGAGATGGTGTTCATGAAATATAGAAGAAAGGGAATGGGATTTGATATACTGCCTTTCTGTGGTTACAATCGAAGAGGTTTACATATTATATACAGGTACTTATTTTGTACCTGGGGCAATGGAGGGTTGACTGACTTGCCAAGAGTCACAAGGAGCTACAGTGGGGAAGTTGAACCTGGTTCCCCTTGGTTCTCAGGCCACAGCACTAACCATTAAGCTACTCCTCCACTCTGAACACAACAGTAGGACCATGGAAAAGACTACTGGATACAACTCAAGGAAACGAAGAGGGAAATATGGCTAGCAAAAGCAGAGGTGGAAGAAAAAAATGGCTCAGGATGTAAAAAGGTGACAAGACCTTTTTCAGATATATTAGGGAAAGGAGGAAGACTAGAAATAGAATTATAAGACTGAAAGATGCTGCGAACCGCTATGTGGAGAGTGATGAAGATAAAATGGACATGCTAAACAATTACTTCTATGCTCACAGAGGAAAATCCTGGAGGAGGACCATATTTACTGTCAAGCATGTATTATAGGAATGCAGTGGATATTGCACCATTCACAGAAGAAAGTTTTTATGAACAACTGAAAAACTAAAAGTGGACAAAGCTATGGGGCCAGAACACTGATGGAGCT
The DNA here is from genome assembly GCF_901765095.1 of Microcaecilia unicolor. Classification (NCBI taxonomy): domain Eukaryota; kingdom Metazoa; phylum Chordata; class Amphibia; order Gymnophiona; family Siphonopidae; genus Microcaecilia; species Microcaecilia unicolor. Next base: position 90,334,054 of record NC_044043.1, on the reverse strand, counting down.
CAAAGAAATCCTTGTAGAACCTCTAAAGGATTTATTTAATAGATCCTTAGAAATGGGAGAGATTCTACAGGGATGGACATGAGCCTATGTGGTCCTGTGGGGACTAGGAAGAATTGGGAAACTACAAGCCAGTAAGCCTCATGTCAGTGATTGTAAAAATAATGAAGGAAAGAATAGTGAACTTTCAAGAATCTAACGGGTTGAAGAGTCAAGACAATAGTTTTTACCAAAGGTAAATCCTGCCAAATTAATTTGATTGACCTCTTTTATTGGGTGACCGGAGAGAACTGGATAAAGGGCATGCACTAGATGCAATCTGCTTGGATTTCAGCAAAGCTTTTGATATAGTTCCTCACAGAAGACTCTGGTATATGCTGAGCAGGCTAAAGTTAGGGTTCAAAGTGATGGCGTGGATTGGAAACTGGTTGACCAACAGGCAACAGAGGGTGGTGGTAAATGGAATCCACTTGGAGGAAAGGAAGGCGAGTAGTGGAGAGCCTCAGCGATTGGTACTGGAGCTGATTGTAGTTAATATGTTTGTGAGTGACATTGCTGAAAGGTTAAAAGGAAACGTTTGCTTTTTGTGGATGACACAAAGGTTACTGATAGAGTGGACATCCCAGAGGAAGTAGTAAACATGAGAAGAGAACTCTAAGAATTATAAGAATGATCTAAGGTCTGGCAGTTAGGATGCAGAAATCCAAAGGAGACGTACGAGTTAGGAGTTGAGACTGATAAGTACAGTTCAGGAGAGGAACCTTGGGGTGATAATGTCTGTGGACCTCAAGGTGGCAAAACAATGTGACAAGAAGGATGCTAGGCTGTATAGAGAGATGTATAACTAGCAAAAGAAAGGTGCTAATTCTCCTGTACAAGTTGTTGGTCAGCACATTGTATTTGGTTTTGGAGGCTATATATCGCTAAGGACATAAAAAGACGAAGCGATTCAAAGAAAAGTGACAAAAGTTTTTACCACAACACATATGAGAAGAGACTTAACCTGAATATGTATACCCTAGAGGAAATTACATTTAAATATTTGAAAGGTATTGATATACAAACAAATCTTTTCCAGAGACAGCGAAGATGTAAAATTAGAGGACATGAATTGAGGTTGCAGGGGGGTTAACTTAAGAGTAAAATCAGGAAGTATTTTTTTCATGGAGAGGGTTTTGGTTACGTGGAATGCCCTCCCAAAAATGGTAACGGGATTTAAAAATGTGTTGGATAAACACAAAGGATTCCTATAAGGAAAGAGAATGGAATCAAAATAACTTAGCAGTGCTTGTGGCAACTCCAGTGATTGGGCAGACTTCTATGGTCTGTAACCCAATCATGGCTAGACAGATCTGGATGGGCTGCAGTGAGCTTCAACAGTGACTCTAGTAGTTGAGGAGTAAGCCCAGTGCTGGACAGACTTACTTCTGTGCCCCAATTATGGCTACACAGATTTGGATGGGCTGGAGTGGGCTTCAACAGTGACTCCAGTAGTTGAGGAGTAAGCCCAGTGCTGGACAGACTTCTACGGTCTCTGCCAGGAATATGGCAAGGATAGATCAAGATCAAGTATGCATATGCTATGAGTTTATCTTGTTGGGCAGACTAGATGGACCTTGCAGGTCTTTAACTGCTCTCATCTACTATGTTACTACGATACACACAATCATGTACACCTACACCCACACATATGTATGCAGAAGGGTTGGAAAGAATTCTGTGAGTCATGCTCCGCATGCTTTCCCCACTTGTATTATATAGCCTCTGATGTATTCATTATTTATTGCATTATTGCTGTAAACCACTTTGCAGTCCGAGACAGGCAGGCTGTAGGAGCAACATAATATAATACAATGTCATGAGTGTAAACAAAATATGACCATAATGTTACAGCATAATCAGAAGGTATTCTGCAACAAATTATGTAGTTATGCAAGTGAAATACTGCTTTCTGTGCATAAACCACCACATAAAGCAACATGATACTAGGTACCTAGCAGCGCACTAAAAGAGCATGCATAACTGCCAACAGTACACAGGATTCTGTAACCTCTATGTACATAAACTCATTTCCCAATCTTCCCCTTTATTCTTCCCCCCCCCCCCCCCCCTACAGTGCACAGTGTTTACTATAGTAGTATTCTGGTTATCTGATCACTGTAATCAGAATCTTTGGAACTGTGCAGTTAGCAAGCAAATCCAAAATATTTATTTCAGCCAGGACAGACACAGGCCTTCGAACACACACTAACCATCCTTGTGAGATGCATAATACAGAAGCAGCCAGTCCAGCTGTGATTTTGTTATGCATGTGGGTACTTCTGCGAAAGCACAGAAAACATGTGATGAAAACATTCAGGACTGCTCCTATTAACTCTAGCTCTTGATGAATGCTCCTGTTGGCAGCTATGAATGCCCCTAAGTACAGTAAATCTTTCTTTTCCCAGTTCCATTATCAGAGGTGTTACAAGCCTGATTACCACCCAGATGTTAGGAAATCACCAGCATTATTTCTTTAGAGTGAGTAACTGTGTTAGCAATATAGATGTTCATTCTAGCCCAAGATTCCTTCTACCAAGAGAATTATATAAAAAAAAAAAAAACGTGAATCAACCAAAAAGCAAATTTTACAAAAAAAGGTGTCAGAACAACATTTGTTCCTTGAGATCTTCTGTCTTACCGCCATCCCTCTTGAGGAGGGCTCCTTTTCAGTTAGGTGTTCAAAAACACGATATTCCTTTCTCTGGCCAACACATTTTGTTATCTGGAGAGACAGGTCACAAGCATGACAGTCTAACTAGGGTGTTCCCAGAGCTCATGCCACCTAAGGAATCTGTACTTTAAACCACTAGATTATCAATTCCTTGAAATGGCAATGTAAAGCATAAGGCATCAGCATAAGACCCACAAGAAGACATAATGAATGAAAGAATTCAATACTAGCAGGAACAAAAATTTGGCATAAAATAAAAACAGCCCCTAATATCCAGCAGAAAAAAAATGTAATTAAAGCAAAGACTGGCATTTTAGGACAACATTTAGCTAAGGTGGAAAACAATGCAAAGTAGGGATGTTCTGTCATTTGAAAACAACGTGGAAAAACAAAATTTGTTGCTTTGTTTTGTGTCATTTACTGTCTGACCCAACATAAAAAAACCCCAACAAAATTATATTTGTCAGTTTTGTTTTAGCTTTAAATAAAACAAAAGCAAAATGAAGCTTTCATCATGCACATCCCTGCTTGGAGAGTGAAGAGCCAGACCCTGTAAATTAAGGGGCAATGATATTAAACACCTGGAAGGAGAGGGCATCACAGATGAGCTCCCTGACAGGGCTGCAGAGATTGGGGGGGGGGGGGGTCAAGATTCCCCTGGCCCAGCCTCCCAGGGGGCCTGGCGCCAGGGGAATCTTGGGACCTGGGAGATCGCATTAACGCAATAACTGGGTCCTGGCACACAGGAGCAGTGACGGAGCAAGGGAGGAGAACAGAGGAGATAGGAAGGTAAGGGGATGGCGGCGGCCCTGCTCCCTGAGACCTTGCAGAAGACCATAGCACAGGCTGACGTCTGTGTATGCCAAGAACTTCAGAGACCTATAAACTTCTACAGGAGATTTAATTCTCACTATAGAACAAATTTTAACTGTGGAAGACCTAAACCCATCTAAAAACTTGCCTACAAGGGAGCAAGCGACCTCTGGCCAGTGATTCCCCACCCCAACCCCCCAGGGCCATATTTGGTAACTCGGCTAATAAATATGTATTTCCATGGGAGGCCTATTCTTCACCCAGCTACTTCACAATATAAAAATGCACTGCAATTACTAATTGATAACACAGCAGCTTCCCAGTTCTTCAGAGAAGGGAAAGTGTTAGCTATTAATTAATTAGCCCCAGGGATGCTTCCATCTCTCTCACATTTCCGTACAGCTTTTACCCCTAAGCATATGGCCCTGTTTTTCAGGCTTCCTTGGTAGGTTTCCAGTCAACATATATTTGAAACCATCTGCTTGACTGTTCTGGTGATGCTATAACCCCATAGAAGGCTCAGTAGCTAGTGGCTGCCCAATACTGGAGACTAAGGGGAAAGAGCTGGCCCTCTGTTGTGATCAATTAGAAGTAAAATGGCACATAAAAAGAATTCAGTGCTATAGACGGGGCTAATTCACTGCACTGAATGTTTCTACAATAAATGCTTATAATCTTTACAGGTTCTGTAAGAGGATGAAGTTAGTAACAGAACCTACAAGCAGATGAAATTAAATAGGTAAAAACCAAGTCATCACAGGCACCCAAAGTGTTGATTTACAATTACAGTCAGGGGTAGGCAATTCCAGCCCTCGAGAGCCCCAGGCCAGTTAGGTTTGTAGGATATCCGCAATGAATATGGAGGAGATAGATCTGCATACCAAAGAGGCAGTGTATGCAAGTCTCTCTCATGTATATTCATGGCGGATACTCTGAAAACCTGATCAGCCTAGAGCTCTTGAGGACTGGAATTGTCTATCCCTGATATAAATCTCCTCAGGATAAAGTTAAGAGTTTAAGATCTTGAAAAGAAAAAAAAAAAAGAGTAAGGCAGTCCCCATGTCTCACCATGGCTAGTTCAGCTTCCAGTTCCTTGATCCGATTGTCTTTCAGGTCCAGCTGAGAACGCAGGGAGCTCACATGGTCTGTTGCCTCTTTGGCTTGATGACGCAGCTCCCACTTTTCTCGCTCTAGAAGGTCTTTTTCCTTTGCAAGAGCTTTTACCGCATCTTCACTCTCCTACAGAGGGATCATATAGAAGAAATAGATTTGTTGAGGCAAACCAACAAAAAGCATTTATTTTTCCTTTCCCTCCAACAGAGCCATTGGTTAAATATGATGGGGCCCATGGAAGAAATTTGGAAGGTGGCCACAAAGCCTTCCAGGAGGCTGCATCTCCTTCAGCTCTGTTTGCATCCCTCTAACACTGGCCCTGCCCCCTGATTTTTCACCCTTTGTTTTCAAACTCCCCTCCCCAGATGACTTACCTGGGTGACTCTGAGGGTCTGTACCAGCTTGAGGGGCACCTCCTCATCCCCCCCCCTCTTTGGCCGACACGAGCATCTCTTCTATGTGCTATTTACTTACAAGATCACTCTTGTACAGGAGAACCTAGGCTTTTCTGCTAAGCCTCCATGCAGGGCTAATATTGGCCAATGTTTCATGATGCTTCTCTGAATCGTCTGTGTTTGTTTATAATGCGGTAATACACAGTTTTTATATAACTATTTTGGTTTGCGCTTCTGTGCGTTAACCAGCATCGTTGTGTGTATCTAGCTCGCTTATAAGCTGAACGTATAAACAGCACAATTGGCATTGTATGTATTATGTATGTGGTATTAGATATGTGATATATAGGTAAACAGAATATTAGTCAAACATTATGGGAATTGAAATGAACTATAAAAAATATGATCTACTTTATGGGATCTGCCAGGTACTTGTGACCCAGAAGAGTTAGACTCTGGGCTCAATGGACTTTCATCTGACTTTGTTGCCACTCTGCCCAATCTCCACTCTCAGGAATGAACATAAGTGTTTCCATACTGGGACAGACCAAAGGTCCATCAACTCCAGTAACCTGTTTCAACAGTGACTAATCTAGTCACAAGTATCTGGCAAGATCCCAGAACAGTAAAAGTTTTTTATGCTGCTTATCCTAGAAATAAGCAATGGACGTTCCCAAGTCCATTTTAATAATGGCTTATGGACGTTCCCAAGTCCATTTTAATAATGGCTTATGGATGTTTCTTTTACAAAATTATCCAAACCTTTTTTTTTTTTTTTAATATCTTTATTGAGTTCAAGGCAGGTACAATACAGTGCAACCAACCCATCAAAGCTAGTACAAAAACAGAATATTACAAGAATCTCATATGCTGGATCACACTAAATTTGAAAACAGCCGAGTACAAATATTATGCATCTCCCCCTGAACATTTTCTTTTAACTCCCCCCTTAACAGAACTCCTCCCTCCTCAGATCTTCATGCCTGAGCAAATAATGGCTCAAGTGCCTCCTTGCTCTTGAATGGTCTCCGCAGGGTAAAGCACAACCTGTGCCAGATGTCTCGATACAAGTGTTGTCCCATTAATATGGTCAAGGAAAACTGAAGGCAAAGCATAAGACCACGCCACTTAGTAATTGAAGGAGGGTCTGGATTCACACAAGACTGTAAAATGCATTTTTTGACCAGAGAACAAACTCGTTTAAGCCGCCTCTGCACAACTGGTCCCCAATGCTGATGGGTAGAGTAGCATATGACCACTCAAAATGACATCGCAGGGTCGGTGCTTTTACCACATTCTCTGGCAACGAATTCCGGAGTTTAATTACACACTGAGTGAAGAAATATTTTCTCCGATTTGTTTTAAATTTACTACTTAGTAGCTTCTTTGCCTGCCCCCTACTCCTAGTATTTTTGGAAAAAGTAAACAAGCGATTCACATCTATCCATTCTACTCCACTCATTATTTTATAGACCTCTATCATATCTCTCTCAGCCATCTTTTCTCCAAGCTGAAGAGCCCTAGCCACTTTAGCCTTTTCTCATAGGGAAGTCATCCCATCCCCTTTATCATTTTCGTCGCCCTTCTCTGTACCTTTTCTATTTCTACTATATCATTTTTGATATGTGGTGACCAGAATTGCACACAGTATTCGAGGTGCGGTCACATCATGTAGAGATACAAAAGCATTTTTTTTTGGGGGGGGGGGGGGGAGGTTGCCGGGTTCTTGAAGCCTGGATTGGCCGCTGTCGGAGACAGGATGCTGGGCTTGATGGGCCCTTGGTCTTTTCCCAGTATGGCGGTGCTTATGTTCTTATGATATAGCATTCTCCTTTCCTAATAATTCCTAACATTCTATTTGCTTTCTTAGCCGCCGCTGCACACTGAGCAGAGGGTTTCAACGTATCATCAACAATGACACCTAGAGCCTTTTCTTGGGCAATGACTCCTAATGTGGAACCTTGCATCACATAAGTATATGCAGATACTGCATAAAAGTGTGTGCTGTGTGTTGGCAGCATGTATTTTTAAACATATATACTGTGGGCAATTTTATAAGCACCTATATCTGTGCATAAAAATGCTGTTTTACATGCAGACGGCATATAAAAATACTCTCACAGCAAACATTTATTCTGAAACTCAAGAGATTATCCATTTCTAATGTGAAAGGTCGCTAGAGGAGATGCATTTTTCCCACATGAAATGAGGTTTTGATATGAATCTGTAAGGTGCCCTGTGACCCATTAACATTCCAGTTCAGGGTAACTTGTGTGTCAAGTTTTTCTAGTGAAACAGCAGAAAAATATTTAGGCAGCCTGCCCATTTAGTCAAAAAAGAGTTTTTCCCACAAAGATAACCATAAACCTTTGGGGATATCAGTTCTGTGGGTATTTATGGTACACTAAGCTCCCATTAAAATAATATATTCTTATCCTTGGCAAGTATACAGACTGTCTTAAAACAAGCCACAGGCTTTGCAAGAGGATGATAAGCACATGTTTATAATGAAACTCTCTCTCCATAAAGGTGTGTGTCATACAGAAAATCATTCTTTCCCATCACTATTTCTGAAATCTTTTGCATCACTGACACATCAAATACTGGTGATTTCTCCTTAATATTCTTGTCAAAACAAGTGCAAGAGATTTCAATCTAAACAAGATTGTGCCTGCATGGAAGGCAGCCCAAAATCCAGTGGAATGCTACAGATACTACAGATCTTTGATTTCCATAGCTCGCTACCTGTAATGAATATTCTGTTGCTTTTTAAACAAAACATGAAACTCTGCTGGAATGTGCCTTTCTGTTGTCTTATTAGTCTCCCGTCTGGACACTTGTTGAACTAAGATTGTGGCACCAGAATTGGGATCATCGACACGGGGCAGTAGCAGGTCAGAGGGAGTATAAAAATTGGGGTGGAGTAGGTTGGAATTTAGATGCCCGAGGGCTGGACTTGGCATGCAGGTCACAGTTTGCTGGTCCCTGAACTAGTTAGCACTGAGGTGCATCAGTAAAGCTGGGTGGCGTCTTGGTATCGGAATCACAAGGAGCCATGCAGGTCAGGATTAATGTCTGCAGATAGAGCTATGTCTGGAGTGAACCTTAGAAAAGTGACTGTAGACAAGGATTATAGAACCAGCTAGTCTGTCTATTCCTGAAGCACTACTGCATCTCCTATCAAGTTTCAAGTTTTTTTAGAACTTTCTACCCCGCCCATCAGAAGAACCAGCTGGACGGCTTACAACAATCTAATAAGAGACAAAGAAAGATTATACAAACAATTAGACAAGGCAAGATAGAGAGGGGATAAGGAGTGAACTACAATATAGATAGGAAAGCATGGGGGGAGGGGGAAGTACATTAAGTATGTGTCTGTATTATCAGAACTCGCTGCTAAGCAATTCAGAAGAGAACTACTCAAAGGCATCTTTGAACAAGAAGGTCTGGAGACCCCATTTCTAAGGATCTACTGTATTTATCCCAAGCTTAACTGAATTCTGTTACTAGCAGTCGGTTCTTTGCATCCACCACCACTATGAAGAAATATTCTTCTAATGTTACACTTCAGTCTATATCTTTTGAAGCTTCACAACATAATCCTTTGCTCTAGAATTTCATTTCCAGTGAGAAATGCTCTTTCTTGTGCATATCTTTGAGGTATTTGAATATCTTACTCATGAGGTGCATTGGCATAGTTGTGTGGAACCAATACAGGGTTTGTATGTTAGAACTAAGATCCATCATCAGCAGAATGGTGTGTAGGGATCAGTCCTAATCAGGAAAGCAAGTCTACTGCAGGTCAGAATTAAAATGGAACAAGCAGAAATGAGTGAGTTTCAGCATGGTAAAACAAAGATAGATTTTTTTGGTCTTCTTTCAACCTATCATGCTCAATCAATTGTTTCTCTAACAAGGTCATTTATCTCTCATGTCTATCCAAACACTTTCCCACCTGTTTTCTAACATCTGCTTATGCATAGCGTTTTTTCTATGTGGTAATTCTCAATTCCCTTTATTGGGCAGTCAGAGAAGAAAACGTTTTTCTGTTCATTCCGCACCATGCTCATATGGCTAAAGTGATGGGTGAAGTGTTATATTTTAATTAGGTACTTTTCTGTTTGTTTACAGGAGGATTTTTACCTATTTATAACATTATTTTGTCTTTTCTTGAAGAATTTGATGGTAACTTTTGAATCTGAGTGTGTTTTATTTTTGTGATCATACTGTTTTTATTTTTGTGTGTGTTTGTAGACCCTTGATAACTTAGCTAAGGAGTTCTTTTTCAAGAAACATGTTTGAGCAATTTTGATTGTACCTCCTTCCTTGGACCACCTTTGCTATTGTTTCCTTGCACATCCTTCCTTGAAGTGCAATCACACTATGCAGCCTTGTACACTGATAGAATCATATTTGCAACCAGCTCTACCCTGATCTCCAGAACATTCAGATCCTTTAGCAAGCCAACGCTAGTCAGGAATAATTTTACGACCTGGCTGACCATAGTATGATTGAGTGAAGTGGGTATAGTACTATTAGTCCTCTCTTCTACATTATTTTTGGAGGGCCTAAAATACTGTTTAAATTTAGTTGAAATTTGGGTTAATTCCCACAAACTTAAACTAAACAAAGATAAAACTAAATTTCTATGATTTGGTCCACCAGATGACATCAGGAATGACTTACTACTGTCTTTAGGAAATAACTAATTGTAATACTACAGCTCCAATATTGGGGGCTTTAATTGATAACTCACTAGGGTACTCATTTTCAAAATAGATGGATGTCTCAAAATGGCCAGAAAAACATCCATCTGGTTGAAAACATTTAAATTGCAATTTTCAAAAAGGCAGATTTGGGATATATTTATTTCCACCAAGTTTGTCCAAACAGCAAGGGAGTGTGTTGGAGGCATGACAATGGTGGGTCGAAAAATTGGACATCTTTCAGGGATAATGGAAAGGGAAATGGGACTTGATATCCCGCCTTTGTGAGGTTTTTGCAACTACATTCAAAGTGGTTTACATATATTCAGATACTTATTTTGTACCAGGGGCAATGGAGGGTTAAGTGACTTGCCCAGAGTCATAAGGAGCTGCAGTGGGAATCGAACTCAGTTCCCCAGGATCAAAGTCCACTGCACTAACCACTAGGCTACTCCTCTAAAAAATGGAAGAAACGTCCAAGGCAAAAAAGGAGACGACACTGGTAGGCTGGAATGTGACTGTAGTGGTGTACAGTTAGGTACAGTAGGTTTTCTTCTGTGCCTGGAGGGCTCACAATACATCACACAGGAGTTATAGTGAGAAGTGTACCTGGGTACCATTGCTTAAAGTCCACTGCACTGACCACTAGGTTGCCCTTCTAATTGAAAGTTGGTCAACATGATCAGTAGAAGATCTTTTACAATTTTCTATTCAAGATAGAGTACAGTAGACTGGATAATGCAGGACATACACAGCTTCCATGGACAGGAAGAGAAACCAAAGGTGCCACAATGTACAGAATTAACATCAAAGAGCAAGAATAAAATGGTAAAATGAGGTTGTATTAGGTACACAATGGTGCTATTTATCAGGTCATACAAATCAGTTCTAATTTCTATTGCATTCGTTTTTATTTTGTACAAACACTGAACAGGTATCAGTAGGCCAAGGGAGAAGTAGAAAACTTTGCTTGTGCTGAGACACAGCTTGTAATTAAGCAAATGGCAGATACAATCAAGGTCAGGTATACACTAAAAGTAGCACATATGAGTTTATCTTGTTGGGCAGACTGGATGGACCGTGCAGGTCTTTCTCTGCCGTCACCTACTATGTTTAGGGTTACCATTTTTTGTCCTCAAAAAAAAAAAAAAAAAAAAAGAGGACAATTGCCCCGCCCCTTCCCCGTCCACTTTCATGCCTTCATCCCGCCCCTTGTCACACCTCCCGCTTCGGATCTAGCCCGCTTCTCTCTCCTGCCTTTTATTCAGCGTGGGATCTGCTTCGCAAAAACAAAATCCATGTATATATATATATATATATATACAAAAAATAAGTCTTGAGTCTCTTTCATGCAGCTGTGTGCTTGAGCGCTCTCCCTTTCCTCTCCTTTCTTTGTTCAGTTTTTTTTTTCTTTTGCAAAGAAAGAAAAACAAACACCCGGACAGAAAAGCAAATCAAGAAAAGTCTTCGGCTGTGTATTTATTTTTGCTCGTTGCTTCAGAGAAACACTAAGAACAATATTATTAGAGCCATTTCCTACCTTTCAAAATCAGGAATCGTGTGTCGCTCCCTCCTTCCTCCCCTCCTCTCTGGGAATTTCCCATCAGCTGCAAAGGGCAGACTCGGCAGCCAATCAGAACAATGAGCCATAGTAGCACCCTCCCTCAGCTGCATCTGTTCCTAGCGTGCAATACAATACGGATTGCAGACTGCGGGCAGTGAAACCGATTGTGAAACCCAAAGAAAACAATTACTGCCTAGGCTCGCGAACTTTTTGTTTCAGCTTTTGAATCCTTCCGACCAAAGAAAATGCGAGACTGAAGCCTCTAGCCAATTGAAACACGCGGCTGCTCTCTAGGTTGCTGAGACTCGTCTTGTTATTGGCTCACCGCATATAAGCGAAAGTTGTCTTGCCCACACGCTCGTCTTTAATTTGCGATTGGTGGCTACTCAACTCGTGCGCTGTGTTTGTTACAAGATCTAACTCCTTCTACTATCGCATCATTGGCTGGAGGGATTCACGCGCATAGAAATTGACGAGGACGAGGAGGACAGATGATGACGTGGTGATGATCCCGTCCCGAGTCCCGACGAAACCCGGACAAATTGTGGAAATGTGGAAATCCGCCCGGACTCCCCACGGCGCCCTCAAAAAGAGGACATGTCCGGGGAAATCCAGACGAATGGTAACCCTAACTATGTTACCTGCTGGTAGATGGATTCATCTGCTGCCTGCGCTAAGGAATTAGAATTTACATGCACAACTCTCTAAGTGTATTCTGTAATGCGGTGCACCTACCTTCTAATACACACAGGCAAATAGAGGGATGGTTATGGGCAGGGAAATGGGTGTTTTGTGGCCATTTAGAAATTCACACGAGTTGTTATAGAATATGGCCCTCTGTGTCTAAATCTACATGCAGGACTGTACGCCATGTTTTCGTTGGTATAAATGGAGGTACGTAGTTTTAGGCGCTGGGTTATCAACTAAGCGTATTCTATATACTGCGCCTAAATCTAGGCACTGCTTATAGAATACACTTAGGCAGAAATGTTTTCCACGTGGATTTTTTAGGCACCACATATAGAATCTGGCCCTATATATGTTTCTCATGCTGAAGAAAGCTGCATATAGGAATCCTTCCTATTTGCATAAATTAGGACGTGGTTTTCCAGTTACTGTGATCCAAAAGAGGTGAAGGAAATTTAAGAACTTAGAATATTTCTGCTAAATAGAATGTTTTTCCAATGGACAGAGATAAAGGGTGGAGTACCTAAGGGATCTGTACTGGAAGCAGTGTTAACATTCACGAACAACCTGGAAAAGAGAGCAAGGAATGAACGGATCACATTCACAAGTGGTATAGAAATATTCAGAGTAGTTAAGTTGCCTGTTAGGAACTACAGAAAGCCTTTTTTTTTTCATCAGACTGGAGAAGTGGGCTTCAAAATGGCAAATGAATTTCATCTGGGCAGCTGCAAAGAGAGGCACGTATGGAAAAATAATATTATATAATATGGGTTCAGTATTAGAAGTCACCACCCGGGGAAAGAATCTTGAAGTCTGTGTGTACAATACACCAACATCCTTTAGGACGGCAGTCGTAAAAAGACAAATAAAATATCAGAAATTGTACAGAAAAGAATGGAGAATATCAAAATGCTGCTTTAAAAGACTCGGGTTAAGACTGTACCTCAAGATCTGTATGTAGTTCCGACTGCCCTGTCTGAAAGAGAATATAGTTGAACTGGGAAAAAGTATAAAGGATGGAAACAAAAATAAAAGTGGATGGAATGGCTCCCACAGGAACAGAATCTGAACAGATTAGGACTCTTCAGTTTGGAAAAGAGATGACCAAGAAAGGCCATGTTTTACTTGATGTCAATCCCAATGTCTAAATTAGGTGCAGAGCAGGTGTATCCTATAACAGTGTGCATAGGATTTAGAAACGCCCATGGCCATGCCCCCTTGTCAACTATGCGACTTAGAATTTAAGCTCTCCACTTTACAGAATACACGTAGTGAGTTGTGCGTGTAAATCTTAATGCCAATTAGTTCTGATAATTGCTTAACATCCAATTAACAGCGCTGATTAGCTAGTTAATTAAGTTATACACATTGTTATAGAATATGCTTCGATTTCTGTGTGGAAATTAAGGCACGATATATAGAATCCCGGGGAATATGTATTTAGTCAAGCACCACAGAAGGGAAGGCGGTAGAACTAGAGGGCACGATATGAGATTGAAGGGGGGCAAACTCAAAAAAAATGTCAGGAAGTATTTTTTTCATGGAGAGAGTGGTGGATGCTTGGAATGCTCTCCCGCGGGAGGTGGTGGAGAGGAAAATGGTAACGGAATTCAAACATGCATGGGATAAACATAAAGGAATCCTTTTCCGAGGGAATGGATCCTCAGAAGCTTAGCTGAGATTAGATGGCAGAGCCGGTGGTGGGAGGCGGGACTGGTGGTTGGGAGGCGAGGATAGTGCTGGGCAGACTTATACGGTCTGTCCCAGAGCCGGTGGTTGGGAGGCAGGGATAGTGCTGGGCAGACTTATGCGGTCTGTGCCCTGAAAATGACAGATACAAATCAAGGTAAGATATACACAAAAAGTAGCACATATGAGTTTATCTTGTTGGGCAGACTGGATGGACCGTGCAGGTCTTTTTCTGCCGTCATCTACTATGTTACTATGATAGTGGTTCATAAAAATCAAGAGTGCTGTGGAACATGTTAATAGGGAATGGTTATTTACGCCTTGAAATGGTTTTAAGATTATAGAACACGCCATGAAAATAACAGGTAGCAGATTTTTAAACAAATTGGAGAAAGTATTGTTTTTACTCAGTGAGTAATCAAGCTATGGAACTTGTTAGCAGAGGGTGTGGTCAAGACATCCAACATAACTGAGTTTGTTTGGACAAATTTCTAGAGGAAAAAAAATCCATAAATAATACAAGCCAAGTAGACCTTGGAAGGCTACTGCTCATTCCTTGCAGGGAGCTGCAGGGAATTATCTATTCTTTGGGATCTAAGCGGCACATCCTAGTGACTTGAATTGGTGGCTGTCAGAGACAGATGGTAAACTTGATGAACATTTGGTCTGAACCAGCAAATCATATCTTATAGTCTTAGATGTCTAAGATTTGAGTCTGCGAGAGGCTGCAAGGCAGTGAGCTCTTGGGAAAACATATATTTGAAACTAATATGGTGACAACACTAAGGAATTTAAAACAAAGAAGGCTGAGAAATTTATTGTAGCATTAAACACAGTTTGAATCTGATTAACACAGCTGGGAGAAGAGGAACAGCTGATCTGAAAATTTACTTAATCCTGGGGACTAATCTGTTAAGAAATCAACACATGCAAGCTGACCAGCTAGTTTAGCTGAAACAGATCAGTTAAGTACTCTAGAACAGTGTTTCCCCAAGTCTAGTCCTGGAATACCCCTTGCCAGTCAGGTTTTCAGGATATCTACAATGAATATGCATGAACTTGATTTGCATACACTGCCTCCATTATAGGCAAATCTCTTTCATGCACATTCATTGTGGATATCCTGAAAACCTGACTGGCAAGGGGCTACTCCAGGAACGGTTTTGGGAAACGCTACTCTAGAAGGAACTTCAACCACTATATATTTCTTTATCAGACTTATAAACCACTTATCACTGGTAGTCCTAAGTGGTATACATTAAAATATGCATCCAAGAATTATTAAACACAGTATTTGTTTTCCAGGGGGTACTTGATGGTACTGAGTACTGGTACCTTTTCCACTGCCTGCTAAAATTGACCTATGGGCTCCAAATATTAATGAAAGAGCCCAGGCTGTGCACAAACAGAGAGCTCCCCCTACATGGGAGAAGCAGGTTGTACAGCAAATCCCCCACAGGCCTGTAGGAGAATGTGGAGGCACGTGCTGCAGCTAAGCCCCTGCAGAATGGGGGAAACAGTGGCTGCAGAGGCTGAAAAATGTTTTAATTTTAACTAGGTGATCTGAATATGCCATCTTTGGGAGTCTGAATTTGCAGCATCCCTGATATCTTACTGGCCCTTACCTGGTAGTCCAAAGGGTCCTTGGGCAGAAGCAACACCCAGTTGCTCCTGCCCAAGGACCCAATGGACCATCAGTTATGGGCTGGTAGCCCCTGGGCTCGGGGAGGGATGCTTTCTGGGGTGGGGATCTTATCAAGGGAGGGGGAATTTAGATTGGGGAAGTTGTGACTGGGGTTGGGTGTTCTGATCAGGGGAGAACTGGATCAGGTGGGGATTTTGATGGGGAGGAGGTGTGATCAGGAAAAGGTGCTGCTCAGGGGGTGAGGGGACAGCTTTCTGGGGTGAGGATCTTATCAAGGGAGGGGGAATTTAGATTGGGGAAGTTGTGACTGGGGTTGGGTGTTCTGATCAGGGGAGAACTGGAGCAGGTGGGGATTTTGATGGGGAGGAGGTGTGATCAGGAAAAGGTGCTGCTCAGGGGGTGAGGGGACAGCACCATGACCTCTTTAAGATGTGACTTGAGAGCACTGGATCTGGCTTGGTGGCCCCGATGCTCCTGGGCTGATGGAATAATGCTGTGTGAGGTAGTCCACAGGCAGCATTAACTCTTTACCACAGGAGTCAGCAACTTAGTAAACCAAGGTGCAATAAAAATTCACTTCCTACTGCACCTTGATAACTAGTGAAAAATAAAAGGATTGTATAGAAAGCAATATAGGAGCTAAATTTCCCAGCTATCAAAGTTATGGTGGGAACATAAGGAGAAAAATATCTTTAAGGGACTAAAAACTGCTAGATGGAAATTACTAAACTTTCAGATGAATTAAAATAGTCTGTGCTGTTTTAGACAAATAATTGAACAAGGTAACCAATATCACTTGATAGATTATATAGATGACCTACTAAAAGAAAAAAATATTATTTAAATCATTAGTAAATAAGAATATCATATTTAAATTAAATGTTATACAAGGTGTTTTTTCGCTATTTATGTATTCACACTTTGTAGTTTTGTGCATTTGTGGAGATGTAGAAGTAACAAACAAATCATCTTTTGCGCTACGTTTCTGGCTATTTCCAGACATGTGCATTTTAAAACAAAGTTCTGTCTTTCGCATTCATGTCCTACTGTGCAGGAGGTGCAAACCTCTCCTTCCTGCAGTTCCATCAAACACAGGATTCTAATTAATGCCTTTCACTGTATAAAAATGCTTACTGTAATGCTGTTTTATTTTCCTGTACAGTTTTCTGTCCATGTTTCTTTTAGTAGGTGTTACTGCTTTAATGCTAGTGCAAATAATTTGTATTCAGTATACAGTAGTTTGTTTGTTTTTAATTGTCTGACAAAAATGCAAGCAGGAACCTAACCCTGTATTTTCCATAGAACAGTGCATTGCCTTTTGTGCTGATTTTTTGGAACCATACCTCGCGAAAAGCGAGAACACACTGTACTTAATTTACCCTTGAAAACCAAACCATAGCAGTTGTTATCCTAGAAAAATCTAGGAAAGGAAGTGGATGAAGAGAATGGGAATCTTTTTATGGAAGGATTACTAGAATTGTCATGTCATCTAATTTAATTTGAAATGGTTATAAACTTAAATACAGGTAGCTCAATACCCCATCTATTCAGATGATTTGTGCTGGAGACAATGTTGTCGAAGAGTATATTGGATCCATATCTGATGGGAATGTAGTGAAACTCAAGGGTAACTGGGGTAAGGTATTTAAATTGACAAAAGCAGCGATAATTATGTATAATCCTAGAGCACCAGAAAATTGTCTTTCTAAGCCAATAGCAGGAGTTGCCATTAATATTGGTAAATTCATTACCTACTGCGTAATAGCTGCGCACATGGAACAGGCTGCTCCTGGGAAGCAAGTAAGTACTCCATCAATCAATTATCCAATCTAACAAGCTGAAGCAATCTGACAAAGTATAAGAATCCTATGTCAAGTGAGCTGATGCACAAGACACTGTAAAAACAGATGTACTGATAAAATATCAGAGCACCTGTACATACAGGCAGAATATAAATCAACATATGCATCCAGCTTCTCCTACATAGGCACGCAACTGTGGAATGCACTACCAAAAGCCACAAAAACAATACACGACATAACCAAATTCCAAAAAATACTAAAAACCAACCTGTTCAAAAAGGCATACCACAATGATCATCCTAAATACCAGACAACAAAACCCATACCAGAACTGGACAAAACCGAACTCTCTATACCTGACTGCTTAAATTACTCTGTCACTAATGAACTTTAACGCAATGCCAATTTATCTCTCACTACGAAAATGAATTCTCTATTCTTGATTGCTTAATCTACTCTGTCACTTATGAACTTTAATGCAATACCACTTTGTATTTCTCATTCCGGAATTGGCGATCGCCATTACGGAACAATGTAAGCCACATTGAGCCTGCAAATAGGTGGGGAAAATGTGGGATACAAATGCAATAAATAAATAAATAAAGAACCACTGTTCTGTTTGATTTCTACCATCTGATACATAAGGAGGTCATAAGTTACCATTATAATATATACTATATGAAGTATATATGCATGCTAATGGATCCAATAAAAACAGAATACAATAAAATAATGCCATTAGTTTAGTAGCAGTACTCCTAAACAAAATGAAATATGAAAAAAGGAATATACTCAACCTTACAGATGGGAAGGGAAATATAATTCAGGGGTCCCTGGGCAGTAAAGGTCGTTGGGGCTCCCCCGGCCACTTCCTCCACCCCACCGCAGCACCGCCGCCCCCTCCCACACACTACAGACTCCTGAGCCAAAGTAGGCCCTCCCCAGTCTTACCTTGAAGGGCCCTGTGGTCTAGTTGACTTCTTTGAGGGCAGAAGAGAACCCCCCCCTCGTTCTTGCCTGCTATCGCTACTGTGCCTGGTGTGGCAGAGTAGAAGCAATGGGCAGGAAAGAGTGGGATTCTTTCTTGCCCCTGCAGAGGCCACTAGACCACCAGGGCCTTTCAAGGTAGGACCGGGGAAGGCCTGCTGGGGGGGGGGGGGAAGGGAGATGGCAGGCAACTGGGTAGAGCCTCGGGGCCCTCAGGCACTGCCCGGCTGCCCAAATGGTCAGTCCGCCCCGCCACAATCTAGGGTATGGTTACAATTGAACATAATGAGTTATTTGATAATGGTAAATATCTCAAAAGTAGGGCTGCACATTGAATAAAAATTTTAATCACAAGATTAAATAGCATAAACCGATTTTATTTTTCGATACACTGATATGGTAATCCTGACTACATGAGATGTTTAAATTTTTAATCGATGTGCAGCCCATATTTATATATGACATGTAGCAGGTGGACTTTCACAGGGATTTCTAGTTTTAGAGACCATCACTAAAAGTCCAATATCCATGCAGTTTCTATAGCACCATCTGTATATATCACCAAAAATAGTGCCAGGGTGGATTGAGGACCTTATATTCTACGCTTTATCACAGGAATTCACCCTATTCTTATAACCAGTTCCCTCTCTAGCACACTTATTGCCATGCCAATCCTCAGACATGCATCACAGATCATTGTACGCTTTGAAACTTAGCGCACGAATACATACGCAAGCATCTGAGTCGATCAGTAGCAGATGGATTTGGTTTCTGAACACTGTTCTCCTGCACAGCAGCAATTAGGTGATTCAGAGACATGGTTTTAGAATAATTAACAGCAGGCTATCTATTTACAATGTTAAAAAACGTTAAGAAGCACCTCATTTTCAAGGAATATTATGCTCTACAGAAGTGAAGTGAAATTTCAGTTTAAAGACAAAAGTAGCTTATTTCTCTCTTCTCTAGTCCTTCAACTACCCTGAGTCTCAGACAGGAAGAGTATTTCAAGCCTCCTAACCTGGACCCCCATATTGACAAATCCCCAGACCTTGTCTGTGATTGCTAGATACTGACTTCCGTAAGCTTTCTAGGTCGTTTAGAGGCTCATCGCACTGTGCTACGGTCATTAGTCAAACCTCATTGTCACGCAGTCTGAGCAAGTGTCTGGACTGTGCAATGGGGCTCATAAATCATGTTAGCCATTTTCCTGGGACTGCAGAGGAAAGCTGATCAATACTATCAGAGTTTCATGAAGCCTTCCCTGAAGTCCACATCTGTGGACTGTGTCCATATTATTGCTTTTCAGAACTGCTTGCTTAAATGCATTTATATCAAAACACAATCAAACAGCTCAGAAAAATCATTTACAAATATCTCTGTAGAAACACATGAATGGCAGCAGCCTGAGTTCAAGGCTCTATGTCTCTTTTCCTCATTTTCTTTTCATATGGGCAAGGGGAAAATGAGGGTCTATCTTTTGGAGACCTCCAGATCTCCCCCTCTAGGACCAATAGATAAGTTTTGATTGACGGAGACCTTCAGGTTGAAAAAATCATGGACTCTGGGTTGCTTGGCACAAACAACATTGAGGAGTCCCCTGAATGCACCTTGGTTATCGAGACATCTCTTAGCCCATTTCGCCAAATGCCGCTACAGCAACCTGGTACCTCCTTTGAATTGAGTGTTGATACTCGATCAATTGCATGCTGAAGTGCCTGCTGAAGGTCAAGGCCAAAGAGACAGAGCGGAATGTTTACCCTGACACGTTTGAGACCTCACGTACCATGCCAACGATGGAAGCAGCCTCTCTGGGGAGACCCTTGGCAATTTCATCTCCATTGAGGGAAGGTCTCTTGAGATTACACATGGAAACTGACCAGGGACAATTAACCACTATCCTGACCAAAACACACAGTAGAAAATATTTTCTATTTTCTATCGGGGGCTGCTTACCCGGTGGTAATCAGCAGTTGGCGCGCTGGACACTTACCACTCAGTTAGTATGTGAGACTTTATCGTTAAGTCAATGGGTGGCATTAAGGTCTCAGGCCGAAAATAGACACGCGCTGGTTTTCATTTTGCTGCACGTCCATTTTCCGGCACAATAAAAAAATCCCTTTTTTCCAGGCACGCTCAGGATAATGGACCAGCGCGTGTTCACACACCTACACCAGCATGAGTCCAGGCACCTACACCAGCGCAGGCCACTTTTAGGTGCGCCTTAGTAAAAGGGTACCCGAGTAAGAAACAGTTTTGCCAGTGCTTTTTCTAAGCAGTGATTGTAGTACATAATCTGTGAAGGTATTGTGGAAACCTATGTGACCCCGACAAAGGTTTTTCCGAACCTTGGTCAGGTAAGGGTTCTGTTTCCATTAAAGCTGACATTTGGATAAACTTTTGCTATGTTTGTCCTTCCTTGGATCGCTGCTGCTGCTGTTTGGTTGTCTTTTCTCTCATTTATTACCTATCCTGTAGTACATATTTAAATTGATTAATGCAAGATGCTGAGGTGCTAGCTTGTTTGCAAAAGGTGACCGAATTCTTCTCAGGCAAGTTCTAATTGACTTACTTTTCTGTGCTGTTCGTAGTTCCTAATGAAGTCTCGCAGCTGCTCCTCCCGACTTTCCAGTGTCGCATAGAGCTGTTGCATTTGGCTTACCAAGTCAGTCTTCTCCGTCTTTAAACGCTTTCGATCTGCCTTCATGGCTGCATAAAATAAAACAAACAATATACAGACACTTTGTTAAGGTAAAGTCAAATATACTAAATTATATTATGTTAATTTCTTTATCTTTATTATTTTAGGCATATTTTAGCCCTATTCCTTCTTAAAATGACCTCTCGAAATGGCAGTTTACCTTCTTACCTAGGAAGGATAGGAAAGGAAGTCTCCACCAAGGCCAAACCCCTCAGCATTCATGTATTTTTGCTGTTTAATTCATGGCTTTATGGTCTCTGCCATATATTTTTCAGTGTTTTATTATTATTATTTCTTTATTGCATTTGTATCCCACATTCCCCCACCTATTTGCAGGCTCAATGTGGCTTATGTTTATATTTCAGCTTAGGAATATAAGCACATTAACAAATAAATAAATAAATGAAGAAACTGTGCTTCCATTTGCAATTTTAAGTATCTTTCCATCCCCCTTTTGGCCCCAAACATCTATATAGAAAACACAGGAACTAGCTCATTCCAATGCTCAAAACAAAGATTTCTTTTTTACCATACATTTTTATTGAATTTTCTGATTAACACAGCTTATACTAACACAAACGCATTCTTAACATCAGAAAAAAGTAACCCCAACCTCCCCTCCCCTCCCCTCATGTTCGTAGAAAGGAGCCACACTAATCATCATCTAAGTAGTAACAGTCCAGCTCTAATCAAAGGTCAATGCACCTATGTTGCCATCGCCAGGCCTTATAAATATCCTAAATTTTGTGAAATTGCAACAAACGCCTTTGACAGATGGCTGTCAACCGAGACATCTGATAGACATAGTCCAGTCTCTTCAGCACTTGGCCTTCACAAGTGACAGCAATAGGTTTCCAGTTGGCTGCTAATGCAATTTTACTAACCGTGAACAAACAGGCAGCCAATTTGTGCGGTTCCAGTTTAACTCCCACCAGTTTAAAGTTAAGCAAACAGAATTCTGCCCACAGTGCATATTTAACAAACCCCAAAGAGCGGTCCAATATGTACACACCTGTGGGCAGGTCCACCACACATGAAAAAAGCCCCCAGGTGCTCCACAATTGTTCCAACATTGACCTTGGCCTGTGTCTTGGTATATTTATCTAAATGAGGCTATCAATAAAAGGTTTAATTGTATAAATCTGAGTGCCCTAGGTGAAGAATGAAGTATTAGCAGATGAAACACAAAAAGTAGAAGTCCTATATGTTGAAGCTTATAAACTAAAATTCTTAAAAGTGATCCTATGTGAAACCTGCAGCTAATATTCATTTTTCAGCAACGGGGATAACATGATCCCATTTTGTAGCCCCCTTAATGAGCTTGACTGCCATATTTTGAATTATTTGAAGATGATGAATATCGGTTGTCAAATACCAGAAAGTAACAAATTACAGTAATCAATATTATTGATAACTAATGAAAGTACTAACATTTACATTGCGTTGTGAGAGATTTCACTGAACAGATGATTTGTAGCTTATAAAACCCAAAGCCAATGGAGTTGTAGTCACTTTGTAGGGCCGAGTGTGAGAGAACAGATTTGAAAGGTGACAGGTGCAGCTTCTAAATAAGGGCCTTGAAGAGTAATTCTTCCCCCTGCCCCTCAAGGCCCACAATAAAACTACCTGTAGCCCTCAGAGACAAGACCCAATTCTGTTCACTAAGGAGCTGGTTAACTTTAGAAAAAATAATTAGTGGACTGCATATCCCACTGTTGTGGCCTAGTGGAATGGAAACTGGATGAAACAGTGAAACCACATTGTAATATGTCTGTTTTTCTCCATAGTGTGATTGCAACTTGGGTGTTGTGCAATTTTAGTAAATTCATCTAAAAGAACTAGAATAGGTCAACTGAAATGATAAAGGGGATGAAATGGCTCCCCAATGAGGAAAAGCTACACAGTCTAGGCCAGTGATGGCGAACCTTTCAGAGACCGAGTGCCCAAACAGCAACCCAAAATCGAATTATTTATCACAAAGTGCCGGTACTCATTGTGGGCGGGGTCATCACATATGACTCCACCCCTATGATAGCCACACCCCTTACACCAGCCATGGCGCATATAAACAGACATCATTGAAAATATTATATTATGAGGGCGGGACCATAGCTTGAGAGACACAAGCGAAGACCGAAGGCGTGCCGAGCGAAGACCACGCGTTTCGCTGCAGCTGCCGACGCCTTTTCAATTTCAGAGGAGGAGGGCGAGCGCTGGTGCTGAGAGGTGCTGGGAGGGCGGGCGGGCAGGCGGCCTGGTGGTTTTTCGTTGGTTGGAAGAGGGAGGGAGGGAGGGCGGGCGGCCTGGTGGCTTTTCGTTGGTTGGAAGAGGGAGGGAGGGCGGGCGGCCTGGTGCTTCGTTCGTTGGAAGAGGGAGGGAGAGTGGGCGGAGCGGACCACTGACGGTGCGTGTGCCAAAGGAGAGGGCTCTGAGTGCCCTCTCTGGCACGCATGCCATAGGTTCGCCATCACTGGTCTAGGCCAATTTCAGCTTGGAAAAGAAATGACCGAGGGAAAATATGGCTTAGGACTATAAAATCCTGAATGGGGTGGAATGGGTAAATGTGAATTGGTTGTTTACTTTTTCAAAAAGTACAAAGACTAGGGGATACACCAAGAAATTGTTAATGCTGTACATGTAAGACAAATGGCATAAAAATTTTTTCACTCTACACAAAATTATGTTCTGGAATTCTTTGCCAAAGGATGTGGTAAAAACAAACAGTTAGCGTTAGCATTAGCACAGGTGGATTTACAAGTTCTGGGCAAGTTCTTGGAAGGAAAGTCCTAGGGGTAAGCAGCATAGAACACAAAACACTCTTTGGAATCTTGCGACCTGATTGACCATTGCTGGAAACAGGATACTTGGTCTAGTGGACATTTAGTTTGACAAGTATTGCAATTCTTATGTTCTTAGCACATCAGTAGCAAGAAAGAATGTTTAGACAGAGCAAAAAAACTGTGCAAAAGCTTAGATGAAAGTAGACTGAGAGAATTTACATGGAAAGTCCCACGCATGCTCAGAACAACCTATGTTTTTCTGCGCTCTGAAACAGCAATCTGTGACAGCGCTTCAGATGACGTCACACACTTGTGTGGCTAATTTATCCTACTTGTCGACAAACATATTATGGAAAACAATGCAAATGTAACAGCTCAAATATAAATGATGATTATAATATTATACATTGGGGGCCCCTTTACTAAAGAGCATTAAGTAGTTAATGCGTGCAGTGGCGTAGCAAGGGCAAAGGCGGTCAGCCCCAGGTGCACGCTGCTGGAGGGCTGCAGAGAGCAGCCATGCACCTGTCGGCTCCACTGGTTCCCTGCTCCCTCTGCCCCGGAACAGGTTACTTCCTGTTCCGGGGCAGAGGGAGCAGGGAGCCAGTGGAGCCAACAGGTGCGCGGCTGCTCTCTGCAGCCCTCCAGCAGCCAAGAATGCACCCGGGAGGGGGGGGGGGCTTGATGCGCGGTGGAGGGGGGTGTCATTGCGCCGGGGGTGTGTGTGTCGTGCTGCACCCTGGGGGGACAGACACCGCTGCACTCGGGGGGGGGGGGGGATGCGCAGTGGCGATCCGCCCCAGGTGGCAGCCGACCTAGGAACACCACTGAATGCGTGGTTAACGCATGGAAGCAGGCTACCATGAAACCGAGTTAAGGGGGTTTGCAGGAGATTGGCTTGTCCGCACATTACCGAATTTTTCAGAAATCTTTGGTCAGAGGTGTGGCATGGCAGAGAGGGGGTGTGGAAGTGTTAACCAGCTAGTGCATTACACTTACATCAAACTTACTGGTTAATGCAGCGTTAATATGGTGCTACTTACTGCCTCCTAAACAGGAGGCGCTAAATGCTTCTGCATTAACCAGGAGAAGGTACCATGGCTTTAATTTGAATGTGAATGACCTGCGATAAAAAAATAGTGGCAATGCCCCTTCTTGATGGGACATTAGTTTTGTGCTTGCCAGCCACAAAAATTGGAAATTGAACAGGTTAGTAGAACAGACCCTAAATGTTTGGCTCTAAAACAGATACATAGAATGCACCAATGGTTTTGGGCCAAAACTTCCAAGAAGGTGGAAAGTCTATCCTTTTTCCCTTTAAAGATTAGTGTACTATACTCTGACATACAAAATAACATTCACATGCATAAAAATACTAATTTCTGTGATATTTTCAACTTCCGAAGTTGAAAATCCAAATTTTGCTTTAAAAAATGAAAAGTGAACCAATTTAGTGTACTCTACCAAAGACAGTAGTATACTTCCAGCTGCTGACTCCAGGGGTCCTATTTCATTTTCTAGCCTAGACAATTTAATTTCCTCTTCTATACAGAATTACAATTTCTACACTACCAAAACAAATTCTTTTAGTTCCAGATGTCCCATCAGTATGCAATTCACATCAAAGTGAGAGAAAATAACTTTTAAAGCTGCCTTTCATATATGCATACAGTTTACAATTAAATGCTCCAGGCCAGTCATAAAATCTTCAGCTACTTTAAATTCATACCAGGACTTAGAAGGAACTAGAAGGAGAAATTTTATTATTTATGAGTATTAAGACAGTGGTAAATTCCAGTGCCGTTTAAACCCATTCCCAAAAGCGATTAAAAATTGACGAAACTCTGATTATTTTTATGCTGCAATTTTGCTGCTTGCAGGAGATGAGAGGTTACATAAGAATGTAAGCGATCATAAGAGTGGCCATACTGGGCAGACCGATGGTCCATCTAGCCCAGTATCCTGTTTTCCAAACAATGGCCAAGCCAGGTCACAAGTACCTGACAGAAACCCAAATAGCAGCAACATTCCATGTAGAACCCCAAAGAATAGCAAGATTCTGGAATCCTAAAGAGTGACAAGATTCCATGCAGAGTCTCAGGTTAGCAACATTCCATACTACAAACCCCAGGGCAAGCAGTTACCTCCCATGTCTCTCAAAAGCAGACTGTGGATATTTCTTCCAGGAATTTGTCCAAACCTTTTATAAACCCAGATACATTAACTACTGTTACCACATCCTCTGGCAAAGAGTTCCAGAGATTAACTATTCATTGAGTAAAAAAATATTTCCTCCTATTTGTTTTAAAAAGTATTTCTATGTAACTTCCTCAAGTGTCCCCTAGTCCTTGTAATTTTGGAACAAGTAAAAAAAAATTGATTGGCAATTAAAATTCAATGCAAAGAAATGCAAAGTGATGTACTTAGGGAGTAGAAATCCACGGGAGACTATGTGTTAGGCGGTGAGAGTCTGATATGTACGGACGGAGAGAGGGATCTTGGGGTGATAGTAGCTGAGGATCTGAAGGTGACGAAACAGTGTGACAAGGCGGTGGCCGTAGCTAGAAGGTTGCTAGGCTGTACAGAGAGAGGTGTGACCAGCAGAAGAAAAGAGGTTTTAATGCCCCTGTGTAAGTCGTTGGTGAGGTCCCACCTGGAGTATTGTGTTCAGTTTTGGAGGCTGTATCTTGCTAAGGATGTAAAAAGAATTGAAGCGGTGCAAAGAAAAGCTATGAGAATGGTATGGTATCTGCGTTACAAGACGTATGAGGAGAGACTTGCTGACCTGAACATGTATACCCTGGAGGAAAGGAGAAACAGGGGTGATATGATACAGATGTTCAAATATTTGAAAGGTATTAATCCGCAAATGAACCTTTTCCCGGAGATGGGAAGGCAGTAGAACTAGAGGACATGAAATGAGATTGAAGGGGGGCAGACTCAAGAAAAATGTCAGGAAGTATTTTTTCACGGAGTGGTGGATACTTGGAATGCCCTCCCGCGGGAGGTGGTGGAGATGAAAACGGTAATGGAATTCAAACATGCGCGGGATAAACATAAAGGAATCCTGTTCAGAAGGAATGGATCCTCAGAAGCTTAGCCGAGATTGGGTGGCTGAGCCGGTGGTGGGAGGTGGGGCTAGTGCTGGGCAGACTTCTACGGTCTGTGCCCTGAAAATGGCAGATACAAATCAAGTTAAGGTATACACAAGAAGTTGCACATATGAGTTTATCTTGTTGGGCAGACTGGATGGACTGTGCAGGTCTTTTTCTGCAGTCATCTACTATGAATATTACTCGTTCTACACCACTCAGGATTTTACAGACCTCAATCATATCTCCCTTCATCCGTCTCTTCTCCAAGCTGAAGAGCCCTAATTGGCCGTTCCTCATACGAGAGGAGTTCCATCCTTTTCATCATTTTGTCACTCTTCTTTGAACCTTTTCTAATTCCACGATATCTTTTTTGAGATAAGGCAACCAGAACTGAACGCAATACTCAAGGTGCAGATACACCATGTAGCGATACAAAGGTATTATAGTCTTTTTGGTCTTATTTACAACATGAGAAAATAAAACCGTGAAAAAGATATGGTAGGTGGATTACTGACTAAGACATGATAAATGCTTGTCATAAACATGACCTCTTAGATAATTACTAGGGATGCAGTTTGATTAAAATTTTTAATCGTGATTAATCGCATGATTAAAGCCGGCAGTCCATCGGGGGGGGGGGGGGGGGGGGGGGGAACATGCATTTCCTCTCCCTCTCCACCCCATTACATATCATACCATGTTAGGCTAGATGGGCCAACTGGTCTTCTGCTGCTGCCACTTATTATGTTAATTTTTAAAGCTCGGCTAGCCTCACCAGTATTTTGTTCCAGCTTTCCATGCTAGAAGTTACATGGTTTGGAATGAACTCAGTGGGAGGGAGTTACATATGTAAAGTGGGGTTGGTAGGTGGCTGCCTACAGTGTCTTTAGGATATGGATAACCTCTTTACATAAACAGAACTTTTTTAGTTGTGACTTGGGTTGGGTCTGGAATTCTCTGGGAGGCCACAAGCAACTTCTCCTTTTCTCCACTCTCACAATAAATCCGAGCCTGCTGTTCTCAACCAACTGTTTATTAGTAAACAAGCACGATGTGGCAGAGGAAGGCAATGCAAGAGTTAACAAATGGCAACTCAATTATTTGCATTGGCTGTGGTTCTTGTTACTCCCAATGCCAAATCTCATAGAAAGTCCAAACTCTTCTATTTCTCTCTCTGTTCCACCTACTACACTAAGTAGCAGAAGGTATATACAGTTCCTTTCAAAATTCACTTACAGTTCTGGTGTCAAATACAAAAATAAGACTCAGGGACTCAAACTCAGATACAGGTTCTTGAAATAAGAATCAGCTGAGTAGATCTGGGCCGTCAGGAACCCTGTAGATTTAGTAACTTCAGCCCAGTAGATGTTCCTGGACCACTAGCAGATAGTTCATGTCACCCTGCTGGAAAATACATATGTAGCCCAGTTTCTCTTTTCTTTTCAGTTTCTCAGAAGGGATGTAGAAAGATTCCCATTCTCTTAGGCACCCAACAGGAAAGATGCTTATATGGCTTCTGTCTCCTGTATATTCCTGGGATGACTCTTTGAAAACTGTTATGCAGCTAGGGTAGCACAAGATAGCCTTGAGAGCCTCTGTGTCTAGGGCTCTCCCCTCATGTGTATGGTCAGAGGATGAACAGGTTCAACAGCCAAAGACAGCTTTGCAAATGCAGTACAGGGTTTTATAGTCGGAGGGGGAGGTTCAGAGGTTCTCCAACAACAATTCCTTCTTTCTTCTCGTCATGTCAAGATTCTAGATCCTCTAGAAGAAGCTGGAAAGTAAAATGTGTAGTGCTCTACTTGGCAATTACTGATGTCAGAAAAAAGTAATTCATACTGTTTATAGTAGAGAGGCTCTATCTATGCAGGGTACTAGATATCTATATAAATTTTATATAGGGCTTCTAGCCAAAAGGGAAGTGGAACTGTGGAGCAGAGGAAGAGCATGGACAGGCCAATGGCAGGGGCAACAGGAGATAAGGGTCTGGATTAGGGAGCAGAGTGCCCTGCTCCATGCTCACCCCGTTCCCTACAGCCATTCTGCAAGGGAGGGGCTGGAGCAGAACATCCCTGCTGCTCTGGAGTCTGAAAAGAAGTGGCGGAAACCATGTTCCAGGTCATTCCCCAGGAATTAAATCCGGCATATAATATATAACATAAAATATAATCAATGCTGCAGTATGAAGAAGCTTAGCAACCTAACAAGGCCTTTAGACCACTAAAAACAACAACAACAATAATAATAATAATTAAAAAAAAAAACCACAAAAATACATAGCTCCAGCACAGCATTCTAAAGAACCCCCTTGTTGATATAACACAGATTGAACAACATCTCAACCAGCTTTCTGTTTCTGCCTTAAAAATAGTTCCAGGCTGTACTAGGAATGCTTGAAGTGATGAAGTTTGTTAATTAGTATCCTGTGGTTAGCTGTGTAAGAAACTTTAAGGTCAAACTAAATTGCTTCACACATTTCCTTCATCTAAAACGCAGTGAGGAATGTGAATTGTAGGCCTGTAGCAATTGCAGGATTTAACGGCCCAGGCTCTGACAGCCTAATATTTAATAGCCTGTTGTGTTGTAAATAGTCATAGATACGACCATGGTCTGCAAATGCTTCAATTTTGGAAAGGACAAAAGAGAGCTGTAGTTCAGGGGCATAGCCAGAATACTCTTTGTAGGGATGGTGGGCACTAGGCATACCATTCCTATGCTCCCCTTTCTTCTTCTCTCATCTCCTCCCCAATGGGCTGTGTTCATGAGGAGCTGGCTAATCTAAAGGTGGACAAAGCGATGGGGCCGGATGGCATACATCTGAGGGTACCAAAGGAACTTAGGGAAGTTCTAGCAGCTCTGTTGGCTGACTTTTCAGTGCTTCTCTAGAGTTGGGAGTGCTCCTGGAGGACTAGAGAAAAGCAGATGTGGTCCCTCTCCACAAAAGTGGAAGTAAGGAAGAGGCTGGGAACTACAGGCCGATAAGTCTGACTTCTGTGGTAAATAAATTAATGGAAATGCTTTTAAAACAGAGAACAGTAAAGTTTTTTGAATCTAATGGATTACAGGACCAGAGGCAACATGGTTTCACTAGAGGCAGATCTTTTCAGACAAAGCTATTAATTTCTTTGAATGGGTGACCAGAGTGTTGGATAGAGGGTGAGCGCTAGATGTGGTGTAATTAGATTTTAGAAAAGCCTTTGACACAGTGCCGCATTGACAATTAATATACTGAGCGCCCTGAGTATGAACCCTAAAGTGACTGACTGGGTTAGAAACTGGTTGAGTGGAAGGCGACAGAGTAGTGGTAAATGGAGCTTATTCTGTGGAAAACGATGTTACCAGTGGTGTGTTGCAAGGTTCGGTTCTTGGGACGGTTCTTTTTAACATTTTTGTAAGTGATATTGCTGAAGGGCTGTTTGGTAAGGTTTGCCTCTTTGTGGATTAATACCAAAATCTGCAACAAGCTAGACACCTCTCATGTTGTGGAGAGCAGGAGGAAAGATTTAGCTATGCTACAGGAATGGTCTGGAATTTGGAAGCTTAGATTCAATGCTAAAAAAATGCAGGGTCACGCTTCTGGGCTGCAAAATCCCAAGGGAACGATTGTAGGGGTATTTCCCTGTGTGTCTCACCTTGCTGATCTTGGCCTACATAATCCTATGACATAGGAACCTATGACCTATACATCAGTGATTTAGCTAATTCAGCTTTCTGGAAACTCACTAGCAGTCATGTAACACCAAGGACATGCTGTGGGCAAACCAGTCCCCCCCCCCCCCCCTTTATCTCCCTGAGAAGCTGAAAGGGAGTGAGACATGGCTCCAGCAGGCCGGGTGAAACAGAAAATGCATACCACAATGTAACAACTTGAAGATCAAGAACAACGGACCCTTCTTGCCATGCAGTGAGCTGAGGAGGTTACAGATTGGGTTCCTGCAGTCATCTGACCGAGAGGTATGGGGAAAAGCAGGAACAAGCAGAAATCAGTTAGTCGGAATCCTTGGAAGAAGGTGGAAGCTGTGTATCTGGAGGAAAAGTACCGTGTGGTTCAGCTACCTGCAAGGAGTAACCTGTGCTCTCCCTGTCTGCTGCAGAGTACCGGACCTAGCTCTGACTAAGACTCGCTGCAATCTCAGCTTGAGTCTGTGAAGTATCCTGTGCCACTTCCCCGAGGGACTGCCACGGAGGTCAGTCTGGTGAGAGACATGGTGATTTATTTCCTATTAATCTGGGGCTAGTGAGTGGTAATTACCTGAGCAAAAGACTGGGTATAGTCATACCGTGATCAGGAGATAAGCTGCTAATAACCGTACTACCTCGTAACATAGTTGTACCATTACCAATCAGTGGTGTGATTCATATAGTAACAGTAAGAATCAGAGTGTAGTGTGACTTATAGTTTGTAATTTTATCAGCCAGTAATTTTGTATTCAGCTAAAGCTTTGCCAGTTTCTATTTTGTATACCTTTTCATATATATATCTATAATAAAAACTAATATATATTTCAGCCTGCTTTTTCAGTTGCGTTCTTCTCTCTCGGAAGTAATTGGCTAGGTTCCAATCCAAGGTTCCCTCCCCTAGACCGAGTACAGAGTATTCTGCGTGCAGATAGTTCTGTTTGGGGAATCTTGGACGCAGATAATTTATTACCCGTGATAAACAATCCTACACGATACAGTTTAGGAGGTGAAGAACTTTTGTGCATGAAAGAGGAGCTGGACTTAGTTGTGGTAAGATGGCCAAAGCTAGAAGGATGCTTGGGTGCATGGGGAGAGGAATGGCCAGAAGGAACAAACAGGTGATGTCATTCTCAGCAGCAGATCCTACAAAGTGAAGATGCCAGGATTCCTATCCACGGAATGGATCCCAGACTGTGGAGTGCTTCAGGGCTCCCCCATTTCTCCATCACTATTCAACATCCTGATGTCCCCCCTGGGACACAAACTAGAAACAAACGGCTTCAAAACATACATCTTCGTGGATGATGTAACCATTTGCATCCCCTTTGCAGAAGACATCATGGCTGCAAAAGGAGAAATCAGACGTGCACTTGACCTGATGGAAACCTGGGCCACAACTTTCAAACAAACTCAATAGAAAGAAAACAAAGTTTATGGCGATAACCAACCCTTTCAAACCAATAACAAGCAACAAAATTCAAATAGATCAAACAGAATACACTCTAGAAAGTACTAGGAATACTGATTGACCAACACCTGACACTAGAACTACAAGCGTCCACTTTTTTTTTTTTTGCTACATTTGTACCCCGCGCTTTCCCACTCATGGCAGGCTCAATGCGGCCTACATGGGGCAATGGAGGGTTAAATGACTTGCCAAGAGTCACAAGGAGCTGCCTGTGCCTGAAGTGGGAATCGAACTCAGTTCTCCAGGTTCTGGGATCAAAGAAATACATGCAGTTAATCGGAGCGTGCACTTAACCGTTGTGACCCAAAGAAGCTTGACATCTGATAAACATATGTACAGTACTGTTTATTATATGTACAGTATACAGTCTCCGTTAACTGACGTTAGTCTCCGTTAACTGACGTTAGGCTTACTTGAAGTAATCAGTCATAGTCCTCTGTACACTATTGGGTCTGTGAGTTCCACAGACTACGTCTGCCAGATGGTAAAAACTGTCTTATCACTGACATCCAGTGGCCTCCAGATAGGCCTGCACGGTGTTGAGACTCTCCAGTGTTCTTGCAAAAGTGACAGAAGGTTGTTGAATTTCGTCAGCATGTGCCTCGCTGCTTATTTCATTATCTGTTTCATCATCAGTCGTTGCCTGCGTGTAGGCGCATATCTCAACATCAGTGCTGTCATCAGCTGTTTGTAGATCGTAATCAACAGCTACGTGGTAATGAAACTCCTCTTCAGTAACACCGGCTGGGATGTCAATAGCCTGTTCATCTGACGCGTTTGCAACAGCTGCATCTCTTTCGTCTCTCTCCACATCCCTAACAAAGCTTGCCCACTTGTAGCAGTTCACAATGGTTGCCTGTGTAACATGATTCCAGGCTTCTTTCTGCATATGTAGGGAATCCAACAGTGATAAGATTACGAGCCAGTTCAACAGCACATTTATCCTTGCCACTCTGGTCATCCATAATGCTCATCAGACAACGTAGCACAAGAGCCCGATAATGTTGTTTGAAATTGGCTATTATGCCCTGATCCATAGGTTGGATCGGAGAGGTAGTGTTTGGTGGCAGGAAGACCACCTTGACGTTAGACAGCCTGACATCATCACTGTGTGCAGCATAAATCTATGCTGAAAACCCACCTTTTCACTGCTGCTTTTAGCTCCCATTACTTCCCTCACCCATAACTGTCTTGTCTGTCTGTATTATTTAGATTGTAAGCTCTTTTGAGCTGGGACTGTTTCTTTGTATCAGGTGTTCAGCGCTGCGCACATCTGGTAGCGCTATACAAATGCTAATAATAATAATAATTATCACAAAGCAACAAAATCTGACGCTTTTGTGCCGCATTCTAGTGTCTAACTTCTTTAGCCACTGCTTCCAAATTTCCCCAGTCATCCATGAATTCACGTTAGCCTCGTATGACACAGGAAGTCGCTTAACATTCTTGAAGCAACGGGGCTGTTTGCTGTTTCCAATGATGAGTGAACTTCTCACTCCCATCCATATTACAGCAAAGGAGGATTGTCAGTCGGTCCTTCGACATTATACTTCCTGTAGTTTCGGGTTGTTTGAATGCAAGTGTTCAATTAGGAATCGCTCGCCAGTAGAGACCGTTTTTGTCAGCATTGAAAATGTCACGAGGTGCAAACTCGTTTAAGATGGTAGGAAAAACTGAAACAACCCAATTTTCAGCACCAAAGTCATCAGCGTCTTGTTTTTCACTATGCTGTTTCTTGAATTTTATGTTGTTCCTCTCCTTCCATCTTTGCAACCATCCAACAGTGGCTTTGAATTCAGTTAGTCCAAGACTTTCAGCTAGCTGATTAGCTTTCTCCATAAGCAGTGGATCACTGACAGGAAACTGTCTGCTCCTGACTTGAGAAAATCACCGAAGAAGAGCATCTTCTACCGCCTCAGCTTTTCCCACCCGTTTTCATTTCCGGTGTGGATCTGTATTGTTTTGCCAGTCTTCCAGAAGTTGGTCTTTCTGCTTCAAGATATGTGAAATTTGACTGGGATTGACATCATATTCTTTAGCAATAGATGCTTGACTTTGTTTGTTTTCTAATTTTTTAAGAACTTCTATTCGTTCAGCCAGTGTTAAAGTCGTACAGTTGCGCGACGACAACTCCAGTGTACACTCTAACAACATTCTTTCGCTTCTTCTGCCTGTGGCAGTTAACCAACGAGATTTCAAATTTACCGCCCCTTTGTCACACGCCAATCGGCTTCCATATTCCACGTGTGCGCTTATGCGGAGTCTTTCCTGCAGAGGAGCGGTCTTAAACCATGCATATAAACAATTTTTGCACTTATCAGTGGTGCGCTAAACCGAAGTTTGTCCCCATAGAAATTGATGGTGCCAAAAACGGGACCGAAGTACGGCATGCAGTTAAACAGAGCATGCACTTATCCGACGTACACTTAAATGGAGTGCACTAGTATATACTGCTATGACTGCTCACACATATATACATACATACACACACACTAGTGATGCTTTTATATTTACTTTTCTGGTGTTGTATGTTTTTCACTTTAAAACACCTACTGTAGCTGAATGTAATTCGCCTTGAAGTACTGAGAAAGGCATGAGCAAGATCCAAATTGTTTCACTGTACCTCGCTTGGGCCACTGTTTCAGCAAAGTGAATAATTAAAATTAAATAGATAGATATAGATATTTGCACATTTATCTATCTATCTATATATCTATATATCATGCAAACTCTTTAGCAGGGATTTATGTTATATCATTAGCTATACCACCTTTCATGGGTGAGTTTCAGAAAAAAAACCCACCACCACACCATCTAGAGGAGAGGGTCACCCCAACACAACTTCTCTCCACCCTTTTTCTGTGATGTAGTCACCCTATCAGTGAGCTGAATTGTAACCGCCAACCTTTCTGGGAGGCAGCAGCCAGACTGCTGAGCTCTAATTTCTAAACAGCTGTACCCAGGACAGCTGTAGAACCTTACTCAAACACCAGGTTGGGCCTCTCCTACACACCTACAAAGAACCTCAAAGTGTGTGTAGTAGGCGAGCAACCAGCCAGAAATGTGACCCCCAGTAAGAGGAACAAAGCTGATGGAGAAGGCTTGTAGCCATAACTAGATCGGGGTCTCTGCTTCAGTGACTGCTAGATATCTTTTACAACTCAGCAAGCCACTTGGTTGGAAGAAAGAGGCAGATGAAGATCTGGCCACTCATGGCAAGTGAGATGAAAACACCCATGTACACAGCAGCGTACACTGGCTGCTGATGCTGATATAGCTTCTCCCTTTTCTTCTTTGTCTATGAAGGTAACTAATGTAAATTTCTCTTTACATAGCCTGCAGTTTGGCTGATGGTTACTTCTTGCTCATTTGACCCCAGCAGCAACTGAAGCAAAACTTCTCCAGGTCAATGACCTGGTACAAAATCACTATCCTGGCTAGGGGCACCCAAGAACTAATTTACACAGTAGCATTCTATATAGTTCACAAATGACTACATAAAGTGAGACTGTGTCATCCCATAAACATTGTATATCTTATGGTTATAATTTACAGATTAATAATTAAATGGACTTAGAGTTAAATTTAACTGCTACACAAGGGAGGTAGGAAGCTAATTGAAAATATAAATTGTGTTCTTACACTCGTAAAAGTCTGAGGCTCTTGGAAATCAAAGTCACCTTTAGATTCCAATTAGTGCTTTGCTGGTATAAATGGAATATAGAAAACCGTGAGACCACAAAAGTACCTACACAGAAATATTTAAGAGGAAACGAGTCACTGAGATACATTTGACTAGAGCAAATTTTACATGAGACAAAAATGATGGACAGCTGACAGTTCCACATGCAGCTGTAACCACCCATATTCCACCAGGTTCTGCTGACATTTCAACAAACTTAAGATTAAAGATTTCACCTATCAAAGGATTATTTTTTTTATTTTGGAAAGATGGAAAAATACCTTTGATAACTGAGGCCCCTTAACAGCTGTCTGACTGGCTGATTTCTTGGGCTCAAAGTATGGTACGGAAGGTGAATGGTAGACATGTTACGTAAAGTAGCAAACTGGTCAGGAAAAGACGGTTGTGCAGAAGCTGATCTGATTCTAACCGGATGTTCAAAAACTGGCGTTCCACTTTGCAGCTTTACCTTAGAACATTGGCATGTCCTGTAATTAGTAATCAGCAGCAGGGCAGAGCCTAATGTTTTGACCTCATCCTTGATCATTAGCTATGTGGATAAAGCTGACCTGGAAGCAGGCAAAAAATATATATAAATTGGTTAAAAATTAATTCTTTAAAGTATGTTGCATATACTGTTCTGTTTTACTCATATCAGCCCACTGACTTTTTTAAAAAATTTTATTCTATTCCATATTATATATGTTGCTGTATGTTTTCATAAATACTATGTTGTTTTAAAATTAATAAATAACGTAAAAAAAAAAAAAGTTAGTTGAGCAACAGCACTCAAGAACGGTTGTCAGTAGAATCCACTCTAGTGAAGGGATCATGACCAGCAAGGAGCCACCAGGATTAATGGTAGGTTTAGTCTTTTTTTCAGTGTCTTTATAAGTGGC
The DNA here is from genome assembly GCF_901765095.1 of Microcaecilia unicolor. Lineage (NCBI taxonomy): Eukaryota > Metazoa > Chordata > Amphibia > Gymnophiona > Siphonopidae > Microcaecilia > Microcaecilia unicolor. The sequence goes on along the minus strand of NC_044043.1, from coordinate 90,297,640 downwards.
ATTGGGAAGTGATACAAGGGAAACATGCCTGTTTTCTGATTATATGAAAATCTACAATACAGTTCAGATATGCCATAAAGTGTTGCAAACGTGTAAAAAAAGATGGAAGCTATACTTTAATCCAATAAAAAGCAAAACCATGTACATACTGGATCTTCATTATGTCATGCATATTTCACTGTGAATATTCTGATTCCCAAATGGCTGCTGGGTCACTAGGATAGGTTTGAAAAACTCTGACCTGAAATTATCTGTACACCAACCCCTGAACAGGATATTCACCAGGCCAGTGTTCCCCAACCAGTCCTGATGCCTCACTTAAGTTGTCTGGTCAACAGGATATCAAGAATAAATATGCATGACAGCCAATTTAGACAAGTGCATACACACGACCACAGCTCCATCACTGCTTATTATTATTATTTTTTATTAGGATTTATTTACCGCCTTTTTGAAGGAATTCACTCAAGGCGGTGTACAGTAAGAATAGATCAAACATGATAGACAATTATAGCAGTAAAAATATTCAAAAACAATACAAAGTATGGCATGGTATACAATTTACAATGTCAACACAATACGTAATAGAACATTACAATTGATAGCAAAAGGTAAAACAAAGATGTAACATATAGATAGGTAAGAAAGTAGGAAGAATTAGAAAGTAAGGTGATTGATTTAAAGAAAGTTGCACCTGAAGTCAGAGAAATAGTTAAATATTATCTCAGCTAGGGTAGGAGTGGATAAACATGTCCTGCTGCAGTATATGCAGCCCATGTCACTCCTTATGTGTGTGAGTGAGACTAACGAGTTAGTTACTTCTTCCATTAAAGGCCTGGTTGATGAGCCAAGCTTTCACCTGCTTCCTGAAGTAGAGATAGTCTTGTGTTAAGCGCAGCCTTTCAGGCAGTGCATTCCAGTGTGGGGGCTACTCCAGAGAAGGCTCGCTTGGAGAGGGTGTGGTTAGTAAAAGTCCTTGGGAGGACCTTAGTGTCCTTGGCGGTGTGTGGAGGATCATCCTATTTTTCAGGTACTCAGGGCCATTTCATTTCAGGGGCTTGAAGATCAGACAGTTCTTATCAAAACGTTCTTAAGCACATTCCTCCCAAACATTCATGTCATGATCAATACCAGCCTTACAGAAGGCACGGTCCCACTTACATGGAAAACAGCTGCTGTATACCCCAAACAAAATGACACATCCAAATCCACCTCCAATATAACCAACTACAGACTAATAGCTAACTTACCCTTTCATTGCTAAAATTTCCAAAACCATAGTTCACCAACAGCTTAGTGACTTCATCACAAAAAACAAGCAAATGCATTACACCCAAATTAAACCGGATTCCGTCAACATCACAGTGCCGAAATAGCTCTTCTTATCACTATCTTCATCCGCTATCATCTTGATCACTCCAGAAGTGTTGCTCTTTCCCTCAATCTCACAACTGCTTTTAACCTCATTGATCACTCTCTGTTACTTCAATGTCTTCATAGCATCAGCCTAGTAGAGTCTGCCCACAAATGGTTTCAATCATACCTTTCAGACAGATTTTATACTGTGCCACAGCTACTTCTACTCCCTATACTCCCTCATTAGGTGTTCCTCAGGGTTCTGTCTTGTCCCTATATTATTCAACATCTTCCTTGCTCCTTTGCTTACCCTAGCATAGTCCTTAGACCTTACTATGTTCATCTGTGCAGATGATATATAGCTTATTTGCCCTATTGACCATCTAAATAATTAAGATATATCGAACCTTAATGACAAATTACCGCAACTTACAGAATGATTTTGGAACCTTAAATCCTGACAAATCAAAAGTTCTTCTTTTCACAAATCATCCCAATAAGACCTTATGTCAGCCGGTCGCCCTTTCCAACAGTCACATTCCTTTGACCGAGACCACCCAAATCCTTGGAGTTATGATAGATACTGTCCTTACTTTCCATTCTCAGATTGCTCAGGTTTTTCGCCATTCATTCTACGTCTAATTAGATCAATTCAAACCCTGCTCCAGTCTTCAGCACTTAGTCTAATTCATTCACTTGTAATTTCACAGTTAGATTATTGCAGCATACAAAGAAATCAGATGAAAAGATCTCAGAATGCTACAACTGATCCAAAACACTGCTCTCAGGCTTATAAAGAATATTGGCAAATATGATCATATTACACCCCACCTGAAAACAGCTCATTGGTTACCCATCCAACATAGAATCATGTACAAATTGCTCCTTCTGGTCTTTAAAACCTTGCTCTCAGAAGAACCCTCATACCTTTCTCGTCACTTGATTCATAATGTTCCCCCTCAAACACTCAAGTCCCTCAATCAAAATCATCTTTTTACACCAAGCCATAAAGAAGTCATCCATGAACCCCCAATGAACTATTTTTTATGTCCAAGGTCCTCTTCTATAGAATTCTCCCCTCCTACCATCCTATTTGCAGCTATAGTCCGCCCCTCCATCCCTCCACTGTGATTTGTTTTTTTTTTTATCCCTTCTCACTCTTTTCCCAATTTTTAGATTGTTAACTGCCTAGATGGCAAGCCTGTAGAGCGATATAGAAAGTATGAAATAAACTTGGAAACTTGGTTTCCAATGTAGGCAAGTGTAACCTCTTGCAGATTTATTAAGACTATTCTGAAATCCGCCCCTTTGGTTAAGGCTGCTGAACCAGGTGGGGAAACACTGTAGAAGCCTACAAGTACTATGTAAATGACTGAAGACCAAGGGTCAGCAACTCTGATATGTAGCATGCAAAGCCTTTCCTAATGGCATGCTAAGTCTTCCTAAACCCAGGCTCCACAATTATTTTACAGTTCACAGGCTGGCTATGAGTTTAGCATGCATGGTCTGTGAGTTTTGAAAATATTTGTGGTGGTGTCATTCTAGAAAGAGCAGGATATCAAGTGTACATGTGTACAGTGGATTTTGGATGGAATTAAGATTGTTGGAGAGTACTAATGCATGCCTGAAACAGCTTCAGAGGGCGATGTGGGCAGAGAACTAGTTGGGCCTGTGAACACAGTAGACAGGGGCAACTGGGCAGGCCCAGAAGTCAGTGGGGATAATTCTGTATACTGGCGCCTCCTTGTTGTTGTCCCAATGAGGTGTGGAGAGTACCTAATTCTATAACAGTCTCTTGTCAGGCTTAATTAAATCAGTTCAATGGAATAAACACCTTCGCATACTGTAGCCCACCAAGTTATATAATTTATTAGATATTATATATTGATTGCCTCAGCGGTGCAACTCACTGAACTTTACTGTAATCAGTAAGATTTCCAGCATTCACCTCCACATCAGCAACTCAATATTAACAAAATTACTTTTCATAATTAATATATTTTTGAAAAGAATTATGAAAAGTAATTTTATTAATGCTACATTGAGTTGCCAATGAATTGGTGGGTGCTAGAAATCTCAAGACATTAATAATTATTATGAAAAGTAATTTTATTAATATTATATTGAGTTGCCAGTGAGGAGGTGGCTGCTGGTTATCTCACTAATTACAGTCAATTTCAGCGAGTTCACCGCTGAGGCTGTCAATATATATTTAATAAATGATATAATCTGATGGGCTACAGTAAACAAGGAATTCTATAACAGCATCAGGGCACCTGGATGCCATTATAGAATATTAGCGCAAATTTCACATTAGTATGTCAGAAGGAAGGCGCGACCACTGAAGCCAGGTTAATGGCAGGTGTAAGTGGGCACACCTAAATGCACCACAACATGCACATCTTATAGTATTCTATGACGCATGTGTTAGCATGTTACTGCATGACACACCCATGTCCCACCCATGCTCCTCTCCTGTCTGCTCCCTTCCCAATTGCACGGTATGCTACTTATGCGCAAATTTACAGTATAGAGCTTAGGGCCAAGTATGCGTCTAAGTGGCGCATACGTCTGCATTTACGCACAAAAAATGCACCTTTTATAGAATTGTTCTTATCTGTCATCAGTCTGTTTAGATTTGTGGGAGCAGAACAGTGGTTCCCAAACATTTTCAGTTCACAGCACCCCTCGTGTCCGAGTAACTTTTTGTGGCACCCCCCCAACCTCTGCCCCCCTGCCACACAGGTCTCCTGCCCCCCTCTTCCAGCCACACAGGTCTCCATCTTTTTATCTGCATAAATATATCAGTGCTAGGGTGTCCATATAACCAGCCCCTCCAAATAACACACGGATTACGATTTAAAACAAATTACTATTCTACCTATGAAAAGTTATTCCATTATTATACTTCCTCTTTGTACATCTGTATGCTACACAAGCCAGCATGTTTAAAAATATAAGTGAGATTAAATAAAAAAAAATGCTACCATCAATAAAAAATGACAACTCGGATGCAGCAGCTCATAGGTTTGCTTGCTTTTTTTTGAATGGGAATGGGAAAAGAGACTACTCACCTGTTGGCTTCAATTTTTTGAGTTCATCCTGTCTCCTGTTTTCATCCAACCTCCTTAGCAGTAGTCGCCTGTCCCCGCGACAAAAAAAAATAAATAAATAAAAATTGCAGGGCCGCATTAGCCTTCAGCCATGTGCTGTCGGCTCTGCTGGTCCTCTGCCCCCGCTGACGTCAACTTCCAGTTCTGGGGGTAGAGGGACCGGCAGAACTGACAGCACATGCTTGAAGGCTGCTGCAGTCCTGCGCTTGGATTTTTTTTTGTTTTTCTGCTGCTGCTGCGCGCAGTAGCAGTTTGGGTGGGAGGGAGGTCAGGATTTGCCAAGGTACCCCAGGGTGCTGCAGCACACAGTTTGCGAAATGCTGGAGTAGAAGAAGAGATTACTGGATTGAGTATGGGAACTTGTAGTTTGAACCGCTTAAAATGACAGAGAACCAATGGAAAAAGACAACAAAAAACTAACCTGGAGAAAGAGCAAAACCCTACAAATGGTCAAGATTTCACAGTTGGCAACTGTGCATTAACATTCTTAAACAATAAACCATACTAACACACATTAACTAAATAGCTATGAATTTTATCTGAGGTTTCAGTCAGTCGAGTAGTTTGATTAGCTCAAACCTAGAAATATGTGTTCCACCAAAAGAATGGGTGTTTTCTGACTTACATATGAGAAAAGACAGAGGCTCCTTTCAAGGACGAGAATGCTTTAATATACTCGGATATTGAAAAGCAGTGCCTAGTTAAGATACTTCATTATAGGGTTTGCAAATGCATTCAGCTCCATAATTTACAAAACAGCTGAGACAGTTCTGTTCTGATCTGCACTGCATTTTTCCATCTGGAAGAATTCACTACTTTCCAACAATGTTTCTTTTGACAACTTTCAGAATACAGCGTTAAGCACAGCTCCACATGTTACTTCCAAAATGAGAAAGCTTGCTTTAGCTGCCATGTACTGTCAATGGTAATGGTATTTTGAGTGACAGATCCCAGTTTCTACCACATTATGAGCTCTGAGCAATTTGCACTCAGCCAGCAGTGAAGCCTATGCAGTATATTACCTGCCAACCACAGCACTGATCACCTGTGATGGGTCTGCAAAGAGACTCAAAATGCACTTGACTTGAGATATAAAAATACATTTTATATCCTCTAGTCATTTAGTATTAATGCCTAGTTGGTGAACATATTAAGGCAGTATATTATGAACAGGTGGAAAATTCAACAGTTCAGCAAAAGTGAGAGGAAAAGATTAATAATCAATCCTACGCTTGTAAACGGTTCCCAGACCTAGAGAAGCAGCCTTGACATTTATGGCATGCATTAGCACGTCCTACAATAAACTATATTGCTCCAGCATCAACTTTTATTCTTAATAGTTCTTAACTTTTAGGTGGAGGAAGGAAGGCAAGAAACCCCATTTCACAGCCCCTTAGTACTCTGTTGCCACAGGCAGGAAAAAATACTTAATGAGATTTTTTTTTTTTTTGCTCACTATGGCTGAAAGAAGACAGCAGAGCAATTCTGACAACCACTCAAACATTGAATGAATCAGCTGTCTGTAACATTGGTCTTGAAACACAAATACACCTCTGCATAAGGTGACTGGAGCATGAACTGCTGACTCACTGGAAGTCCACAGGGTACTTTCCACCACTGGAACCACTTAAGTAAAGTCCCCTTAACAATGGGAATAGCCAATGACAAATCATACTCAATACACTAGATGAAATCTCAATGGCCCCAAAGCTTCAAAATGATGACAGCTCTGAGAATGTAAACATGCCAGAGTGCTTCCATTTATATTATGTTTATGCTGTAATCTCTGATATAAAAATACTGATTAAGTACAGTTGCATTGGATACACCCATTTCATTTAGGGCTCTTTGGTAAGAAAAAGGTGATAAGAGTAAATAGCTGCACAAAATGATGAAATAAAGAAATTAACTAGGAGAGGAAAGGAGGAACGGCCAAGTGAATTGTAGAAGCAGGGTTAAGAACTAAGCAAAACGGGGTTCAAATTCTACTTCTCTTATTGACATTATGCCCTCCTTTGCTTTAGGTACCAAAGTAGAACCTCACCAATGTGTATAAAAAATTAACAATGCTGAAAGCAACAACATGTTACTACTACCACTAATCATTTCTATAGTGCTACCAGATGTATGCAGAGCTGTACACATTATATGCAGGTACTTTCTCTGTCCCTAGAGGGCTCACAATCTAAGTATTGTTGTACCTGGGGCAATGGAAGGTTAAGTGACTTGCCCAAGGTCACAAGGAGCTGCAGTGGGAATCGAGCCCAGGTTGCCAGGATCAAAGTCTGCTGCACTAACCATTAGGCCACTCCTCCATCTACTTTAAAGAAAATAAGGAAATATCATTTAGACAATATTCCCCCCAAAATATAATAGGAAACGGAAATGTGAGAGAGAGAGAGAGAGAGAGAGAGAACAAAAACACAAGCTAGACAGCTTCAATTGTTATTGTATTGTGAGCAGGCCTCAATCTGCAAGCCTTCCCCTGGGTCAGCAGCCACACTTTTCCCAACTCAAAAACTGCTTTAAATGGCAAGGATCATAAAAAACAGGTTTATTTTATTTCATAACGAGTAATACATTTTGCAGGAAATTTCATGGAAGGACCCTCCTATATCCGTAGCCCTTCCTAATTCACTGTGAACTGTTAGGAACATCCTGCTATATTGTAACCTTTCCATCACACAAATCATGAGATTTTCTGACATTCAAACTGAAAAGATCCCAACCTATATCTAATGCAGAAGTAACTAACGTACTAAAATATCATGAGATTATATGAGATTTGCTCGAGAAGACTCCAAAATCTCAGTTTAATTCAGTTTCATAGGTTCTATATGCATCTGTGTCTCTAGGCTTGCTTTGAAGTTGGCAAACAAAAAAACAGCCTACCTTGAAATTGGTGGCATTGGCTGAGGTGAAATCATTAAGTGCCTCCCAAAGTATTGCTAGATTGCATCATAAGCTGAAAAAATACTTAGGAAAGTTGAAAATCCTTAAATTCTGTAGTTCTGCATGAGAACCACATAATTTTGCAGTGCACCATTATCCTGCATAAGGGAATTATTAGCCAGCTTCAAACACCATGGGTTGCAAGGAGTCCTTCTGGGAATCTTGACATTCCAATGCAGTATCTATCTGTTAAAACCTAGCAGCTGCCTCCAAGGATTTCCTTTACCCTCATGAGAAATTCACAAGGATCATTAAGGAAGAAGGGCTTAAGTCTTTTCACTCTGCTGCTTCTGCAGGTTGTGGCAGTTTGACTGGAATCAATTTAAGAGAGCAGATCTGCATCCTCTCCAAGTCATCTGCATTGGCTCTTGGTACAGCAAATCGCTCACCATGATCTCAAACTGACAAACTTTGTCCTGCATGATTTCTTTTCAGCTTTGGGGCAGTCAATTTTTGTATTTTTGTTACATTTGTATCCCGCGCTTTCCCACTCATGGCAGGCTCAATGCGGCTTACATGGAGCAATGGAGGGTTAAGTGACTTGCCCAGAGTCACAAGGAGCTGCCTGTGCCTGAAGTGGGAATCAAACTCAGTTCCTCAGTTCCCCAGGACCAAAGTCCACCACCCTAACCACTAGGCCACTCCTCAATGTGGTAATCATTAGAATCACACCAAGTATAGCTTTATCTTCGATGTTCAGAAACCCCACAGGAAGTGCCAGTGAGATCCAATCCTTGGGGCTGAAAGTGTTATTCGTGGTTGGAGGTGGTACAAACCCCCATCATTTTAGAGTCATCCCAGGAAGCTGATCAGCTGAGGCAAAAACCTAGGAATCCAATGAGCCCATCATAGTGCTTGGAGACACCATGGGGTAGTGTTTAACTTTCCCTTATATTCAGGAATATTAACATAGGAAGAGATATAGAAAATAAGGGAAAGGATCTCATGATACTGCAACGGCTCCAGTCACACCTACCATATTGATTGGACTCCTTTCCCTGTATGCATTAATATAAATAAGTTCCATGGTGGTCATTGCAGCCTGCATTAAATAACATGAATTAATATACATTAACACATAAATATGGCCTTTAGGTTGCAAGTTCTGAGTTAGGGAACTGTAACTCGCCTTTAGCACAGGTTTGAAAAGGTGAGAAATAAAGCCACCTTAACAGGCTACTGGTTTTTAAAAGGCAGTTATGCACGTCGTCACAAAAAAGAAATAAAAATAAAATAAGCCTAACACAGAAAGAATGATTGGGGGGGGGGGGGGGAGAAAAATGGAAACAGAAGGAATAAGGAGCTAAGAGAAAGGAAAGTCTGGATGAAGGAAAAAGAGTAGAAATGAAGGGAGGAAAACGTAACTAGGAAGGGAGATATAAAGACTGGAAGAAAAAGGGAGGGAGGGAGGGAAGACTGAAAGATTGTTAAAATGGGGTCTTATGGGATAAAAGCAGAGGTGTAGAAACTGTGGGGGTATTGCCCCCCCCAACTTTAAGCTCAGGTCCCTCCCCCCAAATGACAGTACTGTAAATGGCTGGCAGAGATACCCAAGCCCTGCCAGCAGAAGAGCTCCGTGGCTCAAACCTCCCCCGGTGCAAGGAAGTCAGCAGAGTGCTTTCTAGCCACCGGATGCCAGCACTGCCCGTAATGCTCAGTTCGCACGCATGAAGTAAGCACACACAAGGAATACTGGTGTTGGCAGCTGGAAAGTACGCAGCCAACTTCTTTGCACAAGGGTGGTTCGGGCTGTGAAGTTCTTCAGATGGTGGGCCTTGGGCATCCCTGCCAGCAAAAGTAAAATGTTTAATGGGAAGGGAGAGAGAGATCAGAGAGAAGTGCCCCCCCCCCCTCAGTCTACTCTGCGGCTCCCCAAACTGGGCTGTTGGCTATGCCTTGGATAAAATTTTGGGAAACTGTAGAAAACCATATATGACAGTGATATTTAAAAGAAAATGCCAGCCTCTTCAGAGTTGCTTGCTTGCCAAGTGATCTCAAGGTATGCTAACATTCAGGGCAACAAATAGTCCTCTCTCTCTGGCTGGTGGGGAACTATTGCCAGACTGATGACAAACTGGCTTGTTTGATTTACTGATGACAGTTTCACCCAGTAGGTGGTCTTTTTCTTTCTGAGTGGCTGTTTCACCTGGCACTTCAGGACCTCAAAAACTCCTCAATCTAGTAAGAGCTCATCATTTGCTGCTAAAGGGTGTGTTATAGAAGACGGTGTGAGGAAAAAATCTTGACGGTGACAGGCAGTCATTAAGCAAATAACATTTGAAATATTTTCCGTGGAAAACATCAGAGGAAGAGAGGATAATGTCAATCTTCTAATGAAAACACATGAAAGTGTTTTGGAAGAAGAAAGTGGTACAATAGTTTTGTAGACAAATCCAAGGCAATGTCTTTTCTAGGGAGAGGGAGGCAGTAAATCTTGGCTTGCAAAGGAGGTTCAGCTCAGTCTTTGGCAGTCAGGAAATCGGAAACCTACTGTATTTAAGCATATCTGACTTTCTTGATTGATGCATTGCCTTGTAATTCTCTCTCACTCATTATCTTGCTCTTTATGTCCACACCCTTAGAGGATAAACCACAGGAGACCAGCACTATGAAACCTTACTGAACTAGCAGGTATTTCTGCAAAGGAAAAGCCAGGTGATAAGATAGTGAAGTAAGAATAATGAATGGCCAACTGTAGTTCATTACAGACACTGCTAAATGCAACAGTTGGAACATTTAAATGGAGAGGGATGTCAGTGTAGGTCATTAATATAACTTTACCCACAGTTCACTGTCCTCCTGACAATTTCAAAAAAATTACAAAATTGCCTTTAAAAATGGCTTAAAAACTAAAGAAAACCTAGCTTTCACCTAAGATGAAATCATGTATGCCATGTAAAAACGTCTACCAAAGTGAGGTAAGCAGTGAATGAATGCGTGCTGTTAGTGCATGGCTACGGCAGCAGCAGTTACGGAACTGATGTGCCAGTTAGCATGTGCTAATTCACATGTTAACTGCATATTATGGAATTTGGTGGGAAATGGGCATGGACCATGCCCTATAGTTAGTGCATGGTAACTTACTGTCTGCTGTCACTGATTCAGATAGTACAGCAGATGGTAAATGTATTCACAGTATAAGTCAACAACCTGCAGATTCTGTATATGACGCCCAAATGTGGGCGCTGAAATTGCAGCATGGATCAAAAATGCATGTGCAAATAAACTGTTTAACAAGCAATTAACTAGTGATTAATTGATGTTATCAAATTGGCAGTAATTGGGATTTGGATTGGATTGATTATTTATAACCCATCCTTATCCAGGGAAGGGAACAACAAAAACAACAAAAAACCCACACACATAAAAATACATACATAATTACAACATCTATACAAATCTCATTGGAATCCTTGCTCCTCAAACACAGTACGTGTGTCCCAAAATAGTTTTCTATTGCTCAAATATGACTGAAACCATAACATAACAGTTCCCTCCAGGCCATAAGCACCAGGCGCTTCAACAAAATTTCATGATCTAGCGTGTCAAATGCAGCTGATATACCCACAGTTACGGCCACAAGCGCCTCGGTGCTATGAGCCCTGTGAAAGCTATACTGGTACATATCCAACAGTGAATTCCGTGACAAAAATAAATCACCCAATTGTACATAAACAGAATGTTCTAAAACCTTCACTAACATAGGTAAAGACGACATTGGGCGATAGTTAAACAAAACATTACACCATACTTTGGGATCCTTTACAACTGGGCCCACTGTAGCCACCTTAAATTCATCAGGGACAAATCCAACCTCCGACAACATATTAACAGTCTTAACTAAAAACAGAGAAATAACATCTCCCAACCTTTCAACAAGGCAGGGAAATACACATTATCTATAACACCTGTTGGTCGGCATTTATTCAAAAACTAGTTTACCTCTATTCCACCCACCAACAAAAGATTCCCCCATTTGTGGAGATGATCATTCTAAATCTTCACTACTAGAGAAAGAATCAACATTATTCTGTATTTTCTGATTAAAATAGCACATATGCTCAACTGGTAAAAATGGAGAGCTAGGCCCAACCATGTCCTGAGTGATTGTACAATAGAAAACAACTCTTTGGGATGATTTAACGGCTTCTCAAAATAGAAAACTCTTTGGGATGATTTAACGGCTTCTCAATTTGCTGCCGATGTCTGTGCACTATTCTATAAGACCAGGTGCCCAAATCCCCTAGCGCAACTCAAAAGGAGTTGTGGGCAAGGGAGGGGTGTTTTGAAAAGTTGCACGTGTTTTTATACAATAGCGTCATTTCCATGAACAAATGCCGTAAGTTGGACGCTAGCATTTACACCTGGCATACATACAGTTGAGAGCTGCACAGGAATGAAATTAGTGGGAATCCTGTGGTTACTGCAGGGATCCCCTCCAGGTCTATGGGACTCCACGGGGATCCCACAGGGATGGATGCAGGTCCTGTGGAGTTCCTGTAGAAGTGTAGTGCCAAGCCAGCCTACCTATCCTATCCTCATTTATTAGTTATTTACTGCCTTTTTGAAGGAATTCACTCAAGGCGGTGTACAGTAAGAATAGATCAAACATGAGCAGTAGGCAATTAGAGCAGTAAAAATATCCTTGTGTTTCTAAGCTAGCTTAGCAAGATGTGGGATACAAGCGCAACAAATAAATAAATAAATAGATAAATAAATAATAATAGCACTAAAAAAATTAATGGATATGGTTGATAGCATTGAAATCCCTATAAGCACTGAAAGGGGAAATTATCAACAAGGGCTACTGTTAAGTCGGGTTATTTTAGTAAAGGGATTGGGTGGGGCTAGAGAAGATTCCAGTTATAGAATCATAGACAACTTGATTTTACAAGGGGAATATTCTGTCAAAAGAATGTGATTTCTTTGATAAGACCAGTGTTCAAAGTACTAAAGTAAAAGTAAAAATAAATGTACATTTTAATACTTAAGTAAAAGTACAATGAACACATAAAAAAATTTACTTACATGAAAGTAAAAACATTACTGCCTAACGTAATACTTTTTGAGTAAAAAGTAAAAGTACCGTACCTACAATGAATGTACTATTGTTAACATTTTTATCCCAACAATTTTATTGCTCTACAATTCAATCTACTTCACTTAGTAAAATTAAATTTTGATAATGGCTGTCACTCATGTGAGTGTGCTTCTGAATCATTAATCCACCACAACTAAAACGGTGTTCAACAACAGCACTATCAGGAACTGGATTGTTTAGTCTGTAAAAACGTTCCTTCAAATCAGGCCAGGACACAATATAACTGAAGGTATTGATCAAAAGGAATCTCTCTCTGAAACACTTGACTTCCTTATAGCAAAGAATGTTTTATGATCATCGTCATTATCATCTGCATTAGTAGTAGTGCTAATTCATCACTTGCATCTTTATCTTCACCTTTGTTAACATTGTCATGCTGTCCAAGTACAGAAGGCGGCTTTCACAAATTTGAAATAATTGTCTGTTGTCCTGTTTTTCATCTGATGGCAAGCTCTGTTTGAACATCTTCAAGAATTGAAGCAAGAATGTCAAATGTATGGAAACTCTTCAGTCTTAAGGCCAGACAAGCAGACTATCAATCCGGTGGACAGTCACGCCAATGTAAAAATTTCCATGGGATGTTCAGCACTCTGTTGTGATAGAAACATATGTCTGTCCAAGAATTGCAACCAGCTTCATCTCCGCTTCAAAGTGACCAAACTCTTCACTCTTTAGTTCAACAAGCACAGCCAACTTTACTGTTCACCTATTCCCTAAATATCAAAATTTAAGATGAGATGATCCACTGTTTGTGAGACAAACTTTTTATTAGCAAAATTCTGTTCCAGGTTTGCTGAAGAATCATCATTTAGGTCTCGCTGCCACTTTTACTTTTAACAGCAAGCATCAGAATAAAGTAGGAGTGGAGGAGTAGCCTAGTGGTTAGAGCACCAGTTTTGACATCCAGTTCAAATCCCACTACTACTCCTTGTGATCTTGGGCAAGTCATTGACCCTCTATTGCCTCAGGTACAAAATTAGATTGTGAGCCCTCCAGGGACAGGGAAATACCAAGTGTACTTGAATGTGACTCACCTTGAGCTACTACTGAAAAAGGTGTGTGCAAAATCCAAATAAAAAAAATATTAAAATGGGAAAAAACTGGTAATATTACTTTGGTAAAAGTAAAAATAACAAATTTTTCCTGTACTTCTTTACAAGTAACCTTTTACTTAAGTACTGTAACTAGTTACATTTACTTAGATACTTTACAATACTGGATAAGACCATAGTAATTGGTTGATAAAAAACAATTGCAATAGATGGGTCCTATATGGATTCCTGTAAAGCCTTTGACATTCTTATACAAAGAACATTGGTGAGAAGGCTACACAGTTTGGAGGTTGAAAGAAAAATTCTAAAAACTAGGTGAAAAGTTGGTTGAGGAACAGGAGCCAAGAAATGGCAATCGATGGGGTCAATAGGCTGCTGCACAAGATCTGGGCTGAGCTCAGGCCTCTTTAGTGTCTTTAATACCTCAAAGTTGCCACTTTGGAACCAACGAGAAAGGGCTCAATAAATGACAAGTTCCTTAATTCATTAGGAACCATTTAATTCTACTACCGATCACCTTCTAATCCAGGGGTTCTCAACCCAGTCCTCGGGACACACCGAGCCAGTCAGGTTTTCAGGATACCCACAAGGAATAAAACCCAACTAGCCAGTTGTGCCCCTGTTCTAATCCCACATCAGTCCCCTCTTCCATATACATCTTTCCCTTTCAGACTATCATTGGAATTTGTTTTTAACACTTCACTTATATTTTTCTGGTAACATTATCTTTTGTTCATTTCATTCTGACCTAAGTGTGGAAGCATTAGCTATCCAAACTAGTCAAGAAATGTCTTACGTTAGTCTAATAAAAAGGCATCACCCTATATTATTTTTATTAAGCTTTACCTCCCTTAAGCAAGTCAGTTTTTGAGACAAAGGATTTGAGAATGGGGACATAAAGGAAGTTATCATATTACCTCTCTACAGGTGTCTGGTGAGCAGGGGCGTATCTGGAATCCGGCGGTAGGGGGGGCCAGAGCCAGAGAGGGGGGGCACATTTTTGCCTCCCTCCCCCCCCCCCCGCCGCCTCTCTCCACCCCCTCCCCGCCGTCAACCCTCCCCCGTTGCTTACTTTTGCTGGCGGGGGGCCCCAACCCCCGCCAGCCGAGGTCCGACCCGCAATCTCCATATTTCGTCTTCCTCCGTGGCCATGTGCTTCAAGGAAGTAACGCTGCAGTGCTGATTGGTTGAATCCAGTTCGGCGTCTGACGTCGCAGCGACGTCAGACGCCGAACTGGATTCAACCAATCAGCACTGCAGGCTGCAGCGTTACTTCCTTGAAGCACATGGCCACGGAGGAAGACGAAATATGGAGATTGCGGGTCAGACCTCGGCTGGCAAAAGTAAGCAGCGGGGGAGGGTTGACGGCGGGGAGGGGGGCCAGGGCGAAATCTGCAGGGGCCCAGGCCTCTGTGGCCCCACGCAGATACGCCCCTGCTGGTGAGACTCCAGTTTGAATACTGGGATCCATTCTGGAGGCTGCATCTATAAATGGAAATTGACAATGTGGCAAAATGGTGCACGGCCAATACTATAAGCCATAAATGAACAAACTAAAGACGAACTCTCTGAAACAGGGCTTACATAAGTACATAAGTACATAAGTAGTGCCATACTGGGAAAGACCAAAGGTCCATCTAGCCCAGCATCCTGTCACCGACAGTGGCCAATCCAGGTCAAGGGCACCTGGCACGCTCCCCAAACGTAAAAACATTCCAGACAAGTTATACCTAAAAATGCGGAATTTTTCCAAGTCCATTTAATAGCGGTCTATGGACTTGTCCTTTAGGAATCTATCTAACCCCGATGTGGCCGCGCAGGCTTCTGCTTCTGTGAGTCTGACGTCCTGCACGTACGTGCAGGACGTCAGACTCACAGAAACAGAAGCCTACGCAGCCTTCTACATGGAATGTTGCTAGTGGAATAGCAACATTCCATGTAGAATCTCCAATAGTAGCAACATTAGTACATAAGTACATAAGTACATAAGTAGTGCCATACTGGGAAAGACCAAAGGTCCATCTAGCCCAGCATCCTGTCACCGACAGTGGCCAATCCAGGTCAAGGGCACCTGGCACGCTCCCCAAACGTAAAAACATTCCAGACAAGTTATACCTAAAAATGCGGAATTTTTCCAAGTCCATTTAATAGCGGTCTATGGACTTGTCCTTTAGGAATCTATCTAACCCCAATGTGGCCGCGCAGGCTTCTGCTTCTGTGAGTCTGACGTCCTGCACGTACGTGCAGGACGTCAGACTCACAGAAACAGAAGCCTACGCAGCCTTCTACATGGAATGTTGCTAGTGGAATAGCAACATTCCATGTAGAATCTCCAATAGTAGCAACATTAGTACATAAGTACATAAGTACATAAGTAGTGCCATACTGGGAAAGACCAAAGGTCCATCTAGCCCAGCATCCTGTCACCGACAGTGGCCAATCCAGGTCAAGGGCACCTGGCACGCTCCCCAAACGTAAAAACATTCCAGACAAGTTATACCTAAAAATGCGGAATTTTTCCAAGTCCATTTAATAGCGGTCTATGGACTTGTCCTTTAGGAATCTATCTAACCCCTTTTTAAACTCCGTCAAGCTAACCGCCCGTACCACGTTCTCCGGCAACGAATTCCAGAGTCTAATTACACGTTGGGTGAAGAAAAATTTTCTCCGATTCGTTTTAAATTTACCACACTGTAGCTTCAACTCATGCCCTCTAGTCCTTACTAAAGACAAACGCTATGAAACAGGACTTCTCAACCTTATTTTGTTTCTCAGGCCTCCATTCCCTGTTGTAAAATGTTTTTATGCCTCTTTTACATTTTCATTAACAATGGCTTTTGAAAATTTAACTCCAGCTATATATTCGTACTTATATTACCAAATGCTGAAATCGTGACCAAAAATTGCACGCAATAGTTTAATCTCATGCCATCAAGTCTTATGCTTTTTTTTTTAAAAGACCAATGATGAAGAGTGTGCATAACACTTGATGGCATGAGATTGAACTATTCAGCGGCACGGCTCAGGTCTTTTCTCACGTAGAAATATGATACTTGTCATTTTTGATCATGATTCTCTTATATTTTCTGCATAAAAATTAGTTAAACAATTAAACATGTACATTTTTGCTTTTTTTTGTTTGTTTTCATTAGTTTTTGTTATCTTTGTTAGACCTCCTGAAACCCTCTCAAGGGCACATAAGTGGACCTCAAACATTGGTTGAGAACCCTGGCTCTAAGATGAAGGAGAAAGGGAAGAATGATACAATTATTCAATCACATAACAGGCTTTTAGAGCCTGAAAGCATTAATTTCTGTAGAAGGAAAAGTTTACAGACAAAAGGGGTAATCACATGAAGCTGTAGGGAGGGAGGTTCAAAAGAATGTGAGAAAATACTTTTCCACTGAGAGGGCAGAGGACATCTGTAACAGACTTCCAGGAAGAATATAGAATACACGGCAAGAAAGTAGCCCCTCCCCCCCCCAAAAAAAAAACACAACCCACCAATGCCATAACTTTTCTGGCCACTGGCCTACAAAAGTAGCCCAATTTAGTAGGAAACGCATATAACTGGCAACACTGCTTTCAACATGAAGACGGAGACTCCTAATTCTACGCAAGGACACACCTGCGTTGTGAATTTGTAGGATTTATCCTGCTTAAGATTTTATGCCTCTTTGGAATAGTTGTTTTGTATGAGAATCATTGATCTCTTCTGCCCCTGATACAGTCCTTTGGCTAGGGTGAAACGTGTGAATAACAATTTTAGAACACAGATACATG
Source organism: Microcaecilia unicolor (assembly GCF_901765095.1). Lineage (NCBI taxonomy): Eukaryota > Metazoa > Chordata > Amphibia > Gymnophiona > Siphonopidae > Microcaecilia > Microcaecilia unicolor. Next base: position 90,280,283 of record NC_044043.1, on the reverse strand, counting down.
TATTCTACACTTTTCACTGTTCTCTGCGCCATTTGCAAACTATGGATTCCTCTCTTGTGCTCCTTGCCCAGTAACTATATTAGGCCTTAGCAGTGAGGCAAAGATGGAGGGAGAAGAGCACAAGCATAAGGCCTATGAGATCAGCCACTGATGGACAGACTGCAAATGGCTCCTTTACTACTACTACTTATCATTTATATAGCACTACTAGACGTACACAGTGCTGTACATAGGGCATGAAGAGTCAGTCCCTGCTTGACAGAGCTTACAATCTATTTAGGACAGACAAACAGGACAAAAAGGGATAAGGGAATTACTAAGGTGGGAACGATAAAACATGGGTACTGAACAACTAAGGATTAGGAGTTAAAAGCAGCATCAAAAACGTGGGCTTTTAGCCTAGATTTGAAGATGGCCAGAGATGGAGCTTGACGTACTGGCTCAGGAAGTCTATTCCAGGCATATGGCGCAGCAAAATAAAAGGAACAGAGTCTGGAGTTGGCAGAGGAAGAGAAGGGTACAGCTAAGAGGGATTTACTCGATGAACGGAGTTCCCGTGGAAGAGTGTAGGGAGAGATAAGAGCAGAGAGGTACTGAGGAGCTGCAGAGTGAATGACCTTGAAGTCAATAAGAGGAGTTTGAACTCTATGCGGAAACGGATAGGGAGCCAAGGAAGTGACTTGAGGAGAGGGCTAATATGAGCATAGCGACACTGGCTAAATATAAATCGTGCAGCAGAATTTTGAATATTGAAGGGGAGCGAGATGGCTTAGTGGGAGACCTTTGAGAAGCAAGTTGCTGGTAATAGTTTTTCCCCATTTCTCTATTTGGTTGTAAGGATAATAAAATATACATATTTTTGAAAAAAGATTTGCAATTGTCCTTTACACCTCCTTCTTAATAAAAACTCAGGGCCTAAAGCATTTAGGGTCTCTTATCGAGTTGTGCTAGCGGCAATGCCAACAAAGCCCATTCACTTTGAATTGGCTCCGTCGGCACTGCAGCATGGGAACCGCTAGTGTGGCATGATAAAAGAAACCCTTAGCCAGGTAGCAACATCTGGATCAATGACACTGACCGGGGGCTTGCCAGTGATTTTCAGTGGCTTTATCTAGCTAATGCTCCTAAAAATCATTGCGGACTTCCAATGCTGGATGGTGCTGGGTTGAGCTGGGAGAGGAGCAGCAGATTACAAGGATAGTGACGGTACTCGGCACAGCTCTCCACAACTAAAGAACAGCATAAAAGCTGTTATCCGGTTACTGGTGCAGTGATACTGTCCTGACCTATGGAAGGTGGTTCTGCTTTTTGAAACTAGTTATGTTAGTACAATAAAAAAGGTATCTTCTATTTTTATTTGTGCTGCCGTACCTGGGTAAGCCAGCAATGAATATCGGGTATATGTTTAAATGCCAGCTGCAGATTTTAAATATTAAGCCCCTTATTTTCTTCAGCATGAATGATCTCTGCATTTATATAGAATGACGACTACTACCCCATGATATAAGGGTTTGTACAAATAAAAAAATCATCACATAATATCTGTTGGTATTTTTTATCCTCTCATCAATAATACCTAAAGGCACACAGAGGGTAACTAGGGGGTCTTATACAAAGGCCCGGTAGCGTTTTTAGTACGTGCTAATGATTTGCACCCACGAAATGCTAGAGACACTCATACGAATATACGGGCATTTTTAGAATTTAGTGCGCATATATTTTTAGCACGCACTAAAATTGCTAGTGCGCCTTTCTAAAAGTGCCTAATTTTCCTTGCAGAACAGTCTCCACATAGGTGCCCCTTAACAGAATTACCCTAATGGTGCTAGCAGTTCATTTTTAATAATGACTTGAATTGTGCAGAATTCCAGAACTATGTAAATCTCTAGAGATATTTGGCTTGTAGCATGTTCTGTTATGCTACACAAAAGTTATTCAGACCACCAGAAAGACTGTCCTGTGGATGATTTGTTTCGTGCACCTTTGAATCTGGCAGGATGGAGATTATTGTTTTCTAGTAGCATCCAGATATATCTACATATCTATATCTATACACACACACACCCCTGAGCACAGGAACTGTATTAACACTCCCTCCTTCAGGTCCAAATAAAATGAGCAGGACACAGCAAGGCATGACATTGCCGGAAAGTACAAGTTAATGATATAGAATATTGGAAACTGCTGTAGGCTGTTGATAACTCAAGCTCATTACTTCTTTACATTTCAACTGCTGTCAAGAGATACCTGTTTCTAATATAAAAGGGGCATTATGAAAATACCTTTTGCACCTAGTGAAGCAAGTGTGCACAGCCTCTGGCTGGGAAGACCAATCTGAAACTGTGAAATTCTACTGTGTCAACAATTACAAATAGCAAAGGAAGGCTGATGCTGTCAGCAGTTTAGAGTCCTCGACACGCTCCAAAGCCTTGCAAAATAAAAATGGCTGAAATTCCAAAAATATGCTGGTGAACTGCCTGGAGAAGAATAACGAAGGAAGGGTCTAAAGAAAACCTGTAGAGTTCAAGAGTCCCCTATCGCCAAAACAGTTCAAAAACTTCTGAACACTTACAGAGATGGTGATATTGTTTGGTCTCATCAGACCAATGGTCCATCTAGCCCAGTGTTCTGCTTCCAATAGTGACTAATCCAGGTCACATATACCGGGCAGAAAACTATTTGTTCCATTATTTGGGAATTAATGTTAATAGTGCAGCTTTATTTTTCAAATGTAAGTATATGTTGTTATATTAAATGTATTTTTCTTGAATGATGTTCAAGCCAAAGCAGTTTACAGTATACAATACAACATAATATTACAAGTCTATCATAATAATCAGTTAAAAAAAAACCCATGTAACCAAAAATAATTAACTCAGTTGTGCCACAATAAGTCTCCTGGATAATTGTTAAGAGTATTCAGTACCTCCAGTTACTCAACATTGGGGGTACTTTGGTTGAAGATAATTTGAAGAAGTTTAATACAGTGGGTTGTGCAATCATTTAACAATAATAATTAATATGAACAGGTGTTCACTTCTGTGACAGAACAGTGTGTTTTAAGCCTATAACGTGTATTGGGTTTTTCCTGAAGTGTATTTCTCTAGTTTGACCAGCAGGTGGTGCATGTTTATGTTTTGAAGCTGCTGCAGAACCAAGGCTGTTTTCTTTGTTTAAGCCTCTTGGAAAGGCAGTCTGCAGTATACTTTCAAACTTGTTCTGGGCTCTGATTGGCCAGGAGCTCAATTTGATCTGGAGTGTACTGGCTTTTGCCCCAGTTTCAGCCAGGGGGAAGAGAGAAAGAGCTCTTTGCTGATCTTCCCAGGTACTTTTTAGAAAGTAAACAAATGTTTAGATAGTGTTATAATTGATCCATATTTCAGTTATCTGTTATTGTTCTGTTGATTGCACTTTTTGTGTTTCACTGTTCAATATTTTTATGACAATAAACACTATTAGTTTGTTGCCTCTGCCTGTCTGGACTGATAAAGAATCCTGGTGGTTTGTGTGTTGGATCTGAGTGCTTTCTGGGAACTGTAGGACCACTGGAAGTGTGGCCTCCAATAACCTAGAAATCACTGGAGATAATTTGAGAGCAAAAGACTCGCCCAGAGGCGGTTGTGACCCAGTTGGTGCGAGGAGAGTGTTAACGTAGAGCACCTACTGATACTCTATTTTCCACTCTGTATATATTCCCGGAGTTGGTACTCTCCTCTTCGGAACCTGTAAGCCACATTGAGCCCACTGATATGCGGGAAAATGTGGGATACAAATGTAATAAATAAATTGCTGTTAATCTAGACAAAGGGAAAAATACACTTCTGGTACTTTTGGATATGAGCTCTGCATTTGATCTAATTAGTGGCGTACCAAGGGGGGGCGGTGGGGGTGGTCCGCCCCGGGTGCACGCCACTGGGGGGTGCTGCGGCGCGCGCCTGCTCCGAGTTCACTAAACTTCGTCGCTCGTTCGCTGCAGCTCCCTCTGCCCCGGAACAGATTACTTCCTGTTCTGGAGCAGAGGGAGCTGCAGCGAAGCGAAGTTTAGCGAACTCAGAGCAGGCGCGCGCCGCGGCACCCCCCCTCCCAGCGGTGTGCACCCGGGGGGGTGTCATTTCACCGGGGGGGGGGGGAGGTGTCATTTAGCGGGGGGGGGGGGGGGCATTGGCGCTCCGCCCCGGGTGCCATCCAGGCCAGGAACGCCACTGGATCTAATTGATCATAATCTTCTCCTCTCTTGGTTACAAGATCTTGGTCTGGAATATTATGCTTTGAATTGGGCAAGATCCTTTTTGACTCTTGTTTTAGTGTTTGAATGTTAAAGACCTTATATGTCAAAGACCTCCAACTGTGCTTACTTGTGCGGCCCACAAGGTTCAACTACTGCTCCCATCCCCTCCCTTGCTCTCCTCATTCAACTGTGCAGATGATATATACTGTAACTAGTGGCTTCTATGAATGCCTCTTCCCATGATCTCACTAATTCACTACTGCTTGGATGTTGTTACATGCTGATTCACTACTCAAAATCGATCCCCAAATGTCTGAAATACATTGGACTAGCAGTTGAAATTCCCCACCATAGGCTGCTCCCTCTAATTTAGGTACTTTGATTCCTCTCAAGGATATAGTTACAGCACACTAGGAATCACCTGGCTACCTAAGATCTAATCTTTTCATGCCTTATTTTTCTGTTCACAGCTTAAGGTCTTCTCAATCCATACAGCACAGTGCTTTCACAGTTATTTAGCTCCCTCACTTTGGAGTTCCATCATTCAGTATTTTAAGATGTTGCTGCACTTACCCTGTATTTTCAAGAAAGATCTTAAAACCTACTTTGTACTCAGGAAGGTCCTAAAACTTGATTCACACAAACTTTTGCCATTAAACACCTCTTTTCCCCTTCTGTGTTATTCTACTGTTCTGTCTTTGTGTTTGCAAGTATACTTACTGCTATTCTCTTCTTGTTTTCTTAATTATAATTTTTATCCACTAGCTGTTCTCCTGGTTTTTCATAGTTTATGTATTGTAACTTTTTTTCCTCTCTCTTGTCTACACCAATTGGCGTAATCTTTTCTATGGAATTCTATCATTTTTATAAGCTCTAGGGAATAGCAGTATATCAAACAATTACACTAAACTAAACTACATTTCAGTAGCTTTCTGCATTGAGTTATGCCATTAATCTCGAAGAATGCTCCAATTTAATCCCAGAATTTACTTACTGCTGTAAGCATGCTGTCTTCTTGTCATCTAGGATTTTAATCTTTATTGCCTATATTACTGTATGCACATGATTAAACACCACAGGACCAGAAAATTACTTACCATTTAGAAATTTTAAAATCAGTTCTAAAGTGCCCACTGACTTTTATGTAAGCCATGGTTCATCAGCCTCGGAAGCAGTGCTGTACATCAAGACTTTTCTCTTTAGGTTGCAGCACTAGCTAGGGCCACATTAAAAAAAAAATGACCCCGACCTTATTCTTTTGGTCTTCTCTTCAGATCTCTCTCTCTTTTTTTATTTATTAGTTCAATTCTAACTGTAGGGAGTTTTTTTTTTTTGCTGCTTCATTTCCCTAAACCTAAGAGAATTAAATACAAGAATTATCATGCTAGTACTTTGGCATATCAAGTTGCTACCCACTGGAATAGTCTTCCCTGCAACATTTTTTTTGTTGTTACATTTGTACCCCACATTTTCCCACCTATTTATTTATTTTTTTTAATTTTTGTTACATTTGTACCCTGCGCTCTCCCACTCATGGCAGGCTCAATGCGGCTTACATGGGGCAATGGAGGGTTAAGTGACTTGCCCAGAGTCACAAGGAGCTGCCTGTGCCTGAAGTGGGAATCGAACTCAGTTCCTCAGGACCAAAGTCCACCACCCTAACCACTAGGCCACTCCTCCACTGTTGCTACTATTTGAGATTCTACATGGAATGTTGCTATTCCACTAGCAACATTCCATGTAGAAGTCGGCCCTTGCACATCACCAATGTGGCCGCGCAGGCTTCTGCTTCTGTGAGTCTGACGTCCTACAACAGAAGCCTGCGCAGCCTTCTACATGGAATGTTGCTAGTGGAATAGCAACATTCCATGTAGAATCTCCAATAGTAGCAAAATTCCATGTAGAATCTCCAATAGTATCTATTTTATTTTTGTTACATTTGTACCCTGCGCTTTCCCACTCATGGCAGGCTCAATGCGGCTTACATGGGGCAATGGAGGGTTAAGTGACTTGCCCAGAGTCACAAGGAGCTGCCTGTGCCTGAAGTGGGAATCGAACTCAGTTCCTCAGTTCCCCAGGACCAAAGTCCACCACCCTAACCACTAGGCCACTCCTCCACACTCCTCCACATTAGGGGTCAGGCTGATTATGTTAAATTTAGGAAGATCTTAAAATCTCTCTTATTTAGAAAATACCTGTCCCAGTAACTGCTGAGCACTATCTCTGATAACTGTTTTAATTTTGTGTTTTGATACGAGATCTTTGTGATGTAACTTATTCCTGGGAACGCCCAGCACTTCATTTATTTATGGCATTTATATCCCACATTATTCCCACCCATGGGCAGGCTCAATGTGGCGTACAATAGTCTAGCAAAAAAACAGCACAAAGGGCCTTTAAAAACAAAAGGGAATACAGTCTTTTCATATACAAAACTTTTAATGGTGAACTTTGCTTGAAGAAAGACGCGACACGGGCCGTGTTTCGGTGCCGCTGCACCTGCGTCAGGGTTCTGGAGTTGCACACTCTTTTGTTAGTCTAGTAAACAACATTAATACAAAATACAGTAATTAGTGTCAGAGAAGGGAAAGAGGAACAACAGGAGGGAGAGGGAGAGGGAGAGAGGGGAAGGTGACAATTTGCCGATGTGGCTGCCGTGGTTCAGAAGGATGTAACACCAGGAGGGCTCACGGCATATGCTCTACCGAAAAGGAAGGTCTTGAGCCGCTTCTTAAAGGTCGGGTGACCTTGGGTGAATTTGACCACTTGGGGCAGTCCGTTCCAGAATTGAGTACTTAGATAAGAAAAAGAGGAAACATAGACAGTCTTATATTTTAGGCCACTGAAAGCTGGGTAGTGGAGATTGAGATACGAGCGAGCTGACTTGCGGGAGTTCCTGGGCGGCAAGTTAATGAGAGTGTCCATGTAAGCAGGAGCGTCTCCATAGATGATTTTGTGCACCAATGCGCAGATCTTGAAAACGATACGGTCCTTCACAGGAAGCCAGTGCAACCCCTCACGTAGTGGGCTCGAACTTTCAAATCTCAATTTACCGAAGATGAGTCGGGCTGCCGTGTTCTGGGCAGTTTGCAATATCTTTAGTAGCGTGGATGTGCACCCCCCGCAGATACTGTTGCAGTAATCGAGACGACTTATAACTAAGGACTGAACTAGGGTGCAGAATACCTCTCGAGGGAAATGAGGCTGGATACGCTTAAGCTTCCAAAGAGTGAAGAACATTTGTTTGATTACAGAGTTTACATGCTGCTCCAATGTCAAAGACCTATCAATTATGACATTATATAAGCCACACTGAACTCATGAGGTACGTGTGGAGTGTAAGTGTCCTGTAATGTAATGTAAATCTTATCTGTCACACATTTTTTAATAACTGTCCTCCTTAAAACATGAGATTTCATAATGCTCCCTCGTGCACTCTTCAGCATTTTGTACTATCTTTATATGATGTGTATATCAAATTTTAATAACCAGCAGACCCCTGATTTATTACACTTCATAAGGCAGAGACTGACTCAGTAGGAGGAGCTTCAAACTAAATTGTAATACCTAGTAAAATTAATTACATAAGGTATTTCTTCTTTCAACTAACCCCCCCCCCCCCCCCTTTTATAAAGCCACGCAGTAATGCCAACACAGCCCATTCACTTGAATAGGCTATGTTGGCATTACCGCACTGGCAGTCACTACTGTGGCTTCATAAAAAGGGTGGGGTGGGGGTAAATTATCTAAAAAAAAAAAAAAAAGATTTCTACTACAGTTGGTTTAATTTAAAGTTATGACTAATGAAGGGGACTTGGCAAACATCCCATCATAATAAATATATGTAATTATTTTTTCAGTACAAATCCATTAAAGATTCCAACAGAGCAGTTAAATATTCAGGAGGAAAAAAAAAGGCAAAGCTGGGCAAAATGAAGCTTTTAAAGGAATTTACTATTAAGGATAACAATACTCTGAGAAACAGAAGGAGTCCATTTACCAACGTGAGATGTACATTATTTAACTGTAGCTCCCTTTATTGATAATGGAGCTTAGCACTCATAATACAATACTGGACATCACAGTTAATAAAAGACCCCCAAGTTTCCAAAAACTTGTAGAATATTGGTCTCTACATGTAGTGAAACCTGCTTAATGAAAAAACAAAGCAGAATCTGGATTGATATTCATTTTGTGCATGTATTTATAATAGTGGAGGAGTGGCCTAGTGGTTAGGGTGGTGGACTTTGGTCCTGGGGAACTGAGTTCGATTCCCGGCACAGGCAGCTCCTTGTGACTCTGGGCAAGTCACTTAACCCTCCTTTGCCCCATGTAAGCCGCATTGAGCCTGCCATGCGTGGGAAAGCGCAGGGTACAAATGTAACAAAAATAAAATAGATACTATTGGAGATTCTACATGAAATGTTGCTATTCCACTAGCAACATTTCCTGTAGAAGGCTGCGCAGGCTTCTGTTTCTGTGAGTCTGACGTCCTGCACGTACGTGCAGGACGTCAGACTCGCAGAAGCCTGCGCGGCTACATTGGTGATCTGCAAGGGCCGACTTCTAGTGGAATAGCAACATTCCATGTAGAATCTCAAATAGTAGCAACAGTGGAGGAGTGGCCTAGTGGTTAGGGTGGTGGACTTTGGTCCTGGGGAACTGAGTTCGATTCCCGGCACAGGCAGCTCCTTGTGACTCTAGGCAAGTCACTTAACCCTCCGTTGCCCCATGTAAGCCGCATTGAGCCTGCCATGAGTGGGAAAGTGCAGGGTACAAATGTAACAAAAAAAAAAAAAAAAAAAAGACAGCAGATAAACATGATCGAATAAAAAAAAAAGAAAGATAAGAAAACTATTTCCAAGCAGGTTGGAATTGTACCTATATCTTTCATACCCTTTTTACTAGGTAAAGACTTATGTATGGAGACATGATGAGAAAGAAATGTCATTAATGAAAAAAAAAAAAAGTATTCTTTCCACAGACAATTACTGACGTCCAAGAAAATTCCAAAATCAAGCTTTGCAAGAGTCTCGACTAAATGATGATTTGAGGGGGCGAGATCAAGAGCACTTCAACTCTTTGGGCCTGAAATTCAAAATAACGTTTGTGTTCAGTGCCAATGCTAATCATATAAGTCTTATTTTTAATTTGTTTTTAATAAACCCTGGTTATATGCATAAAACGTAGCGAAATAGTAGGCCTAATTTATGCATATGAGCAGCAGTCTTTAAATCGCTGGCCTTGCCGAATATACAAATAAAGGGAAACACTGTTAACGGCATTTTACTTTATCTTGGGGGGGGGGGGGGCATGCAACCACAGCCCTCCAAGGCCACAACCCTGTCATGTTTTCAAGATTTCCACAATGAATATGCACGATATTGATTTGCATGTACTGCTTCCATTGTATGCAAGTAGATGTCATCAATATTCATTGTGGAAATCTTGAAAACCTGACTGGGTTGTGGCTCTCGAGGACCATGCCAACACTGATCCAATCTAGTCAATGCTATACTCTGATTCTGGACTCCTCCGACTTTCAGACATTAATTCAGGCATTTCTAATATCACATATGGACTACTGTAACATGGTTTATGCTGTATTTTTTCACAGAGAGAGTAGTGGATGCTTGGAATGCCCTCCCACGGGAGGTGGTGGAAACGAAAACGGTAACGGAATTCAAACATGCGTGGGATAAGCATAAAGGAATCCTGCTCAGAAGGAATGGATCCTCAGGAGCTTAGACGAGATTGGGTGGCAAAGCCGGTGGGGGGAGATGGAGATGGTGCTGGGCAGACTTATACGGTCTGTGCCAGAGCCGATGGTGGGAGGCGAGACTGGTGGTTTGGAGGCGGGGATAGTGCTGGGCAGACTTATACGGTCTGTGCCCGAAAAAGGACAGGTACAAATCAAGGTAAGGTATACACAAAAAGTAGCACATGTGAGTTTATCTTGTTGGGCAGACTGGATGAACCGCGCAGGTCTTTTTCTGCCGTCATCTACTATGTTACTATGTTTTTATCAGCAGAAACATTAAATCTGTACAATATCATAGCACATCTAATATATGATTCTAAGAAATCTGATCATCTTACTCCGTTATTCGTTAAAATGCACTGGCTACCCATCGTTTGACTCAGAGAGCGTATTATACTAGTCAGACTTCTTATCTTTCCACACAGATGATTCTTTATATTCTCAGTAGAACTCTACGATCTTTGGATGAGTACTGACTGGTTTTACTAGGTGCCAAACTCGCACACTATGAGAGGCAACTGGATGTTCAGCCTTTTATTATTTAGCTCCAAAAACGTGGAATGACCTGCCACCCTGCATTCACTCTGAGCAATCCCTCCCAGCCTTTAAGAAGGCTCTAAAGACCCTTTGAAGGGGTCTGTTCGGAGGACTAGGATGTATTGACCTGTGAATGACTGGTGTTTTCTCTGTTCTCGTTATGTGTTTCTTTCCTATAAACGTTTTTAGCATTCCTTTCATGTTTGTTATTTTAATATTTGCTATATTTGTAAACTGCCTAGACCCGCTTGTAGGAATAGGCGGTATAACAATCTTCACCCATCTCCAACCCTAACTGTATGTCTTCTACATTAAGATGACAAGTGAGTCCAAACTTTTCTAGAATGGCAACCACAGAACACAGATACACATAAAAAAAAATAAACAGTGGCAACAATACTGGGCCCTGTGGAAGTCCCCCAGCAAAAACCACAGAATAGGAAAGCTGACTATTCAAATAAACTGCTTGTGATCTATCAGATAAAAAAAAGAAGCAACTGAGCTAGTACTAACTCGCCAATTCCCAATTCTCCAAATCTTTTCATTATTAAATAATGACTTACTGAATCAAACTCTGCAGTTAGATCTAACAAAATCAAAAGAACATTTCTTTTATCCAGCACATATGAAATACAATTAAGTACAGAAAGCAGCACAGATTCAGTGCTATGGGACTTGGGAAATCCTGATTGCCTAGGGCTTAATACTTCTTAATACATTTTCCAACAAATGGTATTTGTGAAACTGTGTGATATGATGACAAAGAACCCTTGTCCCCACTACCCTTGACCTTTAAAAACAGGCTGGACAACAGCATACTTTAAAACAGAAGGTAGAGATTCCTCTGTTTACAAGGTATTGACTAAACATTTCAAGAATGTTTCTTCATCTTGCCCTCTTAAATATCCAATAAGAATAGGATCTAACAAAAAGGACTTGGCCTAACAATCATCTAACATATCCTCTACCTCATCTAATGTCACTGGTCTAAATTCAATCAACAGATTATTCATGTCAAAAGTCTCTACCCTATCCTGTTTTTCTCTTACAGCTATATCTTCCTTTAACAAAGGTGATGACAAGTAATTCTGTGAATGGTCTTCCTTTTTTTGACTAGACAACATCAACAACAATTGATGACCATCTCATTTTAATCTACCAATCTTTTTTTAAAGAAAAAACTAAATGGAGATGCTGTTAACACAAGCTCCCCAACTTAGTTTGACTCTAATACTTGTGTACGTTTTTCAATAATTCAAATAGATGTTGGGATCTATTAACCTTATCAGAGAGGCGGTCAGTAATAAAACTCTTAGCTACTAAAATGTATAGGTTCTATAAACCTGTGTTTTTAAAACCTTGTCAAACTTTCCATGTTATGTATTTTTTCCCATTTTCTCTGTAATCGACATGGCTCTCTAAGGGTTATAACCATGGATGAAACCAAGCTGGACGATACTTCCCCACATTCAGTGTTAGTAGACGTTAGGAAGGCCAATTTATCTGCAATATCTCCAGCTTCAATTGGAACAGAGGTGTTTTTTCTAGTGATATGGACCGCAGGGCAGAAGGCTGGTCTTTCTCCCTTATATGATAGGGAACTCCCACCCAGCGCATCCCAGGATGCACTGGGCAGGGCGTTGCCATTTTGGAGGTCATTTGAAGATACAGGGGGTTGGGGCCACCAGACTACCAGGTTGGGCAGGAAAAAGGGTGGCAGTTTGGGATAAAGGGGTGCTAGACCACCAGGAGAGGTCTTGGGTGGGGGGAGGGGGTCAGGTCATCTGTTGGGCTAGGAGGCTCCTATGTCAGGGGGTGGGAGGTTGGAATGCATGACAGGTCCGGGCTTTTTTTTTTTTTTCTCGAGAACCTGAATCTGTCAAACAACTTCTGCTGGAGAACTGTAACTTGGGCACATGCCCGGGCACAATCCTTTCACAGAAGTACCCCTATGATCAGAGCTAATAGTGCACATGAATTTGCATGCTATTAGCTGTGATCATATGGGTGTTATTGCCCCGCTGTTCCGGCGCTAATTTTAGAAAGCTGTTTGGAATAGTGAGGAGTTTTTGATCTGCACCCGAGAGAGCACTTTGCAAGATCAGAGCACTGCACCACTAGCTTTATGGTCAAAATACTAAGAGGAAATTTTAAAACAATCCAGGAACGTAAGACTTTTGAAGTTGCGATGATGAAATTTTTTGATACCAGCAAAAGAGGGCTTAACAGACACCTGGGTTTCCTATCACATTATAAACCATAAAATTATACTGCTTTGTCTCCCTGTTTCTTCCCCACTGCAATTTTCTTCCATGGGATGGTTCTTAGAATGCTTTTAAGTTTCACTTATATATTCAAGGAGGTGTTGCCTTTGAAAGCTAGTCAAACGTGTTACTGAAATAATGCATGAACAACTTCAGAAATAAATACAACCTCAGTGATTTGTTCTCTATCAGCATCTGGATTAGGAACTGGTTGAGTAGAAGGCGACAGAGGGTAGTGGTAAATGGAATTCATTCTGAGGAAAAGGATGTTACCAGTGGTGTGCCGCAAGGTTCAGTTCTTGGGCCGGTTCATTTTAACATTTTTGTAAGCGATATTGCTGAAGGGCTGTCTAGTAAGGTTTGCCTCTTTACAGATGATACCAAACTCTGCACTAGGGTAGACTCCCCTGATGGTGTGGATAACCTAAGGAAGGACTTAGCGAAGCTAGAAGAATGGTCTGGAATTTGGCAGCTTAGATTTAATACTAAAAAATGGAGGATCGTGCATTTGAGCTGCAAAAACCCAAGGGAATAGTACAGTCTAGAGCGTGAATAACTTTTGTGCACAAAAAAAAAAGGAGCGGGACTTGGATGTGATCGTATGTGATGATCTTAAGGTGGCCAAATAGGAAGAAAAAGGAGATGGTGAAAGCTAGAAGGATGCTTGAGTGCATAGGGAGAAGAATGGCCAGTAAGAAAAACGAGGTGATGATAGCTCTGTATAAGACTCAGGTGAGACCTCATTTAGAATATTGTGTACAATTCTGGACATCTCACCTTTCAAAAGATATAAACAGGATGGAGTCTGTCCAGAGAGCGGCTACTAAAATGGTCAGTGGCCTTCGTCATAATGCATATGGGGACAGACTTAAAGATCTCAATATGTATACTTTGGAAGAAAGGTGGGAGAGGGAAGATGTGATAGAGACATTTAAATACCTATGTGGCATACATAAATGCACAGGAAGCGAGTCTCTTTCAGTTGAAAGGAAGCTCTGGAACAAGGGCCAAGGATGAAGGTGAAAGGGGACATACTCGGAAGTAGCCTGAGGAAATACTTCTTTATGGAAAGTTTGGTGAATTTGTGGAACGGCCTCCCAATGGAAGTGATGGAGATGAAAACAGTACCTGAAGTCAAGAGAGCTTGGAACAAGTACATATGATCTTTAAGGGTGTGATAGGGAGAGTAGATGGAATGGATGGGAAGACTGGATAGGCCATATGGTCTTTATCTGCCTGTGTTTTCTATATTTCTATGTTTCTCTGTCTATTTTTAAGTTAGTCCAATAAAAAATATAAGATTATTTCTTCTTTTTTTGTTTTATTTTATTTCTATTTATTACCTATAAAGTGTACTAACAGGGCAACCACACCATTCAAACAAAACAAATTCCCAAATACTAAGTCATTCTTACTTAACTATATTCTAAATTACTCACATTTCTTTTTTGCTGACACCATCAGAGAGAAACTGACCTTTCCAGAGGAGGCAGAGTTTCCAAAAGCAGCAAGTCACTGCTGACCTAGCAAAAGGAAGGGCTGTAACAATGCATCACAGTTAGCCATTTTTAGATACGTTGGGTGAGCAGGGGCTATCAGGACAAAAATACTTGCTCTGTATCAAATGTGTGTCATGTGGTGAGACCTGGACCGAAATGACAACCTCATTTTACCTACGCAATTATATATTTTATTCTTTCTAACCCAGTAAAAGTTTGAAAGAATTATACAAAAGGGGCTGAGAATGTCTGTCTGTCGGAAGTTCAGCAGTTAAGAGCTTTGAGCTGAGGGGGTTCCAAGATGGCGCTTTGACCTGACGCACCTGTGTCAGCCGCTGAGGTGACTCTGTTGTTTTCTGCTGGTTTCGCTGCTTCTGTGGCCTCCTTGATGGGGAAACGGAGGGGGAAAGTTAAGGAGCGTTCCTCGGCTCCTGAGACGTCCTCGGCGTTACGGCAGACGACTCTCCAGTTTCCAAAGCAGCTACCGGGACCTCGGGGAGCTTTGACCCCCTCTGCCACTCTCGACGCGTCGGCATCGATTGAGCGCGCCAACGGGGCTTCCTTGAGCCCTGTAGAGCGCATTGCTCCGCCTCAACCCGGAAGGGAATTGCTAGCAGCCCAAGCAGGGATGGAGAACGCAGGCGTTCAGCCCAACCTGCTCGAGGGAAGGTCTGCGGCGATAGAATATGAACCCCAACCGAAAGATGCACTTTTTCAATCAGCTATACAGGTACTTCCCTTAGAAATTGTTTCTAAACTATCTCAAGTTGGTGCTCAAATTCAACCCCTTCCTGGAATTTCTGGCGTGGTTAGACCTGCAATTGTGACGTTAGAGTCACTATGGGACATGGTACATAATATTCAAATCTCTATGCAACCTACATTAAAAGAGAACACTGAAAATATAAGAACTATTTCTGAAGCTGCGCTACTCCAAGCACAGGTATCTGCGCAGCAGGCCTCGAAATTGGAAAATTTGAATATTAAATTACAAGAGATGGGAACTTTAGAGACTGTTTTGGTTAAGGACAATACTTTTCTTCATAAACGAACAGAATACCTGGAGAATCAGATTCGGAGACTTAACCTTAGGTTCCTAAATTTCCCTAAGTCTCCTCTAATTTCACCTGTTGAAATGGTCAAGAAATATATGGTGGACATTCTTGGAATGGACAAGGATTCGTTGCCCCCCATAACACGGGCCTATTACATCTGGAACCCACAGGGGGGTGATGGAAACCTCCTAGTGGTGGGGGATGGAATGAATTTAACCTCATTCCTCGAGAGCTCACTGGAGATTATTACTCAGAGATCTACTATGCTTGTTACTTTTGTCTTGGAGCCTGACCGTAATGCAATATTAAGATTTTCCTTAAGACATTTAGAAAACTTGTTTATGGGCTCAAAGGTTCGTGTTTTTCCTGACCTCTCAAGGCCTACTCAAGCTAGACGCAGGGCCTTTTTGGAACTGCGTCCTAGAGCGTTGGCATTGGGAATAAATTTTGTATTACGATTTCCTTGTATATGTAATTTAATGCTTGAGGGCAAACAGTTTCAATTTGTTGACCCTAAACAGTTAAAAGAATTTCTTGATGCTAGAGTAGATATGAATGTTGTATGCCCTCCATAAAATAGCAGGCTGGGATCAGCAACCCCGAGGTAGCAACTGGTGGGAATTTTTTTTTTTTTTTTTTTTTTTTATTGCCTTTGTTATTCATATTACTTGATTCTTGGAACCAATGTTTCTTAATTTGTGGACGAACAGGCTTTAAATGTTATTCCTTTTCTATTTCCTCTTGTTAATGCCTATTGCATATTCATAATTTGTTGTGAAATAATGACTTATATTAATAAATAAAATAATAAAAAAAAGAGAATGTCTGTCTGTCCATCTGTCTGGCAAAACATAACTCCCAAAATTTAACAAAATATTATGAAACTTGCACCTAAGGGAAAAAAACAAACAAACAAAAAACAGTAAGACACAGTGAGTTAAAAAAAGGGCAAAGCTATTTTTCCTGATCTCTCAAGGCCTACACAGATGAGACGGAGGGCCTTTTTGGAACTCCGCCCTAGGGTGGTGGCACTGGGAGCAACTTTTATATTACGTTTTCCTTGTTATTGTAATGTAATGCTTGAGGGTAAACAGTTTCAATTTGTAGTCCCAAAACAGTCAAAACAATTTCTAGATGCTAGAGTGGAATTGAATGTTGTGTGCCCTCCATAAATGTAGGCTGGGGTCTGAACCAGTGGTTGCAACCACTAGTCAGTAATTATTGCTATATGTTTTACTTTAAATTCTAAATTCTTGGATTCCAAAATTTCCTAAACTTGTGGACAGAAAGACTGTTAATATTTCTCTTTATTTTTGCCTTTTGTATAAATGCCGATTGCATATTCACGTATTGTGATGATATATGGAAATATATGAATAAAGAAATAATTTAAAAAAAAAAAGGGCAAAGCTGGACCAGTATTTTTTAAAATTCTTTTTATTTTATTGAAAATCTTCAGAAACAGTAAAGTAGATAGCAGGTATTCAGAAACAAACTCCAGAGAGCCTGCCCCTCCCCTGTATCCCCCCCCATCCCCAAGGCTCCACATGACAGAAGGGCATGGAAAACAATAACTACTGAATGGAAGGTTCCAGTCACATCTGATTCGCTGGAGCAGACCGCCAATTGTGGTAGCCATCCCAGATGGCATGAAGTTTGGTTAATTGTCTTGCAAATAGCTGTCAGTTTCGACATCAAGCAGAGATAATCCAATTTATGTAAAGACGCTGACAAATCTGGAGCAGAACAGCACTTCCATGCTGCTGCCAGTGTACAGTAAAAGCGACAGTAAAAAAATGAATTGCCAATTTATGTTGTGGTATTGTAATTCCAACTGGTTTGTAGTGAAGGCGGCAAGATTCCACTTATAAGGGATATGGAGCCCCCAATATTTGCTGTACCAAAGCATGTACCTCTCTCCAATAGTTTTGTATCACCACACATGATACATGTCCCCCACCATACCACAAAAATGCCAACAGAGTCCCATACCATAAAGTTTCAAGAGTCTTTGTGGGGTGTAGTACCAATGATATAACATTTTATGTCCATTTTACATCAATGTATTGCTGACAGATAATTTAAAGAGATATTTAAAACATTTCCCATTTCTTCAACTCATACAATGCCCCCAAATCCCTCTCTCAGCAATGACTATAATAATCCAAGGGGGGAGAAGCCAGCAACAGGACTCGATAAAAATTGGGAGGTACAAGATACAACCTCCCCCTCTCATAACCCTTTCCAATAGTGTTTCATTAAGAAGGTGGTCTCCAAGCGCTTTCCTATAGATATAATCTCACATTTGTCTATACTGAAAAATCTGAGTGTATACATAGGTCATGGAACCCAGCTGGACCAAGAGGAGAAGATATCATCCCTCTTTATACCTCACCACATTCTGAACCACCCACGAATATTTATGGGATAAAGCTATCAAAATTCCCCTTTTTTCCTTGTGGACAATATTAGAAGCATAGTATATGGTGGGATATGTCCTATACCTACACAGTTTTTCATATCTAGGAAGAAAATGAGTCTCCAGCACATATGCTATTGCGGCATTTGTCTGCTAAGTTTTTTACATAAAAGCTGCCGTTTTGTCAGTGAATTGAGACCTCTAATGTTATAACTGATCAAAGATATCCTATCCATATGATAAAATCTTCAAAAGAACATGAACCCAGATGAACCTGAAACACCAGGGACCCTTAAGAACCATTCCTCCTACAGATCCCTCCCACCCAAACCTCCCCCCAAAAAGGACCCCACAGCTCCCTCCCCCCCCACCATCCAAATATAAAACAGTCTCCCCCTCTATACAGAGTGGCTACTTAGAAGAGGAAGTGTGCACCACAGGAAAATACATGTCATAACAGAATAAATCTCCTGGCATATATTATAAAGAGCTAAGACAAAACACTAAAATAAGCTCATTATAACTAAGAAAAAGTCAGAAACAAGTAAACAAGATAGCCCATCAACCAGAAACCTGCTCAACCAGTCCAGCTCTGGAAGCAAACACTCCAGATCATCCACTGCCCTGGAGTCGTTCCAGGAAACTCCCAGCCAATCTGCCTCCATCGACAGGCCACTCAAGTAGCAGTCCCAGGCATAGTTTTTGCAGACAATTGTCTTTTCAAGCAGCCACCCTCTTTAGCCACCCTCTGCTATTTTGGTGGACCTGATAGCCCAAGAGAGGGTTTATGCCCAGATAGGTTTTGTGCCTTAGTAGAAGCACTGGTCTCTGGAAATAATTGCTGGCCTCCACAATTGTGTGTACCCGGTGTAATTTACCATCCTTGTATTGTATACCTGCTGCTCGCAATTGTAGAGTTACAGGCCTCAACTCCAAGAGACCTTTCAAAGTGGTGCTTGCAAGGTCCTGCTAGACCTCTATCAGAAATGAGTCCCATTTGAAATTCTCCACTTCCCTGGCAGCCTGCAAGACCTGTTCCTTAATTTTGTAGTTGGTAAAACAAGCTATGTCCTTTGGCGTATTGTTGTGAGGTGTCCCCAGGGCTCTATAGGCCCTGTGTTGTTGAATTGTGGATCCCTCCACACCAAGTAGAGCCCCTGATACACTGTACTACCTTGTTCATGGTCTATATAAGCGGGTGTTTCAGGCACTCCACAAAAGTATAAATTCTAGTGCCAACTTCTGTTTTCCATATCTTCCATCTTAACTAGAACCAACTCAGTGCAGTTTTGAGGTCCTGCAATTGGGTATCTATATTTAGGAGAGTGTCAGAATGTTCCTCAATATGATGCTCCCCATTTTCTACCCGGTGTCCAAGTTCCATGATGCTGGAGCGCAAGTCTGCTCCCAGCATAGCCAGCTCCTCTCTGACTACTTTTATGTCAGTTTTTTTTATTTCCTGGATCCATTTCCGAATTTCTTGTAAAGGCTCTCCAGCAGGTAGATCACATCTGTCCCCACACCCCACAAACAGCTGCTGCGACATGGGTGGCTCCATTCCACGGTCCTGCACGGACGTCTGGTGCAGTGGGGCCTGGCGCTACAAGTATGCAAAGCTGGATAAATCAATTGCTGTGGAGGGACCACTTATTCCAAGAAACTCTCAAGTGTCACCAACCTGTAAGGACAGTGTTCCTTCCATTAGTACTGCTGGGGGCTATAGATTTATAGCATTTTTAGGAGGATTCACTTGGAGCTCTCTCGCTATGCTGCCATTCCCGGCGATGAAGTCACTTCCGCCTCTCAAAGCTGGACCAGTATTCAGAAAAATAAGCATCCCCCACCCCCCAAAATGGCACAATGCATTTCTATGAAAACAGGTCTGGTAGCGACAAGCTCTGAAAACGTTACAAACAGGATGAAATCTGGCATGTAGGAAAAACTGCTAAAAAGACATATCAGGCTCAAAGATAGGCCAAATTAAACCTATGTTCCAGAGAACAAAGCCTCGCTCCCCCTTCCCCAAATTGCCCAGTGCATTTCTATGAGAGAAGTTCTATTTTCTGTAGCATAGATAGCTATAAACAATGAAACATAGCGAATTCCTCCTTTCAAACTCTTTCCACATTTTCTACACTCCCAACCCCAAAACTACCACCACTCCAAAACATAAACAAAATGCACACCCCAAATTCTGCTGCCAATAAAAACTACCATAATTTCCCCACAACCGCCTCAACCCCTAAGAATTACCCCTCACAATTCCCTAGCACCCCTCAAACTATCCCATCCCCCCAAAATACCCTTCTGCAAACTGTCCCCATCCAAAAAACTAGCACCACTAATGCTTCATCACCCCAAAAACTTCCCATACCCAAAATTACTCCCCTACAATTGCCCCATCAACCTACAAATTCCACCACCCACAAAAACTACTCTCCCAAAACTGCCCCACCATTTTACAAACTGTCCCCCACCTCCAAAAACTACCCCTCCCTGCCCTACCATTCTGCAAACTGTCTCACCCAAAAAATGCCTCCAACCTCCCCAGCATGCTGCAAACTATCTCATCCCTGCAAATGCCTCACCTCAAAAACTACCATCCCACACAACTACCTCACTCTCAAAACAACCCTGCAACTATCCTGCCATCTGGCAAATTGCCCCTCCTGAAAAAAAAGTCCCAGCAACTGTCCCACCACACCACAAACTGGCCTCATCTCACAAAATCTAACCCCTATAACTGGTCCACCAGCCTGCAAACTATCTTGACTCCCCCCAAATACCCCACAAAGTATAACACCATACCAAACTACCCCCCCCCCCCCCGAGAAATAACATATGCAGTGCACACACAGAATACACTACAGATATATACACACACATACATACATATATCAGGATTGGAAAGAAAAGAACATTATGAACAATGCTGTGCATGCTTTCCCCACTTTTTTCAGAGAGCAGGGACAACTGAGTCATTACTAACCTGAGTGTGATTTGGGTCATTGTTGGTGACAGATGTGCAAGACTGCTGTTCTGGGTGAATCCCCCAAGTCGCTCAGCCCTCTATAGCTGTTTGATTTTTATCTTTAAGATTAATGATTTTTTGGGTATATGCCACATCACAGTTCTTCCTTATTCCGCCCTCCCTCCATTCAAAATCAGGATATAACCCTGGATTTTGTCAGATTACAATTTTCCCCTTAGTGAAATTAACCTCTTTGCTGTGAGCAAAAGTCATAGATCTAGTTCATTGTAGTGTAGCGTGAAATGAGTTTAATCATCAGAATTAAATGTGTAGCATGATGTTGTTTTGGATCAGATACATATATATACACCAATATATTTGTACAGCTTTAAAAACATATTGAAACTGCAGCAGAACTGGCTCCTCTCCCCCTCCCTTTGGGAACATTTAAAAGACAAAAGGTACTGCTGCAAGGACCTCAACTCCCCCTTTAACAAAAGACTTCTCAAGTAAGAGACTGCCTCAAGGTTAAATTGACTCTCTTCCTCTGATCAAAAAGCCTGGCTGATCAACACAACAAATATCAAAGGTAACCAGTAGAGGCAAGGAGAAAGGCAGGTGGGAAAGGTGTGAAATCCAGCTACTAAAGACAAAGGACACCTGCTGGCCGCCCCAGACAAATCTTATCACAGTATCTATCACAGAGATTCAAGCAGGAACCCTTGCACTACAATAAACCATTTGTCAGCAAAATCCAGACAGCAAGTCTTGTGATGTCATAAGACATGAGACCAAGATGCCACAATGCTTTGCAAATGCCCAGGGGTCGTGTGCAAACCAGGAAACCAAGACAGAGATTCACGTGGCATGTCTTCCCGCAGCTTGCAAGATATAAAAGATAGAAGCTGTTCCAGACAAGCAGATTCTCTCTTCAACTGCAACTCATCCATCGCTGCAGAAGCCCTGCTCCCTGCTCCTGTGACCATATGGCTCATCACTCTGCTGAACAATAGAACTTTTCCAAAAGACTTTCTCTCTCTCAGCTTCAACAATCCTACAACAAAGACTGTTCTGTAAGTTATAACTTTTGATCTAGATTTGCTACCTTACTTAAGTACAGATTATCTGTAAAGATCTCTTAAAAGAACTATCTCTCGTTTGTAACCTTATTTATATGATTGCATTAATCATATTGTAACTTAATAAACCTTTTGAAGCTAAAAATATAGTCTCTTTGTGTCCTGGGTGCATAACTTTAAATCTGGAAACGCAGGACACTGCATTTCAACAGAGATAATATTTAATTCATTGCAATTGTGATTATTGTTGCTTTAATCAGCAACTGGTGGAGAATATACATATATAAAAAATTATAAACATTAGTGAGTGCGCTAGCTATCCCCAAGTATAAATTAATTCCTTGTAACAGTAGTAACAAAGCTTTCCAAAGATAGAATTATCATTTCACAATGATTGAGACCCTCCCTTCAAAGCAGAGTTATCTTCTCCAGTCTTAGAATAAAGCTTAAGCTTGTATTCTTCTCCTCCATTCTCAAATTCTGATCCATTCCTTCAGTGCCCTGAACAGAGTGCCTGTGTCAATGCATCATGCTCCCTCTCTAGCTGTGTTCAAATCCAGTCTAAAAACTCACTCTGTTGAGATTGCATTTACATCATAACCCTTCTCTATAATATATTCTCCTAGATTTTTTGTTTTGTCAAGTATGTTTGCGTTGTTCACATTGTAAGCTCAGTAGGAGACACACGTCTATATGTACAGTGGGGGAAATAAGTATTTGATCCCTTGCTGATTTTGTAAGTTTGCCCACTGACAAAGACATGAGCAGCCCATAATTGAAGGGTAGGTTATTGGTAACAGTGAGAGATAGCACATCACAAATTAAATCCGGAAAATCACATTGTGGAAAGTATATGAATTTATTTGCATTCTGCAGAGGGAAATAAGTATTTAATCCCTCTGGCAAACAAGACCTAATACTTGGTGGCAAAACCCTTGTTGGCAAGCACAGCGGTCAGACGTCTTCTGTAGTTGATGATGAGGTTTGCACACATGTCAGGAGGAATTTTGGTCCACTCCTCTTTGCAGATCATCTCTAAATCATTAAGAGTTCTGGGCTGTCGCTTGGCAACTCGCAGCTTCAGCTCCCTCCATAAGTTTTCAATGGGATTAAGGTCTGGTGACTGGCTAGGCCACTCCATGACCCTAATGTGCTTCTTCCTGAGCCACTCCTTTGTTGCCTTGGCTGTATGTTTTGGGTCATTGTCGTGCTGGAAGACACAGCCACGACCCATTTTTAAGGCCCTGGCGGAGGGAAGGAGGTTGTCACTCAGAATTGTACGGTACATGGCCCCATCCATTCTCCCATTGATGCGGTGAAGTAGTCCTGTGCCCTTAGCAGAGAAACACCCCCAAAACATAACATTTCCACCTCCATGCTTGACAGTGGGGACGGTGTTCTTGGGTCATAGGCAGCATTTCTCTTCCTCCAAACACGGCGAGTTGAGTTCATGCCAAAGAGCTCAATTTTTGTCTCATCTGACCACAGCACCTTCTCCCAATCACTCTCGGCATCATCCAGGTGTTCACTGGCAAACTTCAGATGGGCCGTCACATGTGCCTTCCGGAGCAGGGGGACCTTGCGGGCACTGCAGGATTGCAATCCGTTATGTCGTAATGTGTTACCAATGGTTTTCGTGGTGACAGTGGTCCCAGCTGCCTTGAGATCATTGACAAGTTCCCCCCTTGTAGTTGTAGGCTGATTTCTAACCTTCCTCATGATCAAGGATACCCCACGAGGTGAGATTTTGCGTGGAGCCCCAGATCTTTGTCGATTGACAGTCATTTTGTACTTCTTCCATTTTCTTACTATGGCACCAACAGTTGTCTCCTTCTCGCCCAGCGTCTTACTGATGGTTTTGTAGCCCATTCCAGCCTTGTGCAGGTGTATGATCTTGTCCCTGACATCCTTAGACAGCTCCTTGCTCTTGGCCATTTTGTAGAGGTTAGAGTCTGACTGATTCACTGAGTCTGTGGACAGGTGTCTTTCATACAGGTGACCATTGCCGACAGCTGTCTGTCATGCAGGTAACGAGTTGATTTGGAGCATCTACCTGGTCTGTAGGGGCCAGATCTCTTACTGGTTGGTGGGGGATCAAATACTTATTTCCCTCTGCAGAATGCAAATAAATTCATATACTTTCCACAATGTGATTTTCCGGATTTAATTTGTGATGTGCTATCTCTCACTGTTACCAATAACCTACCCTTCAATTATGGGCTGCTCATGTCTTTGTCAGTGGGCAAACTTACAAAATCAGCAAGGGATCAAATACTTATTTCCCCCACTGTATATGTACACTGCCGTGTACACCTGGCAGTACTTTAGAAATTAGTAGTAGTAATTAAACTCTGGAATTCGTTGCCAGAGAATGTGGTAAAGGCAGTTAGCTTAGCAGGGTTTAAAAAAAGCTCTGGGCAGCTTCCTAAAGGAAAAAATCCATAGACCATTATTAAATTGACTTGGGGGAACATGCACTGCTTATTTCTACGATTTCAGCTTTTCTGGGATCTTACCAGGTATTTTTGACCTGGACTGGCCACTGTTGAAAACAGGATGCTGGGCTTGACGGAACCTTGGTCTATTCCAGTGTGCCAATACTTATGTAAGTAGAAGTAGCACAGGGAATCTAGTCACGGAGCTAGGCATATTTATTTATTTATTGCATTTGTATCCCACATTTTCCCACCTATTTGCAGGCTCAATGTGGCTTACAATATCCTAGTAAGAGAAAGCTTCTGTTCTCATAGAGACTTAAAAATAATTGGTGGCCTGTTGGGTTACCAGAGACAGCACTACTTCACTCACTTACAGATTTCCAATTTGTAAAACCTCAATGTTTGGTTTTGCTCAGGATATAATTAAGACGACAGCAGTGGCAGCAAACGCTTAATGCAAAAGTTTGGTAACAGAAGTGGGTAGAAAGTCTATCCAGACTGCTTAGATAAACAGCTGCTGGCAGTATGAAGTCTGTAATCAGTGCAGTTCTGAAATTACAAAGGTGGCATGCCAAGAAAACTGCAAGGAAAACAGGCAACAAGGCCTAGGAGCAGCAGCATCTCTCCCTGCATTATTTTACTGGCTCACAGTGAAATTGTCACTAAAAAAATGGGTGCCATTTAAAAGCCTATATGTCTGTGTTTAACAGCGTTAACAATTGCCTGGGAAGAAAAGAGCTAGAGAAAAGTCACTACTTTGGTGAGGAATTACCACTTCTCTGACCCAGCCATTTAGTCCTTTGTGTGCTGCAGTTTGTCAAAAGCCAGGCCCTGCATGACAGTGATAGCTTGTAGGTGTTTTTGTCTTGCTTACTTTGCTTTACCGTCTTCCCTTAAAAGATGCTGGCTTCGAGAAATTGCTTCCATAAACACTGAGGCGCTGATGATAAAAAGTACATACAGGCAGCAGAGGCCATTAGAGCCGTACTAGCGCCCGCATTTACCAGCGTAGAATGATCAGAGGGGTCTAGCGCAGCAAAAAAGCAGCGCTCCAGGCCTTAGCGCAGGTAGCATGCAAAGGTAGTCAAGCTCATTTAAATGAGGTCATTTTGTATTCCTCCCCAATGATCAGAAAACAGTGCGTAAAAGAAAGGCGCCTTACCACTGTAAAATAACGCCAGGTTCAGGGTGTTGGAAGAGAAGATTTCCCATGATTCTCATGATTCTTTCTGCAAAGGAAGCCCGTGCAAGCCCCTGAGCGCTGGTTGTGAGAAACAGAAGACCCGAATGTGAAGCACATATTGGCTATGCTTAAAAAATAAAAAAAAAACCAAAGCACACATTGACGTCAGTTACTTGCACCTAAATATAAGCATTCGGAAAAAAAATGCTTACATTTACGTTGCAGAAAACAGGCGCCAATGTGTGCTTCATGTTTGGGTTTTACCTGGCGAATGCGCACAGGAGCTGAGTTTACCGCTGAACTCTTCTACGCATGTACCCAGCACAATCCTCCCACCGAACTCCCTAATTTTGAAAGCTATGAGCACGCCTACATTTGCATCTCATTAGCTTTGAGCATTAGGGTGCTGTTCTGGCTGTATTTTTATGGCACTATTCAGAATAGCACTGGAGTTTTGATCATCGGCCACAGACAGAGCTTGTGCTGGTCAGAAGTCTTGAAACAGCTACGTAAACAGCTGGTTATCCACTTACAGTTCTTTTTCAAGGTTCTGTGGGTTTGGACACTGCAGCCATTATTTACTTCACATGGGACTCGCTTCAGACACACGCATCGATGGTGGCTGCAGACAGGTCTCAATGTTCCTTTAACAGGTGCATTGATTTTGCACAATGAATGGGAATAAAAAAACCCCAACACCTAGTCAGCTAGATGTAAGAATTTGAACCCAGTACGTTGACACAAGAATACAAATGCACAAAAGACCCAACAGTGAAAATTATAATTATTTTATTATATATTAGTTTTAGTCTGATGGATAAAAAAAATTTCAAGAGTGAGGTAATCTTGCCAAGCAGAGGCTCTTAAGACTGCTGCGGTTCTGTTCATGAGAGTAGCAAAATCTTCTGAAGACTGCTACTCTCTGGAGACTTCTGAACCACTGGCCGATACAGGTTGCCCCTTCCTTGCACAATGTTTTTAGTCCCACACAAAATTTGGCTTGAAACTAGTGACCCTGGCACATGTCCTGGTCCAGTGTATGCTGGAAGAAAGAGGAAGTATCAGCCCAGCCTTTGTGGATCATAAGTAAGTGCTGGTATATACTGACCCATTTAGGTTGGAAGAGGAGGAAGGGGACGGGAGCAGAAAGATTCATTTCAGTCAACCAGGGTAGATGGGGACCAGGCCAGTGGAGAAGCACTGGAGATGAAACACATCCAGGATGCGCATTTCACCGCAGTGGAGAACGACTTGCTAATACATGTGGAAGGGCATTTTCGATATGACGTCCAAGTCTGACTTTGGACGTTTTGCATAAAATGTCCAAAATCTGACTAGAAAAGAAGGTCATTTTCAAAAAAGAAACACGTCTATTTTTTTTTTTTTCAAAAACACTGTTTTGAACAAAGTTTTCTGATTTGGATGTTTTGTATTTTTGTCCATTAAAAAAAATTGATGTGGTATCTTTGGGTTTTGTAGGAAGCATTGGACAAGGACGCCAACGGATAAATGGTAGAAGAGCAGGCCTAGTTGGAAGCATGGAGGGGCATAATCGAACGAGGACGACCATCTCTAAGGACGTCCCGGGCAAGGAAACCGAAATTATCGAAACAAGATAGGTGTCCATCTTTTATTTCGATAATACGGTCGGGGACGCCCAAATCTCAACATTTAGGTTGACCTAAATGTTGAGATGGGTGCCCTTCTTTTTTCCATTATCGGCTGAGGACGCCCATCTCTTAAGCACGCCTCAGTCCCGCCTTCGCTACGCTTCCAACACGCCCCCATGAACTTTGGTCGTCCCCGTGACGGACTGCAGTTGAGGACGTCCAAAATTGGCTTTCGATTATGCCGATTTGGGCGATGCTGAGAGAAGGACGCCCATCTCCCGATTTTTGTCGGAAGATGGGCGTCCTTCTCTTTCGAAAATGCCCGATAGTCTCAACAAGTTTGGAAGCACAGTTTGAACAACAAAACTTTTCCTGATGAAGCCGATGTAAATAGAAGGGCGAAACGGGACCCCGTAGGCTGGTTGAGACCTAAAGATAAGTAAAAGCTTTAGGTCCTCTTGTTTTGTTACTGGTTTGATTTGCTTCCATTATTTTAAATTATTGAAAATGATTTAAAATGATCTAAAATACCCCCAAAAATACAAAACGTAAGCAAGAATCAGAGCGGGTTTTTTTTGCCAGTGAAGAATCAGTTCAGCGAGTCTGTGAAAGTCAAAAGAATTTCAGTCCGCTGACGTACAGAGGCATTTTCCCGCGAAAAGATTTCCCGTCTTAGATAAATTTGAAAACATCACAAATCTGGAAAGGAAACTTGAACTTCAGATTATGTGTGATATTGTAGTGTACATATCACTTTCATAAGAATATGACACAACTGACATACAGGAATACTTTATGATACCACTGTGTACGTGAATGAGAATTGACAAGTGAAGTGGGTGAAGTTCTATTATTTTTGAAAGTTATCATTAAAAAACAAAATCATTCATCCAAGTGCAAAACGCACAAAATTGAGCCATTGGGGTGTAGGAGGAGCCAGCATGTTTAGTAGACTGGTCCCCCAGACATCCCAGGAGATAAATGGGGCACTGTAGTGAACTTCAAAAAACATGCTCCCAGATACACATCTCACCGTTGCTCCCTTATTTTGTCTGCATATTTGGAATATTTTTAAAATGTGTTAATTTACATTTGCTTGCTACATTGTGATACTGCAGGCAAATTGTGTCCTATTATCTTGCTGTAACCCGCTGTGAACTATTTAATATGGTATTAGCGGACTATAAATGGCTTAACTGTAACTGCAATAAAAATATTAATCAAAAATGCAGCCCTACTTTTATATGTGTTTAAAATCTATATATATAAAAGGCAACCCCAACGTTCTATGAAGCCTCCAGCCGGAAGTGTGAAGCGCCAGAGATATGCGGTTTCCCCATGAGTGAAGGAAAACAGCACAGCACGAAATCCCTCTCTCTGTAACAGTGAAGGACTCAGAGGGGGGAGGGGAGAGAGACGCCCTCACTCTCTCGGTAATACAAACACAGCACAGCAGGAAACGTAACACTGAAGGACTGGACTCGGAGGGGGGAGGGGGAGAGAGAGAGAGGGCAGAGGGCAGGGACACTCCCACATGCACACTCTGAAGAAAACCTTGCTAGCCCCCGTTTCATTTGCATCAGAAACGGGGCTTTTTTACTAGTAGTTTTATAAAATGGATCTGTGACATGAACCCCAAAATTCCCACCCCAAATCATGAAAAATTCTGAAAAATCAAAAAAACATGCACCATCCCTACAACATGGCAAACATTTAAGATCTATAATTGGTAATAATCAAAAATGGAAACACAGCTATTGATCATATTATTCACTTTGCCCTTAATAGTTCTGGCTGCATTTCAGAGTAGGCTCCACTTTCAGATGACGTTCAATGTGAGCAAGTACAAACTGATACATGTGAGAATGAGGAACCCAAATTATAGTTATGTGACGCAAGGTTCCAAAAGGATCTAGGTGTCATCTTTAATAAGTTGAAATCCTCTGCTCAGTGTGCAGCAGCAGCAGCTAAGAGAGCAAATAGAATGTTAGAAATTATTAGGAAAGGAATGGAAAACAAAAATGAAAATGTTATAATGCCTTTGTATTGCTCCATGGTGCGACTGCAATTCTGTGCAAGTCTGGTCAACGCATCACAAAAACGGTATAGCTGAATTAGAAAAGGTATAGAGAAGGGCAAAGAAAATGATAAAGAGGATGGGACGACTTCCCTATGAGGAAAGGATAAAGTGGCTAGGTTTCTTCAGCTTGGAGAAGAGATGGCTGAGGGGAGAAATTATAGAGGCCTATAAAATACTGAGTGGAGTAGAACGGGTAGACATGAATCGCTTGTTTACTCTTTCCAAAAATACTAGTACTAGGGGGTAGGGGGCACACAATGAATGAAGTAGTAAATTTGAAACAAACCAGAGAAAATATTTCTTCACTCAACATGTAATTAAACTCGAATTTTTTGTAGAGAATCTAGTAAAAGCAGTTAGCTTAGCAGGGTTTAAAAAAGGTTTAGATAATTTCCTAAAAGAAAAGTCCAAAAGCCATTCTTAAGATGGATTTAGGAAAATCCACTGTTTATTTCTAGGATAAGCAGCATAAAATCTGTTTTGGGATCATGTGACCTGGATTGGCCACTACTGGAAACAGGATACTGGGCTTGATGGACTTTTGATCTGCCTCAGTTTGGCAACGCTTATGTTCAGAGGCATACTGTTAACAAAGAGAGCAAGATGATCCCTTTTGGAACTACCAGATACAAGGTAAAGAACAAACCAATCAATCATCTAAAGTCAACTAATTCAAAAGTTTACAACTTGCAGTATTATTTAGAAGTTATAGCATATTCTTGTCACATACTTTCCGATCATAAGATCAATAAATCACCTTATTTCAGTTCATCTTTTCTCTATCAAGCAGGTACATCACAAGACAGATGGGAAAAATGCTGCCAATATTTTCAGCTAAGCAATTATACATATTCTCTCTCTTAGAAAACTTGTTATTAGAGACAAAGTACCAGGAGAGTTTTCTGCATAAAAATGTCAAGAAGAATCAAAACTAGAGCCCAGGTATGTTTTATTGATCCACAGAACATGTGTTTACTGGTGCAGAAATGCCTTCCGACCCTAATTACTTTGCACACTTTTCTCTTATGTGCCACACAAATACTGGACAGCACATAGACATTATAGTTGTAAGAGAATTGTAGATCTGTGATTTCCTAAGTCTCTAAAGCCTCTAATATTGTATTCTTTGCAAGCAATGGCTCCTTGCTTCGGGCCAACCTAGTTAGAGAAACAAAAGGATATGCATGCATCTACAACCATGTGTAAGGAGGAGCAGCCTAGTGGTTAAAACAATCAGAAAAAAACAAACCTCAAACCCACTGCACTAGGGATATACCTTGAGCTAATTACTAAAAAAAAAAAAGAAAAGTGCAAACAAAATCCAAAATAAACAAAGATCCCTTGTGACTTTAGACAAGTTATTTCATCTCCCATTGCCTCATGTATTGCTTAGATTTAAGCTCTCCGGGGTGAGGATTTTTTGTACCTGGATTCTAGTACTACTGAAAGCTGATTTGATCGTTTGGAAAGGTGGCCACAGATCCCAAAATCTTGATGTTGCATTTGGATTTATTATTTTTAATCGGTCTTTGTTCAAGGTGGCTTACAAAAAACTAAAATACATACATAAAATCTTGCAAATACACAATAACACCAAACAATAACATCCAGGCCCTTTAGGTGATCCAAAGAAGTGGTAGCAGCAGCAAGTGTATAATATGCCAGGCCGTACATACCAGAAAGTAACATTCAGGCCCTTTAAGTCGGAATCAAAAAGGAAGCATCATCAGATGTATAATGGTAAAATTATATATCATACCTGATAATTTTCTTTCCATTAATCATAGCTGATCAATCCATAGACTGGTGGGTTGTGTCCATCTACCAGCAGGTGGAGATAGAGAGCAATCCTTTTGCCTCCCTATATGTGGTCATGTGCTGCCGGAAACTCCTCAGTATGTCGATATCCAAGCTCCATCCGCAGGACTCAGCACTTAGAGAATTACACCCACAAAGGGACACTCTGCCCAGCTCACCACCGCCGAAACGGGGGAGGGGAATTAACCCAGCTCATCCCCACACAAGTGGGGGAGGGGAATCCGTTAACTTTAGCCGCTTTTTTGCCGTCGCCCAAATCAAGGGCGGCCATGGCATTAACGTCTCCCAGCTCAAGGGCGGCCCAAGAAGAAGCCGTCCGAGCAGAGTGGCCGGCCAAGATGGCGGAGGCGAGCAGCGGGGGATGGGCGTTTATGG
Organism: Microcaecilia unicolor; assembly: GCF_901765095.1. NCBI lineage: Eukaryota > Metazoa > Chordata > Amphibia > Gymnophiona > Siphonopidae > Microcaecilia > Microcaecilia unicolor. Next base: position 90,248,966 of record NC_044043.1, on the reverse strand, counting down.
CGGGAAAAGCCGCCGCACCGGAGGAAGACCCGGGACACTGACCGGCCTCCGAACTGACACCCAACAAGGGCGAATCAGACTTTAAGACCCCCGCATCCCCGCTAGAAGCGCACACGCGGTCCGGGGAGCGATTCTTCGCGCCCTCGCCCTCCGACGCCATAGGCCACGTGGAGATCGATTGGGGAACCCCCTGCCCGCTATAAAAAGGTAAAAATTACCTGCTTCTCGCTGCGAGCTGTAACGACCTGGTGTCCCAGTGAGTAGCTGCAATAAACGTTTAAATAAACGTCGAAATAAACGCCTTTAAGGACGTCCAAAAATTTTTTTATTTTTTTTTTAACGGAGCCAGCGGGAGGGGGGAGAAAAGGAGGGACCTGGCGCCACCAGGTTTGCACTTGCTCAAGAAGAGCCCTCAACCCCAGGCACTCAACAAAACCTAAAAATTAGGCTTGGAGGCCTAGCCAGAGCTGCTGCTGTGTGTGACCACCACCTGCTGAGACAGAGAACATACTGGGGAGTTTCCGGCAGCACATGACCACATATAGGGAGGCAAAAGTTTGCTCTCTATCTCCACCTGCTGGTAGATGGACACAACCCACCAGTCTATGGATTGATCAGCATGATGATATGGAAATGCCTGGTATAACAATGTCTTTTCAGCTGGCGTTTAAAAATGTCAGTGCATGTCGTTAGTTTTTGAGATGATATCTCGGCAATTCATTCCATGTTGTTGGTCTGGCTAAAGAGAAAGTTCCGCTTCTCTGCATGTCCAAACATACACAATTCAAAGTAGGCAGTACAAAATCGTAAGACATCAGTGATCGCAATCGGCAAAGTATATAATGGATACCGGAAGCACAGAAAGTTCCAACTCATTATTTTCACAAAGTGGGCTAATGAAGAAGCATTAGAGTACTATTTACACCTTGGTTCAGAGCAGTAGTTCTTAAACCTGATTCCTGGAGGCACTCCAGCTTGTCACGTTTTCAGGATAGCCACAATGAATATTCATAAGATAGATCTGCATGAGGTGGAGGCAGTACATGCAGATCTCTCTCATGAATATTCATTGTGGATATCCTGAAAACCTGACTGGTTGGGGTGCCTCCAGGATCAGGTTTTGGAATCACTGGCTCAGACTCTGCTTCAGTTACGTCCAATGTTTAAGTCACTATCGGCAAACAACTTTCAACAGTAGGTGATCAGTGAAATGGAATGTTGCTACTATTTGGATTTCTGCCAGGCACTTGTGACCTGGATTAGCCACTGTTGGAAACAGGATAGTGGGCTAGATGGACCATTAGTCTGACCTAGTATGGCTATTCTTATGTTCTTATTAGCTTTGGGAAATGTGCATCTCTGATGTACTTTATTCAGTACGGGAAGAAATACGTCTGCCATGTCGTTTCTGCATAAAGATCTGTAGCCATCTTATTTGCTTTATTTTCCCAGTAGGTGATAGGCCCCAATGTAATATCTCAATGTAATGTCTGTAGTGCTGCCTTTTCACAGGTATGGATGGTGCTCTTTGTGTCTTGGCAGTGCAATATGGTATGGCAGGTTTGCTGTAGGCTCTGATTAGACTCTTGTGTAAAAAAAAACTTTTATTTATACACATTTTCCAACTTGAAAAAGAAAATATTTGGGAGAACAAAAGCAGTGATATACTGTGTTCCTTCGGTAAAATGTCAAACTTCAATTTTCAGTATCCCATTTCCCCACACAAAATATTTCCCCCAACCCCCTCTCCCCGTCCCCAGGGTAACCAGATTGCCAAAAGATATTAAACCTGGGGAATTCCCCCATTTATTAGACAGCCCCAAGCACTGCACTCCTCCATCCCGATATGGTTTCTAGGCTTTTAACATGAATTTTTATTCTTCTTAATGTACCTGCAGCTGACACTGAAGGGAAGTCAAGTAGAAATCTGGTAGCCTTACTCTAATCTCATTGCGCACACAAATGATCTTCAGACACTCATTAACCTATTATTGGGACAAAAGAAGCGCTCAAGAAGGGCTCCACTGGTATACAAAGAAGGCGGGGGGGGGGGGGGGGGTGCACAGTACTTAAACAGAGCAGCAAAAAAAAAAACCAGCCCTATTTGAAGGCATCTTGATACCTACTTGCTTAGATTGCGGGGGGGGTGGGGGGGGGGGAAGAGGGGAATGTTGATTCAGTTTTTTTTGTTGTTACATTTGTACCCCGTGCTTTCCCACTCATGGCAGGCTCAATGCGGCTTACATGGGGCAATGGAGGGTTAAGTGACTTGCCCAGAGTCACAAGGAGCTGCCTGTGCCTGAAGTGGGAATTGAACTCAGTTCCCCAGGACCAAAGTCCACCACCCTAACCACTAGGCCACTCCTCCACTGTTGCTACTATTTGAGATTCTACATGGAATGTTGCTATTCCACTAGCAACATTCCATGTAGAAGTCGGCCCTTGCAGATCACCAATGTGGCCGCGCAGGACTTCAGACTCACAGAAACAGAAGCCTGCGCAGCCTTCTACATGGAATGTTGCTAGTGGAATAGCAACATTCCATGTAGAATCTCCAATAGTAGCAACATTCCATGTAGAATCTCCAATAGTATCTATTTTATTTTTGTTACATTTGTACCCTGCACTTTCCCACTCATGGCAGGCGCAATGCGGCTTACATGGGGCAATGGAGGGTTAAGTGACTTGCCCAGAGTCACAAGGAGCTGCCTGTGCCGGGAATCGAACTCAGTTCCTCAGGAGCAAAGTCCACCACCCTAACCACTAGGCCACTCCTCCACTCCTTGGATTTCTTTGTGGCTTTTGACATCATGGGCCACACACTTGGTAGAGTGACTGAGTCAATGATTAATTGGTTTATGTCTTATGCATCTGAGCACAATCAGAGGGTCAAGATGGGGGTTGCTGACCCTTTTTTGTTTTTACACTCCTTCCTGTGGGTTGCTGCAAGTCTAGACACGTCCCCTTATTATGTTTAATCTGTTCTTGAAGCAATTGGATTCATTAATTAGTTCATTATGAGTTTAATTTTAATAAATACCCAAATTATATTTAGCTATTTTTTTCACAGCGATAGTTTTAGTACAAATCATGTATTCCTACGTACAGAAGTGCTTTACTATTATTGTTAATTGAATGACAGCCAGTAAAGTTAAAATAAATCTCAAAAAGTCCAAGTTGCTTTGGACAGAGAAGTCAGATGTCCCGGTTTCAGTATATGGTCTGCAACTTCAATGAACTCAGCTGGATCTACAGAATCAGGTTCGGAGTCTAGGAATTATCAGAAAATCACCATTTGAAAATTAAAATGGATCTCACAGATTCACCCTAGTTTGTCAGATCAGATTTGAGGGCAGTTATGCAGGTAGCTTGTTCCATCATTGTTAGGCCACTGTAACATGGTCTTCTTGGGACTACATAAAAAAAGCTGTTGATAGACTCCAGGTCCTTCAAAGGACTGTGGCAAATGTAATTATGGGGGTTAAACGATGCAACAGGGCTTCTTCATTGCTTATTGTGGATCACTGACTCCCAGTACGAATGTCAGAATACTGCAGAATATCTACTTTTCAAATCTTGATATTGCTCGGAGGGTGTCCTGATAATTAAGACCTAGTCAAGACCCGAGGCTGCAAATTCTATCACGAGAGTAGGCTAACATCTACTTGCAATCTGATGTTGACCAGTAGTGTGACTCAATTTTGGAATGCTTTAAATTGAAAATTAAAACTGAGCATGAGCTATCTTGTTTTCACAATGACTTGAAAACATGGTTCTTTGCACAGATCAGGCTGTACGAGAGTATCTAAGTTAGGAAATGAATGTCGGCTGAAGGAAAGTTAAAGATTTAGCAATGAAATGTTGAAAGACAGGTTGGGGGGGCAGTTGACTTCAATGAGAACTAATTTAAGGCTGAGTGGGTATTAGTTGATTTTTTTTTTAATTACTTGGATGATCAATTTTATTAATGATTGCTGAGCTATTAATTGTATGTTGTATTAGTCTTCCATGGTGGGTTAGTTATATATTGCTTTTATAATTGTTTATAAAATCATATACTTTTGTAAGTTTCCTTGAAACAAATGGAATTTCTTAATAGCAGAATATAAATGTGAAAGCTTCTTAATCTTTGGTACTTTGAAAGTTATATAGGTAATATAAGCTTTGATCCATTTATCACAAAGATATTATGAATTAGATTTTTGGTGACTTATTTCCACATGAAAAAAAAGGCAGTAATTGTTTGTGATTATAACACAGCATATTTATAACAAAGTTAAAATTATGGCACTCAAGAACATAATAATGCAATAGCAACCATACTGGGTAAGACCAATGGCCATCTAACCCAGCATCCTGCTTCCAAGAGTGGCCAATTCAGGTCACAAGTACCTGATAGAATCCCAAACAGTAGCAAGGTTGATGATATTGATCCTAGGGACAACAGTGACTTTTCCCACGTCTATCTCAATAGCAGAGTACAGACTTTTCCTCCAGGAATTTGTCCAAAACTTTTAAAAACCCAAATACACTAACAGCTGATACCACATCCTCTAGCAACAAGTTCCTCCTGTTAATTTTTAAAGTATTTCCATGTAACTTCCTTGAGTGTTCACCAGTCTTCGTAACTTTTGAAAGAGTAAAAAATCTATTTATGTTTACCTGTTCTACACCACTCGGTATTTTGTAGAAATACATGAAAAAAGATCTGAAGAAGCTAGAAGAATGGTCTAACGTTTGGCAATTAAAATTCAATGCGAAGAAATGCAAAGTGATGCACTTAGGAAGTAGAAATCCAAGGGAGACGTATGTGTTAGGCGGGGAGAGTCTGATAGGCACGGACGGGGAGAGGGATCTTGGGGTGATAGTATCTGAGAATCTGAAGGCAACGAAACAGCGTGACAAGGCGGTGGCCTTAGCCAGAAGGTTGCTAGGCTGTATAGAGAGAGGTGTGACCAGCAGAAGAAAGGAGGTGTTGATGCCCCTGTACAAGTCGTTGGTGAGGCCCCACCTGGAGTATTGTGTTCAGTTTTGAAGGCCGTACCTTGCTAAGGATGTAAAAAGAATTGAAGCAGTGCAAAGAAAAGCTACAAGAATGGTATGGTATTTGCGTTACAAGACGTATGAGGATAGACTTGCTGACCTGAACATGTATACCCTGGAGGGAAGGAGAAACAGGGGTGATATGATACAGATGTCCAAATATTTGAAAGGTATTAATCCGCAAACGAACCTTTTCCGGAGATGGGAAGGTGGTAGAATTAGAGGACATGAAATGAGGCTGAAGGGGAGCAGACTCAAGAAAAATGTCAGGAAGTATTTTTTCACGGAGAGAGTGGTGGATACTTGGAATGCCCTCCTGTGGGAGGTGGTGAAGATGAAAACGGTAACGGAATTCAAAAATGCGTGGGATAAACATAAAGGAATCCTGTTCAGAAGGAATGGATCCTCAGAAGCTTAGCCGAGATTGGTGGCAGAGCCGGTGGTGGGAGCCGGGGCTAGTGCTGGGTAGACTTCTACGGTCTGTGCCCTGAAAATGGCAGATACAAATCAAGGTCAGGTATACACATAAAGCAGCACATATGAGTTTATCTTGTTGGGCAGACTGGATGGACCGTACAGGTCTTTCTCTGCCATCATCTACTATGTTACTGTGTTAAAAGTATAACCCAATAGTGTAACTGTTTCCAAGTAATCATCAGTAATTAGCTTTCACAAATAAATAACCTGCCCTGTGAATGTTTAAAAGAACAAAATTCAAATCCATCTCTAAATCAGAGTTAATACATTCTTTCCCGCACCTCCCCTGAGTTTGGAGAACATACCTGTATATTTTGGCCAGGGTTATGGTGACCTTTAAAAGTACGCTGCTGTTGCTGTCACATTTGGGAGGAGAAAGGAATGCCCTCCAGGATTGCTGAGAAAGCAGAAACTGCAGAATTTTGTACTAGTGGGAATCTAACTGAACATAAATGCAATTGCTCTACATTTGCCTGTTTGGTAAGGGGAGGGAAGGGCTGAACAGCTTGCCTCTTGGGCATCTATTTTACCAGCATCAAAATTTCTCATGACACATTACAGGAATTCTTCCTGCAAGCAGTGAAGTGTAAAACCTGCTATGCAGGATCTATTGGTGGGAAAAAATGCATTTTAATTTAACATTTCAGTTGAGAGGATTATTAAGAGCTCGGCTTTCCCCGCTGTATTTTGAATCAACTGAGGAAGCTCAAATTGCTATCTGAACTACCTTGGTTTATGCACCTCAGCTGTCAGCAAAAACTATTTTAATTCCCAGTCTACCTCTACAGAGGCTAAGGAACACAACTGGAAGCTGTCACAGTGGCATCAATTCCTCCAATGCAGGCAGCCCTAGTAAAGAAGAGGGCCTAGCGACTCCTGTACTGCAGAAATGGAGGCAGAGTGTGACAATACGGCACTATTTTGATAAAATGAGTTGAATATCCTTCCAGATGGCTGGAGAAGGACTTACACACATCCTCTCCTGTTGCCTGAAACTAGCTCGCGCGATATAATAATTGCATGTTTTCACAAATGTTATGGCAAGAGATATGCTTAAACACATCTCAACTACCCATGGTGGTATTTGACTACTTTTATTGATGATGGGAGGCCCCATGGCAACACTGTTAAAGGTGAGTTCACACGCTGCCTCCATTCCTTCAGTACAGCCTTGCCGGGTCCCTAGGGGGTTTACTGTTTAAGAACATAAGAATAGCCATACTGGATCAGGCCAATGGTCCATCTAGCCCAGTATCCTGCTTCCAACAGTGGCCAATCCAGGTCACAAGTACCTGGCAGAAACCCAACTAGTAGCAACAGTCCATTCTACCAATCCCAGGGCAAGCAGTGGCTTCGCCCATGTCCCTTCTCAATCACAGATTATGGAGTTTTCCTCCAGGAACTTGTCCAAACCTTTTTTTTAAACCCAGACACGCTAACCGCTGTTACTACATCCTCCAGCAGTGAGTTCCAGAGCTTTAATTATTCATTTTGTGAACAAATATTTCCTCCTATTTGTTTTTAAAGTATTTCCAAGTAATTTAATTGAGTGTTCCCTGGTCTTTGCACTTTTTGAAAGAGTGAAAAAAATCAATTCACTTCTTCCCATTCTACACCACTCAGGATTTTATACTCCTCAATCATATCCACCCTCAGTCTTCTCTTTTCCAAGCTGAAGAGCCCTAACCTCTTTAGTCAGTTTGGTCGCTCTTTTTCAACGTTTTCTAATTCCACTATATCTTTTTTGAGATATGACAACCAGAATTGAACACAGTACTCAAGGTGAGGTCCCACCATGGAGCGATACAAAGGCATTTAAATATTTTTGGCATCCGCACGCAGCAAAAATGTTCCCTGCTGCTAATGCAGGGCCCTTTTTACCGCAGCTTGGTAAAAGAACTCATAACAGATTTAGAACATTCTTCCTACCATTTAGCGCCTGCTAATTTATCAAGATTTATTAACCTCCTTTTTGAAGAGATTCACCCAAGGTGATGTACAGCAGGTACAGTTTAATAAACTTTCAATTTTGTTATCATAACAATACTAAAATAAACAAGTTAACGACAGACAGAATGAAAGAGGAAAACTTGAAAGCAGCAAACAGACCTAATAAAAGGACTACCATGAAACAGGATCAAAAATACACACATTTAGCAGCACCGAAATGCAAATAACAGAGATGTAATACAATGTAAGCATAATAGCGATGGAATATCTAATAAGAACACAATTAGAACATTCAATAACATTGCTATAATACTAACACTTTTTTACAATACAGCTTACCATATACCTGAGGGGCCAAGTGCAGATGTATAGATGGCTAATTGTTAAAGCACCTTTAGTAAAAGGCACCCTCAGTCTTTCCTGCCTTTTAAGGCTATCACTCTAGAAAAGTTTGGTTTGTTTCTGCTTGACCAGTAGAACACCAGCAGCTTTATGCATTAGAAGGCACAAATAAATTCCTTTCCCAGGATGTTGGTGATAGGTTTGCAAAAATATAGTCTCCCCTGCTTTCCCACAGTACAGATGGCGATTCTACCATGCCCCAGACAGCACATGCTCTCTTTGATAAGTAGCATGGCAAAGAGCAAGTATGTGCAAACATGTTCATGGCTTCTGTGCACCAATACTCAAAAGCTTATATAGGCACTCTGGATTTAGGGGGAGCACTAGATATGGTGTACTTAGGTTTCAGTAAAGCCTTTGACACGGTTCTGCATAGGCGACCAATAAATAAACTGAGTGCTCTCATTCCGGACCGAAAAGTCACTAACTGGGTTAGAAACTGGTTAAGTGGAAGAAGACAGAGGGTGGTGGTAAATGGAGTTCACTCAGAAGAAAAAGGATATTGCCAGTGGTGTGCCGCAGGGATTGGTCCTTGGCCTGGCTCTTTTTAACGTCTCTGTGAGTGATATTGTGGAAGAGCTGTCGGGTAAGCTCTGCCTCTTTGTGGATGATATAAAAATCTGTATGGTGTGAATAGCATGAGGAGGGATCTAGCTAGGCTAGAAGAATGGCCAAGAAATTGGCAACTAAGATTTAATGCTAAAAAATACAGGGTCGTGCACTTGGCTACAGAAACCCGAGGGAGCAGTACCATTTAGGAGAAGTACTTCTGTGCTCGAAAGAAGAGCGAGACTTGGGGTTGATCGTTACTGACGATCTTAAGGTGGTTAAACAGGTAGAAAAGGTGATGGCCAAAGTCAGAAGGATGCTTGGGTGCACAGGAAGAAGAATAGCCAGCAGGCAAAAAGGAGGTGACAGTGCCTCTGTATACATTTCTGGGGAGCCCACATTTAGAGAAGAATGTACAGTTCTGGAGACCGCACTTTCAAAACAATATAACCAGGATGGAGTCGGTCTAGAGGGTGGCAACTAAAATGGTCGATGATCTTCATCATAAAGCATATAGAGACACTCACAGCTCTCAATGGGTATACTTTGGAAGAAAGACGAGAAAGAGAGAAGATCTGATTGAAACATCTAAATATCTCTGTGGCATAAATGCACAGGAGGCTGGTCTCTTTCAGTGAAAGGAAGCTCTGGAACGAGGGGGCATAAGATGAAGTGGAAGGGGGATAAACTTAGACGTAATCTAAGGAAATACTTCTTTATGGAAAGGGTGATGGATGTGTGAAATAACCTCCTTGTGGAGATGGTGGAAACAAGGGCTGTATCTGAATTCAAGAAAGCAAAGGATAGGCATGTGGGACCTCTTAGGGGGAACAAGAGCTAGCAGATGATATGGATGGGCAGACTGGATAGGCCATATGGCCTTCATCTGCTGTCAGTTTCTCTGTTTCTATAAAATAAAATGAGAACTTGAACACTTGTAAATTCAGAGGAGGTCCAATTAGGACCAGCTATTGATTTCTCTTACCCTACAAGTAATTATTCAGCATATGCCCCCATTCTTTGATGGATTTTATGCCAGCCCCTGTCATTGATGGTTTATATTTTCTGCGGCCTGGATTTCTCTGTCAGAATATTTAAGTAAATTGGTTAACATTTGTACTTGTCTGCTTCGCACCTCCCCCTTAGCTATCAGTGCTGAGTACGTCTAGTAGCGCTATAGAAATAAGTGGTAGTAATAAAATATTTACTGCTGGGAAAATAATAACTAAGGAGCCAGTCTCTTCTGAAACATCATAAAAGAAAGAGCTCAACATCCCACTGAAGTACAAGAAAAAAAGAAATGTAAACAGCTAAGCGGTATAGCAAATTTAACACTAAACTGTAAACATACGTTGCTTTCCTGAATGCAGTAACCGGCTGGCTGCTTCTAGATACTGCTGAAGGCTAATGAGGGCTGAAGAGATGCTCTGCTGGAGCCCCTGCCTGTTCTTCCCGAGCATCGAGAAAGCTGGCAGGGTGCTCCAGATTCTGACACCAGAACTTCCATGCATCCTCAGTTCAATGCAGGAACTGAGCATGGGAGGAAGTGCCGGCACCAAAGACCAGAGTACCCTGCCGAGGCTCCGGCAGAGAAGCTCTTCAACTGGTGGGGACTTGATCATCCCTGCCCACCATGCATCTGGTACTGCAATTTTAGGAGGTGGGGCCATGCACCTGAAGCTCCTCCCCCTCATGGCTATGCCACTGCCCAGGATTCTTACTATTGCCATCTGTGATCTGTTAATTTCAATTTTTTGAATTATTGTGGAGAACAGTCTGAAATCTTCAGCTTAGAGTGTGGCAGAGCTAGTGGAACTGCAGAGAAGAGCAACAACAACAAACCACTAAGGGAAGAGAAAATTGTAAAGCCGTTTTTATGCACTGCTATGTATTTCTCCTGATGAAGATAGCGAAACAGAAGGATTTCCTACTGTCGAGAAACAAGGAAATTGGACATTTTTGCCAGAAGGATAATATAAATTGGACACTTTAATTTTGGAGAAACCCCACAGACTGTGAAAATCCTAAGAGGCTGCACTTCTGTCAGGACAATTTGGATGTTCTGAGTTAAGTAAAGTTTACTTTTTGTCAGAATTAGAAACCATTCATTAGTAAGGATGGAAGTTTAAGCAATTCTAGTAATGTTATAAGAGTTTTTGCTCTATTTTGAGTTTTCTTTACTTGCAGGAAGGCTTCTCTGTTTGAATGAGGATTTTAGTCTAGTGAGGAATTGCTAATTAGTGTCATTTTGGGTGATTTATATTCATAGTGAGATCTAGTGTTGTGGGTATTTGGATCTGTATTGTGTTACCCTCCCTTCTGTTTTTTAAACATAGACTTTTCTCCCACTTCTTTACAATTTTTGAAATATTCTGGGAGTTTTTCTCTGTGTTTTTTTTCTCGGAAGGTGGTGGAAGCCTGTGATGGTAATATCTACAGTGGAGCATAAAAGTCAGGCTCCCTGTTACACTGAGGCTATTTTTTTAAAATTTAAAATATTTTATCTTTCAGATCTGAATCCCCAGTGTGACACTATATTGGACTGATGTGTTTGATAGTTTCTTTTTTATTTATAGCACATACTTTCCACTGGTGGCTCAAGGCACATTACATCCAGGAATAATAGTTATTTTCGCTATCTACAGAGGGCCTCATTTACTAGCACATATCAATCAGTCAAACACTTTGGGGATAATGTTATAAAGGGCTGCCTGTGTCACTTTATCAAACAGCCTCCCAGAACCAGCCCCAATAGCATGCAAATTCTCAAGCACTAATCGTGCTTTGAAGAAGGTATACATCTAACTCCACCCACACTGTGACACCGGATCACTGCAACTCGGTCCCAACTCCACCCACACTGTGACACCGGATGCTCTGAAACTTGGTCCCAACTCCACCGACACTGTGCACGGGATATGCTGGAACTCCGCCCCAACTCCACCCACACTGTGACACCAGATGTTCTGCAAGTCTGCCCTAGCTCCACCCACACTGTGACAACGGATCACTGCAACTCGGTCCCAACTCCACCCACACTGTGCCTTGGATACGCTGCAACTCCGCCCCAACTCCACCCACACTGTGACACTGGATGCTCTGCAACTCCACCTTTTGTCCACCCACACTGACAACGGATGCTCTGCAACTCCACCCTAACTCCACTACTACTACTATTACTATTTATCATTTCTATAGCGCTACAAGGCATACACAGCACTGTACACCATACACAAAAAAGCCAGTCCCTGCTCAAAGAGCTTACAATCTAGATAAGACAGGTAAACAGACAGAACAAATAAGGGTAAGGGAATAATAGGTGAGGTTAAAGGACAGAGTAAGTGAGACGTGGTTAGGAGTCAAAAGCAGTGGTAAAGAGGTGGGCTTTAAGTTTGGACTTGAAAACACATTTTCTCCACCCACACTGACATCGGATGCTGTGCAACTCAGTCCCAACTCCACCCACACTGATACCGGATCACTGCAACTCAGTCCAAACTCCACCCACACTGTGCCTTGGATACGCTATAACTCCACCCACACTGTGACAATGGATGCTCTGCAACTCCGCCTTATCTCCACCCATACTGACATCGGATGCTCTGCAACTCAGTCCCATCTCCACCCACACTGTGCCTTGGTATGTTTACTAAGGCACGCTATAGGCACGTTAGTGTTTTTAACGCATGTTATGGTTAATGCGTGTTAAAGGCTAATGCACCCATAGGGATGTATTGGTGTGTTAGCATTTAATGTGCCTTAACTTTAAAGGCGCATTAAAAACACTAATGCGCCTTAGTAAACATACCTTACTACCTTTTTCAAATAGTACTAAAACTAGGGGGAAGAACTTTTATTCATTTATTTATAAATGTATCAATATTAGTACAAGATTTCTTTTGAACCAGAAATACAGATTAATGACACCATAGGCAAACCTGGTAAGAAGTATATTGTAACCTTCCCTAGACCACAATAATGAGGAGAGAGAAACCCATAAAATTATAAGTCAAAGCAACGAAAGTTAGATCTTTTCGAAGACGAGGAAGGAACGCAGCTGTTCAAGGGCAAAGAAAACCTACTTCGATTGACCATATACAATTCTACATTTACATGGAAATGCTAACAGAAAAGATGCACCTGCACTCACATCTTTTCACTTCTTGCCACATTGCAAGAAAAGTCTCTCTCCTTTCTTGGGTAATCTTTGCAACATCCAGATATATCCATATTTTAGACACACACAAAATCTAGATCTTGAAACTGCCTAAAACACTGTTTCATAATAGAGTTCAAATTTTGTTCAAATTCCATGGACGCTAATAATGTAACTCTTCCCGTAATTTCTGTTGTAGATTCTTCTAATATAGCTGATATATTATTTAAGTCCAACAATGGATCTGGCGCTCGGGCTACCATCTCACCCTGGACATTCTTTGCAGGAAGATAATAAATTTGATTAACAGGAGACAAAACTTCAGAAGGAAAGAACTTTTGCGGTTGACTTTGCCTCATTGCGAAGTTTATACCATCACTTCTCTAGCATTATTTAAGGTATGAAATTTCAATAATATTTGCAGCAGTTATGTGCGTACATAGACAATAATATGTCGCAGGATTTGCTGTGATGACTTTGACACTATGCATATGAAGACTTAAAAAGAATTTAAAAAGCAAATAAAGAGGTCACGCAATGATTGCAAACTCCGATGGCTACAGCACAGTGTGAGAGGTACACATACCGTGTTTCCCCGAAAATAAGACACTGTCTTATATTAATTTTTGCCCCCCAAAATGCGCTAGGTCTTATTTTCAGGGGCTGTCTTATTTTTCGGGGAAACATCGGGGTTGGATCGGGGTTGGCCCGCCCGCCCTCCCGGAACTAACCTTAAACGCCTCCTTTCACCTTTGCAGCAAGCAGCAGCAGGGCAGGCCACTCCTTCCTTCCGTGTCCTGCCCTCGCGGAGCACGGAAGGAAGGATAGGTCTGTCCTGCTGCTGCGAAGGTGAAAGGAGGCGTTTAAGGTTAGTTCCGGGAGCGATGGAGGGTGGGTGGAGGGAGGGCCAGGCGACCTCGTGTGGGGGGGCGGCCCGGGGGCGGCCTTGTCCGGCTCTCGGAGGCCCTGCTTTCAAACAAAAATTTGCTAGGTCTTACTTTCGGGGGAGGCCTTATATCTACCAATTCAGGAAAACCTCTACTAGGTCTTATTTTCGGGGGATGTCTTACTTTCGGGGAAACAGGGTAGCTAGCAGACAAAAGCTGCAAAACACAATGTCATAGGAGAATGCCTTTTATCTCCCTCACATGTTATTTGCATGACTTTCAAACATTTTTTGCGCACTGAACTCCCTATTACTTTATTTTTTCATATGCTCTTCTGTTTCTCACCAATTTGTAGTTGTGAGAGTATCGGAGAGAGAATCGAAAGTTAAACAAGGTGAAATCTTGACAACCTCCATGCTAAAATGAGCTTCTGACTTTACTACAGGCGCATCTGATATTTTACCTACAGTATAAGCGTCTTAATAATAGTTCCTGCAACTTTCCAAAGCAATAACTTCAAAGTAATATCCTGTGCTGTGAATTGAAAAGGCCCGGAGCATTCTCTTGCAAGATCTGAGAGACCAGATAGCATTATTATGGAACACACTAGTGAGTTCAATACCATGCCTACCATTTTTACAGAGCAGTTAAGATTAAGAAACAGGCAGCCTCATCAAATGGAACTCATTAAAACAGGAGTACCTCTGTGGCTCATGAAAAAATTAAGGAGAATGGAGAAAAAGCATTGAAAATACAAATACAGATCACATGATCTACCCTGTATTTAATCCTGGTTTATAAAGCTACCTTTCACAATAAAGCTGAATAGCTGGGACATAACGCTAACACTCAAAAGAAGTTGAAACAATTTGAGATATTCTGACTACTAGCAAGTTGCTGCCAAGCTGGTGGGCCCTAGACAAACCATGTCTCCCCGATGCAATATAAAAACATTTTAAATCTCCCATAAACCAGGTTACTTTCAGTTCTGATATCCGAGGAGGAAGCAGCAGGTGAGAAATACTGCTTACTGATTTCTGCTGCTGGGAGGACAGTGAACAAAGAATAAGGAGAACAGACAGACCTCTGCAGGCCGGGGTAGCTCCGATTCCCTCCCCCATTCTTCTTTTGGCCAGCAGCTGATATACCAGGGCAAGATCTGCCACTGAATTATATATTAAAAAACAAACACACACATATATACATATATTATGTAATGAACACAGGACTGCCCTAGCCTGAGGAGGCCGCCAGAGGGCGCTGTCCCAGGGAAAAGTCTGGAAAATGCATTATGCGTGGCTGCTCTGCACATGCCAAAGACGGCTTTCATACATGCAGACAAGCTGCGTGCATAATAGCCGTCTACAACCTTAGAAAAACACAAGTCCAGATGAAAACGTCCAAGTGCTCGTCAGGGACGTCTTTTTTTTTTTTAGTATGGGTGAAGGACGTCCTTCGCTATGCCTCCGTCCCTGCGACGGCAGTTGAGGACGTCCAAAATGTGGATGTTTCTGTGAGGACATCCATGCCTTTGTTATGCCTCTGACACCCCCTTTATTTATTGGATTTTGGATCTCAAGTAGCACTACTACTACTTATCATTTCTATAGCGCTACTAGACGTATGTGGCGCTGTACACTTGAACATGAAGAGACAGTCCCTGCTCGACAGATCTTACAATCTAACCAGCCACCTCTGGATTGCAAGACCTGTGCTCTAACCACTAGGCCACTCCTCCATTCCACTCCGTTGAAATTTGGCCGTCCCTGTGGGGGGGGGGGGGGGGGCAGTTCAGGACATCCAAAATGTTTGAAAGAAGGACGTCCACGCCTTTGCTATGCCTCCGCTGACACATGCATACCTCCCCCCCCCCCCCCCAGGGACCTGCATACTGCTGCGATGGACCTGAGTATGACATTTCAGGCTGGCAAAAAAAGTTTTTAAAGTTGTTTTTTTCAGGGTGGGAGGTAGTTAGTGACCACAGGGGGAGTAAGGGGAGGTCATCCCCGATTCCCTCCGGTGGTCATCTGGTCAGTTCGGGCACCTTTTTGAGGCTTGGTCATAAGAAAAAATGGACCAAGTAAAGTTGCCCAAGTGCTGGTCAGGGACGCCCTTTTTTTTCCATTATCGCTCGAGGACGCCCATCTGTTAGGCACGCCCCAGTCCCGCCTTCGCTACGCCTCTGACACGCCCCTGGGAACTTTGATGGTCCCCGCGACGGGAAGCAGTTGGGGACGCCCAAAATCGGCTTTCGATTAGTTCAAGCGCTTATTTTATCACAAATCGACTACTGTAACGTGTTATATGTAGGCTGTACATCTATAAAGAAAAGACTACAGACAATACAAAATGTAGTGACTCCTCTGTATGTTACTCTGCACGGGCTTCCGGTGGAGGGGAGAGGGATACTTAAATTGTGTACAATGATTCCACTCACTGTGGAAGCTCAAATGAGTGAAACCTTCCCCCCCCCCCCCCCCCCCCCCCGAGAGAAATATTTCGCAACCTGGTACTAAGCCATCTAGACTACTGTAACGGTATCTATGCAGGATGCAAAGAACAAATCATAAAGAAACTCCAAACTGTTCAAAACACAGCAGCCAGACTTATATTTGGAAGAACGAAATTTGAAAGAGCCAAACCCCTACGAGAAAAACTGCACTGGCTCCCAATCAAAGAACGCATCGCTTTCAAAATCTGCACCCTGGTTCACAAAATCATTTACGGAGAAGCCCTGGGATACATGACAGACCTCATAGACCTACCAACCAGAAATACATCAAGATCAACACGAACATACCTAAATCTCCATTACCCAAGCTGCAAAGGACTCAAATACAAATCAACCTATGCATCCAGCTTCTCCTATATAAGCACACAACTATGGAACATATTACCAAAAGCCGTGAAAACAACATATAACCACCTGAAATTCCGGAAATTACTAAAAACTAACTTGCTCAAAAAGGCATACCCCACCGAACCAACATAAAAGCCTGAATATCTACAACACAACAAAACCAAAGCTCATACTGGACATAATGGACATTACCTAATCTTCTTCTTACGATTCCCCAATGTGTCTGTCACACATGAACTTTACTTTACCACAACCACACTTTGTATTTGTTATAACCGGTATTGGCGATCACCTCTACGGTACCATGTAAGCCACATTGAGCCTGCAAATAGGTGGGAAAATGTGGGATACAAATGTAACAAATAATACTAATAATAATTTATGAATGGTGAATTGCCTGGTTATACAGTATAAATTAATGGATTTTATTGCCTAAAACGAGGAACAAAAGAATAAGAGGTAATTATTTGCATTTAGCTTTTCCCTCACCTAAGGGTCTAAGATTCAAAACACTGCATGTAATGACACTGACATATTTATCAGCAAAATACTGGAATGACCAATTTATATGTTTCAGAAATCTTTGAAGGCTCATTTATTTAGGAAATATGTTTTAGGAAAAGTTCAAACAGTAAATGCTTATTCAGTATTCCGGTTGTTTTACCTTATCTTTGATGTTTTTTATCTGTCATATCTGCTTGACTTCTTAGTGCAAGTTGCAATTAACTCTTTTACGGGAATAATGGCAACTCGTAAGAATAGGCTGTAAGCTCTGTCGAGCAGGGACTGTCTCTATGTCCAGTGTACAGTGCTACATACATCTAGTAGCGCTATAGAAATGATAAGTAGTAGTAATCTTTGGGATTCCGGAACCTTGCAACTCTTTGGGATTCTGCATGGAATCTTGTTGCTCTTTGGATTCTGGAATCTTGCTACTTTTTGGGATTCTTCACGGAATCTTGCTACTCTTTGACCTTATCCCTTATGTATCCTGTTTGCCTGTCCTGATTAGATTGTAAGCTCTGCCGATCAGGGACTGTCTCTTACATGTTCAAGTGTACAGCGCTGAGTACGTCTAGTAGAGCTATAGAAATGATAAGTAGTAGTAGTAGTAAATAAAGTAAAGTAAGGGCTCATGTGCTAACCCAGCAGTAATCGGTCAGAATGCGCCACTGCCCGATTACAGCCTGGCGTGCCTACACCGAGTCCGCGCTAGAAAATGGAAAAATATTTTCTGGTGTGGGAAATGAAATGCCCAGTGGTAGTGCTAATTTCCCGCATGCTACCTGAAAAATCGCCCTACCCACCCTTTAGTAAAAGGGCCCCTTAGCTTGTGATATTCAGTCTGCTAACTGGATACGCAAGCACATAAAGTTAGGACAACAAAAAGGCTGATCTAACTTTATGTGCCAAGTTAACATGGTACTGTCTGAATATCGGTAGGTGCCCAGTTAACCTCCGGGTCAGGGCACATACCTGGATATTCAATGCCGGAAGCTACGCATGCCCCCATCATTACACATCTGGGGTTAGTTCAGCCCGAGGCTGTGAGCAGCTTACAAGCTGTTTATCACCGTAGGCTGAATACTACCCCAATATATATTTTGAAGCACGTTTTTCAGATTCTAATCAGTTTCAGACATGGCTGCATAAACACTAAACAAAGTCATCAAATACCAGTGTTTCTGAAGCCAATTGTGAACCTCTTCCTGGGAAAGTTAGTCGAAACTACTTTATAACAGTAATTGTTTTCAAGTCATCCCTGTCCTATGCCTCTTTAAAATGCAGACTTCTTCATGGACAGTTTCCCCTTCCAAAGCTTTATTATGAATGCTGTACAACTTGGCTGCTATTTGCACAATCTGAAGTCTAGCTATCCATGCATGAATACACTTTAGAAAACAAAGATGCCACTTTTGATAGTACTGTGAGTTCATGACATCACTGGGAAGTGATCTGAGAACATAAGAATGTCCCTGGTCTATGGGGACTGTTTCCCACCCATCTAATATTTATGAATACTGTCTATATACACAATCGTACGCTAATGCTTTCCAGCAAATGATCAGGACCTGGATTTTTCATATGCATAAATATTAGTCTTTCAAAGAATGCTCTGCTTCTTTTCAGCCTTTAGATATTAATCTCCTCTGTTGACATGGCTTCTCTCCGTTCTCAGCGGTGGGTTAACATGTTGCTACAGAGTCTTCTGGTAAGAGATCTCACACTGAGACAGTGCTGAACTTTAAAACTATTTCCCTGTAAACAATTCCCTTTACTGCTGCATTTCATTTCTGTACTGCTCCATCCTGGGAGCCAGGGATTTTCCCAGCATGAAACCCATCATCATTGGGATTTAACACAACCGCCATCAACGAAGCAAATGAGTAACGTTGTATGTAAGCACTGGCAGATTACACAGCTGCAGCTAACTCCAGAAGGTCTCTTAAAAAACTCACACACTCCACAAAAAACAAGGAGGAGGGATAAACTTGTAAAACTTAATAAAAACTAGCAGCTTTAGATATATCTTCTATGCTGGACATTAGTTTAGGAAAACTAGGTCATTAGGTCAGTTTATTTATTTGTGCAAATACTTCCAACTCAGATAGTATGGATGTTTCTTAGGGTTCTAGAAATTAAACATTTAAAATCTAATGTCATTATTATACAACAAAAAAAGTTATTTTATAACTGATATACTGGTGCCACACAGCAATGTCATCAACATGTAACATTTTAGGTGGATCTGGGGCTTGGTGATGCTGGTTTATTATTTATGTTAAAACCCTATCTGTGAAATTCCACCCCACTGAGCTTTCTTGTACTTTGTGCAGTTCATATAATCTGGTTATGATGTGCTGAACCCTATGACCCAGAGCCAGTGTCTGATAAATTATGGACTAAATGAAACTCTGCAAACCATCTGGTTGCAGATCTGGGGGGCGGAAGGAAGAAATGACTAAAAGGTAAAGATCAAGGAACAACTGTTTCAATGTGAAAGACAACAGCGAGTGAGAGGGTTCTGTCTGAATATGGCCCTGGATTGCATTTATGAAATGGCAATAGTATTTTTAAAACAGTGAGGTTCCCTCCCTCTTTCAGGTCCAGAGGAAGGTAAATTTTGTGTATCTCATGCCTAAGATTACTGCTCTTTGCAGAAATAGGCTAATCCAGTTTCGTAAGATATGGGAGGCCTACATAGGTTGGCTTGAGAGGCAGCCTGTGCCGCCTTGAACAGAAGAATGTTTCCCGGGGTGTGGGGGAGGGTGGTTTTGCACTGCTCACTTAGGATTAGTTTTGGTAGTCTGGTAATATTGGTAATTTTGGCAGAGGGAGGGAGGGAGTGGGATAACAGCGATAAAATGGGTACTAGAACTGTAAACCACAGTATATTTTCAGCTATTTATCTGTGAGGAACTGGGATGTTTTCTGTTATCCATGTTATGTTGTACTATGTTCAAAGTTTAATAAGAAATAAATATTTAAAAAAAAACAAACAGTGAGGGGGGGGGGGGGAAATAAACAGATATATATTTGCATTCTGTAGCATGTTCGATTGCAGGAAACAAGTTGGTATTGTAAGTGTGGTCCCATAGCTGGCTCTATGAATAACCTTTATTGAAGTATGATAAACCCTTGGATGCAGGACTAATGCTGGAACCTGATGCTAGCCAAGAAATCTAAAGCACTGTCAAAGGAGACAGTTACTGTCATCTAGATTATACTGCATATGAAAACCTCAGTTCAACCTCATTGGGAGGGTGTCATCCCGATAGCCAAGCATTCACCTCCACATGCGTCAAGCTGCACAGCACTTTCCTATAGTTCATACTAATCCCACTGTATCTATAGGAGGATGAAAACCTCAACACATTAACAGGGAACATTTCTGAAAAGGAATTCAGATTGCCTCACAAACGTTTTAGTGTATATTAGCCTTCTAAACTTGATGAAATGGCTCATTATTAGCAGAGGTGTAGCCAAGGTTGATTGTCTGGTGGGACTGTGGTTAACATGGGTGAAGACTGGACAGTGCGAATGTTGCCATTGCCTCTAGTTCTTTTCCCATTGGCCCATGTTGCTGTCAATGGGATCAACCAGACCCATCCTTGGTGAAACCCCTGTTCATTAGTACTAAGAATTTTTGTCCATATTTTTACCTGCATCATAAGTATTTGCCTTATTTATGACGCCCAAAGCCTAAATCTACAAAAGCATTACAAGCAAAATATATGCAATACACATCGATAATAAAATAGAACACTTTGGGGCTCATTTTCAAAGCACTTAGACTTACAAAGTTCCACAGGTTACTATGGAACTTTGTAAGTCTAAGTGCTTTGAAAATGTGCCTCTATAGGATCCTTTTACTAAGTTGCATTAAGCACTAGTATGTGCTTATTGCAGCTTAAAATGCAATGTCCTGGTGAAACCTCTATGTTAGTCACTGACGTTTCCAAGATTGGCAGGAAACACATCCAGGCGCGAGTGTAAGGAATGTATCTTTAGTGACATATTGCATGTCAACATCTGAAAGGCTTTGAGCATGTTGTCAAAAAATTTAGTGTACTGTAGTTCAGCACCTTGTTTTTACCTAGAAAGTTTTGTATGACATCCTTTATAGACTTCCATGCCACCAGCTCAGCATTGTCTAAGAGTTTCTCAGATTCACCATCCTTCATCACGTCCTTAATTTTGGCATCACTAATGCATGCAAATGTCTCTTTCAGGGAATGAAATCGTCTCCCTTTTGATGAAGTTCTTCATGAGTCCCAGCTTGATATAATGGGATGGCAAGAAGATCTTCATTGGATCTCCAAGTAGCTCAGGTGCTTTATTCATCTGGACAGGCAACAAGCGTTTGCAGAGTGGCCGTTCATTTCACTAGGCCAGCAAATAACATAGCTGGCCATAGACCTTTGATCCAAGCTCTCAGATTAACTGCATATGATGCAAAATAAATATGGGGAGTACAGCTATTGACTTAATTGCCAACTTTACATCCAAACTATAGTTCACAGGCCTTCTTCACCAGTGGAGTCAAGATTCTTCTTTGCTTCTTCAGCCAGAACTAACAGCCAATTGTACAGAAAGTGTCAGCATGATTAATACATTTCCACAACATTTTCAGTTTAATTAACTATCAAGTCATGCAATAACTAGCTTCTCCTAGAAGCAATATTTAAAAATAGGGCTAAGAGATGTTATAATATATTTAAACTGAATGGTTTTCATTTACAAGTGATATCATGTTGACACAAACGTATTGTGCCAAAGTTTTGTAAATTTCTTGAAAACCAGACATTAAAAGGAAAATGTTGATGTCATTTCTGTGATCAGAATCCAAAAATCTATAATACCCAATCTCATTATGGAAACAAAAATCATGTTGTCCAGTAACTGAATGTTCCCTCTTTGCTTATAGTAATGCATGGGTTTTTTTTTCATTAAATGCTAAGCTCTCTAGTAAACACCTGGAAATAAACAGCTTAGGCCATGTTTCCCCAAGTCTAGCAAGGGGGTACTCCAGGACTGTGAGATGTTCAGGAGATCCATAATGAATATGCATAAAAGAGATTTGCATAGCAAATTAATTTCAAGCATATTCATTGTGGGTATCCTGGAACCCTGACTGCAAGAGGGTACTCCAGAACAGACTTGGGAGACACTGGCACAGGTCATCCTATTACATGGACTTTCTGGCATATGCTCATAACCTTTCCTCTCCTGCTTCCAAAAAAATGGCTATGTCTGCAAAATTAAAAATAGTTTGTCTAAAAATATCATGCAAGAAAAAACCCCAGAAGGCTCCAGGAAGGTGAATCACCGGTGATTCTTGGCTGCAGATTATAGCAGTGGCTTCTAAAGAGCTTTAGATTATCAGGCTTCAGGTTCCTTCAAGGCAGAGTTTTCAGATATAAGGCATTTCAAATAAATCCTTACAGCCACAAAAGCAGATGAAGCCTCCTTGGTAATAGCTACCAAACAAACATACAACAGTGAAATCATTAGTAACATAAGAACTTAAGCACAACTACAGAAATGATTGCTGAACTTACATACCACAACAAATTGTAGTTAACAGGAAGACTTATCAGACATATTTTCGAAAGAGAAGGGCGCCCATCTTTCGACACAAATCGCAAGATAGAGGTCCTTCTCCCAGGGTCACTCAAATCGGCATAATCGAAAGCCGATTTTGGGAGTCCTCAACTGCTTTCCGTCGCAGGGACGATCAAAGTTCACAGGGGAGTGTCGGAAGCATAGCGAAGGCGGGACTGGGGTGTGCTTAACACATGGGCGTCCTCAGCTAATAATGGAAAAAAGAAGGGCATCCCTGACGAGCACTTGGCTGACTTTACTTGGTCCATTTTTTCTTGTGACCAAGCCTCAAAAAGGTGCCCGAACTGACCAGATGACCATCGGAGGGAATTGGGGATGACCTCCCTTTACTCCCCCAGTGGTCACTAACCCCCTCCCACCCTAAAAAAAAAACTTTTTAAATATTTTTTGCCAGCCTCTATGTCAGCCTCAAATGTCATACCCAGCTCCATGACAGCTATTGCAGGTCCCTAGAGCAGTTTTAGTGGGCACAGTGCACTTCAGGCAGGCGGACCCAGGCCCATCCCCCCCTACCTGTTACACTTGTGCTGGTATAAGTGAGCTCTTCAAAACCCACCAAAAACCCACTATACCCACATGTAGGTGCCCCCCTTCACCCCTTAAGGCTATGGTAGTGTTGTACAGTTGTGGGGGAGTGGGTTTTGAGGGGGGTTGGGGGGGCTCAGCACCCAAGGTAAGGGAGCTATGCACCTGGGAGCAAATTCTGAAGTCCACTGCAGTGTCCCCTAGGGTGCCCTGACATGTCAGGGGGACCAGTGCACTACGAATGTTGGCTCCTCCCACTACCAAAGCGCTTGCATTTGGTCATTTCTGAGATGGGCGTCCTTGATTTCCATTATCACCGAAAACCGGGGATGACCATCTCTAAGGTCGACCTAAATGTTGAGATTTGGGCGTCTCCGACCATATTATCGAAACGAAAGATGGACGCCCATCTTCTTTCGATAATACAGGTTTCCCCACCCCTTCGCGAGGACGCCCTCAGGAAAACGTGGGTGCGCCACGTTCGATTATGCCCCTCTTTGAGAGTGAAAACATGGCATTTAAAGGCAAAAGCTTAAATAGTAGCTAATATGAGGGATACAGTATTGGGGCAGAATTATAGATGTTTACTAAACTGTTTTTTTTTAAGGGGGGGGGGGGTCCATTCAAAATGTTTACCTATATTCTACACTGACTTTTTCTCACTCTGGCTAAGTAATCCAACCAAACTTTTCATTGCCATCACTTTCAATATTAGTAGAGGTACATTTAAGTAGTATTTAAAAGGAGCACCTTTGGGAGTTTCTCAATTAGTTGTCAAAACTTGTCTTCCTGCATTTAGTGTAGTAGCTAAACCACAAGAGTGAAGAGAAAGATACCACAGACTGAAATGAAGAAAGCAGTACGGCAGACCGAGACCGCAGAATGAGAGACAGTTGTGCAAAAGGTTTGTTTAGCAAGAGCACTTTACCACACAAGCAGTCTAGAAGCTAATTTTCCTTTAAAAATATTAAATGCCTCTACGTATCTAACAACTTTAGCTCTTGGGTTGGGGAGCTCTGTCTCTGTGTCAAAAACTGTAAAACACAAGCTGGAGAGCTCTGTTGAAACAAAGCAACAAATAAAACGTTTCTCGGCTCCCAAGAAATTAGTCTTGGCACCAGCAACTACAAGGCTTCCTAATTGCAATTTGTCAACACATATGGCATAAGTCAAATCCTCTCTTCATGGAAGAGCGCTTTGAGAACACAGCTGCTCAGATCAACACCACCCCATACAGGAACAGTGCTTCTGCTGCCTCAACACTGAAGTGGACGTGACAAAATGGCAAAAAAAAGTTTTGCTAACAGGTGAAAGGCAATTACAACTTTTTTCTCCCAGTTAATATTTACAGGTAGGAAATCCTTATGTTTCACCAGTAGTTGGTATTATGATAATTATGAAGTTTCAAGATTCCTTTTTCAG
The DNA here is from genome assembly GCF_901765095.1 of Microcaecilia unicolor. Taxonomy (NCBI): domain Eukaryota; kingdom Metazoa; phylum Chordata; class Amphibia; order Gymnophiona; family Siphonopidae; genus Microcaecilia; species Microcaecilia unicolor. Next base: position 90,224,569 of record NC_044043.1, on the reverse strand, counting down.
ATACCATTACCAATTTCTTTTTAAACATAGGCAGCAAACTAAAACTAGATAAAACTAACCAGCCTTGGGCTAAAAATGTAGGTAGCCACAGCATTCTCTCAGTGACTCTCCAGGTTGGTTAAGGGCTTGACCTCAACTCCTATAGACTGATGCCACAGCCAGCAGCTAAGTCTTTTCTCAAAGGCCAGCTAATTAACACTTGTGGTGGTAAATGTAAGCCCTTCAAAACCCACCAGAAACCCACTGTACCCACATGTAGGTGCACTGGCTCCCAAATAATGTATTGCTTTCAAAATTTGCACCCTGGTACATAAAATTATCTATGGCGAAGCCCCAGGATACATGACAGACCTCATAGATCTACCAACCAGAAACACAACAGGATCAACACGAACATACCTAAATCTCCACTACCCAAGCTGCAAAGGACTCAAATACAAATCAACCATAAGCACACAACTATGGAAAGCATTATCAAAAGCCATGAAAACAGCTTATGATCACCTAAACTTCCGAAAATCATTAAAAACTAACCTGTTGAAAAAGGCATACCCTACCGACCCAATTCAAATGCCTGTATCCTGCAGCACAATGAAACCAAAGCTCGTAATGGACATATAATAACTCTTCCTCTCTACGATTCCCTAATGTGGCTGTACACACGAACCTTATTCTATCACATTACTTTATTTGTTCATACCGGAATCGGCAAACGCCTTTACGGCACTATGTAAGCCACATTGAGACTGCAAATAGGTGGGAAAATGTGGGATAGAAATGTAACAAATATATATATATATATATATATATATATATATACACACACACACACATATATAATATAAACACACACATACAGAGAGAGAGAGAGAGAGAGAGAGAGAGAGAGAGAGATGTAGGGATGAAGGGGTAAGTGCTGAAACGTTTTCAGCTTGTGATTTCACATCCTTCCCAGCATATTTAAGCTTTGCCATGGAGGAAGTGGTATAGTTACTTTCAGAACAGACAGGTAAGAGCTGTTTCTGTGACTAGATGAAAAAAAGCCCAAGCAATGGAAGAACCCCCCCCCCCCCTCAATGTGCTGGTAAATCAGCAGGCAACTTGCATTCTTCAGCTGCTGGGCTCAATCCAAGCAGAAATGTCAAGTTGTCCACAAAACCAAAATAAAAGCTTGCACTTGCTGCTGAGAGTAAGCCTGATGCCCAGAGCATCAGAGGAACCAGAAGATTTTCAGACCTATTTAAAGCTATTTTGTAAATTTTCTTTTGGAATGATGGAGCAAGGGACATACATACACCTGGCCAAATTCTGTTGTTGCGTACCAAAAACAGTTATGCCTCTTGCTTTAATTACAAAGGACCCAAAACAGACACGCTCTGGTGTAATTCTTTTGCAGTAGGTTTTATGATAAAAAGGAGCTCTAGAAAGGTCATTGTGCACTTAACCCTCTAGTTTACCCAGTTCCTGCTGAGAAAAAGGGTAGGTAATTATCTTGCAGGACTGTAATGTGGTAAATGCATGACACCACTAGCAAAGCAGCAGGGAAGCCTCACTGTGAAAGACAGCTCAGATCAGACAGGTGAGCTTGCTGGGATTTATCGACTAGGAAGTTAGAGAAGGCTTCGCAGTGGACATGACTGTGTTTCAGGAAAAGACAACAAAGAGTAGTGAGATCTCATGAAACTTCCAATACAGGCCGACGACAACCTTATGGTGGAAGTTCCATCAGAAGAACAAAAACCTCCGCACAGGTAAAAACCAGGCAAACAAGTACAGCGCAGGAGACTAAGAGGATGATGGTGAGAACATCTAACGGACTCAAAGAGTTCACATCAGAAGTTTATTGCATATTAAATACTGGACTCGACATGAATCGTGTTTCAGCCGCTGAGGCCTGCTTCAGGAGTCCCTGTAATTTGTGATTTCTGCAAGTGCTAGAGAATCCGTAAACAGTGGATCATTAAGAGTAACTAACGCATGCTAAAAATGTTTTTTTTACTCGTGACACCAGTGTCTTGCTAGTTAGCGTGCATTAGTTACTCTCTTAACGATCCACTGTTTACAGATTCTCTAGCACTTGCAGAAAACACAAATTACAGGAACTCCTGAGGAAGGCCTCATTGGCTGAAACAAGATTCGTGTCGAGTCCAGTATTTAATATGCAATAAACTTCTGATGTGAACTCTTTGAGTCCGTTAGATGTTTTTGCCATCATCCTCTTAGTCTCCTTTGCTGTACTTGTTTGCCTGTTAGTTCCATCAGATCCACTACTCTGTTGTCTTTTCCTGTGACTTTCTGTAGTGGTGTTTTTTGTTCCTCCACCTTAGAGACATCTGACTAAATAGAATCATCAGCATTAAAAGGATTCTTCTTCATGGACCCACAGCTGTACTTGAAACAGAGCTTGGAGCTATTCTAGGTTTCTGGCTGCTAAAGGCTGCTGTTTTGCCAGCAATTATGATGAATCCTGTCCTGAGCATTGGCAAATTTATGTCATCACTTTTATTCCCTTCTAACCTAAGACGTAATAAGCTTCTCTTTAGGTCACTAGTTCCAAAATTGTGGTCATGACCCCAAATGAGATTGCAAAATCTTCATTTGGAGTGATGAGGGCACCAACAGATGGGCTAATGTTCATTTCTGTTCAATAGGGAGATCTCACTTGGAATCTTTCACAACTGATATGGATCAGGGCTGTCCATGGTTCCCATGATTTAATTATGTAAATATGGGGACTGGGGCCATGGATACCCTCTTAGTTATGCTGTTTTCCTTAACTGAGACACCTGGTTTTGTGACCCAGCACCCTCTGGTTTACATCTGTGCATACCTTCAAACCACATTTCCGTAATAACTGTAAAAAGGGGGAAGCATATCGGAATCCATTAATTGTACTGTGAAAGACTGATGGATTGATTTCAGATCTATGTAGGTATCCAGAAGTGGGTAAAGCAAACATGACCTACTCAATTTCCCCTGGAATCTATAAATAGAGCTCAAATTTGAGTGCTCAAAATTGCACACAATGCTGAGAACCGCATGCAAATAAATTAATGAGCTGTTAATTATTGACTTTAATTGGCTCTAATTTGGATTTCCATACATATCTGGCTGTGTGCAATTATACAACGATCCGCAGACAAATCCTCTCACAAGTGTCCCAAAAGGAGGCATGGTTATGGGAGGAGCATGGGCTCGTCAGGGGTGTTTCAAAGAATTATATGCACAATTATAGAATTTGAGGGCTGTGTGTCCAAGCTGCATGCCAGGATTTACACCAGGTTTCAGTTGAGCGTTGGATTATACAGCTAAGAGCTACTCTACAAACAGACTCAGCCCAGAGAGCCCTTTACAGAATAGCACCAGAGTATGAATTTTTCCCGGCACCCACCTAACGAGAGGTGACTGTGTTGGGTCCCCTGGAAAACTGTCATCATAACATGACCAAGTCTGAGCTACTATCTGGAATGAAGCCACAAAGAAAATCTACTGTAGCTGCAGGAAGACCCCAGGAAATTGAAAGACTGGGCATCCAAATGGCAGATGAAATTTAATGTGGACAAATGCAAAGTGATACACATTGGAAAGAATAATCCAAATCATAGCTACCTGATGCTAGGGTCCACCTCGGGGGTCAGCATTCAGGAAAAAGATCTACGTTGTAAGCTCTTTGAGCAGGGACTGTTTTCTATGTTTGTGCAGCGCTGCGTATGCCTTGTAGCGCTATAGAAATGCTAAATAGAAGTAGTAGTAGTAATCTAGGTGTCGTTGTAGGTAATATGTTGAAATCTTTTGCTCAGTGTGCGGCAGCGGCCAAAAAAGTAAACAGGATATTTGGAATTATTAGGAAAGGGATAGTCTTGTTAACTATCCCTTTCCTAATCCCTGTATCGCTCCATGGTGTGTCCTCACCTTGAGTATTGCGTTCATTTCTCCTCGGCATATCTCAAAAAAGATATAGCAGAATTAGAAAAGGTTGAAAGAAGAAGAGTGACCAAAATGATAAAAGGGATAAAACTTCTCTCATATGAGGAAAGGTTAAAGAGATTAGGGCTCTTCAGCTTGGAAAAGAGACCAATGAGGGGAGATATGATTGAGGTCTACAAAATCCCTAGTAGTGTAGAATGAGTAGAAGTGAATTGATTTTTCACTCGTTCCAAAAGTACAAAGACTAGGGGACACTCAAGGAAGTTACATGGAAATACTTTTAAAACATTTTTTCACTCAACAAATAGTTAAGCTCTGGGACTCTCTGTTGGAGGATGTACAACAGAGCTTAGCAAATCTTGGTTTAAAAAAGGTTTGCATAAGTTTCTGGAGGAAAGGTCCATAAGTCTGCTATTGATACAGACATGGGGAAGCTACTGCATGTCCTGGGATTAGTAGTATGGAATCTTGTTGCTATTTGGAATTCTGCCAGGTACTTGTGACCTGGATTGTCCACTGTTAGAAACAGGATACTGAGTTAGATAGACCATTGGTCTGACCCAGTATGGCTATTCGTATGTTCTACTTTTCGGTGCCATTTACTGAATCCGGCCCTTTCCCTTTTTATTCCTGAGTTTGCCAAATGGTAAAGTTGCTTTATGCTTCTGAATGTCACATTTAATTGGCCACTAGGAAAAAAAAACACTGCAAAATCTACAGAGATTTTTTTAAAATTATCTTTTACAATAAATATTACCCTTAAAACTCCACATTATACTTTGTTAGTGACCAAGAAAGAATCAGAGCTCTTGGATATGCATCAAATTTAACTTCTTGTTATTAACATGGATTAGGGCTATGGTGTTGATCTAATATACATTGAATACCATTTCTTTTCATTATTCAGCTGCTGTTCATTTTACTTAGTTAACCCTATCATGATGCTACTTGAATGGAAGGAAAATAGATACAATCACTTAGAATGATGTATAAAAACCTGGAAATTCAGCACAAAAAGACTAATCCCAAATTCCATATATGGTGCCTTAAGTCGTGTAAGTTAATTTGGCCACATGGCCAAACTGCACGCACAACTTAATTAACAACCCAATCAGCGCTGATAATTGATAATTAACCAATTAGCAACATTAATTGGCTTTAATTAGAATTTACACACACAACTTTCTAGACATACTCTACAATGTGGTGCGCCTAAATTCTAATGCGCATAGCCAAAAATGGGGTTTGGCCATGGGTATGGAATGAGCGGGTTATGGGCGTTTCAAAAAACTATGAGTACTGTTATGGAATACACCCGATGTGCACCTAAGTTAGGCGCAGGTATCTAGGCCTGGTTTTAGGTGGCCTAAATAGGTGCACCTAAATTTTAGACGCATGAATGGCACATGCACATATTCTATAAAGTACACCTAAATTTTAGGCATAGTTGATAGAATCATGCTAACCACGAGGTTTTATAGCGACGACTTTTAAGGTGTCATATATAGAATTTCCCCCTACGAGAACAGGTGGGCTAGTGTAAGCTTATTGTAGCAGAAGGACATGTTTTGAGCCGATTCCAAGACCAGTAAAATGGGTGAAAAAAACTGATCAATACTATTACTGGGAAGCTCACCAGGTGCCCCTGGCCTGGATTGGCCGCTGTCGTGGACAGGATGCTGGGCTCTATGGACCTTTGGTCTTTTCCCAGTGTGGCATTACTTATGTACTTATGTCCTCTACTTGGCTCACTTTTATTACATAGAGCAGTGATTTAACCTATTGTGATGTCATAGTGGCTCATTCCACCAATAAGAGCCAACCTCATTAGTGATGTCACAATGGCTTGATTGTATAGAATGTTTGTACGTTTGGGAAGCTCACCAGGTGCCCTTGGCCTGGATTGGCCGCTGTCGTGGACAGGATGCTGGGCTCGATGGACCTTTGGTCTTTTTCCAGTGTGGCATTACTTATGTACTTATGTCCTCTACTTGGCTCACTTTTATTACATAGAGCAGTGATTTAACCTATTGTGATGTCATAGTGGCTCATTCCACCAATAAGAGCCAACCTCATTAGTGATGTCACAATGGCTTGATTGTATAGAATGTTTGTACGTTTGGGAAGCTCGCCAGGTGCCCTTGGCCTGGATTGGCCGCTGTCGTGGACAAGATGCTGGGCTCGATGGACCCTTGGTCTTTTCCCAGTATGGCATTACTTATGTATTTATCATTTCTATAGTGCTACTGAACGTACGCAGCGCTTTACACTTGAACATGGAGATACAGTCCCTGCTCGACAGAGCGTACAATCTAATTAGGACAGACAGGACAGGTAAGGGATAAGAGACAGTTGAAGTGATTATGATAAGCTGAAGGTTCTGAACGGGCGAGTGGGGGTTAGGAGTTAAAAAGTAAAGACAAGAAAAAAATGCTACATGTCATTCAGATTGGGTCATATGTACAGATAGATGAGAGCGTTACAATAGGCACTTGTGCATTACAGCAGGAAAATGCACCTAAAAAAATGTCTCTCTCTTTTGCATTGCTAAAACGCATCTCTCACTGCTGCTAGTTTGAGTTACTACCAAGCACGATTAAAAATCTGAATTTCTCAACAATGGCATGTTTCCATGCCATCAAAAAAGAATTGCATTAATTAGATTGCACAGTACCTACTGCACGACCAGGTTCTGTTGCTGTGCAATTAATGGATTAATATATGTGCTGTCAGTATTAATTTCTGTGCAGACAGGTTTGTGGTATGGTTTTTCCTGGAGGTGTGGCTGAGTGCATCAACAAAATCTGTTTACCATGTAGGGAAAGGCCAATACAAATTGGGTCAGTCAGTCTCAAAAAGGGAAGGGGAGAGAAAGAAGAAATTTAAACAACTTTCACATACCAAGGCTGTGGTCTTATACATGAAAGAAAGCAGTAAGAACATGACAACAGTACAACCTTAAAATGATTTTCATTTTTCCAGACTCAAGATCATAGTAACAGAGTAAATGACAGCAGAAAATGACCACCATGGTCCATCTGATCTGCCCAGGAAGGTGGCAAAGGGTTGTGCCTGTAGCCCTGTGCAGCTGACCTCCTTCTAGGCCTCTCTTTTTGAAGTGCAAAAGTCGTAAGTTTTGCTCCTAGTTGAACGTTCTATTTCTTTGATGCCATCCTCTTGCAATATAGGGGTCCTCTGTGTTTATCCCATACCTTTTTAATTCTGTCACCATTTTGGTGCCCGTCAAATCCACCGGAGGGGAATTTCAGGCATCCACCACACTTTCTGTGAAAATCACCCTTGAATATGCAAACAGAGGAGAAAACTATAGGGTTTAAAACCAGTCTGACTAGTAACACACCTCACTCTTCTGAATAAGCACATTCAGTCCACAATACATTGCAGTTCAAATACAGAAAATGAAGAGAAGCAGCTGGATTGTATATAAAGGTAGGTGGTACAGATCAATTTGATCATGGTAATTAATTGGTCTAATTTCTTGGTTCGTTTGCAACTCCAGTAGTTGGGGAGTATGTCTAGTGCTGGGCAGACTTCAATGGTCTGACATTTTCAGGGCACAAGGACAAATCAGATGTTAATATTGCTTCCTATGCTATGAGTTTATCTTATTGGGCAGAAGTAGGCAGACATTAGAACGTATTTGCATTTGGGACACGGAGTTGCAAAGGCGATGTCTTACTGAAGGAGTGATCCATCTCAGAAAAAGATCTTTCCAAAACCATCCAAATTAATATTACCTAGACAAGTCATTTTACAGACTAAGATAACAGAAACAAATCTAGTCCTCTGCTGTGAACACCAGCACTTTGCTTCAATCAGCTGTTCTTACAATTTCAATTCCCTTTCAACAGCCGATGGCATAACTGGAAAAAAAACCTAAAACATTTTTCATCCGATTAATCTTTCCAACCCATCGTATGGGGAAGAATTTACATAATGGGTAAAGAATTTTGTCTGTCTGGGGAAAAACCAACACTGAAAATTTAACAGGACAGGCCCAAAATTGGTATGGGGAAAATTACCAGTGAACAGATATATCAGGTTCAAAAATGGGCCAGATTAGATCAGGGGTTTGAGAAAAATCAACTCCCAAATATAGTCCAAGGTATTTCTATGAGAGAAGTAGTTTCACTCTGCATCATGCAACCTTTGATCCACTGAACACAACAGTTAGGGTAAAGCTCTTTTCAAACCGCCTCTTCCCAGTTCTCTGCTCTCCCAGTCACATGTACACAATACAAATATATACACAGAGATTTGAAATATTTATTTAAATGTTTTATACTGCCTGCAGGCCTGAAAGCTATCGAAGTGGTGTACATTCAGGTACAGTAGGTATTTTTCTGTCCCTGGAGGGCTCACAATCTGCTTATACCCGAGACAATGTAGGGTTTAGTAATCTGCCCAAGATCACAAGGAGCTGCAGGAGGATTTGAACAGGGCTTTCCTGATTCTTAGCCTGCTGCTCTAACCATTAGGCTACTTCTCTACTCCATTGATTCTGATGTGTATTTCATTTTCTTTGTTGTTAATTCTACTGTACAACCAACTAACTAAATCATACCGTTTTCATGTACTGCCAACTAATACTTCTTGCCATAGGCACCCGGTATAAGAGGCTTGCACAGCAGGATGGATCAGCTGTTTCTATAGAAATGCTAAATAGTAGTAGTAGTAGTAGTAGTTCTCTGGTGAGTCCAATCTTAAATAGCAGCAGCTGCAGTGAAAGCAGTCTTTAGCCTTTTGTAACCAGTTGTAATTTGATTACCTGTGGGACAGCAGAGCAGGGGGGGTTGGCTGGACTTGTCCTGGGTTGCCATGGAGATATTTAACTAGGCTGAATTCCTGCACATGAGCACTTCATACCAAAGAGAGTTGCACTGACCCCTGAAATTTTAAAAGTGCTAAAAATAAGTTTTAAAAGTATTTGAAAGATCATTTTATTTTCATTATACTGTTTGGAATATGTCCACTTTGAGAATCAGGTGCTTTATTTACTTATGTATGGCATTTTATCCCACATTAAACATGAATTAGGATGTTTTGTGGCTCTACATGAGAATTGTGATATTATGATCCCTTGTTTCATATTGTTGACTGTCTGCATTTTCCGTATGGGTGGTATATTTGGTGTATTAGGTTCTGCCCAGTGTAATATTTATGGTACAGTAAGGTTCTGAGTGTGTTTTTGCACAAGGTTGTGCATAGTGTTTTGCAGTTGAGCGATTGTGGTTAGAATATGCTTTGAGCAACCACTTTATTCTTTGACATATGATACATATCTAATATCTAAATTTAATAAAAGGTATTAATTGTGACTTTTATTTTTATTTATTTTTTCTGTGTGTTATCAGACAATTATGGATTTAAGCTCCACTCCTGGCCCCACCCCCTAACCCCGCCCCCTTTAGCCTCCCCAAACAGTTGGGCCACCGACTGCCTATGCTTCTTGCCTTAGGCACAGCCTGATTAAGGTCCTGGCAAGCTAGGCAGACTCCTACGGTTTACACGTCTCAGGACGCAGAAGGGAGCACTGCAAACTGTATGGCTTTTTTCAGGATTCTATAGATTTTTACAGTCATGTATAGAATCTAGAAGGATTGCAAATATACATGGACAGTTTTTTTAAGGCTTAAAATTTGCAGTTCATCAATTTCCTCTCTCTTGCCCTCCTTTGTAAATGTCCTATATTCAGTGAAGTACAATATTGAGTTACTAGTAATTGGTTACTGTAGTTAATTAATTATGGTTGGTACATAATCTGAACTGGATGCAGATTTCTACCTCCCTTAACTATTAATACCCATTATAAAATAATTCAATATATGATATGATGATGATAATGATGATATCTTAAAAAAAAAAAAAGACTGCAGCTCATTAATATAATAGCAGCACTCCGTGTCATGAGAATATAATATGGACTTTACCAGATGTAGCTCGTAAATCTTGTGCTATTAACAATGGCAAATAATTTATCGTATTAATCAGTCACATTAGGCAACACTTTAATGATATATCTCCCATAACATGCTGAACGCCACCTTGTTTATGAAAAAAACATAATACTATTTACCTACTCTAGGCTAATCAGCCTTTCCACCTCCCTCAGACTCTCTCACTTTTCCTGGAAGGACACCAGTCAGCTGCCACTCCATGCAGTTTCAAGCCTACATACCGCACGCAACCTCATTCCTGACAATTATAAATGGAGTAGCTTTATCAGGATTACATAATTCATTAACGCCACATAATAATTCATTGACTTAATATGTATGCTGTCTTATGAAGGAAGGGAGTGCAAATTACAGGCTATTTCCAGACAAGTGCTGGTCTACTCGTTGGTCTCAGTGACACTCCCTCGCATGCTACATAAGTACATAAGTACATAAGTAGTGCCATACTGGGAAAGACCAAAGGTCCATCTAGCCCAGCATCCTGTCACCGACAGTGGCCAATCCAGGTCAAGGGCACCTGGCACGCTCCCCAAACGTAAAAACATTCCAGACAAGTTATACCTAAAAATGCGGAATTTTTCCAAGTCCATTTAATAGCGGTCTATGGACTTGTCCTTTAGGAATCTATCTAACCCCTTTTTAAACTCCGTCAAGCTAACCGCCCGTACCACGTTCTCCGGCAACGAATTCCAGAGTCTAATTACACGTTGGGTGAAGAAAAATTTTCTCCGATTCGTTTTAAATTTACCACACTGTAGCTTCAACTCATGCCCTCTAGTCCTAGTATTTTTGGATAGCGTGAACAGTCGCTTCACATCCACCCGATCCATTCCACTCATTATTTTATACACTTCTATCATATCTCCCCTCAGCCGTCTCTTCTCCAAGCTGAAAAGCCCTAGCCTTCTCAGCCTCTCTTCATAGGAAAGTCGTCCCATCCCCACTATCATTTTCGTCGCCCTTCGCTGTACCTTTTCCAATTCTACTATATCTTTTTTGAGATACGGAGACCAGTACTGAACACAATACTCCAGGTGCGGTCGCACCATGGAGCGATACAACGGCATTATAACATCCGCACACCTGGACTCCATACCCTTCCTAATAACACCCAACATTCTATTCGCTTTCCTAGCCGCAGCAGCACACTGAGCAGAAGGTTTCAGCGTATCATCGACGACGACACCCAGATCCCTTTCTTGATCCGTAACTCCTAACGCGGAACCTTGCAAGACGTAGCTATAATTCGGGTTCCTCTTACCCACATGCATCACTTTGCACTTGTCAACATTGAACTTCATCTGCCACTTGCACGCCCATTCTCCCAGTCTCGCAAGGTCCTCCTGTAATCGTTCACATTCCTCCTGCGACTTGACGACCCTGAATAATTTTGTGTCATCGGCGAATTTAATTACCTCACTAGTTATTCCCATCTCTACTATTTTTCTGGCCTAGTAGCCTCCCTTTTCCCAATTTTTTTGAAAACGAGGCAAGCAGAAACTCATCTGGACCCTGGACTGAAAACATAGAGCGCCTGGTGGCAACATGCATAATTCTGCAGGAAGAAGGAACAGTTTGATTCGTTGCAGTCAGTGAAGTTTGGGATGCTGGGAAAGAACTAGAGGTTCTTCATTTTACGAATTCTGAACACAAGTAAGAGAAGTTTGAAAATCTGGTGTGAAACAGGCAGCCAGTGAGCTTCTTTAAGGAGGGGAGTATCATGGTCATACTTACGGTGACCAGCAATCAGCTTGATGGCTGTATTCTGGACTATTTGAAGATGTTTCAAATCCTTTGATCTAATTCCACGGTAAAGAGCATTGCAGTGGAGGATGGGCTGTATTATAATCGTTTTTGCAGTTACAGTCTCAAGACATACACGTGACATATCTTTGACAAGTGGAAAACCTGAGCTGGTCCTGGCTTTACTCCACAGACTCCTGGATTCTATATATGGCGACTAAAGTTGTATGTGCAAATCAGCACACACAGCTGATTTGCATTTGCAATTTAATTAAGGAACCAATTAATGCCAATCATTGGCTGCTAATTATTAGTGTTGAGAGTTATGCATATGCTGTATTCTATAATGATGTGCATGTAACTCCTATGGCATGTAATTTCAAGGGGGCAAGTTTAAGGGTGTTTCAGGGGCGTTCGTATGAGTTATGTACATTTTAATAGAATATTCCCAATCTGCACCATTTATATCTGGTTTCAGCAGGCGCAAATGCAGGTGATTTAAGTTGGGCGCTTAAGTGCTATTCTATAAAGTGTGGATACCCTTTAATAGAATAGCGTTTGATGCATTTTTTTTCTGGGATGGTTTTTTGGTGCAACTTACTGAATCTAGTCCTGAATATATGGAGATGTCACCATGCTTTTCCTAAATTACAGGGAAATTACAACTACATCTTCTATCATGCAATAGGGTAAAACAAAGACTGGCAAGAGAGAAGATTCTCTTGGATTAATTCATAGTTAATACAAAGAGGCCAACAACTACATATTTTGTAGATGGCAATCAAGCGCTCCAGCTGACAGGTGGGCTGGAGCTCTGCCCTGAAGTCAGAGGGTGGCTCTAATAAAATGGTCACTGATTAACGGGCTGACGATCCATCGGCTCCTGATCCCATCTCGGAGTCCCGTTGTTTGGCAGGGAACTGGCCCGATTTTGGTCCTCGGGGACCGCAGAGATCTGGGGTTCCTCTTGCCATCTGTTTTGGAGCGAGCTGTTTCGGGGAGCGGCTGGCTGTCGTCGCTGTTTTAGTGCCAGCGGGCAGCCTGTTTGCTTTGTCGGTGTGGTTGCAGGTGCAGCTGCAGTGGGACTTACCAAATAAATACACAGCATTTTGATGTAATTAACTGAAAGTCCTTCAGTTCGTCTGGGCCGCTGGTTTCCTTTGCTCTGCGGGACTGCCCCCGGCGTGCTCTGAGCCGCCTGTCGCTTGGCCTGCCGCTCGACCGCCAACCGTTGGATGCTGCTGTTGAGATCTCTCGAGGGTGCGTTCATGGATGGGATCCCTGTCTCCCCTGACTTTTTGGTTCCAGGATGCTGTCCCTGCTGCCTTTTCTGCATTGACACCACCAACCCCTGTGTGCATTTATAATTATGGAGATGAAAGCAATAGCTCTCTTCCACGTTATCCAGTTGCTACCAGCTTGACTAATACCATCACAAGCAAAGTAACTAATGAACAAATCTTCAGCACGCCCCATGTCATCTACTACATTGTATGCCCATGCCAGAAGGTATATATTGGGAAGTCAACCAGGTCCCTAAACTCTAGAATGGTAGAACACAGATTGAGACTGACAGCGCACAACATGGGGGCTCCGTTGGTGCAGCATTGTGACAAGAGGAAACATTCAAGTGAATCCTGCGATGTATGGTCAGCGACCGCATCATTCCTAACGCACGAGGCAGTAATATTGACAGATTACTACTGCAGAGAGAAACCCAGTGGATTTATCGGCTAGATACAGTGGAATCGCACGGCTTGAACACATACCTCCAATGGAATTGTTTTTTATGAGAATCCATAGTTGATAGATTTTGCGTATGACGTTATGGGGGTGTGGCTTCCTGTGAAACATAACAGCTAATGATGACGTATGAGCTTTTGTGGGAGGAGTTGTCTGTTCATAAAGAACGCCAGCGCCATTTTTGCGGTTCCCAGTCTGCATTATCTGAGTGTGAAGTGAAACCGTAAGCCAGTGTTTAGTCGATATGTGTAGAGGCAAGCAGTAATGTAAAAATTGCAAATGTTTTGTCCGTGTCCCACTAGGTACATGAAGATTTTTCCCTCGACAAAGCTGTCGGATGCGAAACAGGCTCCTGTCGGGAAATGTGTGGGGAAACGTACACCGTGGGCTAAATGCAGATAAGGGATACAAAGGAAGTACCCAATGCCACAGATTGAATGAACTGGCATGGGGAAGAGTGAAGATAAGTAATGCTTTTTCTACACTCGTTCAACTTCTTTGCATGAAAGAATAGTGCACAGTAAAAAACAAACAAAAAAATAAGAAAACAAAAAAAGCCAGAGTTGCGGGGGCCAGGTCGGTGCGGGGTGCTCATTTGGGCCAGCGATTTCTGACTTTGGGCATGCTGGAAAGAGGGATATGGGTCACAATGCCCACACCTTTGAGGCTGCATAGAGGACAGAGAAGAAAGAGGGAATTTATTTATTTTTGTTACATTTGTACCCCGCGCTTTCCCACTCATGGCAGGCTCAATGCGGCTTACATGGGGCAATGGAGGGTTAAGTGACTTGCCCAGAGTCACAAGGAGCTGCCTGTGCCTGAAGTGGGAATTGAACTCAGTTCCTCAGGACCAAATCCACCACCCTAACCACTAGGCCACTACTCCACTGTTGCTACTATTTGAGATTCTACATGGAATGTTGCTATTCCACTAGAAATCGTCCCTTGCAGATCACCAATGTGGCCGCGCAGGCTTCTGCTTCTGTGAGTCTGACGTCAGACTCACAGAAACAGAAGCCTGCGCAGCCTTCTACATGGAATGTTGCTAGTGGAATAGCAACATTCCATGTAGAATCTCCAATAGTAGCAACATTCCATGTAGAATCTCCAATAGTATCTATTTTATTTTTGTTACATTTGTACCCTGCGCTTTCCTACTCATGGCAGGCTCAATGCAGCTTACATGGGGCAATGGAGGGTTAAGTGACTTGCCCAGAGTCACAAGGAGTCGCCTGTGCCTGAAGTGGGAATCAGTCCCCCAGGACCAAAGTCCACCACCCTAACCACTAGGCCACTCCCACTCTGAAGACTTCCAAACTGGAGTTTACCCTACGTCTGCAAACAGAACATTACTACGAGTCCATTTTGATTTCAACAAATTCCACGTTGAGAAGAGAAAAAAAAAAGTAAAGAAAATAGCCAATAGAATAGCAGCAACATTATTATTCTGCTATTACAGGGATTTTGTTCTCTAGTATGAAGGGATACAAGGCAGAGCGCAGCAACAGTGATGTCAATGGAGAAAATGAATTTTTTGCTCTCCTCATTCAGTGCTGGAGAAATAGTGATGATACCATACTTTAACTGACTGATATGTCCAGGAAAGACTGAGCAATATCCCTGCTACGGGTACATTTGTAGTCTCTGTCTGCAATTGCCCACGAATATCTTCAACTGTCTGAAACGGAAATGCTTAGCATTTGGGCTGCTCCTGTCTGTAAAGGGGGGAGGGGGCTAAGGGCTAAGATTGATATAGGGAACAACATGATCTCCAAAAGCTTTCCCCATCTTCTCCCACCCCCCCCCCCCATCCCGAAACTCTTCTCTATGCTCATGCAAGGTTAGAGGTGTAGAACCTTCTCCCCTGAATACATCACTGAGGGCACAGCCCGAGAACTGATTAGGTTAGTGTCAGAAAAGCAGAAGCTGCTGCAACAAAGAAGAGACCAGAAGGAATGTCAACCACGAGGAAGATGGTGGTGAACAATCTGAAGATGGCCGCTTGTAGACTCTGCATTTTGGAACATTCTTGGGTGAAAAACTAAACTGCTCAACTAACCCAAATATATTTATGGATTTCTATCTGCGTATGGTAGTGCGTGTTGTAATAAGGAAGAGGCTGTCCTACCCTGGTTAGGCCCCTAGAGGGCGCTGTTCCCCTAAAATTGTCCAGGGAGAAGGGCTGGGTGAGTTGCTGAAGGGAGCCAAAAAGGGGAGGTATAGCTGGAGGTCGCTAGGACCGGGGAGAGTCCTGGAGATGGAAACAGGTGCAGCAGGTTATGGGCTGGGTCCTGTTTGGCCATTAACCACATAGTACCCCGCCTGAGGGAGAGGGGGAAAGGAGGAGGGCTGAGTCCTGTTGAAGGCTTAACCACTTAGTACCCCGCCTGAGGGAGAAGGGGGAAAGGAGAGCTGGCAGCTGAAAAAGGGGCTGGTAGCTGAAGCCAGGGAATCCCCATGAGAAGTACTGGCTGTGCCCTTTGGCCTGGTAATAGAACTGTGTGTCCCCAGAAGGAAGCTGGCTGGGGTAAGAAGGCCCTGGAGTAGCCAGGTATAAGAAATATGTGTTTAAAGAGGTACTGTGTGTCCCAGCTGAAAAGACTGTGGGTCTAAAACAGTGAAGAGGTACTGTGTGTCTGGGGACTGAGTTAGTACTGAGCCCAAAGGCCTGTGTGAGACAGCTCAGTGAGAAGAGTCCAAGGACTGAGTTAAGACTGAGCCCAAATGGCTGGGGGAGAGGGCTCAGGGGGAAGAAATCTATGGATAATGAACTGTGCAAGAAGAAATGTTTAAAATGGAAGATTGCACTGAGTAGGAAGAAATGGTTAAGCTGGAAGAACTGTTTAAGCTTGTGAAAGTGTTTTAAAGCTGAAAGAAGTGTGCCCCAGAGGCTGGAATAAAGATGTGTATGAAAAGAGCCTGATTGGTGAAACCTGACTGTGTTTGCTTTTTGGAGAAGCAGGTCACCCTGAGTAGAAAAGGGTGATAGATTAATTTGCATAAAATCTGCATATGGAGAACCAGCTCACCCTGAGTGAAAGAGGGATCTGGGAGCCTGAGGTGGGAGCTTCATTATCACAGAAGCCTCATCATTTTCACAAATGGTGGCAGTGGTGGGATCTTCACTGAACATCCATGCGGGAGCAGTGGAGTCCAGATCAGACCAGATGAGGGGTCGGCGTGAGATGGAGGTGTCCCTGGAGGTTCCAGAAGCCCGTCGAGGGGGCCAACACTAGCAAAAGCGCTTTGCTCACCTACCCCAGGTAAAGGGTATTTAGGGGGGAGGTGAAGGTGGATACGTAAGTGAGAACTGGAGGTTTGGGAGTGGCTGTAGGGGATGGAGGAGGCCACAAACCCCTTCCCAGGAGGGGGAGGCGGACACACAGGGAGGTGCAGCACAAGTGAGGGGGCCAGGAGAGTAAACAGGCCACACTTGGATCTTGTTTTGTGTGATTGCAGGCTGCACACCATCGGATGGCCAGGAAGGATGGAGGCCGGAGAAGCTGGAGAAAAGTTCAAGCCGGAGAGGAGAAGGCCAGAGCACTCACCAGAGTCAACTACCGCTGGACAGGAGCTATTAAAGCTGGACATTATGAACCAGGTTTTGGGACTTGCAGGGGGAGGGTCGAAAGGGACCTACTGCAGGGGACCCAGCCTGGGGGAGCATGGTAAAAAGGCGGGCACCCTTTTTGTGAGAGGGAAGGGCCCGGGCCATGTGTGGTGCTAAGAGAAGAGTCGTCAGGTGACCCCTTTCTCGGAGGGATCGTGGTAAAGTCTGATGCCCCGGGAGGTAGGAGGTGGCCGCAGAGGAAGGGTCAGACAGGACCGGCTGCGGGTAGGCACCTCAGGTCCTCCGGGAATGGGGGGAAGGGCCAGGCCATGTGAGGCTAAAGAGAAAGATAAGGGACCTAGGCGAGCTAGGTGACCCCTCCCTTGGAGGGCTCATGGTATTGGCGGGCGCCCAAGAGGTGGGAGGGGGCTGCAGGAGAAGAGGGTCAGGTAGGGCCCGCTGCAGTGGGAACCCCTCAGGGCCTGGTGAATGGGAAGGGCCCGGGACCATGGGATGTGCTAAGAGGGGGATGAGGAGCCTAGATGGGGGGGGTTGGTGAGGCCCAGGGTTAGAACAGGGAGAAGCCTGGAAAAGAGTATGCCCTCTGTGAAGAATTGCTGCTCCTCAGTGGAAAAGGCTTACAGAAGGGCTGAGGTTGAGCAGCAATTATCTTAAGGGTGGGGGTATGTAATAAGGAAGAGGCTGTCCTACCCTGGTTAGGCCCCTAGAGGGCGCTGTTCCCCTAAAATTGTCCAGGGAGAAGGGCTGGGTGAGTTGCTGAAGGGAGCCAAAAAGGGGAGGTATAGCTGGAGGTCGCTAGGACCGGGGAGAGTCCTGGAGATGGAAACAGGTGCAGCAGGTTATGGGCTGGGTCCTGTTTGGCCATTAACCACATAGTACCCCGCCTGAGGGAGAGGGGGAAAGGAGGAGGGCTGAGTCCTGTTGAAGGCTTAACCACTTAGTACCCCGCCTGAGGGAGAAGGGGGAAAGGAGAGCTGGCAGCTGAAAAAGGGGCTGGTAGCTGAAGCCAGGGAATCCCCATGAGAAGTACTGGCTGTGCCCTTTGGCCTGGTAATAGAACTGTGTGTCCCCAGAAGGAAGCTGGCTGGGGTAAGAAGGCCCTGGAGTAGCCAGGTATAAGAAATATGTGTTTAAAGAGGTACTGTGTGTCCCAGCTGAAAAGACTGTGGGTCTAAAACAGTGAAGAGGTACTGTGTGTCTGGGGACTGAGTTAGTACTGAGCCCAAAGGCCTGTGTGAGACAGCTCAGTGAGAAGAGTCCAAGGACTGAGTTAAGACTGAGCCCAAATGGCTGGGGGAGAGGGCTCAGGGGGAAGAAATCTATGGATAATGAACTGTGCAAGAAGAAATGTTTAAAATGGAAGATTGCACTGAGTAGGAAGAAATGGTTAAGCTGGAAGAACTGTTTAAGCTTGTGAAAGTGTTTTAAAGCTGAAAGAAGTGTGCCCCAGAGGCTGGAATAAAGATGTGTATGAAAAGAGCCTGATTGGTGAAACCTGACTGTGTTTGCTTTTTGGAGAAGCAGGTCACCCTGAGTAGAAAAGGGTGATAGATTAATTTGCATAAAATCTGCATATGGAGAACCAGCTCACCCTGAGTGAAAGAGGGATCTGGGAGCCTGAGGTGGGAGCTTCATTATCACAGAAGCCTCATCATTTTCACAGTGTGTATATACACACAAACATATATACACAAGGCAACAGACAGGGCAAAGATATAATCTGTTGTCACTCTATATCAACTTATCTATTCAGAATCTGCAATAATGGGATTCTATTTGGGCTTAGAATAAAGTCCTAGTATCAGAGAAGATCCGATCTCTTTTCTGTATTAAGTATCAATGTGTTCTCTTTTCCAGAACACTGGGAGAAGGCATCTCTAGGACAACAGTGTAGAAGTACCTTGCATAATAATAACAATAATCAAATATTGAGTCTGTAAGGAAACCACTAATGACATAACATGTTTGCTTTGCCACATTGAAGCAGATCTGTATGTTTACAAGTATTACCCAACCTTCATGGTCTAATCTTCCCTACCACGGATATATTTTGTTAGTGTGATTCATGTGTGCTTGATTTAGTCACTACAGAAGTTGCCATTAATTCAACAGCTAGAAAACAAAAGCACTATTTGTATTCTAAGGAGTACAGAGGCATCTGCCAACCAGAGGTAATTGAGAGAGGTGTGCCATTTATCACGTGTTAGATCTGAGACATTAGGAAGACTCAAGCCTACTGATTATTTTCCTATGCTGCTCATCCATGCTGACATGAATTCTGCTAGCTATTTCCCTGAACATACCAAAAGTGACATCAAAGTGAACTTTGTGGCTCTGGAAGAGAGGTGACATATATAGCCTTTCAGCTTCCTTGAAAATGATTTACCAAGAGCTGCTGAGAGATTATCAGCTGGCTACTAGCTACAATTTATTCAATCCACTTCTGTCAAGGGTCTGTACAATGCACGTCACTTCAATCACATATCACCATGAACTCTAAGCACTGGTCGCGCATTGCATAAAGTACAAAATCTTAACCTTGATGTATAAGGGTCTTTCACCTTCAGCAACAGATTACCTCAGGTTCCACCCTCCCCCCCTTCAAAAATCCCCTGTGATCCTTCCAAATGTCTCTTTTGTTTCTGTCTCCTCTCACAGTCAATTAAGCCTAGATACCACAAGGCATTCAGCTTTTTGTTAAATTGGTGCCCAGATGGAATTTTCTCCCCTTGGATATAAAATTTGCACAATCATACCATGAATTTAAAAAGATTACTCGAAACCTGGATATTTCATTGTCGTTATGGTGCTTAGCTCAACCCTGAATCCACATTCTCAACCTCTGCTGATCCATTTCTTCCCTTCTTGTCCCTGAACTCTTTTTTTCTTCCTTTCTCCTCTGACTCTGTCATAGTTTACTGAATGTAAATGCGTAGCAGAACCATTGTATGATAGGCAGTATATCAAACTCTGGTAAATAAATACATATCTCCAAGGGGACTCAGGTCTTTTTCAACAGAAGAGAGATTCTGGAATTGAATGAGTGTCAAAACAGTAAGCAGTAGCTAGTAAAATGGACGCAACAGGTCCCTACAGTTTTTAAAGATTTTTATTTCATTCTTCAGGGAAAATGAAGTTTTTCAAGTTTCAAGTTTATTTACTATCTTAAGTAGAGGAGTGTGGTAGCCGGTTTAGTCCACTCTTAAGGTTATCAATAGAAATCAAACAAAATAAAACATGGAAAAGAAAATAAGATGATACCTTTTTTATTGGACATAACTTAATACATTTCTTGATTAGCTTTCGAAGGTTGCCCTTTTTCCGATCTGAGGAAGAAGGGCAACCTTCGAAAGCTAATCAAGAAATGTATTAAGTTGTGTCCAATAAAAAAGGTATCATCTTATTTTCTTTTCCATGTTTTATTTTGTTTGATTTCTATTGATAAGTTTATTTACAAATTTACTATCCCACCAATCAAAAAGAGTCTGGGCGACTTACAATCTAAAAATAGAAAGCAGGAAACAAGACGACTGCCAATAAACCAAAGGAAACAGGAAGTTGGGGGGGTGGGGGGATAACTATAATACTGATGAAAAAGGTGGGGAGAGGGAAAACACATGTGCTGCTGCACAATCCTGACTCATCACAATGGGGGCTAGCCTAGGAATGGGCATAATTGTTTTTCAGAGTTGCCTTGAAGGTCTGGAGAGATGGATGGATGGAACCGAAAGTGGGTTGGCAGAGCATTCCAGAGTTCTGGACCTTGGACTGCAAAAAGAGCACCTGGTGGTAACGTGCACTATTTCGCAGAAAGAAGGAACAAGTTTTTTAAAGAAGGAACAAGATTTTTTTGTTGCCGTGAGTGCAGTGTTTGTGCTGGACAGTAGGGCAATAGATGCTGGGAAAGAAATAGAGGTTCTTCAGTTTGCGAATTTTGAACACAAGTAAGAGAAGTTTGAACATAATCTGGTGTGAAACAGGCAGCCAGTGAGCTTTTTTAAGGAGGGGAGTGTCATGGTCATACTTACAGTAACCAGCAATCAGCTTGATGGCTGTATTCTAGACTATTTGAAGATGTTTTAAATTCTTCGATCTAATTCCATGGTAAAGAATATTGCAGTAGTCAAGCTGAGTTATAACTTAAGAATCAACAAGGATATTCAGAGCAGACTGGTCTAAGAACGGGCGAATGGAGTTTGTGGAATGAACGTTTCAGGATAAAGGATACCTGGGAAGTAAATGTGAGAGAGTCAAGACACCTAAGATCTTCACACTATTGGTTAAGGGCACTGGAGTAGAACAAATGAGTGGGGGAGCTGCCAAGGCCTTATTGGCACTTTCAGTGAATAACACAGCTTATGACTTGACTGGGTTAATGGACAATGTGGACACCCTAGTGATGAGGGATGGTATTACTCTTTTGATGGAATTTTTGTCTCAGCCTTTGGGTTTCCCTATAATCAACACCACTTAGGGAATTTACAAAAAAAAAAAAAAAAGACAATGATATGATGTTTTAAAAATATTTTATTGCACAAGGATGTTTTCAATAAATACTTTTAAAAATGTAAAAATGTTTAAAAATATAAATATGGTTTAACTTTAAAAATTCATTTAAAAATACGCAGCTACATTAAAACCATGTAAAGTGCTAAGGTGTTAAAATATACACTTTGGTACAAAATACAGTGTCTTTACAATGTATAGATTAATTTTTACACAACAATGCTAACACAAATAGCTTTAGGTTTAACAGCTTCAACCGATTCTTTCTTTGAGATATATAAACCACAATTTTCTTCAAACAATTCAATAGGCCAATTTGGAAATAATAAAAAACAACAATCAGATAAGTATTTCCCTTTTTAAGTTGACCTCTTTAACCCTTTTCTTTCTTGTTGGCCCCAAATCTCCCTTTAAAGGACTTATCCTTCGTGGTATTTTTATTTTACAGGATCCAACCAGGATGCTTCAAAACCCCCTCAGGTAAGTGGAAAAAAAAACCCCTGCCTCCCCAGCACTACCCCAAGTCCCGATATTAAATGTAGCTCTCCTTGGGCGTGTAGGTGTTTCCACTTATCTGGACTCTGTCTTGAAAGGACTTTGGCCTTGCTTGCGTGGGGGCCCATGATGTCTTCAAAGGCATGCCGATCCCAGTAACTTGTCACCTGTCTTTACAATCAACTGAAAGGAGAAATATAGTATCTCCCTCACTCTTACACAAATCAGTTCCATAGATATGGGTATGGGGTTACTGTGGGTGTTTAGCTAACATTACAATAAAATAAACTATTTGCTTCCCTATAAACCTTCCTGTTCTTTTACTTATGCCATATTCTGTAGGTGCCAGTCTGCTTGAAGTGTCTTGGCCCACACGCTATCCAAAAATACTAGGACTAGAGGGCATGAGTTGAAGCTACAGTGTGGTAAATTTAAAACGAATCGGAGAAAATTTTTCTTCACCCAACGTGTAATTAGACTCTGGAATTCGTTGCCGGAGAACGTGGTACGGGCGGTTAGCTTGACGGAGTTTAAAAAGGGGTTAGATAGATTCCTAAAGGACAAGTCCATAGACCGCTATTAAATGGACTTGGAAAAATTCCGCATTTTTAGGTATAACTTGTCTGGAATGTTTTTACGTTTGGGGAGCGTGCCAGGTGCCCTTGACCTGGATTGGCCACTGTCGGTGACAGGATGCTGGGCTAGATGGACCTTTGGTCTTTCCCAGTATGGCACTACTTATGTACTTATGTACACCACCAGCTCCACTCATTCACTGAGCTTACTATCTTGTTCACTCACTGACTAAGCTCACTATCCCTCTTTTGGCACTGTCTCAGCTCATCCACCCAGGTTCACTCAGGCTTTTATTTGACCACTCAGGATCATGAAATCACAGACTCAGTCTCTCCTCTGTTGTAGAGAATTAGAGGTCAGTAGCCAGCTAACACCTTCCTGGGTTGAGATCAAACTCTGCCACCATTCAAGATTTGCAACATCTCTGTCCCTATCTCCAAGAACTGTGCTCATTCACACACATAAGCTATTTCAAATGCCCTTACTTCTCTTCAGCCAACCAAATGACTCAAGGGTTAAACACATTCAAGTCACCTTTTTTACTTAATTGTTCCTTAAAAAAAAAAAAAAAAGGCTCCTTTTAACCTCAGGTTATTCAGATAATCATAAACACAATTTTCTCAAACCACGTTTTCAGGTTTCACACTTCTAACATTTCCCAGAGCACTCAGACAACAGACACAGGAACACATGTTTCCAGCTTCGCTGACATCCAGGACTCCTCTGACAACAGCAGTTGTTGTTTCCCAGGCGACCAAGCTTTGGCTTGGGTCACCTGACCCTCTGTAGCCAATCAAGCATATGTATAAGGAATGTTTAATTTTTTTTACACTTTGGAATCTGGTGGAAATTTCCCTTTTGAAACCCATCTTTCCCATTTATTTTAATGGGAAAGTGGATTTCTTCACAAAACATGGTCTAAATTGCACAGAATTTTAATAAAAATTATACTATCATCCATGTCACTTCAAGCAGAATCCAGTCTATATTTTAAATTTTAAAATCTATTTGCTATAACCAAAGTACACAATTTGACCCCAGAATCACCTCTAAAATTCAATGAAAAATTACCAAAAATCAAGGTCCCGGCTTTAATTTGGGCCCACTGGAACTTCCAAAGCCATTCTGAGCATGTGCAAAAATTCGCATATGCTCAGAACATTCCCGGCTCCAATGCAGGCCTAGGCAGGGGATTTTCCTGCCGGCCTGCCACCGAGCTCATTCTGCAGTCCAGGGTGACACCAGACCCCGAAGAGCCCCAGAACCTTCCCCAGACCCAAATTTGGCCACTGGCCACCAATGCACAAGGAAACTAGGCCCAAAGATCACTGGAGCCGCAGGCAAGCCCCAAAACATTGGGGCAAAACCTAATTAACCCCACAATGGGCCTCAGACTCCAGGTAAGCCTGGATGGGGCAAAATATCATTTTTAAATTTTCTACCCCTTTATAATAACTGATCTCAAAAGCCATGATGTGACCAGTATAAAGTTCTGATTTATGCTGTGTATTTGCAATATATCAGTGGGGTCAAGGGTGACAAGGACCTAGATATCATCAGCATAGACAAATGCTTGAAAGGTCTGTGACTGGAAGTAGGGGAGCCAAAAAGATGTTAAAGAGGGTAGGGGGAGAGGATGCTAATAAGAATGATGGAGAGGCTGAATTGATAATACGCACCATATAGGCCCGATCTGAGAGGTAAGATGCAAACCATGATAGGGAAGTGTCCTTCTCTTGGCTTCTCTTAGTTATCTCATTTTGGATCTAAGAAAAGTGGAATGTTGCTGCCATTATTATCAGAAACAAAGTGCTAGCATTGCTCCAATATAGCCACATGACTTGAGTTCAGGTTAAACAATTGATGAGCGACTTCAGGAAAGGAGGTTTTTTTTTTTTTTTAAGAAAGAGAAGAAAAAACATAATAAAGCAACAAGAAAAAGACTTCAAAATTTGGGCTTTAAAAAAAAAAGGAGGAGGTGAATTATCATCAACAAGAGGTAGGTATAGAGCCAAAAAAACAGTAAATAGGAATGTAGATTATATAATGACACAGCAGATAACAGAAAAAGACCGACTGCCTAACCAGTCTTCCCAGTTCCAGACTGTCAAGGATAAATCCCAGCTGCAAGCCATACGGGTGTGGCCATTTGTAAGATTTCTCTTTACCCAATACGCAGATCAAGACAAATCAAGACAGTAATTCACCGAAATAAACTGCTAGTATGCAAATCCAAAAAGAGAGAAAAAAATTGTTTTAAATGTAGCAAACCATCAAAAAAAAACTAAGGACCTCTTTTACTAAACCGCACTAGTAATTCCTGGGCTTCATCGGCATTTCTGCATGGGAATTACTAGCGCAGATTGGTAAGAGTCCCTGAATGTCTAAGGTGATGACTAGCCATTCATATGCATTTGGAGCACTTTTCATATTTGATTCTCATTTAAGGCCATTTTAAATAGGGTTGATTCCAGGTTCATTTTCTCTTCCATCTCTCTCCCCCTCCCCACCCCCAACACCAAACTAATAAATTTATTAGCAGGTAAGTTATTGTGCCGCTAGGCATACAGACCAGAGTATTAGCAGTCAAACAGAATCTAAAGGCACTTCAGTTGAAGCACACACAGTAATTATGATAGGGATAATAATTCACCCATGTAGATCCAGTGGCATACCAAGGGTAGACCGGGCCGGGGGGGGGGGGGGGGGGTGCCTGACCTGGGTACAGATCATAAGGGAGTGCTGTACCATTCCTTCTTAACTCTAGTGTGTGGCCCCAGCCTCCAAGCCTTCCCATTTGGCACCTTCCTCCAGCCGTCCCCCCGCCACTGCTGCTTCTTCTGCTCCAGACTAGCAGCAGGACCAGCAAAACAAGTTAAAGATATTATGATGGCGGGGCCTGCACTCTAACTACCCACATCCCATGGCTACCGATCCTGCCCCCTTTGACATCACTTCCAGTTCTGAAGCAGAGCCAGCAGCCACAGGTAGGTAGAATGCAGGCGACATGTTTAACTTTTTTTTCCAGCTAGTTTGGAGCTGGAGTAGCAGCATTGGTGGGGGGGCAGAGAGAAGACAGATAAAGATAAGAGCGGGGAGATGCTGGAATGCATCATGTAAAAAGGAGGGGGGGGGGGCACAGGCTGGATAGAAGGATGGAAGGGGCAGAGGAAGATGGAAGGGAGAGAGTGAAGGGAAGATGGTTAATAAACATTTATAAACAGAAAATGGAAATAAGGATCTTTTTATTGGATTAATTTTAATACATTTTTGACTAACCTTTGGATACCTAAACCCCCTTCCTCAGGTCAGGACAGGATACCATAACAGCAGTATACTGGTACTGACCTAAGGAAGGAGGTTTTGGCCTTTGAAAATTAATTAGACAATATATTAGCCCAATAAAATAGTATTATTTTCTATTGTTTGTGTAATTTCTATTTGTTAATTTGTAAAGTAGTGATTGGTATTTGTCAGTTTTTCCAAATTTTCATCTGCTATCTTTATATTTTGCACAGTACAAGGGGACAGGCATCACTGTTTCTGATGTGTTGCACTGTATGTAGAGTCTGACTTCTTGGGGGTTCAGTTCTAAATATTTCTATTTTTAGTTTGGGTTACTTATTCTATATTGAGTGGGGGGTATATCTGTGTTCTGTGTGTGTGGATTGACTGTACAGGATCGATCTATACTAATCTGGATTGTTTAGTTTTAGGAAAGGGATGGTAAATAAGACCAAGATTATAATGTGGCCTCACCTTGAGTATTGCATTCAGTTCTGGTCACCGTATCTTAAAAAAAAGATATAGTCAAATTAGAAAAGGTTTAAAGAAGAGAAACGAAAATGATAAAGAGGATGGAACTCCTCTCATATGAGGAACGCCTAAAGATGTTAGGGATCTTCAGCTTGGAAATGAGACAGCTGAGGGGAGATATGATTGAGGTCTACAAAATCCTGAGTGGTGTAGAACGAGTAGAAATGATTCATTAATATTAACAATAAATTTATATTTCCACCATATACCTCTTGGTTCAATGTGGATTACACTCTCTAAGAAGCCAGACCTTTCCAGAAATACAGAAAATTAATCAAAACAAAAACTACAACTTAATAAACACATACTAACTGTTGAAGTTTAAAACAAACTTTCTAAATAAATAAATTTGCTTATGGAAGAGACTATAATTTATGCCAGAAAGCAATAGAATTTGAACATCAATTTTTTATTCTTTCAAAAAGTACAAAGACTAGGAGACACTCAATGAAGTTACATGGAAATACTTTTAAAACAAATAGGAAGAAATATTTTTTCACTCAATGAACAGTTAAGCTCTGGAACTCTTTGTCAGAGATGTAGTAATGGTGGTTAATGTATCTGGGTTTATGTTTCAACAATTTTTATTGATGATTTAACAAAGAGAACATCCAACAAGTTCAATATATAATGAATCGAAAACAATAAACAAACCAAGCTGAGCAAAAGCAGGCATTAACCACATCAAACTTTTTAGTACTTTCTCCCCACCCTACCCAACCCCACACCCATCCCTCCCCCCGAATAAGCTATATAGTTCAACACTTCTATTGATGGTACATCAAAGCACAATGACATTAAACTTGGGAACCTACCCGTTAAATACACCAACATAATAATAGAAAGACCATATGCCCGCCATCATTGAGTTACCTTTTCAACCCTCCTCCTCACCCCCCCCCCGTCCAAAATATTACACTCCTTCAATGAGCAATACACATCCCACCCCTCCCCCTTTAACCAACCTGCAAACTGATAACTACCCTTCCTATAGAGCACAACTCCCATATCTCGAAGGGACCTGACTCTTGTGTCCCTTCCAATGCACAACCGATGCCTTTACCGCTAGCCCATGCTACCGCATGGTAACAAGTAGATGGCATTATCAACGCATTGTACCCCAATTCCCCATACCCCCCCCTCCACCCCACCTCTATTGACCCAAACAATCCTTCCACCTATGTATCTGGGTTTAAAAAAAGGTTTGGACAAGTTCCTGGAGGAAAAGTCCATAGTCTGCTATGGAGACAGACATGGGAAGCAACTGCTTGCCCTGGGATTGATCGCATGGAATGCTGCTACTAACTGGGTTTGTGCTAGGTACTTGTGGCCTGAATTGGCCACTGTTGGAAGCAAGATACTGGGTTAGATGGACCATTGGTCTGACCCAGTATGGCTATTCTTATGGTATGTTCTTATTAGCATAATGGTCTTACTAATGTAGAACTGTAAAACCACATATTTTTGCTGAAAAGTAACTGATTAATGCTGAACCTTATTTAGCAAACAATAGGATTACAGCAAATCACTAAAATTAAGTTTAAAGTACAGTGACGTTAGAACTGGCATACAAAGCTAATTTACTGCACAGACCTGGTAGGCCTGGTTCAAACAAAACAAAAGAAGAAACATGTGCGTGTGGGTTTTAAGGCAGTTTATTTTGTAGAAAATCAGAATTCAACACAAAGTTTGTCACTAACCAAGAGCCATCTATGCCCGAGTGCAGGGGGTTTAAATGAGTTGCTCAGCCTTATCTAGTGAGCATTGCAGAGAGGAATGAACCAAATCGTCAGGTCTGCTGCTCAGTATTACCACTATCTTACAGTGGCAGACTTTGTACAAGGAAAAATTAATACCCTTTTGAAAGCCAGAGAAACTGAAACTGATGACACTTTATTAATATCTCTTCAATTAAATATTAAAATATGAGCTGCTAAAAAAAATACCAAGCCTATATTGTCTGGAACACATTCTCCTTCTCAGTCTAATTACTGGCTTGATTATAATTCAGTTATGTCATCCAAACAGGTTTGTACTACTTTTAGACATCTGTGCAGCACTTTGGCTGAAATGCATTTAATCGTTCATTAAATTAAAAATGGTCTGACAGTATTACTGCTGCACTAACCACAAGTCCCGATTGGATGTGATATAATTATTTCTTGATCAGCTTCCTAGATAAGCAGTTCTCATACTCTCCTCAGACATGGCTACTCACTAGGTAACATCTAGAAGAGCAATATTCAAACCCCATCTACCAGTCTTATAGAGTTCCAGCTCCCCTTTTCACTTTGTAGACCTAAAACTTCTGAGCTGCATGCAAGTCACACTATGGGCTCAGACACATGCAATTTCCAAGGTTGGATTCTTGGAAAGTGCATCTCACTTGCAGGCACAGGGAGAGTCACACCAGCCCTGGCTTAAGGGTAGGGCGGTAGGGCAAGCAAGGTAATCACCCAAGCAACAAGGGACACCACTGGGAACCCCATAGGTCCATGAACAAGAAGCATTGTGCAGGCTTCCACCAAGCCAATCACCAAGAGTCCTGTTCAGCAGTACATACTGCCACTGATATAACCCACCCCCTCTCTCTGGACAGTGAGGGATAAGTCATCAACACTCTCGTATGGGGCAGGGGCATAGCCAGATGTGGTATTCTGTGTGGGCCTGAGCCCACATCTCCCAACTCAATAAATAATTGAGCTTGCGAGGATCCCTAAGCCCTGCCAACTGATGAAAGTCTTTTCTGGTAGCTGGAACAATCCTGTACTCTGCAACCCGCAGCTGGAACACTCCCATACAACTCTCTATGTGGCACTACAGCCCCCCCCCCCCCCCCCCACAGGCATAAAAACTGAGCATGTGCGGAAGGGGGGCTGGAATGACGGCAGCACGTAGAGATTAGTATGGGAGGGTTCCAGCCACGGTTTGTAGGAGTACAGGCTTGCTCCAACTGCTGGAAAAGGCCATCTTCAGCTGATGGTGCTTGGGAATCCCTACCAATCTTAAAAAGGGTGCCACACATCCCTGAGTGGACCCTAACTTCATACGAGATGGAAAATGAAATACTCGGGATTTACTGTTATTTTGAAATGAACACCAACAACATTTTTTCAAAACAAAATACAACTTTTTAATTCTATTTCATTTCTTTTTTCTTTCCAATTTCCAGAAAAAGAAAATTAAATTAAAAGAAATTAAAATTTTCACACACAAAAAACTGAAGCCACACTCCCCTTTGCTGGAAACAAGTTTTTGGTGTGCTCACCTTCAAGTAGATACTTAGAGAGACGCTGGTGACAGTGTTTTTTTGAAAGTCAGATAGAAAGATTCATTTACCTTAAATACTTGACTGACACAGTGGAGATCTCACTGTACACATTTCTAGAAAGTTAAATGGAATTTCAAATTGGACAAGGAAGTGAATTATACACAGCTGAAGCCCCTTGTTAATTCCAAGGCTAAATTGATCAGCCATAGGAGTACTTAAAATTTTACAAAGTCAACAAACACCAGTTATTGATATATTTTAGCACACAATAATATTGGATTTTTCAACATAATATATTCAGTACCGCAGAAGAAACAATGAATTCACTAACGGGCTCCATTTACTAAAGCTTAGCACATATTAGCAGAATTAGCATGCGCTAAATTCTAAGAATCCTGGTATAGAATAGGTTTCTTAGAACTTTAGCACATGGTCTTTGTTTGTGTGCGCAAAACCTGCGCTAGGTTTTAGTAAAAGGGCCCCTAAATAAATATAATTAACTTCACGAAGCAAAGCAGTTGGCTATTTTAGTTGGTTAAATGTGAATGAGAACCTTGGTTGAACATGTGTGCTTTGAAGGAAAAACAGTTATAGCATCATATCATGCTTGTTGCTACATATTCTCTACAATTATTTTTTCAATAAAACAATTACAAAAAAAAAAAGCAAACGGTAACCATATGGGGATAATTTTATAACCACATGACTGGGAAAGAAGTATGGAGATATACTGTGTGTAGATATGGAGAAATTAGGTCCTACCTGCTAATTTGCTTTCCTTTAGTCCCTTCAGACCGGGCCAGAATGACTGTTGGGTTGTGCACGCCTACAAGCAGGTGGAGACTAAGAAAACTGATTTTGAGCCAGCCAATAAGAGCCATGCTCAGCCCCCTGGAAACCTCAGTATTCACATATCAAAGCAATAGGAAAGATAGAAACCAGCAAACTGCATGCCAATTGGTTCACACAGCCATGGGCCACTGTTGAAATGTTTGACTATCCCAAACTGAGTCAGCAACATTAGTAAGGTACTTATGTGTAATCACGTAGTAACAGAGTAACAGATGAGTAATTGATCTCTTTGCAAATACAGACATGTGTGTGTATGTATATATATGTTTTAAATCAAAGAGCTCCCCACAGAGACAAGAGCAAAAGGAACTAATATAACCAGAAACCACAACCGCCTAGCAGCTGAAATAAACAAATCAAATACCAAATAGGGATGGATTTAGGCTGGTTTGGAGGGACTAAAGGAAAGCAAATTAGTAGGTAGGACCTAATTTCTCCTTCCTTAGCGTCCCTCCAGACTGGCCCAGAATGACTGTTGTGAAGTACTAGAGCAGTAAATCACGGGAGGCACCAGAACAGAACCACTGCCAGGACCCCATGAGTGAAAGGCGAGGCTTGGGGCACCTGGACTTCTATTCAATAATACCACACAATCAAAGATGCCTAGGATACCCGAGTGCTACAACACCCAAGCCTTGAATAACTCAACGCCACCTGAAATTAAATATGACCAAAACCGAGCTTCTCATTTTCCCCCCCAAACCCACCTCCCCGCTCCCCCCGTTTTCTATTTCTGTTGATGGCTCTCTCATTCTCCCTGTCTCCTCAGCTCGAAACCTTGGGGTCATCTTTGACTCTTCTCTCTCCTTCTCTGCTCATATCCAGCAGACCGCCAAAACCTGTCGTTTCTTTCTTTACAACATCCGTAAAATCCGCCCCTTTCTTTCTGAGCACTCTACCAAAACCCTCATCCACACCCTTGTCACCTCTCGTTAGACTACTGCAATCTGCTTCTTGCTGGCCTCCCACTTAGTCACCTCTCCCCTCTCCAGTCGGTTCAAAACTCTGCTGCCCGTCTCATCTTCCGCCAGGGTCGCTTTACTCATACTACCCCTCTCCTCAAGACCCTTCACTGGCTCCCTATCCGTTTTCGCATCCTGTTCAAACTTCTTCTACTAACCTATAAATGTACTCACTTTGCTGCTCCCCAGTATCTCTCCACACTCGTCCTTCCCTACACCCCTTCCCGTGCACTCCTCTCCATGGATAAATCCTTCTTATCTGTTCCCTTCTCCACTACTGCCAACTCCAGACTTCGCGCCTTCTGTCTCGCTGCACCCTACGCCTGGAATAAACTTCCTGAGCCCCTACGTCTTGCCCCATCCTTGGCCACCTTTAAATCTAGACTGAAAGCCCACCTCTTTAACATTGCTTTTGACTCGTAACCACTTGTAACCACTCGCTTCCAACTACCCTCCTCTCTTCCTTCCCGTTCACATTAATTGATTTGATTACTTTATTTATTTTTTGTCTATTAGATTGTAAGCTCTTTGAGCAGGGACTGTCTTTCTTCTATGTTTGTGCAGCGCTGCGTACGCCTTGTACCGCTATAGTACATAAGTACATAAGTACATAAGTAGTGCCATACTGGGAAAGACCAAAGGTCCATCTAGCCCAGCATCCTGTCACCGACAGTGGCCAATCCAGGTCAAGGGCACCTGGCACGCTCCCCAAACGTAAAAACATTCCAGACAAGTTATACCTAAAAATGAGGAATTTTTCCAGTCCATTTAATAGCGGTCTATGGACTTGTCCTTTAGGAATCTATCTAACCCCTTTTTAAACTCCGTCAAGCTAACCGCCCGTACCACGTTCTCCGGCAATGAATTCCAGAGTCTAATTACACGTTGGGTGAAGAAAAATTTTCTCCGATTTGTTTTAAATTTACCACACTGTAGCTTCAACTCATGCCCTCTAGTCCTAGTATTTTTGGATAGCGTGAACAGTCGCTTCACATCCACCCGATCCATTCCACTCATTATTTTATACACTTCTATCATATCTCCCCTCAGCCGTCTCTTCTCCAAGCTGAAAAGCCCTAGCCTTCTCAGCCTCTCTTCATAGGAAAGTCGTCCCATCCCCACTATCATTTTCGTCGCCCTTCGCTGTACCTTTTCCAATTCTACTATATCTTTTTTGAGATACGGAGACCAGTACTGAACACAATACTCCAGGTGCGGTCGCACCATGGAGCGATACAACGGCATTATAACATCCGCACACCTGGACTCCATACCCTTCTTAATAACACCCAACATTCTATTCGCTTTCCTAGCCGCAGCAGCACACTGAGCAGAAGGTTTCAGCGTATCATCGACGACGACACCCAGATCCCTTTCTTGATCCGTAACTCCTAACGCGGAACCTTGCAAGACGTAGCTATAATTCGGGTTCCTCTTACCCACATGCATCACTTTGCACTTGTCAACATTGAACTTCATCTGCCACTTGCACGCCCATTCTCCCAGTCTCGCAAGGTCCTCCTGTAATCGTTCACATTCCTCCTGCGACTTGACGACCCTGAATAATTTTGTGTCATCGGCGAATTTAATTACCTCACTAGTTATTCCCATCTCTAGGTCATTTATAAATACATTAAAAAGCAACGGACCCAGCACAGACCCCTGCGGGACCCCACTAACTACCCTCCTCCACTGAGAATACTGGCCACGCAATCCTACTCTCTGCTTCCTATCTTTCAACCAGTTCTTAATCCATAATAATACCCTACCTCCGATTCCATGACTCTGCAATTTCTTCAGGAGTCTTTCGTGCGGCACTTTGTCAAACGCCTTCTGAAAATCCAGATATACAATATCAACCGGCTCCCCATTGTCCACATGTTTGCTTACCCCCTCAAAAAAATGCATTAGATTGGTGAGGCAAGACTTCCCTTCACTAAATCCGTGCTGACTTTGTCTCATCAGTCCATGTTTTTGTATATGCTCTGCAATTTTATTCTTAATAATAGCCTCCACCATCTTGCCCGGCACCGACGTCAGACTCACCGGTCTATAATTTCCCGGATCTCCTCTGGAACCTTTCTTAAAAATCGGAGTAACATTGGCTACCCTCCAGTCTTCCGGTATTACACTCGATTTTAGGGACAGATTGCATATTTCTAACAGTAGCTCCGCAAGTTCATTTTTTAGTTCTATTAATACTCTGGGATGAATACCATCAGGTCCCGGTGATTTACTACTCTTCAGCTTGCTGAACTGACCCATTACATCCTCCAAGGTTACAGAGAATTTGTTTAGTTTCTCCGACTCCCCCGCTTCAAATATTCTTTCCGGCACCGGTGTCCCCCCCAAATCCTCCTCGGTGAAGACCGAAGCAAAGAATTCATTTAATTTCTCCGCTACGGCTTGTCCTCCTTGATCGCCCCTTTAACACCATTTTCGTCCAGCGGCCCAACCGACTCTTTGGCCGGTTTCCTGCTTTTAATGTATCTAAAAAAGTTTTTACTATGTATTTTTGCTTCCAACGCTAATTTCTTCTCAAAGTCCTTTTTGCCCTCCTTATCTCCGCTTGCATTTGGCTTGGCATTCCTTATGATCTATCCTGTTACTTTCAGTTGGTTCTCTTCTCCACTTTCTGAAGGATTGTTTTTTGGCTCTAATGATTTCCTTTATCTTACTGTTAGCCACGCCGGCTGACGTTTAGTCTTTTTTCCCTTTTTTCTAATACGTGGAATATATTTGTCCTGAACCTCCAGGATGGTGTTTTTAAACAGCATCCACGCCTGATGCAAGTTTTTTACTCTGCGAGCTGCTCCTTTCAGTCTTTTTTTCACCATTTTTCTCATTTTGTCGTAATCACCTTTTCTATAGTTAAACGCTAGCGTACTTGATTTCCTAGTTTCACTTCCTTCAATGCCAATATCAAAACCGATCATATTATGCTAAATGCTAAATAGTAGTAGCAGTAGTAGTAACTCTCGCTAAAGACACCAAAACTCTGAGATGAGACCAAACCAAGAGACCTTTCAAACCACTGAGCAAGGCTCCCGCCAAGACACCTCCAAGCCTCGTCTCTCTCCCTCCTATCATGCAGAGGCAGCTACCACGTAGTCCGCACTGCCAACTCACTCAAAAAATGAAGTTTCTGAAAACCCCAGAAAGAGCCTAGACCAACAAGGACCATAGACTGAAAATATGAAAGGACGGCCAGACTTTCTGAAGAAAAAAAATAAACCGGTGCACCTTGCCTCCATATGGGTTCCTCACACAGATAGGAGAAGAGAGAGGGAGACAGGGGGAGGGAGAGAGAGAGACCCCAACTAGCTGAGGAAATGGCCTGAAAGGCAAAATAAAATACTGTGTGCATTGGAAGGTCCAATAGAGAAAAAGGAGTGAAGTAAAGTCCTTTCAGTAGACGTAACAGATGAACCCATGCAGAAATCTCACAACCTCAGAATGATTTGCCAAGAGCCACCAAAGGGGTATCCAGAAAGAATCTAGGAAACCAAACCTAAAATGAGCCTCTCCATCCACCAACAAAAAAAACTAAAAAGCGTCTAACTAAGGCAAGGAACAGCAAACATAGAGGAAGCTCTCTGGCCCACGAGGAAGGACCACAGCCCCTCGGGACAGCCATCCACCAAACATAAGATAGGAATCCATGCCATTGGCAGGCAACTGATCCTGCTGCTCCAACAGATGAGAATAGAAACA
The DNA here is from genome assembly GCF_901765095.1 of Microcaecilia unicolor. Classification (NCBI taxonomy): domain Eukaryota; kingdom Metazoa; phylum Chordata; class Amphibia; order Gymnophiona; family Siphonopidae; genus Microcaecilia; species Microcaecilia unicolor. Next base: position 90,189,415 of record NC_044043.1, on the reverse strand, counting down.
CAGTTGCCTCATTGACCAATCACTGCCACAAAACTCGTCACAGATGAAACACTGAAAGCCAGGAACCTGAATCGTCATCCCAGCTGAGCCAACAGCAGGTCCCTCAAGCCAATAGACTGGCATCAGAGAGATCGGTGACCACAAATTGGGCTGCAGAAGTGCCCACTGGAATTGTAAAACCAAGCAGGCAAGATCAGAAGAATAGCAGTCTAAGATGACTGAGTCAACCACTCCAAGTGGGCTAGACGGAAACCCCTCACTCCTGATAATCCCTATGTAGCGAAAGACAAGTTGGAAGAAAAGTAGCTGAGTTCCCAAGGGGAAAAGTAATTCCTTGACTCCCAACTCTTGGGAAAAGAAAAAAAAAATTGCAGTCAACCGGACTCCAGAGACCAAGAAAATAAGAAACATACAAATCCAATGTGAAGAAACCTGTAGAAGTCTAAAACACCTTATGCTGGGAAGGTTCCAAATAATTTGTAAGCTACTAGGAACTTTGCAGCAAAAAAAAGGTGACTGACAGAGAGTGAGAGATCGAGCGGTTTCTTCTGCTACGCCATTTCCGAGCAGTAGGTGTTTCCCTAGGCAGGCACAAACCAATTAGGAGAAGGCAGTAAGCGAAATGCTGCAGATAGCCTTGCCTCACGAGTTAGAGCCATGTGAGATGCAATAACCATCATAGGGGACTTCGGGGACTCACAATATCATACTGAAAGAACCCTGTTAAGCCTTCGTATAATTTAGACTGAGAAGATATCGAAGAGAAAGAACAACAAGGCAGCAAGCTGCTTTAAATGCTGAACGAAGTAAGGTCACAAAAGAGGAAGGAGATCCTGAAAAGAATTTAGAGACTGTCTTTGTCTTCACCACCTCCACCAGGAGGCCATTCCATGAATTCACCACTCTTTCTGTGAAGAAATATTTCCTTGTGTTACTTCTCAGCCTATCCCCTTTCACCTTCATCCTATGCCCATCATTCCAGAGCTTCATTTCAATTGAAAGACTCGCCTCCTGTGCATTTATGCCATGGAGGTACTTAAAAGTCTCTATCAATATTCAAAGGGGCTATTCCCTTATTGTGGAATTCATTGCCACTAGCCTTGATTGGCACCATGAAGAACAAACACGTGGATAAAGGTAAGTCAGTTGAAGTAGTGTATCTAGATTTTCAGAAAGCTGTGACATTTTGTATATTATTCAAAACTTGGTTATTTACCAAATATTTGGGTAGATCTTAACTATGTTTTTGGTTTTACTTATTGTACTTTATTATTATTGTTATATTATTCTAATTCTGTTTCTTGATGTAAACCGCTCAGAGCTTCTGGTAGAGGTGATGTAAATATTCAGCCAGCAGTGGTCAGCAGGTTTTTTTTAGCCATCACCGGTGTAATGCCCTGATATTTTTATTTATTTATTGCATTTGTATCTCACATTTTCCCACCTATTTGCAGGCTCAATGTGGCTTACATAGTTTTGTTAACATTGTCATTTCAGGATATCAGATACAGTTAGTATTGTGCACAGATTAAGTACGGGAAGAAAGAAGGAAGGAAGGAAGGAAGGGAGTGATTAGGGTAGTTATAGAAGGTGGGGTTTCAGCACCGAGTGGGTTGGTTACTGAACATCTGTTTATTTGTGGGTGGCTACCGCTTACGCAATTAAAGGCGATATCAAGTACATAATCACCTAAGTTAAACTGGACAAAGACAGGACTGAGTTTTATGTGGTCCTACTTGTCCGGTTAACCTAGGTGGCGAAGCGCCAAATGAGCCCCCGGACTGCTCACTAAATTGCCAGCTATGGCTTTAGCTGTTCATACTGATATTCAGTAGCACTAACTGGTTAAGTAAATCAGTGGATACCCCCCCCCCCCTGTTAATATGGATTGGAGCTTGAGTATCCACTGGAATGGTGGTAAGCCAGGTTACAGGACTTAGGTCAGCAAAGGAGCCTTGACTAGGCCTGATAACCCACTAATGGCATAACAGTTGAGAACCTGCAAACGCAGGGCTATATGATGAAGTCTTAATAAAACCTGAAACAAATTACAAATTGAATATAGCATATATGATGATAGAATAATAGATAAAAATGGTTTGTAAAATCTAGCTTGTATTTCTATAACATGACACACAGGTCATAAGATTATATAAAAATAGATTGTGAAACTGGATGTTTCTATAAAAGATAAAGACAAGATGTTCAGGGTGACGGAAAAGATGCGAGGTTTTGAAATAGCAAAAGCAAGAGATGTTTACCGGAAAAGACAGTTGGGTACAGATGGACACCTGGCCGGAAAAGAAATGTTTCAAAATAACTAGAACAGGAAAGAAGTTGGTACAAGATGGTACAAAGAGTACAAATGAACATCTGCCGGAAAAGGGAAAAAAAAATTGGTACAGAGATATTGGCCAATAAGATGAAAAAAATAGGTACTGCCATAAGCTTCTATTGAGATCTGTGCCTATAAAGGAGCTAACATTCAGACAGGAAAGTTAGAAGCTTCTTCAATACTTGACCGACAGCAGAGCTCCGTGCATTTGAACCTAGATGTATGTATTAAACTGAAGACTTTATCTTGGTAAGAATAAACAGAATCTTATTCCTGATAATTATCTTCGTCTTTATTCCTACATACTGTATTATATGTGCTCTTTCCTTATTATCTGCTATACACAAATAAGCCACACTCACTGAACCACAAAGAGTAGATTAAAAACATATATATATGTGGGAACATAAATGACCCAGGATACACCTAGATCCAGAAAGCCAGAAAGCAGTGGTTATGGGAATTAGTTTCGAATTGCGGCTGCTGATGCCTCCCCAGGACAGACCACCCCCCCCCCCTCCCTGGGATGGGAGGGAAACTGTAAACCTTTTGGATGAACTTAAGATGTTTAGTCTCCCATGTGGAAGAGCCCAGAAGGGGTCTAAAAGAGGGTCATTTAAACACCCCCCACAACAGATTTAACTGGCCAGGAGCCTCACCTACTCAGTTAAATTGTTTTGAATATCGAACCTATTCGGGTATACATATAAAGTATTACATACCATGTAAAATGAGTTTATCTTGTTGGGCAGACTGGATGGACCACACAGGTCTTTATCTGCCGTCATTTACTATGTTACTCTTTGGGGTTCTACATGGAATGTTGCTACTAATTGGGATTCCGGAATCTTGTAACTCTTTAGGATTCCAGAATCTTCAGAACGTTTAGTTCAAGAAGAGTGCTGGGCAGACTTCTACGGTCTGTGCCCTGAGAATGGCAAGGACAAATCAAACTCGGGTATAATGTATCACATACCATGTTAAATGAGTTTATCTTGTTGGGCAGACTGGATGGACCGTTCAGGTCTTTATCTGCCGTCATTTACTATGTTACTATTGATTATAGGCGGGAGTCTACCACAGAAAATCAATGGGGATCTTTTGGGAGATTCCATTGTTTGAAAATACTGACCCAAACGTATCTGTTTTTCAGACTCATTCAAGAAGTTCCCATTCTCTTGTAAACAATTTTGATTGTATTTTTACATACAAAGCTGTATAAATAAATAAATATTGCAGTAAGCCAAAAATTGGTCACTTTCTGTCCATCCTTTGCAATGTCATTTTGACAGCAGACTGACAAGACACGTCTATATAATTCTTCGCAACATTCCAATGTTGAAAAGGAAAATCACAAACAAAACAGAAAAGAAAAGTAAAGATAATGAGAAGAGCAGCAGCAAGAGATGAAACCTACCACTGCCAGACTCCTGCCACCAAAGTTTGGCATAAAACAAAACCAATTATGCTAGAGCGTTACACATTCCCACAAGAGGAGCAGCAGCAGATGAGACGCACTATTAATGTAGAGGGGAGTCCAGAAACCACGGCCAGACCAACACCTGCTTCTATAAACTGGGTCACTTGTCAACTCTGCCACCACTTTTCTTTAATATAAGTGAGCCTCACACCCTTAATGCCTCTCCCTAGCTACCAGACATATGAAACAAAGTCATGGGTGTGCTCAATCGGGTTCTGCTGCAGTTAAGCAAGAGAGGTAACTTTTAGCACAATCACTCCGATACTGAATGTTCCCAGACAACGGCTTGAAAAATATTCTTGTTTGTAAATAAAAGCTCTTATTTTAGAGTTCCATTATTCAGGAAAAGCTGTCTCTGTAGTGGCATGACATTAATTTTGTGCTGCTCATGAGATCAAGTTCAAATGTTTCCTAGAAATCTATTTATTTTATAAAATTTCAGTAACGTTATAGGCCACAATTATGTCCTGTCAGCCTCCAATATATTGTGGGCTGTGGGGAGACGTGTGAGGCTTGGTTCATTTCATTACAAACCAGTCTTATATTCCGCAATAGCCTTTACAGTTCAATGCGGATAACAACTCGAGACTACCAGAACAATTTATCCAGCATGAGCAATAAATTAACACATCATAAAATCAATTCAGCCCTCATACTGCCTGAACAAAAAGTTTTAAGTTGCTTACGAAAATGACGATATTCTCCTTGACAGCGCACAAAGAAAGGAAGAGAATTAAAATAGAGGCAGCCTGATAAGACAAAGATGAAAATAGCTGTCCAAAAAACATAACTGAATTCACAGACAGAAATCTTAAGAGAAGCTGACCCTGCATTACTACTACTTACTACTACTTATCATTTCTATAGCACTATAATACGTACGCAGCGCTGTACACTTGAACATGAAGAGGCAGTCCCTGCTCAACAGAGCTTACAATCTAATTAGGACAGACAAACAGGACAAATAAGAGATAAGGGAATATTAAAGTGAGGATGATAAAATAAGGGTTCTGAACAAGTGAATAAGGGTTAGTAGTTAAAGGCAGCATCAAAAAGGTGGACTTTTAGCTTAGATTTGAAGACGGCCAGAGATGGAGCTTGACGTACCAGCTCTGGAAGTCTATTCCAGGCATATGGTGCAGCAAGATAAAAGGAATGGAGTCTGGAGTTAGCGGTGGTAGAGAAGGGTGCAGATAAGAGAGATCTGCCCAGTGAACGGAGTTCCCGGGGAGGAGTGTAGGGAGAGATAAGAGTGGAAAGAAACGGACCAAATAAAAAGGTGAAAAGCCATAAATAGTAACATAGTAGATGACGGCAGAAAAAGACCTGCACGGTCCATCCAGTCTGCCCAAGAAGATAAATTCATATGTGCTACTTTTTTTTATTTGTACTGTCCTCTTCAGTGCACAGACAGTATAAGTCTGCCCAGCACTATCCCCGCCTCCCAACTACCAGTCCCGCCTTCCACCACCAGCTCTGGCACAGACCGTATAAGTCTGCCCAGCACTAGTCCCACCTCCCAACCACCAGTCCCAGCACAGACCGTATAAGTCTGCCCAGCACTAGCCCCGCCTCCCAACCATCAGCTCTGCCACCCATTCTAGGCTAAGCTTCTGAGGATCTCTTCCTTCTGCACAGGATTCCTTTATGTTTATCCCACGCATGTTTGAATTCCGTTACCATTTTCATCTCCAAAACTAAAGTACATAGCTTGAAATAAACCCTTGCCGTGACCAGTAACCAATGGGGGTCTGTAAAGACAGGGTTTAACTGAACCATCCATTTTCAACAAATATATCACCCTTATGGCCAAATTTTGAACCGTTTGCAATTTCTCTTCTAAAGAGTTAGTACAACCCACAAAGACCACATTTGGGAAGTAGTAATGATTGAACCACAAGCTTGAAAGATAATTACGAATTATCTAGAAATGTTTTGAATTTTCTTAAGAAGAAAAAAAAAGAGCTCTTCACTACCTTATTAACTTGGTTAAGCACAGTGAGTTGACCCTCTACCTCAACTGCTAAAATGCGAGTGGAGAACTCAAAGTTTAAATTCAGCATTTCTAATAGTGATCGTTCTTTTTCCATAATATCTTTAATAGGGCCCAAACATAAAAATGTACTTTTTTTCTGATTAAGCTTCAGGCGAAAACTCAAGGCCCAATGTTCAACAGTCTCAATAAACAATTGAATTCCTTGCACCATAATTTTAAATTATTTTATTTATTCAATTTTCAAATACATATCTCAGAAATCTCAGAGATAATGAGAAAACAGAGAAAAAGAAAAGGAAAAAGGAAAAAAAACACAAGTATTTTAAGAAATAAAACATTAATCTTTCATCCACAAGTCAGTAAAATAAGGACCCAAGATATCAGAAATATATAGTATAATTCCTAATACAGGTAGGTGCTCCCTCCGAGTAATTCTCTAGCCTGCCTGTAATAGGATGCATTCAGGATTATGTTATGACATTCAATTCCTCTTTAGCTTCTAAAAAATCAATTAGCTGTTTTGGGTCAAAAAATTGAAACTGTTTACCTTCAAAGTACAAAACATAAACAAGGAAATCGTAACACAGATTGTCTCCCATCTTTGAGAGGAATCTCCCACAGATCTTCCTGAGCTCCAAATATGTTGAGCTTGTGTAATTGGAGGTAATGAATCACCAGCCATCCCCAGGACCTCAATTAAATATTTCTTGACCATATCCAATGGAGAAATCAAAAGTGATTTGGGGAAATTGAGGAATCTCAAATTGTGTCTTCTAACCTGGTTTTCCAGGTATTCCAATCGTTGATGTAGGAAATTATCATCTTTAATTGAGACAGTCCCCAAATTCTCCAAAGTCAGAATTTTTGATTCCTTGCACCATTTAAAAATATTCTTTAGAAGCCAGCTTTAATACAGCAATATCATCGCCGTATCTCAAAAGAGATACAGCGGAATTAGAAAAGGTTCAAAGAAGAGTGACCAGAATGATAAAGGGGTTGCGCTCCTCTCGTATGAAGAAAGGCTAAACAGGTTAGGGCTCTTCAGCTTGGAAAAGAGACGAATGAGGGGAGATATGATTGAGGTCTACAAAATCCTGAGTGGTGTAGAACGAGTAGAAGTAATTCGATTTTTTACTCGTTCCAAAATTACAGACTAGGGGACACTCAAGAAAGTTACACAGAAATACTTGTAAAGCAAATAGGAGGAAATATTTTTTCATTAAACGAATAGTAAATCTCTGGAACTCTTTGCCAGAGGATGTGGTAACAGCAGTTAGCGTATCTGGGTTTAAAAAAAGTTTTGGATAAATTCCTGGAGGAAAAGCTCATAGTCTGCTATTGAGACAGACATGGGAAGTAGCAGCTTGCCCTGGGATTTGTAGTGGTGTCGCCACAATTTGGGTTTCTGCCAGGTACTTGTGACCTGGCTTGGCCACTGTTTGGAAACCAGGATACTGGGCTAGATGGATCACTGGTCTGTCCCAGTATGGCTACTCTTATGTTATTATGTACCTGCAAACCATCAATTTCCCAGGGGTTGTATCAGAAGGTTGAATGGGCGAGAGTGGGGAGCCCTGAGGGACCCCAGAAACAGGAGTCCAAGCCGCCGACAAGACTCCCCACTTCTTAACTATAACTTTGTCCTGGACCTTCCACTGATTACATGACCCCAAGCAAGTCAGATAATCTCTCTTTTGTTCAAACTAAGGAAATAAATCATTTGTAGTATGGTCATGTCCACCGTGTGGATAATCTTGTATAATACTGTGTGTGCAGAACTACTAATATTCAATTAAACAGTTACATTCTACTATGTATTTCCACATGTCCCAAAATCATCAATTATAATCTATCTTTGAATATCATTCTTTCACGAGGATAAAGGAGGACAAGGGTCAGCTATGTCTTGTCAATGTCTCATCTCCCCCCAACTGTTTCAAGTATTAGAAGGTGAAAAGAGGCAAAAGCTCTGTCTTCAGCAACTGAATGCCTACAATGAGCACTAAGTGATGATTGCGGGCACAGATATCCTATTTGGAAGTATGTGTCCCATGTTTTAAATGATCTTCCTTAGTCATGATATAAAAGTAATTGTAATCTTTGCACATTCTGGGGATTTAAACTCAACCCATCAAAATCTATTCTTCAATAGTATCACTTTATTGTGAAATTCATTACAGTACTGCCACTGGATACTTAATATTTTCTAATGTCTCCTTTCTTTTAAGGCATGTTTTCTGTTTCTTAAGCTAGATATACTGCTTTTAGTTAAAAACATTAGGGCACCTTATATCAAAATACCAGAATGAATTGTAAATATACTGGATCCAAAATTAATTACAAATATGTTAATCAACATCATTTACAAAATTTAGGGGCCCCTTTTCCAAGCTGTGTTAAGCAGCTAGCTCAGGTTTTACTGCATGGTAGCTGTTAACATACATCCACGCTAATACCTACTGCATGTTAAAGACAGCCAGAATGGTAAAAGAAAAACCCCACACTAGCTGCTTAATGTGGATAGGGGCAGGTTGTGGAATGATGGGGTAGAACAGAGATGTGACCAGCACCACACACCAGCTGTCAATAACGTAGCTGCACAACACCATTTCAGGTAGTGCAGCCGTTCTACCAGAAGTCTGGTAGCGTGGCCACTGCCCCAAGTATCAAAATAGATAAAGCAAGGGAAGCAAAGAAGAGCAATCCTCCGTAGTAATGTACAGGTATGAGAGGAGGTAGCGAGAAAAAACATAAGACGAAATTGGCTCAGAGGTCCAGACACATAGGTCTTTGTTGGTCACGGCCTCGCAACAAAAATGATGAAACTCTATACAGCCGATGTCCCTGCATCAGGGGTCTTGATTTATCTATCAATTCTATATCCCTTGTTATCCAAATAATCTAAACGGGTAACAGAAAACATACATAAAATGCAACAAAATATAAAATACAAAATCAATGAAAAGCTAAAAATATAATAAAAGTAAATAAAAATGTATCTAATTATGGTAACAAATCAAGCAGTAGCCATAACGAGTCATCAATAAAATGTCTTTTGAAACAAATACGTTTTAAGTTGCTTCTTAAATGACATTAGTGAGGTTATTTGCCACAACTCTAGGAGAAGAGCATTCCACAAAGTTGCAGCAACAATGAAAAACATCCGGGAACGATACTACTCTAGTCGATGATCCAAAGTGTATTCTGGAAAAACCTATACATACTTGAGAAGCCAAATAGGATCAAAACAAAGGGTATTCCACTCTTTGGAGCAGAATGCAATGGCTTGTGCAAGCCACTCACTGTGCTGTCTAAATGGTCTAAAAACATTACACAGCACAGACAACGGCTTGCACGAGCCATTGTGTTCGGTTCCAAAGAGTGGAATATCCTTTGTTTTGATCCTATTTGGCTTCTGAATTATGTCTAGGTTTTTCCAGAATACACTTTGGATCATTCGGACCCCTGATACAGGGACTTTGGCCATGTACGGTCTTCATATAATTTTTGTTAGCGTTTAATTAAATGATGGACCTCTGAATGAATTTTCTTGTGTCTTCCTCTTTGAAAATATCAACTCCCTCTTGTAATAGGTAAAGCCACAGGAGTGGGTCAGCTCCCCCATCTGATCCCTGTGTCACAATCCCAACCCCAACTGATCCTCCCACTGAACATCGAAATCCCTCCCACAACATCCAGTCCTCTTCCAATGATTCCCTAGTAGTGTAATAGCATGGAATGGGAGCAGGCCCTGTCCACTCCTGTCCCGACTGACTGGGTTTTAAAATAGCACGGATGACCTTTGGCGATAGTCTCACATGTGGAAGATGGGTAATACCTGTGTTGGGGGTGGGAATCGGGAGGGGGCTAAGGTGCCACTACAGTTTTATCCATTCTTTGACGCTTGAGGTAGAGCAGGGGCCCATGTTACATGCCCTAGAGGAGGAGTTCTCAACCCAGTCAGGTTTTCAGGATACCCCAAATGAATATGCTTCTTCCAACAAGGGCCTTGGCGAGATAAAACTAGTTGTTGGAAGCTGAATTAACAACTACAGAAGAGATTCTAAAGATGTTGAAAGAAGCGTATAGATACACGCTGTAGAGACTGTTTGATCACCAAATACATCACTAACCGAACTGGAAAACTTTTTTTTATGCCAGATAAGTTTATTATCACCTATGAATACTATGCAGGACTGTGATTATGGCAGCAGAATTTGAACTTTTTGCCGTTGTTGGAAGCAGTTGAATATAGCATGAAATGATAATATGGATGAGACACTGTAAAACATGCAGTGATGTTGGGAAAATAATAGAAGAAATGGGATTGGCAATCTGGTAATTAAGTGATGATGATGTATAAAATAAAAGAGTGGATCTGGGAGATCAGTCCATTTGATTGAGTATGAATGGCATAGTGAGTGATTGTTGAGGTATTTTGTAGCGTTTTAAATTTGTGTAATAAAATATAATAAAGTGGAGTAAGAATAAGAGTGTTTTGATACATTGAAAAACATTGTGTTGTTATTGTTACATTTGTACCCCGTGCTTTCCCACTCATGGCAGGCTCAATGCGGCTTACATGGGACAATGGAGGGTTAAGTGACTTGCCCAGAGTCACAAGGAGCTGCCTGTGCCTGAAGTGGGAATCCAACTCAGTTCCTCAGGACCAAAGTCCACCACCAGGACGTCAGACTCACAGAAACAGAAGCCTGCGCAGCCTTCTACATGGAATGTTGCTAGTGGAATAGCAACATTCCAATGTAGAATCTCCAATAGTAGCAACATTCCATGTAGAATCTCCAATAGTATCTATTTTATTTTTGTTACATTTGTACCCTGCGCTTTCCCACTCATGACAGGCTCAATGAGGCTTACATGGGGCAATGGAGGGTTAAGTGACTTGCCCAGAGTCACAAGGAGCTGTCTGTGCCGGGAATCGAACTCAGTTCCTCAGGACCAAAGTCCACCACCCTAATAGTTGTGGAATAGTTGCTTAAGATAGAAATGGATATTCATTGGAGATAGCCTGAAAACCTGACTGGATAGGCGTCTCCTGAGTACTGGGTTGAGAACCCCTACCCTACAGGGTAGCATGGGTACACCAATGTGATAGGAGTCTGTCCTGTGCCCTAAATATAGGGTAGATGCTGGGCACACTCCATGCATTTTGTGAAAAACCCTAACACACTTTAGTAAAAAGGGCCCCTTAGTTAAGGATACCAAGATGGGAAACAAACAAAAATGTAAGTGTACCAGATTAACATTATTAAAACAATGCACAGACTGACTACTTCAACTTACACAACTAGCTTAATATTGTCAAAACAATGCTGACACCAGGCTGAGAAGAGGTAAGGGGGATCCTGCTGCTGACTCAGCGTGGGGACTTTCGTGGGCATTAAGCTGCACTGGTACAAGGACTAATCACAGGGAGGAACTAACTTAATAGATACATTCTGTTTACACACAGTTTCTTCTGTTGTCCTTCCTGTATTGCAGCATAAAAATTGCCTTTTACATTCAGAATTCCTTTACAGCTGGTTTAGATGAGTGCAGCATTGTAGACGGCCAAATCCATGATCTAGTAGGAATAAGAAGAGCCAGTGCGCAGCTGTGCTCAGAAGAAAAAGGCTCTGTTAAACCAGTGATAAAGGGAGTCAGCACCGTCAGCACCAGAGTCTTCTGCATTGGGCAGCTCTGAATGTGAGTTACAAGGTGCCTGAGGTCCCTTACTGTTGTCTCAAGACTGAGATCATCATAGGATTTTGGGCACAATGTGGCTGATATTCTGAGACCTGCACAGTGGAGAAAGAAGAAAGCTGTACCAGATTTTTCTTTTTTTTTTTTTTGGGGGGGGGGGGGGGTTACAGCACTGTCTGGAAGTTGATGAGAAGGTTAGGAGCTTTTGAAGGATAGGAGCTGAGAGAGATGGAATTGAAAGGACAGGCTAGAATAAGATACAAGACATTACGGGGCGAGAGATATGTTTAGGAGGGGGGGCTTGTTGGAGGTGTGTGTGTGTGTGGCCCTGCCACTAGGACAACAGAATTTGGGACACAGCAACATGGATCCAGTACATGCTACAGCCTTTCCCCTGCCACGTCCTTTCCCCTCCTCCATGCCAGCTCAGAAAGAACAGCACTGGGTGAACCGTGTAAGCACAGACCTGCGCTGAAGTGTTGCCTAGTCCCATCCTCTTCTGAGGCAGATCTCCAATCAGATGGGACAAGACAATTCAGCACTACAGGGCCTACGCTGTGTCCTTATTTTTGTTGTTGTTGGGTTTTTTTGGTAATCAATAGAAATAAAATAAAACAGAGAAGAAAATAAGATACCACCTTTTTTTTTTGGGGGGGGGGGGCTAACAATACATTTTTTGATTAGCTTTCAACAGTAAAGGAACAAGTAAATTTGTGATGCACCAGCAACAGGGATTTGAAGACCTCCAGATATGACTTTGCAGACTCAAGCCACCCATAAAGCTCAACTGGGGACCAGCAGCAAAGCACTCTGAACCAGAGGCTGAAAAGTGTGTCCATTCACCTGCTGGAGATGGAAAATACTATAGAGCTGGACTGGATGCCAAGGAGATATGTCTCAGCTCAGCTTTCAGTTCTTTATCTCTACCTGCTGGTTGACAGACACAACTATCCCATAGGTTCTGGGATAGTGGGAAGCTACATAACGGAAGCATAAATTTGAGAAAGGTTGAAAGTTCTCTGGGTGAGTTGGATCTGCAGAAGCTTTCTTTAGAATGGGCTTAACTACAGCTATTTTTCCAGGCGACAAGAACCTGACCCACGCCATGCCTATCACAGAGATCATGTTTCACCATTACTTTGATAACTTAATTGGTTACCCGTTGAACTCAGAATTAAAATTTAAAATCACTAAGATACAAAGCTCAACATACTGGTATTCCTATCATCCCTTATTATGGCCTGTGTTCCTACCAGTTTTCTTCATTCTATAAATGATTGTAGACTAGTACTACAAGGAGCTGCAGTGGGAATCGAACTCAGTTCCCCAGGATCAAAGTCCACTGCACTAACCACTAGGCTACTCCTCCACTCATTCCACCAATAAGAGCCAACCTCATCAGTGATGTCACAATGGCTTGATTGCCCGATACTTGGCTCACTTCTGATATTGTGATGTCATAAGGGAAAGGGGGAAAGGGACATGGGACTTGATATACTGCCTTTCTGAGGTTTTTGCAACTACATTCAAAGCGGTTTACATATATTCAGGTACTTATTTTGTAGCAGGGGCAATGGAGGGTTAAGTGACTTGCCCAAAGTCACAAGGAGCTGCAGTGGGAATTGAACTTAGTTCCGCAGGATCAAAGTCCACTGCACTAACCACTAGGCTACTCCTCCACTCCTGGGCAGCTGGGTGAAAGGAAGGGATGACTTCAACCTGATCATCAGGTCTCCCCACTATCAAAGGCCTTCTTTCTCACTGCAAGCACTTCATTGGCTCCCCATAAAGGCCAGAATAAGTTTCAAGATCCTAGTACTTGTTTTCAAACCCCTCCATAAGTCTCTGCTTATATGACCACATTAACCAACCTCCCACTCAAGAATGTCCTGACGGATGCTCAAAACTATCCTTTACTCCACTTCCCAAACTGCAAAGGAGTAACATACAAATCTCTCTACAAACACAGGGTTCTCCTACCTCGCAACCAAGTTCTGGAACGCCCTACCTTTAAACATGCAGAAAATCACTCTCTTACATTTCGCAAAAAGTTAAAATCATACCTCTTCACTAAATTTTTCACCAATGCAGATTAATCTACCAAAGACCAATCACTCAATATGAATATTGTTCGTAGTCATTTCCCTGTTTGTCAGACTTTGAATATCCTGCTTTCACAAAATAACACAGCTACTGTAACCAGTATGTGCTCTACTACACTACCAAATCATCACTACAGCAGATTCTTAGCTACTCTGTAAACCTGCAGGTTGCACCTGTTTGAAATATAATACGTTTTAACATGGCAGTCTCATAAGTCCAGTAAGATCCCTCTTACACTGTTAACCTACCTGAATACATGTCTCTGTTTCGTTACTGAAATTCGCTGTTACTTTAAAGCTAAACTAGGCCCTTGCTACACTACAATCTGCTGACTGCAATTCTATGCTACAATGAAATCTACATTGACTGTTTCTCTGTCACACCAGCCGGAAAGGGAACAGACCAAAGAATCCCTTTTCATTTGACGTGCGGCATTATTGAGGTAAAAATACTAAATTTGCCAGCAAAACTTCAGGAGCTGTAACAACCGCAAGCTTCATGCCACCATCTTAGCCATTCCCTCTTTTTAAATTTTAGTTTATACATTGTAAACTGCCTTGACATATTTGCATACTAGGCAACATGTTAAGCCCGAATAAACGACAAACGAAAGAGACTAAACAGACAATGGTAGAACATCGTATTTGTTCAAGCTTGGGTGGTGATAGGTATAGAAGTTTGCCCTGCAGGGATTTTAACGATCCTGATGCATCAGGATACCCAGGATGAGCATGCATTAATGCATGCGATGAACGTTCCATTATGTTCATTATGACTATCCTGAAAACCAGACTGGTTAGGCACGCCCCAGGACAGGGTTGCGAACCACTGCCATTTGACCACACCCCATGATACACTGAATCTCCAACATAAAATGCATTGCTGATGACAGTGGTTCATTGAGAAGATTTCACATGAGTAAAAAGAAAGAACTTTAATCTCACTTTCACAACTGCAATTTTACTTCATTTTGCACTCACCTAAATTATATACAAAAGAAATTAAACTGCACTTTTTAAGCACCAAGCATCAAATGAACAAAGCCATAAAATTCATAGCAGAGCAGGCACTAGAGAGCACTTAGCGGAATGTCAGGCAAAGTTCACTTCTAGCCACAGAACCCAAGAAAGCAAGTTCATTTCCTCTCTTTCCTGGTCCTAAAAGCAAGGCTGCTAAGTGAAGGAACATTTCTATTCATAGATTTCCTTCTGGACTTGTTGTGGCTGAAGTAAATGTCTCCCAAAGACGTGAAAACAGGTCATCACAGAATGGACATGGAGCCAAAAATTTCAAACATTCCATGTGGAGAATGTGCTTCAGAACTAATCAGAATTGAAAAGGAAGGATTTCAGGAGACTGGTTCTTTAAGAGTGAAAGAAGGGGAACTAGGCTCAGCAGCACAACAGAGATAAAATTAACACAATAGTTTAAGTGCAAGGGAGAACATCACAGGTGGTCAGCAACTCAATTCTTTGGATGAGGCAGGGTAGATTTGGGTGCAATGAAAATCCTTTGGGTACCTGGTTTGTTTTGATGATCTTATTTCTTTTTTTTTTTTTTTGTTACATTTGTACCCTGCGCTTTCCCACTCATGGCAGGCTCAATGCAGCTTACATGGGGCAATGGAGGGTTAAGTGACTTGCCCAGAGTCACAAGGAGCTGCCTGTGCCTGAAGTGGGAATCAAACTCAGTTCCTCAGTTCCCCAGGTCCAGAGTCCACCACCCTAACCACTAGGCCACTCCTCCACTGTTGCTACTATTTGAGATTCTACATGGAATGTTGCTATTCCACTAGCAACATTCCATGTACAAGTCGGCCCTTGCAGATCACCAATGTGGCCGCGCAGGCTTCTGCTTCTGTGAGTCTGACGTTGTGCAGGACGTCAGACTCACAGAAACAGAAGCCTGCGCAGCCTTCTACATGGAATGTTGCTAGTGGAATAGCAACTTCCATGTAGAATCTCCAATAGTAGCAACATTCCATGTAGAATCTCCAATAGTATCTATTTTATTTTTGTTACATTTGTACCCTGCGCTTTCCCACTCATGGCAGGCTCAATGCAGCTTACATGGGGCAATGGAGGGTTAAGTGACTTGCCCAGAGTCACAAGGAGCTGCCTGTGCCGGGAATCCAACTCAGTTCCTCAGGACCAAAGTCCACCACCAGGACGTCAGACTCACAGAAACAGAAGCCTGCGCAGCCTTCTACATGGAATGTTGCTAGTGGAATAGCAACATTCCAATGTAGAATCTCCAATAGTAGCAACATTCCATGTAGACTCTCCAATAGTATCTATTTTATTTTTGTTACATTTGTACCCTGCGCTTTCCCACTCATGGCAGGCTCAAGGCGGCTTACAGGTACTTATTTGTACCTGGGGCAATGGAGGGTTAAGTGACTTGCCCAGAGTCACAAGGAGCTGCCTGTGCCTGAAGTGGGAATCGAACTCAGTTCCTCAGGACCAAAGTCCACCACCCTAACCACTAGGCCACTCCATTTCTGCATAATGATAATTATGGGCCAAGATCAAGAAGCAATTGGGAAAACAGAACAAGCTAGACTCGGTCCTACCCAGCAGCAGAAGGGCATCAATGGAAGCTCCCGCACTCCTTATCCTTCTTGTAAGCAGAGAATCACGGTAATACAAAGATCAGAAAAAAAAAAATGAACTGACTTGCAAACAAGCTAGGGTAGAAGTCTCCCAGTCCTCCACAAGAAGAGAGAGCTTGGTGGCCTACAACAGAACACAAGTTCCCCTGTAAGGATGATAAGGAGCTTGGCAGCTCCCAACACATTTCCCCCACTCCCAACATATACATAAGATGATATGAAGCTCAACGGTCTGCAAATAACACCCTCCAATGCAAAAGGATCATGAGGGCTCAGTGGCCCTAAGCACCTCCCTTATGCATGAATCACAGGGACTCAGTAGCCCAATATAACCCCACCCCAGCTCAAACAATATAAATAAGCAACATGTGTTTTCTTCAGGTTTCAGTAGCACAGAAGTGTGTTAAGTCTATAATATTCTTATCTGATGCACTCGTACAGACTTACAAACTGGAGGTAGGGGCTATGGGTATGAGACTAGAGGGCCTATAAATGTGTAATTAGGGCCTCCTGTGCTTAAGAGCAAAAGTGTATGTGACTGTGACAGGATATGAGCAAGTCTACATGGATAGTAGATGACGTGTTCTGAGTGGGTGGTGGATTTCTACAAGTGGGGTTGGCATGCAATTCAATGCATGACTGAGTAGAAGGGAAAATGAGTGAGTGAGTATGCGTGTTGTGTGTGAGAAGGACAAAGTAGATTTGGGTGGGTGGTTGTGAGTGACTGCATGAGTAGTGAGAATAACTAGGTGCCTGTGTTTTGAAAAGGTAGGGATGGAGTAAGGACTTGTCTTCAATGTAGCTGGGGTCCGTATAAGTGAGTGCTAGGCTGGAAAGGATGTGCGTGGGTATAGTGTGTTTTGTGTGGGTGCACTTTGTGAATTACTCCCTTTACCTCCCTCTCCTTTCCAACTATTCTTACTGTCTTCTTCTCTCTTTCCCTTTTCACTCCTACACACTCCTAGTCCCCTCTGTCTCCTTGTATCTTCTTCCTTTTCCCTCCCATCATATCGCCTCCAAGTTTCACCCTTTCCACTGATGCTCAACTCCTCAGTCTCCTTCCACTAATGCTCAATTCTTCATGGTCTCCTCCCTCCAACACCCAATCATTTGGTCTCACCTTCCCCATCTCGCTCTCCCCACTGCCAAATCCCTTGTAATTTTAACACTTTTAGACATTTACCCAACAAATTGAGCTCAAAGCAGTTTACAGCAGCAAAAGAACATTAAACCCCCTCCCCCCCTCCAAAAAACTAATCACATACAAAATCTATCCTTAGTTTACAACTTTTTGAAATAAAGTTTCTCATGTTTTCCAGCAGGGTCCACAGTAACAGGCAGAGAAGGCCATGTCTGCTCCCTCTTGGAACCCACTGCAATGAATGCAATGCTCTGTGTGTGAGGATTCTTAGGAGGAAGGAGGCCCTCAGAATAAAGAACCTTGCCGAATCCTCCTCTGCCAGGCTGTTGCACCAGGGTCCTCTCTGAAACTTCAGTTTTTGTAGCAGCAGCAGCAGCACCAGGGTTGTTGGAATGATTTATTCCCTTGGCAAGAGGAGTGTGGTAGGCGTGTTAATCCACTCTTAAGGTTATCAATAGAAATCAAACAAAATAAAACATGGAAAAGAAAATAAGATGATACCTTTTTTATTGGACATAATACATTTCTTGATTAGCTTTCGAAGGTTGCCCTTCTTCCTCAGATCGAAAATAAGCAAATGTGCTAGCTGACAGTGTATATAAGTGAAAACATTCAAGCATTACTATGACAGTAAAATAGATACCATTGGAGATTCTACATGGAATGTTGCTACTATTGGAGATTCTACATGGAATGTTGCTACTACTGGAGATTCTACATGGAATGTTGCTATTCCACTAGCAACATTCCATGTAGAAGGCTGCGCAGGCTTCTGTTTCTGTGAGTCTGACGTCCTGCACGTATGTGCAGGACGTCAGACTCACAGAAGCAGAAGCCTGCGCGGCCACATTGGTGATCTGCAAGGGCCGACTTCTACATGGAATGTTGCTAGTGGAATAGCAACATTCCATGTAGAATCTATAGAAATCAAACAAAATAAAACATGGAAAAGAAAATAAGATGATACCTTTTTTATTGGACATAATACATTTCTTGATTAGCTTTCGAAGGTTGCCCTTCTTCCTCAGATCGAAAATAAGCAAATGTGCTAGCTGACAGTGTATATAAGTGAAAACATTCAAGCATTACTATGACAGTCTGACAGGGTGGGAGGATGGGGGTGGGTCGGAGGTATGCATGGGGACATCAAAGCATATCATTGATATTCTAACAGGATGGGTGTGGATAGGTGAGGGGTGGAGTGATCAACAGAGACATACAGCTTTATGGTTTATAATGGGCTAGGAACCCCAGGTCCTTGTTAAGTCCTTTCTGTTTGGTGTTAAAAGGGCAACCTTCGAAAGCTAATCAAGAAATGTATTAAGTTATGTCCAATAAAAAAGGTATCATCTTATTTTCTTTTCCATGTTTTATTTTGTTTGATTTCTATTGATTCCCTTGGCAAAAAAGCACAGGCTTGGCTGTTTGTATGTGCTAGCTGGGACCAGTCTGCATAGACTCTGTCTTCCAGGCCCTGCTGGGAGGAAGTGGGGCCTAGAACAGAAGCATTGCAGACTCCAGCCTCTGCCCCCACACATTGTTAATCATGCTGCAGCCACGCCACTGCTGAAGGTAGACCTGGAGAATTTCTGGGTCTGTTTTACGACTATAATTTATTTGAAAACTGCTATGCCTCTATGTTTCAAGTGAATATAACCTTTTTCTGAGCAATAGAAGCCCACAGCTGTCATGCACCACGTATACTGGGGGATGGGAAGGCTTAGCATCCCTGAGCTTCTTTGGAGAACGTGTGGGGTCTCCTGGACAAAGCATTAATGTTCCTGAATTATGAATGCCTTCCAGCTTGTAATCCTGTTTGGCACATGCACCATCTTGTTATGTATATATTGAGCACAGCTGAAACTGTGAAGGTCTTTGAGGCTCCCTTTATCTATCTCATAATGAAAATTCTGCCACAGTGGATCTCATAAAAATCTCTCTCAGGTGCCAGGGTTTTAAGAACTTTTCAATGCTTACCTTCAGTTTGCACATTTGTAATAGTCTTTTGTCAGTGTAGTCAAACACCTATTGCTTTTTGCATTTACTGAACTCTACAAATAACTTTTCTTTTCCTGTTGGAGTGGTCAAGCGATTACAGCAAGGGGGCAAGTCTATAAACTGGCACCTCAGTCTAGCTGCTCCAATGCTGTCACTTTTTTTTAAACTTTATTTAGCCAAACAACAACAGGACAGTTAACAGTCAAAGCAATAAGAGGAGCAGTTCTAAATACAAAAAGAATATAGGCAATGGAAAACGCAGATCCAAACGGTGCACTCCCTGGTTGCCTAGCCCACTGCAAGGCTGAATTTTCATATCCCTCCCTCCCAGCCAAGCACACAACACACTCCTCAGACATACCACAGTCACAACAACCCCCACAATCCCCTCCCCAAGGAAAGGATCCAGCCCAGGGGTTCCCAAACCGTTTTGGTTTGCGGCATTCTCCCCCCCCCCCCCCCGACTACATGGGTCTCCGCAGCATCCCCCTGGCCACATGGGTCTCCCTTTCCCTGCAGCCCCCTCCTCTCACACCAGCACACCACTGCCTTCCCTAAATCCAGCACCTAAAAATTACACGCGTACCTCAGAGACGTGCCCATGGCTTGCCCTCCTTGCAGTTAGGGGCACATAAGGGTCTTTTTACTAAGCTGCCATTTTCCCCAGGGTCCTTTTTAGCGTAGCGGGTAAAAGAGCCCCCATACACACATGGCCATGCAGCAGGGAGCCCTTACCGCCACCCACTGAGGTAGCGATAAGGGCTCCTTCGCTAACTCGGGTTATTGCCACGCAAGCCATTTCCGGGGGTTTCCTTTTTACCCTGGAAATGGCACGTGCTGGAGACAGGACTACTGCCGGCTGTCGTGTTGGGCCAGCGGTAGTCCCGGAACAGGGAGCGGTAAGCCCGCATTGGGCTTACTGCTGCTCTGTAAAAGGGCCCCATAAGCACCTATCAATTAATGGCGGCACCTTCGTCATGGCTACCTCTAGGTGCCACTTTAAAAAACTGCCCTTTTAGACTGTAAAGCCCTTTCAGGCATTAACTTTAAGCTAGAAGATGCATGTAGTGTTGTGCAAACCCAAAGGAAGCCCCTTCTCTGTGGAGTTTACGATATAGTCAAGAGAAGAGAAATAAGCAGTTCTGGGTGCTTCCTTTACTTAGGAAATGATTAAAGCGGTTGAGAACTCCTGCACTAACACAGCTTGCAGGTTACATTGGACCACAGGCAAGCAACCAAGATTTCAGAGGTTTACAAAATTAAAGATAGAAGCATTTAATGTATGCATCCAAAGATAGTTTATTCCAATACAGTGGCGTTCCTGGGGGGGGGGGCAGTGGGTGCGGTCCGCCCCGGGTGCACGCCACTGGGGGGGGGGGGGTGCCGCGTGTGCCTGTCCTCCGTTGTTCCATGCTTCTTCTCTGCCCCGGAACAGGTTACTTCCTGTTCCGGGGCAGAGAAGAAGCATGGAACAACGGAGGACAGGCACCCCCCCCCCCCCAGCAGCATGCATCCGGCGGGGGGTTCCTTCATGGGGGTGTCCTTTCGCCGGGGGGGGGGGGTCCGCGCTGCACCGGGGGAGGGGCGCTGCACCCAGGGGGGGGGCGGGGCGTATCGGCGATCCACCCCGGGTGCCAGCCCCCCCCAGGAACGCCACTGTTCCAACAGAAAGGAGCTGCTCGAGCATTCCACCATGGGCTCTTACCGACTTGTAATTTAAGGTAGCAAGAAACTTCAAATTTATACAGACAGATCTCTGAG
The DNA here is from genome assembly GCF_901765095.1 of Microcaecilia unicolor. Taxonomy (NCBI): domain Eukaryota; kingdom Metazoa; phylum Chordata; class Amphibia; order Gymnophiona; family Siphonopidae; genus Microcaecilia; species Microcaecilia unicolor. The sequence continues at coordinate 90,168,287 of NC_044043.1, read as the reverse complement.
CAAGATCCTTACTATTAACCACTAGCCTAGACAGATAAATTGGAATCATGCCATAAATTAATCTTAAAAGTAAGACAAAGTAATTCACAAAGACCGAGCTAGAACAGGCAATAAATAAGGAGTGGGTCTATCAGATCCCATTCCTTTCAAAGCCAACTTTGCTGAATAAGTATTTAAATTTAGTTAGCTGTGATTGGACACAGGTGGGCTCTACATAACTTAATACAGGCTCTGTTAAGGCAATTCTTTTGAACAAGAGCTAATTTGGGTTTATCCCAGCAGTGGTCCACTTACACTGGGTTTCCAAGAAGACCAGCTCAACTCGTATGAAACGACACGGCCAATACCAAAACATAATTTAGCCATAGAACGATAGATGTTTGGACAAGAGTCATTCTTTTTGTGGCTATGTGGATTCTTTAAAAAAAACAACCTGGCAATAAGGCATGGAAAGAGTTCTGGACACTTGATTTTAAGTATTAATGAGAATCAACAAGGAAGACAAGAAGTACATAAGTATTGCCACACTGGGACAGACTTTAAAGCCCAGTTTCCAACAGTGGCCAATCCAGGTCACAAATAACCTGGCAAGATCCCCAAAAAGTTCAATACATTTTATGCTGCTTATCCCAGAAATAAGAGGTGGATTTTCCCCAAGACAATTTAATAATTGTTTTTGACTTTTCCTTTCGGAAGCCGTCCAGACCTTTTTTAAAACCCCGCTAGGTGAAATGCCCCATCAGTAGAGATGGTGAATGCCAGCACAGTAACAGACTTTGGACACATTTGGGACATATATTTAAAGCAGCGATATGAAAATAGTTGACCGTTCAGATACAAAACGTGAAGGTGGGGAAGAACTGATATCGGTTTGCACACAGGACTTTATAGACTCATCTACCAATGACAACTGAAAACCAGAGCAGGAGTCTCGACTGGGCATACTGGATGCACCTGTTGATCTTTATTTGCCAACGAAGCAAACACCCACAGAAGGTGAGCTCTCCACAGGAAAACCAACGGTAGGTAAAACAAACAGTGGTTCCAATAAAAGTCCTCTCACAATGAGTGTCTTCCTGAACAAGGTCTTTATTCACGGGGCACCTGAGAAGGAAAGCTGTGGGGATTGTTAGTGGGTGACCTCAGATACCTTTTTTTAGCAGTTTTAGTGTTGGTTTTTCACCTGACCCACAAGGCATTTTGTCTTCAGATAATACTAGACCCCTGACGCAGGCCTTACGGCCGAAACACGTCACGTGTTGGGTCAATTGTGCTATTGTGAATAAAGACCTTGTTCAGGAAGACACTCATTGTGAGAGGACTTTTATTGGATCCACTGTTTGTTTTACCTACCGTTGATCTTTATTTGCCATCATATTACTATATTTTGGTTACCCTGACATCGAGAACTGTGTGTGACACCCTGGTTGAAACACTAACATATATTCACTTTTTTTTTTTTAATCATCTCTCCTTTAATTCCATCTTACTGAACAAAGTCATTGGGACTAAAGCCAGCAAACCAAAGATCAAACAGGAAGCTCACTGAGAAAAAAAAAAGTAATAACTTTTTGTGATGATTCAATGTTTCCTAATTATTTCACCAGTCTGTGAATTAAAAAGAAAAAAAAAAAAAAAGAAGAGAACGCAAGAACATGAATAACTTGAAATTACCAAGCTACCACAGGAAGTTGTCTGTCAGACACTTTTCCTTCCCATGGAGAATGAAGTTAAAGAGAAACACTGCCAATAGTGAACTGAATGTATGAATCCAAAATGGGCCATATTATTTTATTTTTATTTATTTAGATTTTGCTCACACCTTTTTCAGTAGTAGCTCAAGGTGAGTTACATTCAGGTACACTGGATATTGCTCTGACCCAGGAGGGCTCACAATCTAAGTTTGTACCTGAGGGAACAGAGGGTTAAGTGACTTGCCCAAGATCACAAGGAGCAGCAGCGGGATTTGAACCGGCCACCTATGGATTGCAAGACCAGTGCTCTAACCACTAGGCCACTCCTCCACTGGCAACATTCCGTGTAGAATCTCCAATAGTAGCAACATTCCATGTTCCACTGCACTAACCATTAGGCTACTCCTCCACTAGCAACATTCCATGTAGAAGCCTGCCCTTGCAGATCAGCAACGCGGACGCGCAGGCTTCTGTTTCTGTGAGTCTGACATCCTGCACGTACGTGCAGGACGTCAGACTCACAGAAACAGAAGCCTGCGCGGGTTGCTGACCTGCAAGGGCAGGCTTCTACATGGAATGTTGCTAGTGGAATAGCAATATTAACATTCTATGTAGAACCTCAAATATTTAATATTTATGTAGATTTTGCTCACACCTTTTTCAGTAGTAGCTCAAGGTGAGTTACATTCAGGTACTCTGGATATTTCTCTGTCCCAGGAGGGCTCATAATCTAAGTTTGTACCTGAGGTAATGGAGGGTTAAGTGATTTGGCCAAGATCACAAGGAGCAGCAGTGGGATTTGAACCGGTTAAATGTTCTTTGACATGGGCGAGTTACTTTCTTCATTATAATGGAGTTCTTTTCTCATATTTTCATTATACATCGTCTTGCTATGTAAAAAGAAGGTGATTTTAGCAAACAAACACATTGAATTTAATTGTATAAACAGGTTGCCTAGGTTTGGATGGTCCGTGTGTCTTTCTACAGTATTTTAGGTAAACTGGGAGAAATTACGCCTAGACTGAAACTGTGGAGGATTCTGCATGCTCAGGATCAGGCGTAAGTGGAAGCACAAAGGGGCCCTTTTACTAAGCCGTGGTAGGGTTACTGCGTGGGTAGCACGTGCCAAATTGACCCCACCGCTGGGGTAGGGGTAGCGCTGGCAGCTGGCGGTAGTTCCGAAGTTGGCGCACGCAGTTTCCTGTGGTAGAAAATAAATTTTCTAATTTGCGACTGTGGGGGGGGGGGGGGGGGGGGGGCGTTCCTGGCGCTAATCGGCAGCGCAGCCACATTGCAGTGCGCTGAACAATTACCGCATGAGTAGCATGTGAGCCCCTACCATCTTGTAAATAGGTGGCAGTAATGGCTAAGGCAGTAAATAGCTGCGTGCGGATTTTAATATTAGCGCATGGCCATTTACTGCCCCATTTTGAAGGAAAGGGCCTTTTTCCTGCCGTGGTAAAAAAAAATGGACAACGCGCAGCAATTTCATGTGCCAAAACTAGTACGAGCCACTTTTTTTTACCGTGGCTTAGTAAAAGGGCCCCAAAAGTACGTATGTATGTACAATATTTTCTAAAACCTTATTTCCCTAGAGAAGTATTTTACAATTTAGTGCGGTCGCTAGTTTTAAGTCATCTCGATTACTGCAATGGAATCTATGCAGGGTGCACGGAAATGCTTCTCAAAAAATTACAAACTGTCCAAAATACAGCTGCAAGATTGATCTATGGTAAATCGAAGTTCGTGATTTCCAGACCATTACGTGAAAAACTGCACTGGCTACCTGTCAAGGATCGTATAACATTTAAAATTTGCACCCTGGTGCATAAAATCCTCTACGGTGAAGCTCCAGCTTATATGGATAATCTTGAGGGGAATAATCGAACGTCGCCGGCGATCTATTTTGGCGGCGGCGCAACAGCTGGCCGGAACCGTATTTTCAAAAAAGATGGCCGGCCATCTTTTTTTTCGATAATACGGTGTGGGCCGGCGAAATGCCTTGGATTTGATCCTAACGCAGAAGGAATTCGAGACGCTGGCCGCCGTAGATCACAGCCAATGTTTACAGAAAGGCATTGAGACCAAGATTACTAAAGATTACTAAAGCTAAGTTTTAAAGCTTTTTGTTACTTAATCATTGATATTATAAACACCTGGAGGTTTTTTTTTAGACGATGAGGAGGAAGTCCAACTCCGACTAAACTATTTGTTATAGTACAATAGGAGTTTGCTCAAGGCTTTTTCCTCCATATACACACATGTGCCATACTTAATTAGAACCCTGCTTTCATTTGATTTTTCAATTTAACCTGTACAGTGGTTCATTCCCTAATAGGATTTTTGAATCTTGATTTTTACCAAAAATAACTACTGCCTCAGAAACCCTACAGCCACATTATAACTTGACAAAAAATTAAGTATACCTTTAAAGCAGTCAAAATTCTGATGTTCCAGTGTCTGTGAAACAGAGTCTTGCACGCCTTTTTTCAATAAGCTTTAAAGGGGGTGGGGGGGAGCCTTAATCTCTTTCCTTTAGGCTCTGCACTCTACAAGCCAGCACTTCAGCTGTTAATCTACTGACATTGCCAGGTGGAGGAGTGGCCTAGTGGTTAGGGTGGTGGACTTTGGTCCTGGGGAACTGAGGAACTGAGTTTGATTCCCACTTCAGGCACAGGCAGCTCCTTGTGACTCTGGGCAAGTCACTTAACCCTGCATTGCCCCATGTTAGCCGCATTGAGCCTGCCATAAGTGGGAAAGCACAGGGTACAAATGTAACAAAAATAAAATAGATACTATTGGAGATTCTACATGGAACGTTGCTACTATTGGAGATTCTACATGGAACGTTGCTACTATTGGAGATTCTACATGGAATGTTGCTATTCCACTAGCAACATTCCATGTAGAAGGCTACGCAGGCTTCTGTTTCTGTGAGTCTGATGTCCCGCACGTACGTGCAGGACGTCAGACTCACAGAAGCAGAAACCTGCGCGGCTACATTGGTGATCTGCAAGGGCCGACTTCTACATGGAATGTTGCTAGTGGAATAGCAACATTCCATGTAGAATCTCAAATAGTAGCAACAGTGGAGGAGTGGCCTAGTGGTTAGGGTGGTGGACCTTGGTCCTGGGGAACTGAGTTCGATTCCCACTTCAGGCACAGGCAGCTACTTGTGACTCTGGGCAAGTCACTTAACCCTCCATTGCCCCATGTAAGCTGCACTGAGCCTGCCATGAGTGGGAAAGCGCGGGGTACAAATGTAACAAAAATAAAATAAAAAAAATCTCCTCTTCTTCTCGCCACTTGCACCAGCTCTTCCCTCTTATCCCCTCCCTCCCCACAAACCAAACCACATGACTGTTTTCTCTCCTTTTGATTTCTTTGTTTACAATACCACTCAAGGTGCCAAGTTGGCTTCTAGGTGGTTTACAATAAAAATAAAACTGCCTTAAGAAAAAGGTGCACTTCAGAGAAACACATACATTATTGAAACTGGAAGAATAGACAGAAGAGAAGGAGTATGTTTTCGGTGCTGCTTTGAACTGAACATAGGAGGTTCCCAGATGGAGTTGGACAGGGAGTGAGTTCCACAGCCGATGTCTGGCGTAGCTATTGGCAGCAGAAAGAATGATATCAAAACAAACAACAGAGGGAGGGGGTAGCCAGAGAGAACCTGACGCAGAGGCTGTCAGGAGGGCTCATACGGTATGAAAAGACATGCCAGATAATTCGATGCAGATTGAAGCTGGGATTTATAAACTAAAATGCACAGCTTGAATTGAATCCGGGCACAGATAACCAGTCGCCGACTGGAGTTGATCGATGAACTAAGCGAACCGCGGTAGACTGACCAAGTTGGATTCTCTTGACAGAGGATAGAGGGAGACCTGCATAAAAGAGAATTACAATAGTCCAGGTGGGTAACAACTAAACTGAGCAATAGGGGACATAGAGCAAGAAGAGAGAAGCCAGACAAACCAACTGCTTTTAGTTTGTGGCTTCTGGCACCCGCAGAACCAGTGGTGTAGCAAGGGCGGAGCGGTGGGGGTGGTCCGCCCCGGGTGTCAACGGGTGGGGGGTGCTCCGCTGGCGAGTCCCTACCAGCTCCGTCCACCCCCCCACCCGACCAGCTCCATCCACCCGGCACTGTGCAGCGTGGCGCCTCACATCTGCATCGCTGCTGTAAAAGAAGAAAATCGCCTCATCGTCAGCCCTTCCCTCACTGTGTCCCGCCCTCTGATGTAACTTCCTATTTCCTTGAGGGCGGGACACAGTGCGGGAAGGGCCGACGACGAGGTGATTTTCTTCTTTTACAGCAGCGCTGCGGATGCGAGGCGCCACGCTGCACAGTGCCGGGTGGACGGAGCTGGTAGGCAGGTGAGGACTGTGTCAGGGGGTGCGCCGATGCCAGGGGGCGGTGCCGTGTTGCCCAGCACCCGGGGGGGGGGGGGGTGCGCAGCAGCGATCCACCCCGGATGTCAGCTAACCATGGAACGCCACTGCGCAGAACACACACATTTTTCTGCAGGAAAGTGTAAATTCTGTATGGTGGAGGAATTCTGTACAAATTCCTCATTGCATAGTTGCACAAAATTCACCCGAGTAAATTGTTGACAGTGAGCCAAAAATAGTAATATTTTTTCCATAGGCACAGTATGAGAGAAAAAACTTTCATACATTAAAGCCAATGCCATCCCCCTGAAAGGCAGTACAACTGGCACTGTGCTACTGTCTGCATGTTCACTTTCAGGGCTGCTGTCGATTCCTGGACTGCTACTGCAGTTGTGTATAATGTTAATGATTGCAATTCTTTCCAACCCAAAGCAAGCTGGAAAGAAGTCTATTAAAAAGGTCCAGAAATATCTGTCTGCCTGTAAGCAAAAGCGCTCTCCAAAAATGTAACAGAATGGGATGAAACTTGGCATGTGTGAAAAAAACCAGTGAAATCACATCAAGTCTGAAAATGGGTCAAATAGGACAGAGGACTCCAGAGAAATAAGCACCCCTCCTCACCCCCCCCCCCCCCCAAATAAGACAGCCCAATGCATTTCTAAGGGAGGAGTTATAGCTTTTTTTTATGATAATGTTTATAATGGAGTGGAGGAGTGGCCTAGTGGTTAGGGTGGTGGACTTTGGTCCTGAGGAACTGAGTTCAATTCCCACTTCAGGCACAGGCAGCTCCTTGTGACTCTGGGCAAGTCACTTAACCCTCCATTGCCCCATGTAAGCCGCATTGAGCCTGCCATGAGTGGGAAAGCGTGGGGTACAAATGTAACAAAAATAAAATAGATACTATTGGAGATTCTACATGGAATGTTGCTACTATTGGAGATTCTACATGGAATGTTGCTATTCCACTAGCAACATTCCATGTAGAAGGCTGCGCAGGCTTCTGTTTCTGTGAGTCTGACGTCCTGCACGTCAGACTCAGATTCGCAGAAGCCTGCGCGGCCACTATCTGCAAGGGCCGACTTCTCCATGGAATGTTGCTAGTGGAATAGCAACATTCCATGTAGAATCTCAAATAGTAGCAACAGTGGAGGAGTGGCCTAGTGGTTAGGGTGGTGGACTTTGGTCCTGGGGAACTGAGGAACTGAGTTCGATTCCCGGCACAGGCAGCTCCTTGTGACTCTGGGCAAGTCACTTAACCCTCCTTTGCCCGCTGCATTGAGCCTGCCATGAGTGGGAAAGCGCGGGGTACAAATGTAACAAAAATAAAAATAAATTAAGGTTCACAAAAGTATACAACAATGCACAGAAACATATCCATCTGCTAGATAGTCCAGCCCACTTACAGCACTCTACTGAGTGGGCCTATGAGGTGTTGCTATTGGGTGAAGGGAATCATGAGCTCCAGCTTCTGTAGCATAAAAACTTACATATAGTGAAACATTAAAGTTAAGGAATGTTTTCCTTTCAAAACTACATCTATCCTGTTCTCTACTTTCCCAATTTCCCCCTACCCCCCCCCCCCCTTACAACTGTTGCATACCCCATAAGCTGTACCCAACTCAAAAACTACCCAATAGAAATTGCTCCACCTCAAAAACCACCCCCTACAACTGTTCCATCAAACATAATGCCCTACATCCAGAAAACTACTCCCATGAGTGCCTCACCACCCTGCAAAACTGCTCCAACCCACAAAGCTAGCCCACCACCCACTCAATGCCCAACCCCACCACCTCACAAAAACTACCCACACAATTGTCCCACTTCCAAAAATTACATTCCCAACTGCCCCACCTTTAGGAAAAAAAAAACTACCTCCCCACACACTGCCCCACAAATCTGCAAACTGACCGCAGCAAACTGGGGTGACATGCCCAAGATCAAAAGCAGCAGCAGCAGTGGGATTTGAACCGGCCACCTCTGGATGTTAAGACTGGTGCTCTAACCACTGTCCAGATTAAAGTGAGATTTTGCAGGTGGTATAGATGCATTAACTAGGTCTACTGGAAGAGTCATTTGATCTTTTTCTGTCACTGTGAGGCAGGGGTGTAGCCAGACCTCGCCAGGAGGGGGGGCCAGAGCCTGAGGTGGGGGGGCACTGTTTAGCCGCCCCCCCCGAGCCGCCGCCGCCACCACCACATCGGACCCCCCCCCCCCCGCCGGCCTGTCCACGATCCCCTTCAAACCCCCTCCCGCCACCAACTCTCCCCCGCCGTCACCGCCCGCCCCGTCGCCGCAAATGATACGTTTCTTAAAGAGAGAGTTCCTTCCGCGCTCGAGTAGCGCCTTTCTTCAACGAAGTTCCGGCGATCAGCTGTTTTGACGATGGCAGCATCGCCGGCGTCGAAACAGCTGATCGCCGGAACTTCGTTGAAGAAAGGCGCTACTCGAGCGCGGAAGGAACTCTCTCTTCAAGAAACGTATCATTTGCGGCGACGGGGTGGGCGGCGACGGCGGGGGAGAGTTGGTGGCGGGAGGGGGGTTGAAGGGGATCGTGGGGCAGGGGGCCAGGGCCCCCTCAGGCCCCACATAGCTACGCCACTGCTGTGAGGTACACTGGATGTATATGGAGAGAGAGCGTAGCAGCTGAATGTCCTCTGTAATTGTTCCTGAATAAAAATATCCATTTGAGGACAACTTGGCTACAAATCTGAACCCAACAAAACTGCTGCCATGTGATGTGTCCGAGTTGTTCGAGGTGCTGGTGGCTGTTTGCAAAGGGATTTCTGGAGAACTGCTTCTACGCAAAGTGGGTGTTCCAGCATCTGGCTGGTCACCAGAGTCCAGTAGACGAGCACCCTGGTACCATTCAAATAGTTCTGGGGCCACTATTGAGGGAATTCAATAAACAGTGCCGAAAATTTTTTATCGCTTAGCATTATTCTATAAAGGGAGCTCATTTTATATAGAACTAGTAAAACAGGCCCGTTTCTGACACAAATGAAACGGGCACTAGCAAGGTTTTCCTCGGAGTGTGTATGTTTGAGAGATGGAGTGAGAGAGAGAATGAGTGAGAGAGAGAGAGAGAGACAGAGTGTGTATGTGTTTGTGTCAGAGAGAGAGAGAGTGTGTGAGAGAGAGAGAGAGTGTGTGTGTGTGAGAGTGAGTGAGTGTGTGAGAGAGAGAGTGAGTGTGTGAGAGAGAGAGAGAGAGTGTGTGTGTGGAGCTCCGAGTTCCATGACCCCCTCCTTCCCTCCCTCCCTCTCCTCCCCTCCGAGTTCCAGGCCCCCCTTCCGTCTGAGGTGCAGGCCCCCCTCCCTCCCCTCCCCAGCGTGTTCCATGACCCCCTTTCCTCGGAGTGTGTATGTTTGAGAAAGAGTGTGTGGGTGAGAGATGGAGTGTGTATGTGAGAGAGAATGAGTGAGAGAGACAGACAGACAGACAGACAGAGACAGTGTGTGTGTGTGTTTGTGTCAGTGAGAGACAGAGTGTGTGTGTGTGTGTGTGTGTGAGAGAGAGAGAGAGAGTGTGTGAGAAAGAGTGTATGTGAGAGACAGAGAGTGTGTGTGTGTGTGAGAAAGTGAAGCCTTCAAGCCTTGAAGCATTCGTGCGCTCTGTAAGGCTCCATCTCCTCAATTGACGACACATAGTTCCAGAACGTTGCAGGAATGCTTCAAGGCTTGAAGGCTTCACTTTCTCTGCTTCAGAATGTTGGAGGTGCGTTTTATTATATAGGATAGTGTTTAGCTCGGATGCTGCGCCTAACTTAGGCCTGCTGAAACCTTGTGTAAATAACGGCACCCGAGTTAGGTATGGTTAGGCAGTATTCTACAGTTCTGAATGCAACTTTTTGGAATGCCCCCGACACGCCCATGATCACACCCCATTGCAAGATACACGCCATGGGAATTAGGCACTGTGCACAGATGCACGTGCAAGTTTTAATGAGTGCCAATTAACACCAATAATTAGTTGTTAGCACCCGATTATTGATGGTTCAGAGCTCATTACCCAATTTATTTGCTCGTGCAACTTTGGGCGTCATATATAGAATCCAGGGGTATATTTACAGTGGCAATGAAAATTCATGGACTGGCACTTATACGTGCTTTTCAAAACTGTGCATGTGAACTGAATACAAAGACGACAAATTCCTTTCTACACATTTTTCAAGTATTTCTTCAGATAATCCGCAACAAGCGGAGAACTGGAACGCCCCACCAGAGAATACAAATATGGGAGAGACAGTGGGATGGATTCTTAAAACAGTTGTTTATTGATGTTTTAAGAATCCATCCCTCCAGTCTTTGGTTTACTGTGGTCAAACATCCCACTGACTCACATATTCAAGTATTTCTTCTCCAGTTGTGTGGGGAAGCAGAGGTCAGAAATGAGCAGAGCTAGTTAGTATAAAATGAAACTTGTAAAATTAGCAGGTACAGGTTAAGACTAATCAAAAGCAAAATCCTAGTTTAAAAACCAGAGAAATATTTTTATAGCTGTGCCTGTTAAGCCTCTGGAACAGTTTGCCATTAAAAATAATTGAAGCATCCCTGGACATATTCTTAACAGTTAACGAGTCTGGGGATGAACTCTATCAACAAGAGCCAACGTTGGATGCCCAGGGCACGAGGAAGACAAAGCATGACCACAAATGCTTCTTACAGCTTAACTGCAATATTTCCATGTTAGTCTAGCTCATCACTGCGCGTATTCTACTTTTCTTCTTATACAGTTGTTCCCGTTCATACAACGGGTTAAGAGAAACGTTCTTACTTACCCTGCAGTGCTTCTTTGGCCCGTGCTAGGTCCTGCTCTTTCTGTGCCAGTTCTACTTTCAGTTCAGTGACGGTGAGCACCTCAGCTGACTTGCACCCATGCGACTCTTCCAAGTCTTTTGTTAACATCTCCTTCATTTGCCGGAGCAGGTGAACCTCTTCTTGTAACTGAGACACCTCTTCTCGTAGTAACACTGAAGGAAAAAATGTGGCACAATGTAAGGAAACTACATATTTTTTAGCAGTATGTATGTTTACATGCGATAAAGAAGACAATCCTATTTTAAAACGCTGCAGGCATTCTATTTCCAGCTTCTGAACCAAGCATCCTTTTAAGAAAAGCAGAGCTAAAGGGGGGGGGGGGGGGAGGGGAGGGATGCTCATAAGATTCGCAGTACAGGGAACTCTACCGCGAATCCAGCGCAGAAAAACAGTGCGGCCTGTTCAAAGTAATGCAAATTCATGCTGCATTAAAATCATGGGGGGGGGGGGGGGGGCGGCCCAGATTACTCTCGGTCCGCCCCTGATCTTTGCTAAGCTTCTTTGGATCCATTCCTTCAATCAGGATTCACTGTAAGGGAGGTGTACACATGGGCAGACCCTAGTTAGGTAAATAGTTTATATAATACTACACACTAGGTGTGTCACTTGGCATTGCCATTGACATGGCAGAGAGGGTGTGCCTACTCACGGCCATTCCAACGACAACCTTACGCTACTATTCCATAACAGAATTTTGCTGCCAAGACGCCATTATAGAATTGGCACTAAGTGCACTTCTTTGGGACACTTGATAAAATTACCCTTATTCTGTTTTCTTGGTTGCATGTGCATTAGGCATGTCTATGGATTTGTTATCTTAAAAACAGAGGATCTAGTTTTAAGGAAAAAGAAAAGCAAAGTGGAAGAGCTGTCCATTCTGCAAACACCATGAGGCTTTTCCCTAAAAGCATTTAAATGTAAACACAGCCAATATTCCTAAGATGCGTATGTGATTTCAATGGAAATTTCCCTCCAGAAGTTTGCAGGACATTAAGTTCTTGTGCAAAGGCTAGGTACAAAATTATGCAAACAAATGGATAACAGTTTTCACAAGTTTACCCACCCTGTTTACAAAGCCGTACTAGTGGCTGCCATGCAGCAATGCTGACAAGGCCCATTCAGATTACCAAAGCGCAGCTTTGTAAACAAGGGGGTTAATTTGGCTACAAGGCATCTCCATATATTCTCCACTCCACCAACCAATTCCAGCTGGTATTAGCCAAAAGAAAGCATCGGACGAATTGGAATGAGTGAACCACTGTAGATGAGAATTCTTCAGCTTTAGTTCAAACCAAACACGTCTCTTTCACATTTTTCCTTTAAAGATATATTTGCATACGAGTACGTCACCATTGCTGGAAATCGGAGCTGTCTACTTAAATGTATCCAGAATACTGAATGTCTAAATCACTGCATTACAATGAGAAATTACCAAATTTTTTGAACAAAAACAAATGCAAATTACTTATCTAAACTAATTAAACTCTAATAAAAACAAAAGCAAGTATTTCCTTCTGCTGTTTATTTTTTTTTTAATAAATCACAGTAACAAAAAAACAAATGCGCAGGAAATGTTTTCAGCTTAGCTGTAACAAAAGATCTTTAAAATGAAAAAGCCATTTGGTAGAGAAAAAAAAATCGGCAGCTAAAAGCTTTCTAACAAGGCTCTCAATTAATAAAGAGGAGAGGTGAAATATTCTGCACAGCCCATTCATTTACTTACCTCTTTAAGCAGATACTGTGCTGTTCCCAACAGATATTAAGTGATGGTGTTTTGGAACCCACAGCACAAGACTGCCAAAGCGTACAGATGCTCCTCAAGCTGACTAATTTCCTTTTTAAACGTAATACTTAAAGCACTTTGACAGAAGAATTTCTAAAAATGTTTGATGGAAGCTCAGAATACAATGGATGGACTCTCAGGGACTCAAGCTGTACAATTCAAGTGATAACAGGGGGGGGGGGGCGTTTTGGCTTCCAATTTCTCAGGTTCATCGAAAGAAACCATTATTATGCAAGAACTTCTGTGTATCTAACACATTCTCTTCCTACATGCATCCAAGGTCCAAGTACTTCTGTGAGAGCAGGATACCCTCTCCAACTTATACTTTCTATCTATATAACAATAAGGAGGTCACCCCTTTTCTTGCAGATACAGTCTTTCGGCATGAAAGACTCCAGAAGAAATTGGACAGTCATGGGATAAGAGGTAGTATCCTATTGTGGATTAAAAACTGGTTAAATGGTCAGTATTCTCAATGGACAAAGGTAGATAGTGGGGTTCCCCAGGGGTCTGTGTTGGGGACCACTGCTTTTTAACATATCTACTATAATAAAGCTCACCCTCAACGTTCTGAGGATACTGACGTCAGTGAAGCCAAGCCCTGACTTCCTTCAAAAAGGTTTGAAGGTTCATGGTGGTGAAGCCACCAAAATCACTCCGGGCCCCGCCCTCGAGGGCGGAGCTATGGTAGAACAATGAAGGGGTTGGCAGGGAGGGAGACAGGGAGGAGGGGGGAATCACTCCAGGCCCCGCCCTCACGTCAAACGTCATGACGTTGGGGCGGAGCAATGGCAGAACAACGAAGGGGTTGGCCAGGGAGGGAGGGAGGGGGGGTGTTGGCGACGAAAACCTTGCTAGCGCCCGTTTCATTTGCTCAGAAACGGGCCTCTTTTACTAGTTTATAAATAAAAATGGGAGTAGTTAGTGAGGTAATTAAATTTGCTGATGACAGAAAGTTATTCAAAGTTGTTAAATCACAAGAGGATTGTCAAAAATTACAAGAGGACCTTACGAGACTGAGCGTCTAAATGGCAGGTGACGTTTAATGTGAGCAAGTGCAAAGTGATGCATGTGTGAAAGAGGAACCTGAACTATAGCTACGTAATGCAAGGTTCCACATTAGGAGTCACCGACCAAGAAAGGGATCTTGGCGTTGTTGTTGATCATACGTTAAAACCTTCTGCTCAGTGTGCTGCGGTGACTAAGAAAGCAAATAGAATGTTAGATGTTATTAGGAAAGGAATGGAAAACAAAAGTGAGGCCCTTGGCCTGGATTGGCCGCTGTCGTGGACAGGATGCTGGGCTCGATGGACCCTTGGTCTTTTCCCAGTGTGGCATTACTTATGTACGTTATAATGCCTTTGTATCGGTCCATGGTGTGACCGCACCTCAAATATTGTGTTCAATTCTGGTTACCGCATCTCAAAAAAAAGATATAGTGGAATTAGAAAAGGTACAGAGAAGGGTGACAAAGATGATAACGGGGATGGGATGACTTCCCTATGAAGAGAGGCTGAAGCACCTAGGGGTTTTCGGCTTGGAGAAAAGATGGCTGAGGGAAGATATGATAGAGGTCTATAAAATGATGAGTGGAGTGGAACAGGTAGACATGAATCATTTGTTTACTCTTTCCAAAAATATTAATAGGGGGCATGCGATGAAGCTACAAAGTAGTAAATTTAATATGAATAGGAGACAATTTTTCTTCACTCAACGTGTAATTCAACTCTGGAATTCGTTGCCAGAGAATGTGGTAAAGGCGGTTAGCTTAGTGGGGTTTTAAAAAGGTCTGGACAGCTTCCTAAAGGAAAAGTCCATAGACCATTATTAAATTGACGGGGAAAATCCACTACTTATTTCTGGGATAAGCAGCATAAGATGAATTGAACTTTTTCGGGATCTTGCCAGGTATTTTTGACCTGGATTTGCCACTGTTGGAAACAGGATGCTGGGCTTGATGGACCCTTGGTCTGTCCCAGTGTGGCAATACTTATGTACTTATATCCCAAGGATGTTTGAGGTGTTGAAAAGAGTAAATGTATGATTTATGGTTTATTACACTTAGGCACTCATTTTCAAAAGAGAAGAACACTTCAAAAGCAGCACAAAGCACCAGATGGATGTTTTTCACAGGAAAACGTCCAAGTATTTTCAAATCTCAGATTTGAGACGGTGTTCTCCACAGTTCATCTAAATTGCAAGGGGGTGTGTTGGGGGCACGTTTTGGTCAGACCCAAAATTTGGACATTTTCCCTAGATAATGAAACAAGACAAAAACGTTTAGTGCAGGGGGCGGGGCAGGGCTGGAGATGAAGCAGCGTTTTATTTTTTGTGTCCTCTTTTATTGTCTCCGCAAATGTGGTAACCCTACCTAAATCCAAAGGAAAATCTGTCAAGGTCTGGGTTAGATGATAATGATAACCCCCTGGTAGGCTCGTTTAGTATATGATATATTGTCCCAGGGCCAGTAGGCCCTTTAAGCACAGACTGCCGTGTAAAGACAGCCTTTTCTTGTAAATGTTTCATGTGGTGCCACTGCCAGGAACATGCAGAGACCCCGGTTGTACCAACGTACGAGACGTTCCACATGAAAATTTAGATGCCGATGCAGATTAAGCCAGCAGAGTCAACAAAGTGAATGTAGAATCAACTGGAGCAATAATCTCAAAAATGACAAAAATGACACACTATAGAGGCAAACAAGTATCTGTGAAAATGAAGCACATTACAGGAAGGAAAAAGCCTCAAGGAGCTCAAGACTTACTAGTCTAAAGAGCTACAAGTGATCAAAATGACCTATACAGGGAACAACATGAACTGTTCCTCATCATTGGCTAAAAATCCTTCCTGTGTTATTTGGTATTCTGCTTCAAAAAATCATAGAAAGCCATGCAAAACACTCCTCCCAATAACTTCGGACGTCAAACATTAAAATCTTTCCAAAAACATACTCCGTTCAAAATTTGGGAGAAAAGAACTTAGCTTAATGCAGTCGTCTGTCACCCAGTCTCATGTTCCAGCAGTTCATTTGCATCAGTAGCTACATTTTGCAATAAATACAATTAAGGGCGAGGGAAGTACTGGGTGAGAAGGAACAAGGGGGAGGCAAATGAGTAGTGGCTAGGAGCCAAAAGCAGCAGTGAAAGGAGAAATTAGACCTTACCTGCTAATTTGCTTTCCTTTAGTCCCTCCGGACTGGACCAGGCTTGGACTCTTGGGTTGTGCTCGCCTACCAGTATTTTCTCAGTCTCCACCTGCTGGTAGGAGAGCACAACCCAAGAGTCCAATCCTGGTCCGGTCCGGAGGGACGCTAAGGAAAGGTGGGTTTTCAGCATAGATTTGAAAACAGGTATTGATGGAGCTAGACGTACAGGCTCAGGAAGTTTATTCCAGGCATAAGGTGCCGCGAGAGAAAAGGAACGAAGCCTGGAGTTAGCGGTGGAGGAGAAGGGGGACGACAAGAGAGATTTGTCCAGTGAGCGGAGGTCACGGGGAGGAATGTAGGGAGAGATGAGAGTGGAGCCTAATAGACTGATAACTCCTGCCATATATTTTATGATGCATAATAGACACAGAGGCCCAGATGCATTAAAGACGTCGGTAATTCCCATTCCCTACCGATTCCATAGCGAATCGGTAGGGAACGGGAATGCATCAACGATAGGGAATGCAAATGAGCTACTCGTTGTAGCTCACTTGCATTCTCTATTCCTTCGGTACCTGAGTCGGAGAATCGGGACGTCCCTTTTGATTAGGCTCCTCTTCCTGGTCTCTTCAGCCAATCAAAGCAGGCTTAGCTGGCTGTTGTCAGCGAAACGCACTCTGATTGGCTGAAGAGACCAGGAAGAGGAGCCTAATCTAAAGGGCCGTCCCAATTCTCCGGCAACCAGGAAAATATAAAACTTTTGCTGTGGAGGGGCGGCGAAGACAAAATAGAAGGGGGGAAAAAACACCAGCGCCGGCAGAGCTAAAAATAAAATGTGAAAAAATAGACGTCTCTCAGAAGCGCAGGGAGAGTACGTCCTTAAAGGACGCCCCTCACATGCGCTCCCTGCTTTTTTTTTTTTTTTTTTACCTTTTTCGGGGGCCCTTGTCCTTTCCAATTCCCTCACAGGAGCCCTAATGAGAGGTCAGACATCTCGTTAGGGTTCCTACGGTAAGGGAATCGGAAAAACGGTAGTGCATCTCATTATAATGGGCTGCAACGGTAGTGCAGCTCATTATAATAGCTTTTCAATCATTTGCATTCCGTTTTCGTTGCCTGCTACCGTGGCAGGGAAAATGCCCTTAGTGCATGCTCGGGGTGAACTACTTGCGTTTTAAACTGGCTGGAACCAGTTTAAAACGCAAGTTGTGGGCTCGTTAGGTTTTGTGCATCCGGGCCAGAGTGAGCTGCAGTGATGAGGTTTCTTACTGAACTTCATGTTCCCCAACTTTAAATAAATATACCAACGAAACGAACCAGCTAGGCAAGATTTTGAGCAATCACCAAGTTTTACAATGGATGCTCATTCACCCAGAAATTAATCAAATGCAGCACAAAGAGTATGACTAGCAGATAAAATCCTCAATGTAAAACATAAACCCCGCCCCCTCCTTTCAGTCAGGCACAGGAGTTTAGCTCCTCTGAATTCTAGCAGCTATACAACATCCTTTCTTTTTACTTTTCAAAAGGGTCATGAGACTCTCTAGACAAAGACACTATGGAGCTACACTGGGCTGAGCTCCTGTACTATGTTTCCTTCCCTGCCCCCCCCCCCCCCCCTTTCAAAAGCATACAAGGAACACGTCTTAGCAAAATAACCTAAATCCTTCCTCTAAGGAGCCACCAGGAATAGCTGGGGTGCATCTCTCTGCTCCAAATGAGATAACCTCTGGCAGAAAAAATGGACTGAGATCCCCCTCCCTCCCTTTTTATGTTTAGAAGCTTTTAATTCTAACATGGGCTCAAAGCTGGCAGGCTTGCTCACAAGCCAGTGAAAAACTGACATGGGTGTGCACCCTGGGCATTCCGAGGAGAGATTCCCCAGAACAGCTTGAGGTGGAAACTTGCCTGAGAATGTTGGTCAGCTCCTCTGGTGATTTGCAAAGTGCAGCTGATATAACAATTATAATGAAAAGTAGTCAGAGGTATGTTACTTCTGTACATCTCAAAACAGCTTTTTGCCTCTTCTTTTGAAGGTAAAGGGAAGCAGTTCGGCAAAGAGTGGCACTTCAAGATGCAATTACACTGATTCAGCTAAGCGTATTCTATAAAGTATGCCTAAATTTCCACACTGTATATAGAATACGCCAAGCGCTGCTCTGCTTGACTAAATGTAGTCACGGGCCATTACACCAAATAAAACTTCAGGCACAGGCAGCTCCTTGTGACTCTGGGCAAGTCACTTAACCCTCCATTGCCCCATGTAAGCCGCATTGAGCCTGCCACGAGTGGGAAAGCGCGGGGTACAAATGTAACAAAAAATAAAATAAAATAAAAAATTCTCACCAACTTTCCCTAAAAATAAATTAAAAGAAGTAAACTGAAGAAAAGACACAAAATATCCTTCACTGCACCTTCTTGGCTACATCCAAGTAACAGATATCATGAAAGGTAAGATAATTGATCTCTTAATAGCATAGTAAATGATGGCAGATAAAGACCTGAACGGTCCATCCAATCTGCCCAACAATCACACTCATTATCAAATCATGATTATACCAACAATAAATGTGATGATATGTATTTGGATTTATTTACTGCCTTTTTGAAAGAATTCACTTAAGGCGGTGTACAGTAAGAATAAATCAAATATAAGTAATAGACAATTAAAGCAGTAAACATATTCAAATAACAATACAAAATATGACAGAGGGGCATAATCGAATGGGGCGGGGCGCCCAGGTTTTCCTGAGGACGTCCTTGCAGGACGTCCCGGCGAAGGGGCAGGTAAACCTGTATGATCGAAACAAGATGGGCGGCCATCTTTCGTTTTGATAATACGGTCGGGGACACCCAAATCTCAACATTTAGGTCGACCTTTTTTTTTTTTTTTTTTTTTAGAGATGGTCGTCCCCGGTTTTCGGCGATAATGGAAAGCGAGGATGCCCATCTCAGAAACGAGGAAACAGGCTGCATTGGTGGTGGCCTCAGCAGCCTGTCTCTAGCTCGATGCTACAATCTCACCAGGAAGTAGCTAATATAGCGGAGAAAGAAGGGTTCCATTATTGACTTTGTGATTCCTATCATTTTCTATCACCATTCTGAAAACGTGATTGCCAGCAAACCAAGGAGGACATGGACAGTTATGCGTTGTGATAATGCATGATGTGAAGTTGGGGTTTAACTCAAATGCATACTAAATTTTGCATGCCATGTTATGAAATCTTGATATTTGTACGTATCAGTTAAGGGATACTGATGCAGGGGTATGGTGTGAATGATTAGATACACAAGTGAGCTGTGTGTGATTGAGAACGGATGGTGAGCTAGCAGTTAAGGAGTACTGAGGCCTGAGATATATGTGAAGTTTTGTACTTATCCACACAATGTAATTGAATAAACTTTACGTTTGGAGGCTAGGTTTGATTACAGAGTTGAAGTGCGAGTACTTTATGTATTAAAAAATTACCATATACAGGACCAAGACTGTAGAAAGCTTGCCAGCACTGGCCTTAGCTCTTCACTACCTAAGCACCACTTGACATGCAAACACACATACGGCCACTTAAGTTTTATTTTTTATATCATTCATTTTCAAAATTAGAGATCCTCTATTCATCCCAGGCTTTTTAGAATTCTGTCACCATTTTTTTCTCCACCACCTCCCTCGGGAGGGCATTCCAGGCACCAATCCTCTCTGTGAAAAAGGACATTACGCCTAAGTTTATTACCCCACAACCTTAATTCATGTCCTTAAGTTTTACCATTTTCCATTCTCTGGAAAACATTTGTTTCTATATTAATGCCTTTCAAATATTTAAACATTTGCATTGTATCTCCCCTAGCCCTTCTCTTCTCTAGGGTAGACATAGTCAGGTCTTCCTGTCTCTTCTCATAGATCTTTCGGCACAAGCCCCATATCATTTTTGTCACCTTCCTCTAGATCACTTCAAGTCTTTTCACATCCTCAGCAAGATACGGCCTCCAAAACTGAACACAATGCTCTAAGTGGGGCCTCACCAATGACTTGTACAGGGGCATCAACACCTCCTTTCTTCTGCTGGTTATGCCTCTCTTTATACAGCCTAGCATCCTTCTAGATACAGCCTAGCATCTTGCCACACTGTTTTGTAGCCTTCATATCCTCAGATACTATCACCCCGAGGTCCCTCTCCCTGTCTGTGCATATCAGCCTCTCACTGCCTAACACATACAGCTCCCTTGGATTTCTATTCTCTAAGTGTATCATTCTGCACTTCTTTGCATTGAATTTTAATTGCAAAGCATTATACCATTCTTCTAACTTTTGCAGATCCCTTTTCATGTTTTCCACTCCCTCCAGGGTGTCCACTCTGTTACAAATCTTGGTATCAGCCGCAAAAAGGCAAACTTTACCTTCTAACTCTTCAGCAATGTTACTCACAAATATATGGAACAGAATCAGCCCCAAAACCAATCCTTGAGGCACTCCACTACTCACCTTTCCTTCCTCCTAGTGAATTCCATTAATCCCACTCTTCCTAGTCCAGTTCACCACTTTGGGTCCTAGCTTCAGCAAGTCAAGTTTTTTCAACAACCTCCTATGAGGAACCGTGTAAAAGGCTTTGCTGAAATCTAAGTAGATTACATCTAGCGCTTGCCCTTGATCCAATTCTCTAGTCACCTAGTCAAAGAATTCACTCAAGATTCGTTTAGCACGATTTTCCTGTGGTAAAACCTTGTTATCTCAGATCTTGTAACCTATTGGATTCCAGGAAATTCACTATCCTTTCCGTCAGCACTGCTTCCATTACTTTTCCAATAACCGAGGTAACATCATAAAAACAGTCAGTGACTGCAGTAATCTCAACTAAACCTGTTGCTCATTTCATTTTATAGGAACCATTTGCTGTGAGACCTGTCCACTACCCATCATGCCATTTTCTAACCCTTGAGATATGCTTTGATCTTGTCAGGATTAACTTGAAATGTCAGTGTAAGTAAACAATGTATAGGATTCTTAATGATAGATAAGAATGCAATTAATACAGACTACAATATTTTCTGTTTGACTTAATCAGCCAGTTCTTAGAACTTAGCTCACAGTGCCAGCCTCTGACACTGCCCACACGAGAAGCACTAGCCTCCATCTTGCCAAATATAGGTTAACGCAAATCCATTTCTCCAACAAGGGTATAATGTACTCAATGGACATAAAAACAAGAAAAATCAATCAATTACCCTTACAAGTTCCAAGCTGTTTTCCTATTTCTTTACAGCCAATTAGCCTGCGACTCTGCTAGGTCCATTGAGAAGAAGCTGACAGTGTACAAAGCTCCCTAAAATCCAGGGGTGTCCAACCTCGGTCCTCACCCACTTGGGTTTTCAGGATTTCCACAATGAATATGCATGAGGTCTATATACATAGAATAGAGGTAGCGCATGCAGATTCATTGGGGGAAATCCTGAAAACCTGATTGGGTTGTGTGGCCCTTGAGGACCAAGGTTGGACACACTTGCTGTAGTCCCTCAGCATTGGTACCTGGGCCAATGGAGAGTTAAGTGACTTGCCCAAGGTCACAAGGAGTTGCAATAGCAATTGAACCCAGGTTGCCAGGATCAAAGCCCACTGCACTAACCATTAGGATACTCCTCAAATCCTGGAAATATCTTCCTGAGACAAAACTATGAAGCAAATAAGGTCATAAGCTAGTTATTCCAACCTCCAAAAATTAGGTAGAAACTGGATTTTGGATTTAGCTCACATCTTTCTGAACAGTAGCTCAAGGTGAATTATAGTCGGGTACACCACGCATTTTCCTGTTCCTGGAACGCTTACAAGGTAAGTTTGTACCTGAGGCAATGGAGATTTAAGTGACTTGCCCAAAATGAGAAAGAGCAGCAGTGGGATTTGAACCCTGGTGCCCACAGTTCTCAGTCTACTGTTTTAACCATCAGGCTACTCCTCCACTCCCAAAATAGTTTATGAAATCTAAAGATCTTGATTGTCCAACTTGATTACATTACAAATTGCATTTATAACCCATCATTACCAAACTAGTTCTGATGGGTCACACAAGAAAAACAAAACTGTGCACTTCTCAGGATAAAACAACAAAGACGAACAACATTAGATTAACAATCCCATATTAAACTTGCTCAGAAAGTACACATTTCTGAAATAAAAACGGTTTTCAGAGATATCCATCAGAAAGAACTTTTTTCTACTTGGCTCAAATATTGATCTGTTTATGATAACACTCTTCAATGTACACTATTAACTGGATTTTGTAAATGTCAAGAGTTCTGGTCAGACTTATAGGGTCTGTGCCAGAGCTGGTGGTTGGGAGGCGGGGATAGGGCTGGCCAGACTTATACGGTCTGTGCACTGAAGAGGACAGTACAAATAAAAAAGTAGCACATATGAATTTATCTTCTTGGGCAGACTGGATGGACCGTGCAGGTCTTTTTCTGCCGTTATCTACTATGTATGTTTCAGGTCATTTGATGAATGCCTGGAGGCTCACAAACATAAGGCCCCTTTTACTAAGCTGCGTAGGCGCCTACGCACGCCCAATGTGGACATCGCCCGACTGCCGCGTGGCTCTTGTGGTCATTTCATTTTTGGCACGTGTCTGAAAAATATTTTTTATTTTCTGGAGTGCGTAGCGGACACACGCCAAGTGGCATCTGATGCACATAGGTCATTACCGCCCAAATTCTTTACCGCTAGGTCTATGGCTGGCAGTAAGGTCTGAGACCCAAAATGGACACGTGGCAATTTTGATTTTGCCGCACGTCCATTTTCAGGTAAAAAATAAAAATAAAAAAGAGGCCTTTTTTACAGGTCACTGAAAAATGATTCTATACATGCCCAAAACCTTCGCCTACACTATCACAAGCCATTTTTCAACGCGCCTTTGTAAAAGGACCCCAAAGTTTTTAACTAGCCATCCAAGCAGGAACGATTAGTTCCATCCATTTAGCTATGGCTGAACATGCTAGCTTGACCTTATTCTATGGACATTCAGCGGCGTACCAAGGGCGGGGCGGTGGGGCCGGTCCGCCCCGGGTGCACGCTACCGCTGGTTCCCTGCTCCCTCTGCCCCGGAACAGGTTACTTCCTGTTCTGGGGCAGAGGGAGCAGGGAGCCAGCGGAGCCGAGAGCCGCGCGGCTGCTCCCCACAGCTAAAGATGCACCCGGGGGGAGGGGTGCGCAACAGTGATACGCCCCAGGTGGCAGCCGACCTAGGATCGTCACTGTGGACATTTACACAGAATGCTGCTGTGAAAGCCACACCATGGAAATGCTATATGCTAATAATCTGACTCTTGAAGCAGAGAAGTATCTAGACTGAATCTTTCATTCTACATACAGCATGGGGCTTGAACAGCTTACAGTCACTCATTTTAAACATTAACTTTCACACAGAATTCAACCTCTCAAATGACCCAATGTTCCAAGAAGACATAAGTTACATGGTTTCCATACTTTCAACTTTTTCAGATCTAACTTGGCAAGGGTCTCTGTTTGTAAACAGTTGTAAGGCTTCAGCAATAAAATGATTAACTAGTACTCTTTTCAGGTCTGAGCCTAGATATTCCCCCCAACAGCTGCAACTTTACAGAGTCACACTGGAAATCCGAGTTCAAACTGAAGTTTTCTTCTGAACTACAGAACTCAACATTCCTTCGCATGGACAGACCAAGCGATGTAACGACCCCTGAGACTAAGGGCTGAAAGCATTTCAGCTGTGCTCCCATGCACTTCTTGCCCTGAAAGCATAGAAACAAGTCTTCCACCAACATTGTTTGTTTAACAGGGCTGGACTCTGGGCAGTTATCACATATACACTGTAAGTCAAAAACTGGTGAATGCTTATGAGACACACCGTTCAGGAGCAAAAAGGGAATTTTAAGAGAAAGCACCTTTTTGGAGGCAAATTAAGGAATCTTAGGGGGCCCTTTTACTAAACTCGTGCTAAGTACCACCTGACCCACAGGTATAACATAGGATGTCCAGTATTTAGTAAACGCTAATGTACGTTAATGTGCTCTAAGTGTCAGTAAAAGGGCCCCTTAATCACAAAGTGGAGTAGCCTAGTGGTCAGTGCAGCAGACTCTGATCCT
Source organism: Microcaecilia unicolor (assembly GCF_901765095.1). Classification (NCBI taxonomy): domain Eukaryota; kingdom Metazoa; phylum Chordata; class Amphibia; order Gymnophiona; family Siphonopidae; genus Microcaecilia; species Microcaecilia unicolor. The sequence goes on along the minus strand of NC_044043.1, from coordinate 90,144,341 downwards.
GGGGAACTGGGTTCATGTCTCACTGCAGCTCCTTGTGACTCTGGGCAAGTCACTTAACCCTCCATTGCCCCTGGTACAAAATAAGTACCTGAATATATGTAAACCGCTTTGAATGTAGTTGCAAAAACCTCAGAAAGGCAGTATATCAAGTCCCAGTTCCCTTCCCCTTTCCCTTATGACATCACAATATCAGAAGTGAGCCAAGTATCGGGCAATCAAGCCATTGTGACATCACTGATGAGGTTGGCTCTTATTGGTGGAATGAGTGGAGGAGTAGCCTAGTGGTTAGTGCAGTGGACTTTGATCCTGAGGAACTGAGTTCGATTCCCACTGCAGCTCCTTGTGACTCTGGGCAAGTCACTTAACCCTCCATTGCCCCTGGTACAAAATAAGTACCTGAATATATGTAAACCGCTTTGAATGTAGTTGCAAAAACCTCAGAAAGGCAGTATATCAAGTCCCAGTTCCCTTCCCCTTATGACATCACAATATCAGAAGTGAGCCAAGTATCGGGCAATCAAGCCATTGTGACATCACTGATGAGGTTGGCTCTTATTGGTGGAATGAGTGGAGGAGTAGCCTAGTGGTTAGTGCAGTGGACTTTGATCCTGAGGAACTGAGTTCGATTCCCACTGCAGCTCCTTGTGACTCTGTGCAAGTCACTTAACCCTCCATTGCCCCTGGTACAAAATAAGTACCTGAATATATGTAAACCACTTTGAATGTAGTTGCAAAATACCACAGCAAGGCAGTATATCAAGTCCCATTTCCCTTTCCCCAGGACCACCATGCAGCCAGATCACAAAAATTGGGGGCCTGGAGCCCAAAGTGGGGGGGGGGGCACATTTTGCTCCACCTCCATGCCCCCCACCGCATAGCCAGACCACAAAAATTGTGGGGGGGGGGGGGGGGGGCGGAGCCCAAAGTGGGGGAGGGGGGCACATTTCTCTGCATACCTTGGCTGGGGAGGGTCCCCAAGCCCTGCCAACAGAAACCTTCCTCCAGCGCTGTTCTCTGCCACATTGCCTGCCTTGCGGCTCCTTTTCCCTAGAGAGTTGCACAGGGACAGAAATGCGACCCATCCCCGCCGGAATCAAACCCGTCCCCGCTCATCCCCGCCAGAATCTAACCTGTCCCCATGAGTAATCTCCTCCGTCCCAGCCCGTCCCTGTGAGTGATCTCCTCCGTCCCCGCCGGTCCCCATAAAAAAAGGAAGTATAAAGTACTGAGTGGAGTGGACAGGGGGTGCACAATGCAGAGTAATACATTTAAAACGAATCAGAGAAAATATTTCTTCACTCATTAATATACTGAATCTTAGAAAAAGGGCAATAAATACATAAAACAAACTGAAGTTTTTTCCACACTAAAATAGAAAGAATTATTGGTCACCCAAACAGCACAATGCCCTCAACAAAAGAAACAAGTGGGTAGGCTAATGCTTTAGCTGCAATAAAACAGCTCACAAACAGCCAGTTCCCACCATGAGAGAAATAAACTGCCTACACACACATAAAAAATAAAAGTAGTCAGCTGAGATCACCTCTGTGCAGTTCTCTTCTGTGGATACCGAGGTCTGGCAGTGCCTGGAAGACTCACTACATACAACTGAGGAACTGAGTTCGATTCCCACTTCAGGCACAGGCAGCTCCTTGTGACTCTGGGCAAGTCACTTAACCCTCCATTGCCCCATGTAAGCCGCATTGAGCCTGCCATGAGTGGGAAAGCGCGGGGTACAAATGTAACAAAAAAAACAAAAAAACTTGAGCAAATCTCCTGCACATGTTGAACTTGAGTTGAGACAGAGACCCGGGTGAAAACGTGCAAGTGCTCGTCAGGGATGTCCTTTCTTGTTTTTTTAGGTTATGGATGAAGGACGTCTAAGTGTTAGGCGCTCAAGTCCCACCTTCACTATGCCTCCAACACCCCCTTGAAATTTGGCCGTCCCTGCGATGGAGCAGTTAAGGATGCCCGAAATGGATGTTTCCCCGAGAAGGACATCCACGCCTTTGCTCTGCCCGACAACCCCTTGGTATTTGGCCATCCTTGCGACGGGGCAGTTGAGGGCGTCGTCCTTTTCGTACTGGAGGAGAGCTTGGTTTCCGCCCACTAAAAGAAAGGTATGTGCACGCGTCCCCACGGGAATCACACCAGAACATCCTCCATCCCCACAGGAATCCCGCATGTTTGTTTCCATCCCTGCGGCACTCCCGCTGACCCAGAGGGGATTCCCGCGGACTCCGCAGGATCCCCGCAAACCCCATTCCCATGCAAACCTCTACTTTTCCCCTCACATCGCACATGCCCCAAAGCCCTGTTTCTCCCCATCCTCTAAAGGGGGGGGGGGGGGGCAGTGCCAGAGATTTCTTTCTCCTGCTCTTTCTCGGCAGCCCTGCTTTTACTAAGCCACACTAAGAAGTGACCAGTGTTGATGTCAGCACATGGGTTTTACCGCGCATGGCAGCTACTTTTAGCACGGCAATAAAATGGTCGCTGTGCTATATTTTAGGAGGCAGTAAGAGCTACTCCCGCGGTAATCAAGTAGTGCGCAGTAATGTGCCCGAGTTACCTAATTAGCACAGGCACACCTACTCTCCATCCATCGGTCTGCCTCCCATGCTGGAGAATCAAAAATATTTTCCAGTGCAGGATTAGCGCGTGCTGAGCGGGAAACTACTGCGGGATGCCTCAGTGTGTCCCGCATTAGGCATACTGCCCCTTAGTAACAGGGCCCCTAGAAGTGGTGCTGATAATATTAAATTGATCAAAGTACTTCTAAAGGTATAAATTAGATCCACAGCTAAAGGTCAAATATTCCAGTGCCGTTGGGTCTAACCTGAAGCCCGTAGTCACCTTCTAAACAAAATTATTACTGTTCCCTTTCATACAACAATGGGAAGCAGGAGGAATGGGAGGGGGGAGGGATTAATGTAATTTGTATTAGTTATAAAGTGATGTTTTTGTATTGCTTTTGATGTTCTTGGACAATATGATAAAAAGAAAAACAAAAAAGGCAACAGTCTACTTGCTACATAAAAGTCTGTTATAAAAAGTAGACTGATACACATATATAAAAACAAAGAAATAATTTATTCAAACCAAGATAAAAGCAGTACTGCTTTTATCTTGGTTTGAATAAATTATTTCTTTGTTTTTATATATGTGTATCGGTCTACTTTTTATAACAGACTTGGTCAATATGATGCCACCTGTTTTCATTATACTGTTAGTTCAGTGCCTAATAAATATGATTTTTTAAAAGTATAAATTACTACTACGACTCCTTATCATTTCTATAGCGCAACTAGACATACACAGCGCTGTACACTTGAACATGAAGAGACAGTCCCTGCTCGACAGAGCTTACAATCTAATCAGGACAAAGAGTAGCATCATTCCATACAGAATCGCAAACAGCAACAAGATTCCGGAATCCCTAAGAGTAAGTAGCAAGATTCCATGCAGAATCCCAAAGAGTAACGAGATTCTGGAATCCCACTGTAGCAACATTCTGTGCGGAATCCCAAAGAGCAGCAAGATTCCGGAATCCCAAAGACTACTACTACTTATCATTTCTATAGCGCTACTAGACGTACGCAGCACTGTACACTTGAACATGAAGAGACAGTCCCTGTTTGACAGAGCTTACAATCCAATTAGGACAGACAAGCAGGACAAATAAGAGCTAAAGGAATTACTAAGGTGGGGATGATAAAATATGGTCCTTGAACAAGTGAGTAAGGGTTAGCAGTTAAAAGCAGCATCAAAAAGGTGGGCTTTTAGCCTAGATTTGAAGACGGCCAGAGATTACAAAAGATTACACTAAGAACAATATTTAAACAAGAAAAGAAAACAAGTCAGCAAGGGTACAACACCATCAAAGTATGCCTAGTATATGAAAGGAGTGAAGTTTATAGCTGCCCATGAAGGGTCCTTTTGGTTATGGTGCAATTAGTATCTGGAATTCTTTATCTTTGAACATTCATCTAATTTGGACTTGTATGGAATTTAGAAAGAAGCTGAACACACTTTTTTTTTTTTTTTTTACACCAAGTTTGTATGTGCCAATTGTTAAATGAAATAACATATATAAAAAATTAAGACTGTAGATTTGATTATATTGTTAGCTGTTCTGAACCTGATTGATTAGGGATCTGGTGCGATACAAATCCTTTAGATAACATAAGAACCCCCCCCCCCTCCAAAAGACCCCCACTTAATGCGGTAAACACAGCTTCGCAAATATGCCAAGTCAATTTATGCCTACTAAAGCTTCTGTCCCACAACTAAAATTCAAATATAAAGTTCTACCACATATTCCATCCAGTTGCTGTTATTTATTAGTACTTGGAAAATTAACTAGGGACAGCAGTAAATTTAGTGTTTTTGCTCATTTACAGATACAAAAGAAACCAACACTACTACTACTACTACTATTTAGCATTTCTATAGCGCTACAAGGCATACGCAGCGCTGTACAAACATAGAAGAAAGACAGTCCCTGCTCAAAGAGCTTACAATCTAATAGACAAAAAATAAATAAAGTAAGCAAATCAAATCAATTAATGTGAACGGGAAGGAAGAGAGGAGGGTAGGTGGAGGCGAGTGGTTACGAGTCAAAAGCAATGTTAAAGAGGTGGGTTTTCAGTCTAGATTTAAAGGTGGCCAAGGATGGGGCAAGACGTAGGGGCTCAGGAAGTTTATTCCAGGCGTAGGGTGCAGCGAGACAGAAGGCGCGAAGTCTGGAGTTGGCAGTAGTGGAGAAGGGAACAGATAAGAAGGATTTATCCATGGAGCGGAGTGCACGGGAAGGGGTGTAGGGAAGGACGAGTGTGGAGAGATACTGGGGAGCAGCAGAGTGAATACATTTATAGGTTAGTAGAAGAAGTTTGAACAGGATGCGAAAACGGATAGGGAGCCAGTGAAGGGTCTTGAGGAGAGGGGTAGTATGAGTAAAGCGACCCTGGCGGAAGATGAGACGGGCAGCAGAGTTTTGAACCGACTGGAGAGGGGAGAGGTGACTAAGTGGGAGGCCAGCAAGAAGCAGATTGCAGTAGTCTAAACGAGAGGTGACAAGGGTGTGGATGAGGGTTTTGGTAGAGTGCTCGGAAAGAAAGGGGCGGATTTTACGGATGTTGTAAAGAAAGAAACGACAGGTCTTGGCAGTCTGCTGGATATGAGCAGAGAAGGAGAGAGAAGAGTCAAAGATGACCCCAAGGTTTCGAGCTGAGGAGATAGGGAGAATGAGAGAGCCATCAACAGAAATAGAAAACGGGGGGAGCGGGGAGGTGGGTTTCCTGCAGCTTAACTCACACTTTAAAAGGGATCCCATGAGATACAGACAAATACGTAATTCTAAGTTAGTGGAGAAGATCCAACATGGCAAATTAAAAGGGGCTGCAAGAGACCATGAAAAGGTTGCAACTTTTTCCAGAACTGCCCAATTGCTGGTAGGTAGGAAATCTGATGATCTTTCTGCCTAGGGTTACCATACGTCCGGATTTAACCGGACATGTCCTCTTTTTGAGGACATGTCTGGGAGTCCGGGTGGGTTTTGCCATTCCGCCCGTTTGTCTGGATTTCTGGACAAACGGGTGGGCAGGCGGCGGACCTATCCTAGCCTCCCCTTCCTTACTATCTACTGCCCTGGTGGTCTAGTGACCTCTTTGGGACAGGAAAGAGCCCCCTCTTTCCTGCCCTTGCCCTGTATGCTGTTGCTGTGTGACGGTCTCAGGATTCAAAATGGCCACTGAGAGTTGAAGCGGCCTTGCGAGACTTCAATTCTCGGTGGCCATTTTGAATCCCAAGACCGTCACACAGCAGCAGGATGCAGGGCAAGGGGGGGGCTCTTTCCTGCCCTGAAGAGGACACTAGACCACCAGGGCAGTAGATAGTAAGTAAGGGGAGGGGAGGGGAATATGTGACCCGGGGGAGGGGAGGGGAATATGTGACAGGGGGCGGGGTGAGAGCGAGAAATGGCTTAGCGAGGATGCAAAAGGGGCACGGTGTGGGTGGGGCAGGGGGCGTGACATGTGTCCTCTTTCTCAGAGAACAAAATATGGTAACCCTAATTCTGCCCCTTCAGTGTTTGAACTGCATTGACTTCCTGTTCACTGGTGTCTAATTTTAAGCTTTTAAATCATTTCATGGGTCGGCCCCTACTTATTTGTCAGACCTGTTGAGTCCCTGGAAGCTTGCCAGGCGTCTTAGATCTTCACAGCAAGGTTTGCTGAGTATTAAGATACAAGCTCCTGCTCTACAGAATACACTTCCTCTGGATATTTTTACTTGGAGTTGAATGATCTACACTTTGTGAAACTTATCAAAGCCAGGCTATTAACAGTGCTTTTGGATGTTTATGTTTTATATCCGATGATTTACTGTGTATTCTACCGTACTCTACCCTGGGCTAATCTGAAAAAAGGACGAATCAAACGAGATGAATACATTAAAAAAAAAAAAAAAAAAAGTAAAACAGCACCAAGCTCTCATTTTATTCTTTCTTGTTGAATCTACAGTGGTGGAAATAAGTATTTGATCCCTTGCTGATTTTGTAAGTTTGCCCACTGACAAAGACATGAGCAGCCCATAATTGAAGGGTAGGTTATTGGTAACAGTGAGAGATAGCACATCACAAATTAAATCCGGAAAATCACATTGTGGAAAGTATATGAATTTATTTGCATTCTGCAGAGGGAAATAAGTATTTGATCCCCCACCAACCAGTAAGAGATCTGGCCCCTACAGACCAGGTAGATGCTCCAAATCAACTCTTTACCTGCATGACAGACAGCTGTCGGCAATGGTCACCTGTATGAAAGACACCTGTCCACAGACTCAGTGAATCAGTCAGACTCTAACCTCTACAAAATGGCCAAGAGCAAGGAGCTGTCTAAGGATGTCAGGGACAAGATCATACACCTGCACAAGGCTGGAATGGGCTACAAAACCATCAGTAAGACGCTGGGCGAGAAGGAGACAACTGTTGGTGCCATAGTAAGAAAATGGAAGAAGTACAAAATGACTGTCAATCGACAAAGATCTGGGGCTCCACGCAAAATCTCACCTCGTGGGGTATCCTTGATCATGAGGAAGGTTAGAAATCAGCCTACAACTACAAGGGGGGAACTTGTCAATGATCTCAAGGCAGCTGGGACCACTGTCACCACGAAAACCATTGGTAACACATTACAACATAACGGATTGCAATCCTGCAGTGCCCGCAAGGTCCCCCTGCTCCGGAAGGCACATGTGACGGCCCGTCTGAAGTTTGCCAGTGAAAACCTGGATGATGCCGAGAGTGATTGGGAGAAGGTGCTGTGGTCAGATGAGACAAAAATTGAGCTCTTTGGCATGAACTCAACTCGCCGTGTTTGGAGGAAGAGAAATGCTGCCTATGACCCAAAGAACACCGTCCCCACTGTCAAGCATGGAGGTGGAAATGTTATGTTTTGGGGGTGTTTCTCTGCTAAGGGCACAGGACTACTTCACCGCATCAATGGGAGAATGGATGGGGCCATGTACCGTACAATTCTGAGTGACAACCTCCTTCCCTCCGCCAGGGCCTTAAAAATGGGTCGTGGCTGGGTCTTCCAGCACGACAATGACCCAAAACATACAGCCAAGGCAACAAAGGAGTGGCTCAGGAAGAAGCACATTAGGGTCATGGAGTGGCCTAGCCAGTCACCAGACCTTAATCCCATTGAAAACTTATGGAGGGAGCTGAAGCTGCGAGTTGCCAAGCGACAGCCCAGAACTCTTAATGATTTAGAGATGATCTGCAAAGAGGAGTGGACCAAAATTCCTCCTGACATGTGTGCAAACCTCATCATCAACTACAGAAGACGTCTGACCGCTGTGCTTGCCAACAAGGGTTTTGCCACCAAGTATTAGGTCTTGTTTGCCAGAGGGATTAAATACTTATTTCCCTCTGCAGAATGCAAATAAATTCATATACTTTCCACAATGTGATTTTCCGGATTTAATTTGTGATGTGCTATCTCTCACTGTTACCAATAACCTACCCTTCAATTATGGGCTGCTCATGTCTTTGTCAGTGGGCAAACTTACAAAATCAGCAAGGGATCAAATACTTATTTCCACCACTGTATACTGATTTTTCTTAGATGGGAAAGAAAAATCACAGTGACTCTCCCAGTAATCTCCGAGATGACTAAAGGGGCATTTGATATGACGTCCAACTCCAGCTTTGGTGATCTGCAAGGGCCGACTTCTACATGGAATGTTGCTAGTGGAATAGCAACATTCCATGTAGAATCTCCAATAGTAGCAACATTCCATGTAGAATCTCCAATAGTATCTATTTTATTTTTGTTACATTTGTACCCCGTGCTTTCCCACTCATGGCAGGCTCAATGCGGCTTACATGGGGCAATGGAGGGTTAAGTGACTTGCCCAGAGTCACAAGGAGCTGCCTGTGCCTGAAGTGGGAATCAAACTCAGTTCCTCAGTTCCCCAGGACCAAAGTCCGCCACCCTAACCACTAGGCCACTCCTCCACTCCAAGATGTTTAACTTGTTGGTGCCTCCATTGCATAGATATCTAACTCACAAATATTCACTGTAGATACACTAAAAACCCGAGTGGCTGGGGTTCCCCCAGGCCAGGTTTGAGAACCTCTGCTTTAAGCCCAACTACACAATTAACCCTGACTATATCTTTTTGCAACAAATTCCATAGCTTAATTAGGCATTAATGAAAAAAAAAAAAAAAAGCTTTCTTAAAATTTACTTAAAAAAGCAGCTAGTTTCATGACATGTCTCCATTGAAAAGGATAAATAACCAACCATTCTCACTTCTCCAATCTGAAGAGCCCTAACTTGTTTGGCCTTTCCTCAGAAGAGAACAGTTTCATACTGTCCATCCTTTTTATTGTCTCTCTCTGTATCTTCTGTAGTTCTGCTATACCTTTTTAGAGATGGGGCCACAGTTTGCCCCTTTTTCCTCAAGTGTGTGCATCTGAAGAAAGGCGACATCATGTGGGAAATACAGTATGCTATAGAAAGTCCTAGAAATCCATATACTTTACCTCTAGTATTAATAAACAGCTGCAGCCAGCTCAAGATATGACTTGTTAATCATTCTCCAGAAAGCTATCGATCCGCACACGCACAGGAGATCCCCAGGAGAACAGCAGCAGCTTTCAGTCCATCGCTAACAAAGCTCCAAACTGCACCTTGGGAGAGGCTTTGCCACCAAGTAGGAAGGATTTAATATACTACTGGCAGCACAGAGCTGTATAACCCAGAGGTCCATATTTACTCTTCCTTTTCCACCGATAATACACAGCAAGTCACTCATGTTCCCTGGGCACAAAGTTTGAGAAAACAATTCGGGGGAACGATGTTGGCCCTGGCAGCCCAGTACAAGTTCTGAATGATTTGGGATGCCATAAATTGTGTGGGACGGGATCTTATGTCTCTTGTATAGTAGGACACACATGAAGACAATATCCACCGACAAAAAACACTTTCAAAAGTCTCGCAGCTAAATGAGGTTGGTGATCAACATGCTTTTTTTCTTCTTCTCATATCTTCCAAAACAGGAGCAGAGTAAAATGAGACAAATTATTCCATATAACAACTTTCACCCACTCTCTTTTCAGAGCAGAGGAGCCCACTATGCTCACTTTATTTCCATGTTATACAGACACCCTTCCACCAAGCCCACGTAATTCAGACGCACCGGATACTTCTCCGATGGCTTCCATTTTTGCACATTTTGCCCTAGTCTTGGCCAAATTCAAACTAATTCTGTTTGTCTTGAACTGCCACATTGGACGGGTCTCAATCTGCATCCAGAAGTTAGGAGGTACTTCTGTAATGGTATCAGTTTATTACTGAAATATGTAGCATGATATTTTGCTGGATTATATATACACCAATATATTTGTGCCGCTTTTATATATTTGACACTGCAGCAGAGAAAATAGTTTCATTTCAAGCCCCTCTCTCCCCATCCCTTTTTCTGGGAACTTCTGATAGCAGGGATAGTCAATTACAAACACTTAAAGACAAAAGAGAGATATATAGCTTCCTCTGCCCTCCCACCTAACAAAAGCTTGACTAAGGTGGGTACCTGGACGCTCATCAGGACATCTCTGAAAACCTAAGACCCAAGAGACCGAAAGTCTGGAGAACCCATTGAAGACAAAGAACTCAGAGGAAAAGCATAAACAGGAAATTTGCTTGTCAAAGGTATACCTGCCCCTCCCATCAACTATCAGACAAATGGACGCCAGGACATCTGCAGATCATGTGAACAGACTACAATAACCATAATGCCTTGCAAGTTATCCAGTGCAAACCAGGAAACAGGTGCTGCCCACCTCTTTAACATTGCTTTTGACTCGTAACCACTTGTAACCACTCGCCTCCACCTACCCTCCTCTCTTCCTTCCCGTTCACATTAATTGATTGATTTGCTTACTTTATTTATTTTTTGTCTATTAGATTGTAAGCTCTTTGAGCAGGAACTGTCTTTCTTCTATGTTTGTGCAGCGCTGCGTATGCCTTGTAGCGCTATAGAAATGCTAAATAGTAGTAGTAGTAGTGGGACTCTGTGACCATATCCTCCTGCAGCTTGCAAGATATAAAAGCAAAAGCTGTTTCCTCAAGATTCAGATTCTCTTCAACTGCAAGCAACTCAGATCCACTCACTTCAGAAGCTCTCCTGTCCTGCAAACATGTGCTTACCTAATGCTGTTTATACTGTGTAACAAGGACTTGTAAGTAACATAACTTTTGATCTAGACCTGCTACCTTGCCTTACTTAAGCACAGATTATCTGTAAAGATCTCTTAAAACCTACCTCTCGTGTGCAATTGTATATTAAATCAACCTTTTTGAAGCTAAAAATACGGTCTCTTTGTGTTCTGATATATACTTAATTTATTTAATTTATTGCAATTATCACCTTTGGTGATTGGTGGAGAAATTAATATCCTAAAACTTATAAATACAGCACCTGCTCTTAAATTATAAACAGTAGCGAGTGCTCTAGAGCTCTTTCCCCAAAATAAATAATTTCTTGTAACACTTCTAGTCACTAAAATCAAGGAAATGTAGGGTACAAATAAAAGTTACCAAAGGATTTGGTCGAGGCATGTTCAGAAGTATTTAAAAAAGGAACTAAAAACCGTCTAAGTTTATGCTTATGTTTATTAAATATCTGCTATACCGCCCTTTCTGAACAAAGAGGTCAGGGCGCTTTACAAAAATATTAAAAACAGAAATAAAAAAAAAAATCAATTCCATTAAGATAGACAAGATAGGAAAGACAGTATACAAACCAGAAATATGCAATACCTAAAAATTAATAATAATATATATAACCCTAGTCAAGAAAAATATAATCACTGAGCTTCTCCGAAACCAACAGAAAAAAAAAAGCTACTTTTAAGTAATAGTACTGGGTACGGGAGAATTCTAAGTGTGGACGCAATAGGAGTCCAAAAGACGTAATAAAGGGCTGTCCCAGATAAATGTGTGCCCTCTTCTCAGTCTAAAGAGCATTAAAAGAGCTTTTATGGTTGCTGGCATTCTCTGTTACCACCAGCTGAAAGTGACACACAACCATTCATGGTTTTGGTCCGTCACTCAAACCAGCTATTTGCCTCGAGTATATAAATGCATTTTGCAGGACTTTCCAACGCTAAATTCTTCTTGAAGCATGATCAATTTCCTGAAGAATTCTTCACACACCAGTTTTTCCAATGCTGTTAATCTCTGCTGATCATGCAGCTGAAATACGCAGCAAGGCATTCCTGTTTATTCCGGTCAAGGCTTTCCCAAAATCACTTTATTGTTGCAGTGCAAAACAAGAGCTCTGGAAAACAGGTCTGTAACCAGCCAGCTGTGTTTTTACAGTAAAGTAACTATCAGTTGTACATATTATAATCCTTCCATATCACATCATATACCTACACTCTGAATCCCAGAGGAATTTTATACTAATTATTACTCAAGTTGTTTTGCTACAGCTATGAAGTCATGCCAAGGCTCACAAGAAATAAACCTCTACATCTGCGACTACTTGAAAGTTCAAGAGGGAGGAGACAAGGAGATTATTCCAATGATTTCAGTGAAAGGTAAACAAAGGAATATTAGTAGAGAGAAAAAAATAGAAACGCTGGTTATTTTCTTTTGTTTATTTTTAATAGAGGAAGCTGTCTTCCTCTCTATGAACAGAGGGCTTCTTAAGGAGCTGGAAAAACGACAATTTCTGTAGAAAGAGCATTACCTGAAAAGCTCTTTCTAAAAGAACACATTTTTGTTAAACAACTTTTAAAGCATTATTTTCTCTGTTTGAACTGAAAATGATCGACATAGCTACCTGCATATCAGTCTAATGTTTCCTTCCACTTCTCTCAAGGTAAATCTCTGTCTGAAAATTAGTCTCTGGTCTAGGCACACTTCCAGGTATTCAAACCTTCAAATATAGAAACAAAAGCTAAATTCCTTAAAAAGGACTCCGTTTTGTTTTTTTCATTCCTTTACAAAAATAAATCTGGAAACCGAATTGGAAGCAATAATAAAAATATAATCATTAAAACTCAGTCCTGTACAGTAACAATGTATCAATCCTGATGGGCTGTCTTGTTTTTAATACAGAATATGCAAACAACTACATCACCATCAACTTTATCCAAAATGCCTAAATAAGAAGCCATGAATCATTAAAAAAAAAATATATATATATATATCATAATATATTACGCAGCCGGCTTCTCCTACATAAGTGCACAACAATGGAATGGCCTCCCAAAAGCTGTTAAAACAATCCACGACCACTTGAACTTCAGGAAATCACTAAAAACCAACCTCTTCAAAAAAGCCGACCCCCGCCGACCCCACGTAACCCTCTTCACCTACCAACACAGCATGACTATGATCGAACAGGACAACACGCAATCTTCATCCATTCCGACCCTCCACTTATACCTCATACGATCACTATACAACTTTGTATTTGTTATCCACCGACTGGGCAAACGCCTTTGACGGTACTACGTAAGCCACATTGAGCCTGCAAATAGGTGGGAAAATGTGGGGTACAAATGCAACAATTAATTAATTAAAACTAGAATACTGGAAGAGAGGGGACCGCATTTCTGTGATTGTGCTGTCGTGGAATGAAAGGAGGCAGCAGTAGCAACTTGAGACGTGTGATGAAAACAAATGAAAAGGTGGTGGTGGCAGTGGTGGTTGTCAGCAGCACTGTATGATGAAGTTTCCTGCAAAGTGGCTCACGATGACATCGTTACATCCATCTCAACAAGAGAAGAAAGGGAGGAAACCAGAGCCCGACTTCCATGTGGGATACACCGAGGCCTGTACAAGCAGCGCGGCAGCAGAGGATGCAAAGGGGTCATGGATTTAACATAGAACTTTTCTGTGGTACAACCAAAGTGGTTTACTATATTACATGCAGGCACTTTGTCTGGAATGGGTTCACAATCTAATTTTGTACCTGGGGCAGTGAAGGGTTAAAGTGACTCGCCAACAGTCACAAGAAGCCATAGTGGGAACCGAGGCAGAGGCACCCAACCATATCTTCTTGGCTGTGGTGCAGTGGGCAGGGTGCGAGGAGGAAGGTTGTACAGGGCATGAATCCGGTTCCATACAGCTCTGACAGTGAGGAGGAAGAAGGGGAAGAGAGAAGACAGAAACAAGATCCTTCACTTCTAGGTCCTGTCCTTTCACAGCACCCCTCCTTAACTCTCCCTCTAGCCCCAAGTTAGTGGCCTAGTGGTTAGGGTGGTGGACTTTGGTCCTGGGGAATTGAGTTCGATTCCCACGTCAGGCACAGGCAGCTCCTTGTGACTCTGGGCAAGTCACTTAACCCTCCATTGCCCCATGTAAGCCGCATTGAGCCTGCCATGAGTGGGAAAGCGCAGGGTACAAATGTAACAAAAATAAAATAGATACTATTGGTGATTCTACATGGAATGTTGCTACTATTGGAGATTCTACATGGAATGTTGCTACTATTGGAGATTCTACATGGAATGTTGCTATTCCACTAGCAACATTCCATGTAGAAGGCTGCGCAGGCTTCTGTTTCTGGGAGTCTGACGTCCTGCACGTACGTGCAGGACGTCAGACTCACAGAAGCAGAAGCCTGCGCGGCCACATTGGTGATCTGCAAGGGCCGACTTCTACTATTCCACTAGCAACATTCCATGTAGAATCTCAAATAGTAGCAACAGTGGAGGAGTGGCCTAGTGGTTAGGGTGGTGGACTTTGGTCCTGAGGAACTGAGTTCGATTCCCGGCACAGGCAGCTCCTTGTGACTCTGGGCAAGTCACTTAACCCTCCATTGCCCCATGTAAGCTGCATTGAGCCTGCCATGAGTGGGAAAGCGCAGGGTACAAATGTAACAAAAATAAAATAGATACTATTGGAGATTCTACATGGAATGTTGCTACTATTGGAGATTCTACATGGAATGTTGCTATTCCACTAGCAACATTCCATGTAGAAGGCTGCGCAGGCTTCTGTTTCTGTGAGTCTGACGTCCTGCACATACGTGCAGGACGTCAGACTCACAGAAGCAGAAGCCTGCGCGGCCACATTGGTGATCTGCAAGGGCCGACTTCTACTATTCCACTAGCAACATTCCATGTAGAATCTCAAATAGTAGCAACAGTGGAGGAGTGGCCTAGTGGTTAGGGTGGTGGACTTTGGTCCTGAGGAACTGAGTTCGATTCCCGGCACAGGCAGCTCCTTGTGACTCTGGGCAAGTCACTTAACCCTCCATTGCCCCATGTAAGCCGCATTGAGCCTGCCATGAGTGGGAAAGCGCAGGGTACAAATGTAACAAAAATAAAATAGATACTATTGGAGATTCTACATGGAATGTTGCTAGTGGAATAGCAACATTCCATGTAGAATCTCAAATAGTAGCAACAGTGGAGGAGTGGCCTAGTGGTTAGGGTGGTGGACTTTGGTCCTGGGGAACTGAGGAACTGAGTTTGATTCCCACTTCAGGCACAGGCAGCTCCTTATGACTCTGGGCTAGTCACTTAACCCTCCATTGCCCCATGTAAGCCGCATTGAGCCTGCCATGAGTGGGAAAGCGCGGGGTACAAATGTAATTAAAAAAAAAAATCAGAAGCGTATTCAGGGTGGGGCCTGTGAGCTCTTGGGTCTTACCAGGCCTTGCACCACCCTACCCCCTCCTCCCATAAATAAGCGAGAAAGAGACAAGGCAGCCCGGGGCCTGTCAGAGCGCAAGGGCTCTGAAGGCCTGTGTCGAATTTTACTGTAGCACGTGGTGGTGTTGCTGCTGACCCAGCTATTAAAGAGGACAGTGGCCCGCATTGCTCAGTTCACCCTAATGAAAGGTCCAGTATAGGGGATGAAGCATCTTTGAAAGTCATTTAGATGCTCCATCAAACAGCAGTTGTTTTCTTTGGCATGCTTACTGATTTCTATTTTGTCACTGGCTCTGTGACAGTTTGCTCCACTATAATTAGGACAGTGTATATACGATAAGCTTCCTTTTGTCATATCCCAGTTGGATTATACTTTACGTGATCTTGCAGCATTTACTGTATGCTGCAGGAAGTAATCAGTCAGATTCGCATTACTGGCATGGCACGTTTTACATGGGTTGCCAAAGCAATACAAAGCTACTAAAACAAAAAGGGAAAAATATATAAAATGCTTAAAATAATAAGATACAATCACTAGGTTTTGGGGCTGGTCCAAATTGTGCCTGGTCAGATTACATTTCCGGCCTGGTGGCAGGATACAATATTTTTGAGGCTATAGCTGTTCTTTCTCCTGTTATTCCCAGGAAGACTGATATTCCTGCTTATTCTTTTGTGGAACATCTTTGATTTTCTTTATCAACTTTTGGAAATGGGTATCTTTGAGATCTTTCACTGTGAGAGCTTACACTTTTTTTTTTTTTTTTAAATAAAGAAATACATTTACGGCAGAATTTTGGAATCCTATTATAAAATAATGAACAAAAAAAATTGTACCACCATAGCCAAGTGTCTTAAAAAGAAAGCAAAATGTCCAGACCTGGAACAATGCCATTATCTGCGTGCTCAGAGGACTAAAATCTGGCACGCAACACCTAGGATAGCACCTGGCTAGAGATGAATTTTCTCTGACAGCTCACTCTCTCTGTGGGGTATACTGGCAGGCCTATCCACAGGATCCGAGGCCTTGGGCCACCCGTAGCTGTGCTGTACAGACAGGGCTGATCTTGGGGGTGGGGGGAGGGGAAAGTAGAGAGGTGAGAGGCATTGATGAATCAAGGCAATTGTAGCTTGCAGTGTTCAGCCTGCATCAAAAGTCTTTTCTTGGATCAAAGCCTCTTCCCATCTTTTCCTACCTTGGTGTGATCCCCTCTGAATCACAAGAAGAGGTTCCTCTCCTGGCTCCCTCTGGAGTCTCAACTACACATTGGTCTTGCATTGTCATGGGACCCACCAGCCTTCAACCATTCAAACTCCCGACAGAGCCAGCACATGAAGAAGCAGCCACAGGGAAAGCAGCACAGCTCTTCTAGTGTGGGTAGAAGGAACAACTGTGTGAATGGGGAAGGGAGACAAGGTGGATAATTGGGCCAGGAACCAGCTTCAGCCTCTGCACAGATTGATTTATTCCAGGCCCAGCATCTCCCTAGGGTCAGTCCAATGCAAACTGGAGGCAAAGTAGACTGTTGCCACAGGGCCTCGCAGGATTGCTAAAGTCCTGGCTTCTAAGTAGCCTAGTGGTTAGTGCAGTGGACTTTGATCCTGGGGAACTGAGTTCGATTCCCACTGCAGCTCCTCATGACTCTGGGCAAGTCACTTAACCCTCCGTTGCCCCAGGTACAAAATATGTACCTGTATATATGTAAACCGCTTTGAATGTAGTTGCAAAATACCACAGAAAGGCAGT
The DNA here is from genome assembly GCF_901765095.1 of Microcaecilia unicolor. Lineage (NCBI taxonomy): Eukaryota > Metazoa > Chordata > Amphibia > Gymnophiona > Siphonopidae > Microcaecilia > Microcaecilia unicolor. Next base: position 90,127,419 of record NC_044043.1, on the reverse strand, counting down.
ATATCAAGTCCCATTTCCCTTTCCCCCTTTCCCTTATGACATCACAATATCAGAAGTGAGCCAAGTATTGGGCAATCAAGCCATTGTGACATCACTGATGAGGTTGGCTCTTATTGGTGGAATGAGTGGAGGAGTAGCCTAGTGGTCAGTACAGTGGACTTTGATCCTAGGGAACTGAGTTCGATTCCCACTGCAGCTCCTTGTGACTCTGGGCAAGTCACTTAACCCTCCGTTGCCCCAGGTACAAAATATGTACCTGTATATATGTAAACCGCTTTGAATGTAGTTGCAAAATACCACAGAAAGGTGGTATATCAAGTCCTATTTCCCTTTCCCTAAATTGTCATCAATGTATCAAAGAATGCTATATAAAAATAAACTGTCATCAACTATCTAACAGTTTGTTCCACTAGGATAAACTGGTAACGCTGTCCATGGCCATAGGTGCACGTTTCCAATACAACATCATCAACACTTATCTTTAAGTTGAAAAAGCTATCTGAGTAAAGTTTTCCTAAAACTGACAAAAATGATACACATCTACTACTTACTACTACTTAACATTTCTAGAGCGCTACTAGGGTTAAGCAGCGCTGTGTTTCCCTATCCTGTCCTGGAGGCACACCTAACTGGCTTGGCTTCTTGGACAGTCATCTGCATCCAGTGGGTCTCAGATGTAAGCAAACCTCAAACATCTTCATGGATATCCTGACATCCAGACCAGTTGAATATGGGGCTCATTTTCAAAGCACTTAGACTTACAAAGTTCCACAGGTTTCTATGTAACTTTGGAGGTCTAAGTGCTTTGAAAATACGCAAGACAGGGTTGGGAAATGCTAATCTAGAAAAGTTGAATATAGATAGAACAGTCCCTCAAGGTGAAATCTCATGCTATAAAAATGGAACAACTCAACTGTTGTTTTCAAATACTTTCTAAAGACATTTTCAATACTAATTTTACAAAATAGCCATATTATAAAAATAATTTCTGACTATGTAGCCATGTGATTTTCTATACTATGTATGTGCTGATGGCATTTTACAAATAACAGCAATGTTTTATGTCTATTAGTTTATTGCCTATTACAACCTTTTCAATAGATTAGAGGCTGAAAACAGACAGGCACTGGGGACAACCTCCAGGAATCCGTAAAAAAGAAAGTACATTTACCATCCCACTGGACTAAACACAGACTAGGTGTCTCTCTCTCCCCTCCCCCCCCCCCCTCTCGTTTTAACCCCCCTCACTTCCCTTAATCCAGTCACTGGGGCAACAATTCTCAACTGGAGATCAAGCACCAGGTCTCTCTCTACATAGTAACATAGTAAATGACGGCAGAAAAAGACCTGCATGGTCCATCCAGTCTGCCCTACAAGATAAACTCATATGTGCTACTCCTTAGGATCCATTCCTTCTGAACAGGATTCCTTTATGTTTATCCCACGCGTGTTTGAATTCCGTTACCGTTTTCATTTCCACCACCTCCCGCGGGAGGGCATTCCAAGCATCCACTACTCTCTCCGTGAAAAAATACTTCCTGACATTTTTCTTGAGTCTGCCCCCTTCAATCTCATTTCATGTCCTCTCGTTCTACTGCCTTCGCACCTCCGGAAAAGGTTCGTTTGGGGATTAATACTTTTCAAATATTTGAACGTCTGTATCATATCACCCCTGTTTCTCCTTTCTTCCAGAGTATACATGTTCAGGTCATCAAGTCTCTGCTCATACATCTTGGAATGCAAATCCCTTACCATTCTCGTAGCTTTTCTTTGCACCGCTTCAATTCTTTCTACATCCTTTGCAAGGTACAGCCTCCAAAACTGAACACAATACTCTAGGTGGGGCCTCACCAACGACTTATACAGGGGCATCAACACCTCCTTTCTTCTGCTGGTCACACCTCTCTATACAGCCTAACAACCTTCTAGCTACGGCCACCGCCTTGTCACACTGTTTCATCGCCTTCAGATCCTCAGATACTATCACCCCAAGATCCCTCTCCCCGTCCGTACCTATCAGATTCTCCCCGCCTAACACATACGTCTCTACAGTCCACTAATTCTTGGCCCTAGGTCTGGCTACGAGGTGTCACTATGTATGAAACTCAGAACTCTGGGATTCCTCTCCCCTACCCAAATCTATGGTCAGCATCTCCTTGGCACTCTCACCTCAGCTAGCCCAGGGAACTGAAGACTGACCCAGGGCCTCCAAATGGCAGCACCTCACTTATCTATACTAGATTATGACAACTAAATGAGAAAAATGTTTTAGGATTTCCTCATCTAGAAAATTAAAAATGGATACTGTGATTTCTTACCAACTTCCTATTTAGTGCAAATCTGACTTCTGTAATGAGTTAATGCTTCCATGAAAATAATGCAGGGCAACACTGAATAAACATATTTTAACAGAAGATTAACGCTGCTTTAGGAATGGTTGTAAAGAAATTGTGACCCCCCCAAAGAAGTTTGGTGCAAGCAGAAACTGTTTTCAGCTCATGGCTGAGAACTTATGTTGCATTAAACATTGTTTCTGATACTCTCAGTGATGACAATCACTTTGCAAATGAACCATTTTTTTTTAGGTTTCAGCTGCAGGTAGATGCATTGATTTTTGCACGGAAGAGGGGGCAAAGAGGGTAAGAAAATAAAGCGATCAAGAAAATAAAGTGCTCAAGATAGGAGCTTCAAAAATCTAGAGCAAGAAAATAACCAATTCTTTGGTCTAAGCCTTGCAAAATCCATTATGCAGAACATGGAAATTTGCATTTATATAGCACTATTCATTATAGGACTGCAGAGAACAACACTGCAAGGGTGCAGCCATTGCTGGGGCGGAAAAGGAACCGTTTTACCAACAGGCATATTGCAGAACAGGACTTTTAATTGCACAAATGAGTGTATGATCAGGATAAGTCTGTACCATATTCGAATTTGTTTCTTTAAAAGATATCAGTACACGGAGTACAACTTTAATTACCTATGATTTCAGCAATAGTTGTTAATTAGTGGTGATCTGACAGTATAAAATTCTGTTGACTCTTGCCTAATATGACCCATAAGTAAAAAGGATTAGACCACCCCCCTCTAGTAATCAAAGAAACCAGCCAAATACAGATGACAAAAATGGATACCTGGTGGAAAACCTGAAAAAAAAAAACCGATTTCATTCAGTGCAGCTGTGCAACTCTGGTTTGCAAATAAATGCATAAAAGCACCGTTTCATCTCATGGCTCATGCTGCCGTCATCTGATGCGACATCTAAAGGACACAGTCTGGTCCAATTTACCCTTCTCGGAGTAAAATAGTGACAGCAGAACCATAAGCATGCAAAGTTCCCTATTCTCACTTCAGCATCCCTCCTCTTTTCATATCGAAAAACAAAGGAGACCATTCTATAAATCGGTGCCCCAATGCCGTGCACACAGCACTAATTCTAGAACTGCATCTTGGCACCAAGATTTTGTTCTAGAGCACTACTGTAATGTCGGCATTGGCACAGCCATGTGCAGGCAAGCCCTCTTACTCCACATCAGTGGCGTAGCTATGTGGGGCCAGGGGGCCTGGGCCCCCGTAGATTTGGCCCTGGACCCCCCCTGCTGACGACCCTCTCGACCCCCCCTCCCACCGTCAACCCTCCCCCGCCGACGCTGTGGGCTACCTTTGCTGACGGGGGACCCCAATCCCTGCCAGCCGAGGTCCTTTGCTTCCCGCGAAGGCTTCGTTCTGACGTCCTGCATGTACAACATGCAGGACGTCAGAAACAAAACGAAGCCTTCGCGGGAAGAAGAGGACCTCGACTGGCAGGGATTGGGGTCCCCCGCCAGCAAAGGTAGGCGACGGCGGGGAGAGGGTTGGCAGCGGGAGTCGTCAAAGTTAGCGGAGGTGGGGGGGGTTGGCAATGGCGGGGGAGGCTAAAATGTGCCCCCTCACCTCGGGCTCTGGACCCCCCTCCCGCCAAAGTCTGGCTACGGCCCTGCTCCACATCGATGGTAGGCGTAAGTTGGACTGCCTGTGCACCACATGATGTGCGTAATTTACAGAATTTTTTTAACTACATGCTTAATTAGGAGCCACGCCCATGGTCCGCCCAAAAGTACACCCTCTTGCAGGTAGGCACTATGGGCCAGATTCTATATATGGCACCTAATCGTATTCTGTATGCTGCACCTATGTTTAGGCGCAGTATATAAAATATGCTGATTTGATATCACAGCGCTTAAAAGTACGCGCATCCATTTACACTGAGGGAAACATGGTATACATGCCAGCGCACAGGGCCGTACTCTAACAGTGTGTGTAAATTTTGGAACGCCCATTTACCCCACCCATAACCATGCTCCTTTTTGGCTGCGTGCATTAAAATTTAGGCGCAGTGCGTTACAGAATTCACTTAAGCGAGTTGTGTATATAAATTCTAATTGCCAATTAGTGCTCATTATTGCTCATTAAGACCCATTATCAATGCTGATTAGCTTAAGCCAATTAAGCTACACGCATTGTTGTAGAATTCGCTTGGATTTCGCTGCAGCACACTCGGCACGCTATATAGAATCCGGAGCTATAGAGGTCTTTTACTAAGCCGCACTAGTAGAAATCAGCTGACAGTAAACGCAGAGATGCCCATTATAATCCTATGGGCGTCTTGGCATTTACCTCCAGCTGATTTCTACTGTGGCTTATTAAAAGCCCCCCTATGGCACTTATAGAACAGCACCAAGTTCACACAGGCACCTTTGACTTGCTTAAGAGCTGTCTACCTCTAGGCGCTAGTTTACAGAACTGTCCCAAAAGCTTTCTAATAATGCTGCCCCAACATTCAGCTTCACAGGACCCTGCAGTCTTCCTGGGCAGCACCCTGTTCACCACCAACTTGCTATAACAGCCCAGTCAGTACGAAGAGTGCATTGTCTGCCACACAGATCCAGTTACTAATTCTTTACGGGCCCTTTTACTAAAGGGTTGTCGCACAGTAACTTGCAGGTGCCGGTGGTAGTCCCACCCCTCAGTGTATGGCATTTCTGGCGCTGCCGGAATTTTTCAAAAGTTATCACTGCAGGGGGTTAGTTGGCAGTAATTGGGCAGCACCACACGCTGCCTGGTTACTGCTGGGTTAGCGTAGGGGACCTTACCGCCACCTCAATGGGTAGCAGTAAGTGCCCCCCCGAAATGGCCGCGCAGCAAATGCGAATTTACTGCATGGCCATTTTTTTCCACTGAAGTAAATGGAGACTCTGCACAAGGCAAAAATTCACACAAACAGGGGCGTAGCAGGACTTCGGCGGGGAGGGGGTTCCATAGCCCGAGGTGAGGGGCACATTTTAGCTCCCCCACTACCAACTTTGCCCCCCCTGCCGACGACCCTCTCGACCCCAACCCTCCCCCACTGCCGCCGTCGCCTACCTTTGCTGGCGGGGGACCCCAACCCCCGCCAGCCAAGGTCCTCTTCTTCCAGCGCAAGGCTTCATTCTGTTTCTGTGAGTCTGACGTCCTGCATGTTGAAAGTGCAGGATGTCAGACTTGCAGAAACAGAACGAAGCTTTGCGCCGGAAGAAGAGGACCTTGGCTGGCGGGGGTTGGGGTCCCCCGCCAGCAAAGGTAGGCAGCAGCGACGGCGGCAGCAGGGGAGGGTTGGCAGCAGGAGGGGAGCTCAAGAGGGTCGTCAGCAGAAAGGTCCAGGGCCAAATCTACGGAGGTCCAGGCCCCTGTGGCCCCACATAGCTATGCCACTGCTCTAACACAGGGCCCCTTTTACCGCAGCTTAGTAAAAAGGCCCTTAGAGAGAGGCAGAGAAACATATATTTACAAAAACAAACTTCTGCAGTGTTCACAAACCTGGATTTATATTGCAGACTATGTACATTTGCTGCTCCTGAAGGAATGTAGACAGCAAAGATTTTGTATGTTAATTAGCGTCAGCTTACAATGAATCCATAATTAATGACATTTCATGAATTCAAGTTATGCAAGTCAGTGTCACATCAGTGTTGGAGAGATTCCCTTAGTTCACACCTTTTAAAGTAACAATATTAGCACAACAGTTGCATATAATTCAGTTGGAAAAATAACAAAATTAGAGAAAAAAAGTCACTGCCTTGCCCAAACATGCATTACCCTCCTCCCCCAACCCACGAACTGATCAGTCCAGGAGCAGTTCTTTTCATAGTAACATACATAGTGATATTGCCAAAGAGAGAAGTAGTAAACATCTGTCTTTCTGCTAAAGGAAAGGCTAAAGCAGCCAGGGCTGTTCAGCTTGGAAAAAAGATATAGGGGAGATAAGACAGAGGTCCATAAAATACTAAGTGGGGTGGAATGGAGAGACATTAAATCGCTCGATTACTCTTTCCAAAAATACTAGGACCAGGGGGCATGCAGTAGTAAATGTAAAACAAACCAAAGAAAATATTTCCTCACTCAACATGTAATTAAACTCTGGAATTCACTGCCAGGGAATATGGTCGTAGGGTTTTAAAAAGGTTTGGATAATTTCCTTAAAAAAAAAAGTCCATAAACATAAAAAACGCAGGCAGATAAAAACCATATGGCCTATCCAGTCTGCCCCTCCATTTCATCTAGTCTCCCCATCACTCCCTTAATGATCTTATGTACTTGACCCAAGCTCTCTTGAATTCAGATATGGTTTTCGTGTCCACCACAACCACCAGGAGGCTGTTCCACGAATTCACTACTCTTTCTGTGAAGCAGTACTTCCTCAAGTTACTTCTAAGTTTACCCCCTTTCACCATCATCCTATGCCCCACATTCCAGAGCTTCCTTTCGAAATCTTGCCTCATCTGCATTTCTGCTGTTTAGGTATTTAATGTCTCTATCGTATCTTCCCTCTCCCGTCTTTCTTCCAAAGAATACATATTGAGATCCTTAAGTCTGTCCCCACATGCTTTATGATGAAGATCACTGACCATTGTAGTAGCTGCCCTCGGGACCAACTCCATCTTGTTTATATCTTTTTGAAGATGCGATCTCCAGAATTGTTCACTATTTTCTAAATGAGGTCTCACTGGAGTCTTACACAGGGTATCACCTCCTTTATCCTACTGGCCATTCCTCTTCCTATGGACCCAAGCATCCTTCTAGCTTTTCTACCTGCTTGGCCACCTATAGATCATCACATATGATCACACCCAAGTCCCACTTCTGTTCCGTGCATAAAAGTACTTCACCCTCATGTTTTTTTAACATAACATGTTTACTTTTATATTCCACAAAATCTTACAGTTCGATGCAGATTACAGAATAAAAAAAACTGGACAAACCAGGAGCTACAATATATCAAAAAACTCAATCATAAAATTAATAGTCCTAAAAATTACAGTTAAATCCCAACCAATGTTTGAAACAAATAAGTCTTAAGTCAACATCTAAACTCTAACTACCCCTGTGTCTGCAATATCAAAGGAGAAAATTATTTACCTGATCTAGCTGCCTGAAAAGAAATCAGAGAGTCTACATAACTCATTCTGTTCTTACCCCTTACAGAGGAAGAAGTAAACAGATTTATTATTCAAGAAGACCTCGTTGAACAGACTAAGACAAAATTTACGAATTAACATGGAGCTAACCCATAATAAACTTTATATAATAGGCATAACAATTTTCTTTGTATTTTTGTGTTGGTTTGCTCATGACATTTCTTGTTTTGTCATTCTGTTCAATGCTAGTTCCTTGCATTGGAAAATTTGAATAAAGATCTCTCTAAATAATTGATAAGCTAGTCAATTAGCAGTGATAATGGGCACTAAATCAGTTATTGGCACTAACTGGCATTAATTTAAATTTACACATACATCTTTAGGTGCCGGGATCCACATGTGTGGATCCAAAAAGGGGGCACAGCCATGGGCAGATCAGGGGCATTCCTGGAATTTGCATGCACTTTTACTGAGTAAGGGAGATCTGCGCAAAATTCAGGCACAAAATTTACACCGTGTTTTAGTTGGTGTAAATCTTCACGGCCAAAATTGGGCGCAAATCCCTGCACCAAACACTCCTCTATAAACAGTACCTAACTCTGAGCGCTATTTACAGAATAGCGATTAGCACTAATTTTTATCAGTGCCCAAAATTTGGGTGTCATTTATAGAAACAAAAACAATCTTAAAAACAAGGAGCGATTACTTGTTGCTCAATTAACAGTTACAAAATATTAACAGTTGCAAAATTCTTTTGGGTTGACTATTGAGCCAACCCTATGAAAGCCAATAAAATGGATGGGTGCATCTGCTGGCAACCAGCAATGCCATAAAACACAAATAAAATGCACTTTACAGTCAACAACAACAACAAAATTCCTTGCATAGAGACGTTTCACACCCACTTCCTTAGCAGTGCCAGTTGCTTGTCATGTGGAATTGATTAACTTCTTCTAAAACAGAAATCTTAACTCCTCTATATTCCTTGAAATTTTCGTGAATTGCTAAATGCCACTTTGCAAATCTGTTTATGTTTGTAGAGCTACATTTGCAATATGGTATTTTCTCACAGGATCTTTTATTGTTCTATGCAAGCTACTGATCGTTTGCTAGAGAAAATGTAAACACAGCAAGTGACATCATAAAATGACAGGACTGTATGCTCAGTTCTGCAGTCTAGCACAGAGGAAACATAATTGCATGATGTGAGACACTGAGAATGTGTATACGATTTTAACACCTGGGATTTCAACAGTGAGTTTGGGATGGGAAGAAAAAAGGACAGGTAGAAGATGAGAGTAGCAACCATGACTTTGGAAGAGCCAGTCCTGAGCAATAATGGAACGGCAGGGAGGACAGAGAGTAGCAGTAGTAATAATAACCCTCTCCCCTCTCAGAAACATATCTTGGGCTGAATTTTCAAAACAATGCACAAAAGCTTTATGTCTCTACTCTGCATTTTGTTGGCTCTCAGCATGATGTCTCATATTTTCAAACACTAACAAGCCGCATGTTCCAATAACTTCCAAGGTTTACATTTAGATGTGTGTCCAAGAAGTCAGTCAAGAAGTATTATTTTCTCTGTTCAGATGTAATTAACAACAATCTATCCACCCTACTACTAATACTACTATTTAGCATTTCTATAGCGCTACAAGGCATACGCAGCGCTGCACAAACCCTATCAGATTAACTGTTCACTCGTCCTCTAGATTGTTCACTTGTCTTTAGATTGTTCTCTTGTCTTTTAGATTGTAAGCTCTTTGAGCAGGGACTGTCCTATGTTTAAATTGTACAGCGCTGCGTAACCCTAGTAGCGCTTTAGAAATGTTAGTTAGTTAGTTAGTAGGATAGCAAGCTAATATTTACGTGTCTAATCCTGTTGCAAATATTAACATCTCTGTTTTGGTTAGACTTATCTTTCTAAAAAAATTATAGCAACAATTTATACCCAACATCAGATAAAACATGTTTATGTTACTACTACTACTTATCATTTCTATAACGCTGATAGACGTACACAGCGCTGTACACTTGAACATGAAGAGACAGTCCCTGCATGACAGAGCTTACAATCTAATTAGGACAGACAAACAGGGCAAACAGGAGCTAAGGGAATATTAAAGTGAGGATGATAAAACAAGGGTTCTGAACAAGTGAATAAGGGTTAGGAGTTAAAAGTAGCATCAAAAAGGTGGGCTTTTAGCTTAGATATGAAGGCCAGAGATGGAGCTTGATGTACCGGCTCAAGAAATCTATTCCGGGCATATGGTGCAGCAAGATAAAAGGAACGGAGTCTGGAGTTAGCAGTATAGGAGAAGGGTGCAGATAAGAGAGATTTATCCAGAGAATGGAGTTCCCAGGGAGGAATGTAGGGAGAGATGAGAGTACAGAGGTACTGAGGAGCTGCAGAGTGAATGCACTTATAGGTCAATAAGAGGAGTTTGAACTGTATGCGGAAACGGATAGGAAGCCAATGAAGTGACTTGAGGAGAGGGCTAATATGAGCATAACGACGCTGGCGGAATATTAGTCGTGCAGCAGAATTTTGAACAGATTGAAGAGGAGAGAGATGGCTAAGTGGGAGACCGGTGAGAAGCAAGTTGCAATGGTCTAAGCGAGAGGTGATAAGAGTGTGGATGAGGGTTCTGGTAGTGTGCTCAGAAAGGAAAGGGCAATTTTTTGTGATATTATAGAGAAAGAAACGACAGGTTTTAGCAGTCTGCTGAATATGTGCAGAGAAGGAGAGGGAGGAGTCAAAGATGACCCCAAGGTTACGAGATGATGAGAAAGGAAGGATGAGAGTATTATCCACAGAAATAGAGAATGGGGGAGGAGGTGAGGTTGGTTTAAGGGGAAAGATAAGAAGCTCAGTCTTGGTCATGTTTAGTTTCAGATGGTGCTGAGACATCCAGGCAGCAATGTCAGACAGGCAGGCTGATACTTTGGCCTGGATTTTGGCTGAGATTTCTGGTGTGGAGAGGTAGATCTGGGAGTCATCAGCATAAAAATGATACTGAAAACCATGGGATGATATCAGAGTACCAAGGGAAGAAGTATAGATGGAGAAAAGAAGAGGTCCCAGGACAGATCCCTGAGGTACACCAACTGACAGTGGGATAGAAGTAGAGGAGGATCCACTAGAGTATACACTAAATGTACGCTGGGAGAGATAAGAAGAAAACCAGGAAAGACCAGAGCCCTGAAATCCAAGTGAGACAGTGTATCAAGGAGTAGGCTGTGATCAACAGTGTCAAAAGCAGCAGATAGATCAAGAAGGATGAGGATAGACTAGAGACCTTTGGATCTGGCCAGGAACAGATCATTGGAGACTTTAGCAAGCGCTGTTTCAGTTGAATAAAGGGGGTGAAAGCCAGATTGAAGTGGATCAAGAATAGCTTGAGATGAAAGAAAGTCAAGGCAACGGCAGTGAACAGCACGTTCAGGTATCTTGGATAGGAAAGGGAGGAGGGAGATGGGGCGACAGTTGGAAGGACAGGTAGGGTCCAATAAAGGTTTTTTAAGGAGTGGTGTGACTATGGCATGTTTGAAGGCATCAGGAACCGTCGCAGTGGACAGTGAAAGATTGAGGATATGACAGATAAACGGGATGACAGTAGGAGAGATAGTGTTAAGAAGATGGGTGGGAATAGGATCAGAGGAACAGGTAGTTAGTTTCGAGGAGGAAAGAAGATGTGTAGTTTCCTCTTCAGTGATTTCAGAAAAGGAAGAAAAGGCGGCAGGGGTTGGAGGGTTGAGAGAATGGACTAAGGGAAGGAGAGGTGACCTGGTTGAGAATTCAAGTTTAATCTTGTGAACCTTATCATGAAAGTACTCAACCAGAGTCTGGGGTGAAAGTGAAGGGGGGGGGGGGGTTGGAGGAGAGAGTTCAGTGTGGCAAAGAGACATCGAGGGTTTGAGCCAAGAGAATTTGTCAACTGGATGTAGTACTGCACTTTTTGAATTTTTTTTTTTGAGCACTTCACTGTGGGTCACGCTTCTTGTTGATTTTTATCGTTCTTTAGAATTTATTTATCCTGTTATGCCTTGAAGCAGCCATTCAGCAAAACTAGTCTGCTGGATCTTTCTTTGTTGAGCATGCTGAACGCAAGATAAGTCTTGTTTGTGGATTTGGGTTACCAGTAAATTATTGCATAGCATAGAGCCAGAACAGCTCTCAAGAGGATTTTGTTTTAAGCCAGTGAGGTCACTATCCATTAAATCCTGTCTTTAACATAAGGTGGTGGGGTTCTGAGAGTTTTTTTCCTCCTGTTTCAATCTTTACTCTCTGCTAGTGGTTCATATAAATTAACAATGTATCTTGCCACTGTTACAGGAAAGTGTTTTGAGAATTACTATATTTTCTTTTCTGTTTTTTATTGATTTGGTTACTATGTTGCTTGAGAGTACAGCTTATGCATTACTGTTGACATACTGACACATCAGACCAACATCTATTTATGAAAAAACTTTTCCTCTAATTTTCATCCATTTTTCTCCTTTATGCCAAGATATGAGGAAAGGAGAGTTTAGTCCTAAATGAGGTTATAAGTATTAAAAATTAAAACACACACTGAAGAACTTAAACTGATGAGTCGTTAATGGAACATGAAAATACAGAGACTTGTCAAAATAATATTATGTGTAACACTACTTCCTGAAAAACTAGCTTTTCTTTTGCTTGAACTTATGTCAATGGACACTATAAACCTCCATGATAATCCCAGAATGAAAATTACTACTACTACTACTACTTAACATTTCTAGAGCGCTACTAGGGTTACGCAGCGCTGTACAGTTTAACAAAGAAGGACAGTCCCTGCTCAAAGGAGCTTACAATCTAAAGGACGAAATGTCAAGTTGGGGCAGTCTAGATTTCCTGAATAGAGGTATAGTGGTTAGGTGCCAAAGGCGACATTGAAGAGGTGGATTTTGAGTAAGGATTTGAAGATGGGCAGGGAGGGGGCCTGGCGTATGGGCTCGGGGAGTTTATTCCAAGCATGGGGTGAGGCGAGAAAGAAAGGGCGGAGCCTGGAGTTGGTGGATAAGGGTACTGAAAGGCGGGATTTGTCTTGAGAGCGGAGGTTACGGGTAGGGACGTAAGGGGAGATGAGGGTAGAGAGGTAAGGAGGGGCTGCAGATCGAGTGCATTTGTAGGTTAGTAGTAGAAGCTTGAACTGTATGCGGTACCTGATCGGAAGCCAGTGAAGTGACTTGAGGAGAGGGGTGATATGAGTATATCGGTCCAGGCGGAAGATAAGACGTGCAGCAGAGTTCTGAACGGATTGAAGGGGGGGATAGATGGCTAAGTGGGAGGCCAGTGAGGAGTAGGATGCAGTAGTCAAGGCAAGAGGTAATGAGAGAGTGGATGAGAGTTCGGGTGGCGAGCTCAGAGAGGAAAGGGCGAATTTTGCTATAGAGGAAGAAGCGGCAGGTCTTGGCTATCTGCTGGATATGCGCAGAGAAGGAGAGGGAGGAGTCGAAGATGACTCCGAGGTTGTGGGCCGATGAGACGGGGACGATGAGGATGTTATCAACTGAGATAGAGAGTGGAGGGAGAGGAGAAGTGGGTTTGGGTGGGAAGACAATAAGCTCGGTCTTGGCCATGTTCAGTTTCAGGTGGCGGTTGGACATCCAGGCAGCAATGTTGGATATAATAATAATAATAAAGGAACTGAATGCCCATCAGAAACTCACCAAACGGTAACCAAAACCATTTAAGATAAGTGTTCAATTATTTATTTACATAATCCCTAAGAATGGTTGAACACAATTGATAAAAACCAAAAACACAAAAGAACGCCAGACCTCCACTGTAACACATAGAAAAGACAGCCAGCCAAAAGGGAATAAGGATATGACAAGTGCCACACTATTAGAATCAATTTATTGATGTGACAAAACATGGCCCGTGCTTTCATCGTGGGTCCTTAATGCACTATGCATAGAAATGTGTGATCTGTGCAAAGCTTGATAGACCATTGCAGCTGTGATTCTCTATTTCATGTGAAGTTTATTATACCATAGTGGTAGATGGCAAATATGTGATAGCTAATCTTGGGACCATACATCTTTCTGAACATTCATCAATGCGCTGATAAGATTACACAGGTCACACAGCTCTGTGCACAGTGCATTAAAGGACCCCTGATGCAGGCACATCCCGAAACACAGCCACATCGCGTCACATCAATAAACCGGTTCCAATAGTTTGGCTCCTGTCATATCCTTATCTCCACCAGTCTTCTTTAACATAATTGATCACATAACCACCATCACATCAAACTGTAGAATATCTATTTATATTAATTGTTGTCACATTCCAACTCTCCTCTACAGTGTGACAATGTCAGTCTTCAAAGTAGCACAAGCAATGAGGCAGGCATTGAACTCTGGTACCTGATGTAAGATCTTGAAACAGAGCAGTCTGTCAGACCAGATAGCCTTCTTTCTACGTAAACTAAGTATAGTGTATTTTGATTATTATTGAACATTATGTGTTGGATGTTGTACAGCCTTGTGGATTTATAACATATGCTCCATTTTTTTGGAGCACTAATATTGTTTATTGATTTTTGGAAGAGCGATGTTGAAGAAACAGAACAGAGAGGGTCCAAAACACAAACCACAATCCAAAACACAAAACGATGTAGCAAGAGCCTTCAAAAATGGGACAAATCCTTTTATTCCACAACGCAGATTGACCTTGTTTATCAAAAATTCAAATCTTGTACATCTATGACCGGACACAGGCCATGTTTCAGCGCCTGTGTCAGGGGTCATTAGAAGTAAAAAAAAAAAAATCAATGAAGTATGTAGGACCTTGTTTGTTGCTTCAAAGGTGAACAGAATGGTGCGTTAAACAGTCTTCAAACACTATTCTGACAATTCCAGTGTGGCACTGCTTAGTGAATAAACAAAGGTTGCCTCCTCTTTGGTTGCAAATCCAGTCTATAACATTTGGTAAACAAATTAAGGGAAAACCACTTTTCAAACAACAGAGGGCTTGGTAAATTAATCATAGAAGTCCCCTGGCCCAAGCTTAATAAATAAAATACTCCCTACTTGGATACCCCTATTTTACGGCTGAACCCCTGTCGAGCATGTGTACAGGCCCTCCGGCACAAAATGTCCTTTGGAGATATAAACTAAGCTGTGACGTCCCTAAAACATTTAGATATGGGTGCCTTTAATGTCGCTCTTCCTTTTCCTGCCAAGGAGCACAAACAGCCCATCTAAACTTCCACAGGACTCTGTCATCTTGAAATACCTTGCCTTATATCCAGGGCTGAAGTTCCCTTCCTTCTCCAGTCCTTTTTGGTTCTGGAAAAGCAGGACATTACAATTAATAGCCGGAATTACATAAAACCGGGAGGCAGACTTTGGAAGAAATGAGGGCAAAGGCTCAGAAAGACTGCTTCTTCCGACACCCTGAAGCATAGTTCCCTACATGATAGAAACTCTGATACTCACCTGGCTTAGAATATTATTGTCATCGTGGCGAGCTCTTTCAGGGTTGCTTGTTCTAATGGCTCAAAAGGAGCCTGCTACCACAGGCTTCAGCACCAAGGCTGAGGTCCCATTGTGGCAGAGAATTACATTTCATGCCTTTAAGGAATTTCATCATATTTTAGTGTGTCACGACGGTCTACAGAGAGAAAGTGCAAAGCACCGAGTGAGCACCACTACCTGCTCATCCAAACCTTTCTGGAGGGATGCTAATGTTCACCACCAAGCCACTGAATGGGGAATTTCAAAGGTCCTTCAAACTCTAATGTAGGATAAGGCGCTCACAGCCTTTCTTGCCTTTGAGAGGGTAGCGTTTACCCCTGGCATTACCCCTCCTATTACTAGCCTCCTCAAGAGCCAAACCATAAGCAAGAAATGAGAGGGATCCTCCACTGTGATGGGCACTTGATGTAATAGCCCTTTCCCTTGCATGACCTATTCCATTCTTCAGCAGGTCTACATACCAGGGTCAACTTGGTCAGTATGGTGCTACCAGAATTATCAAGTCCCAATACTTTGTCCTTTCTGCCAGTCCTGCCTATTGTTGGCTAAGGGGGAAACATACAATAGTTCTATTAAGGACTAGGGTTGCACCAACACATCCTTTGGATCCCCATTCTCTTCAGTGGTTGAAGAATTGTGCCGCCTTGGCATTGCCCTTTGTAGCCACTCCGCCAAGCTATGCCTCAGCAAATTCCCCTGGCTTCATCCCCAGCTGCACCAGTCCAAGCCTGTAGCTACTGTCGAAGACAGAAAACACTGTTATTATCTACTGGCAGGAGGGGCATAGCCCATCTATCTGACAAAGGCAAAGAGGTAGATGGGCTTAAATGGACAAAATTCGGTGAAACAGGAAACAGCCATTGCTATCTTGTTGGTGAAACAGTAAGGTGTCATGCACTGCTGCTGCGAATACACTGTCAGAATATTTTAACATCAAAGATATTCAAGCCCAGCTCAGAATCACACTAGCACTTCAGACTCTTTAATGCCCTCTTTTTACATCATAGAATTATGGATTTGAATTAGTTACACTTCTAAACCTGTATACAAACCAACTTACAATTCAGATAAGTGATTGATCCCCCTTAAGAGGGCTTACAATCTAAATTTTGTACCTGAGGCAATGGAGGGTATAGTAACTCGCTGCAAAGTCACAGAAGCATTCATTAGTGGGGGAAGGAGGATTCTCAGCCTATTGTACTAAATATTATATATATATATACATATACACACACACACGACTGCCAACTGGATCCATATTCGCAGAATAGGGTTGATCCAGTCCTGGGTTTACCCTGTTGTATGCAGGGACTTGTAGCCTTGCTTTTCTTAGGGAATGCAATGGGGAAATCAGAACTACAAGTCCCAGCATGTAGTTCAGGTCTGGATTAACCCTTTCCTGTGAATCTGGATCCAGTTGGCAGTCGTGTGTGTGTGTGTATATATATATATATATATATATATATATATCACATACTTTTGTCCTGGATCTAAAGTTATATTTGCCAGTATGTTAGATCCAGAGCAAAAAATGTAAAGCCTAAATCAGTAGGAGTCAGACAGTAGAAAAACAGAGAAGCCAGGAGTCAAAGGTTTGGTATACTGACTCCACAGCCCTGGTTCTAACCACCTAGGCTACACTTTGGTGGGAAGGAGTGTGTCAAAAAGCAGAGGGTGAATAATTTTAATGGAAATTTTAAAAATGAAGAAAAAAATGCTAAACCATTTGCATGCGTCTCTTTCAAATATACATCCCAATAACCATCATCCTGAAAAGGTGTGAGCAAAATAAATAAAAACTCCCACCCTCCCTACTGTTTCATTTACTATGCTGACATTATGAGTGTCACAGAAACATGAGGGCAGATAAAGGTCATATGACCCATCCCCTGCAACCCCTAACTCTTGCTTTTGCTAAGCAACGCCACATGCTTATCCCATGCCTTTTCAAATTCTGAACCAGTCCTCGACTCCACAACCCCCACCAGGAGGTCATATATTATGTGAATGTTGGTAATGTGGTGGTTCAATTGACACTATCATATCTCCCCTTCCCTCAAGATAATGTCACACAGAGTAAGCTGATAGCTTGACCAGCAAAAATTGTGTACCACTGTTTATACATTTAAACTTTCGATTCAGTGGAGCACCACCTGCCCTCATATTATGATTTTCAGAGACAGGCGTGTTTGCAAAGATTAAAACACGTTATGCTCTTCAGCGTAGAAATCACTTCCATTCACCCATCAACTAAGTTTCATCAGTGCCGTTTAATTACACACTAATGCAACAGAGAACTGACGCAAACATACGAAAGAAGAGGCTGTCCAGTACACACTAAGGAAGTGCAAAGTTCAGAAACGGTTAACACACAAGACTTTTTTTCCCCCCCTGCAAGCCATCTATTCAAATTCTGGGGAGAAAAGAAAATACCAGTACGGCTCAGTTCACTGCATTTCCCAAAGACCATGGTCACAGCCTCTCCCCCCTAAACACCGGGCAGAATTTGCAGAGGTGACCCAAACAATAGGCAGGGCCCGAAGAGGAGTTGCCAATCAAGTAGTTTCCTGCACGGTGTCCAAACTTCCCCCCCCCCCCCACCCCCAGCTGACGGGGCGAGGAGCACATACCAGGCTTGCTCTCCTCTCTGTCCGATTTCATGTTGAAGATTGTGCCTGCCTGTGCTCCGGGTGGCAGCAGCTGCAGACTGTGCTCTGTCACAGTCTCTCTCTCTCCGGACTCCTCCCAGCAATGCAGGAAGTACTGTTTGTTTTACCTGGGCTGCCAGGAATGTGACCCTTTCGCAGGTTGCTGAGTCTGCTGCTGGCGTGATGTCACACGAAAGCGGCTGTGGGGGGCGGGGCCTGCCCTGGGCTGCGGCTGCTGCTGTGCCCGACTCAGGCAAAGCGATTAAGCCCAGGGCTGGAGGAACCTGGGCGAGATCCTTGTACCGTAGCCGGTATCTTAGCGCAGCTGAAAGCCAACGAGTCACTCTGGGGATTTTACTGAACTCTTTCCATGCTGAGGAACTTAGAGAGCAAGAATTTTAGGAGGAGGCACTTATAAATAAAAGACCTTGTAAAGCCACACAGAGTACTGCAGAGAGGAAATTGGCCCAGGTCTCTTGTTTGGTTAGGATTTTTTTCTTTCCTTTTCCGATAGGACACCAAAAACACAACACACGCGCTCTCTCTCTCTCTCTCTCTTGTCTGCTTAGTAGTTTCCTTCCAGCTCGCTGACATACGCTTAACCCGATCTGGGCAACAGCAGCGCTTTGCAACTAGCTCTAAACAGACGCATATGCTTAGGAATTTCACATGAAAGGGCCGACCTAGCAGTCTATTTCATTCTTAATCTGAATCAACATCTGCTGTGAATGACGAGGTGCATCTTATATATTTAGGGAGAAAAGACGTCCAGCTCAGATGGAGTTAATAAAATAGAACTCGTAATAGACCGGTTTCAAATACAATATGGATTCTTAAGAGCAGTCAACGCTACTCTAAACTTCCAAGGCATTTTAAAACCCATTTCAAAGCAAGCATTTGGTTAAATGTAAAGCAGGATAAAGAGTGGTTAGTGTAGCGGACTTTCAGAGCTGCCAAGTTACCTAGTCCAGGAGGGAGACTTTTTGGCCGGTCCTGGAATTGTCAACCTCATCCTGGTGCATTATGGAACCTGCAGCACTGATTTCAATGGATAGAATCATGGACTACAAATACTACACTGCTTTGGAATGCACAGTTAAAACCCAGGACTGCCCAAAAAGTCTCCCTCCTGAAATGGGGAGCTGGGTTTGATTCCCACTGCAGCTCCTTGTGACTCTGGGCAAGTCACTTAACCCTCCATTGCCCCAGGTACAAATAAATACCTGTATATACTATGTAAACCGCTTTGAACGTAGTTGCAAAAACCACAGAAAGGAGGTATATCAAGTCGGTTCCATGCACAATCTCAGAGTAACAACATTCCATGTAGAACCCCAAAGAATAAAAAGATTCCGGAATCCCAAAGAGTAAGTAGTGGACTAGTAGCCTAGTGGTTAGTGTAGTGGACTTTGATCCTGGGGAACTGGGTTTAATTCCCACTGCAGCTCCTTCTGAACTCTGTGCAAGTCACTTAACCTGCCATTGCCCCAGGTACAAAAAATAAGTGGATGCTGTTTAAAAACACCATCCTGGAAGTTCAGGACAAATATATTCCACGTATTAGAAAAAAGGGAAAAAAGACTAAACGTCAGCCGGCGTGGCTAAACAGTAAGATAAAGGAAATCATTAGAGCCAAAAAACAATCCTTCAGAAAGTGGAGAAGAGAACCAACTGAAAGTAACAGGATAGATCATAAGGAATGCCAAGCCAAATGCAAAGCGGAGATAAGGAGGGCAAAAAAGGACTTTGAGAAGAAATTAGCGTTGGAAGCAAAAATACATAGTAAAAATTTTTTTAGATACATTAAAAGCAGGAAACCGGCCAAAGAGTCGGTTGGGCCGCTGGACGAAAATGGTGTTAAAGGGGCGATCAAGGAGGACAAAGCCGTAGCGGAGAAATTAAATGAATTCTTTGCTTCGGTCTTCACCGAGGAGGATTTGGGGGGGACACCGGTGCCGGAAAGAATATTTGAAGCGGGGGAGTCGGAGAAACTAAACAAATTCTCTGTAACCTTGGAGGATGTAATGGGTCAGTTCAGCAAGCTGAAGAGTAGTAAATCACCGGGACCTGATGGTATTCATCCCAGAGTATTAATAGAACTAAAAAATGAACTTGCGGAGCTACTGTTAGAAATATGCAATCTGTCCCTAAAATCGAGTGTAGTACCGGAAGACTGGAGGGTAGCCAATGTTACTCCGATTTTTAAGAAGGGTTCCAGAGGAGATCCGGGAAATTATAGACCGGTGAGTCTGACGTCGGTGCCGGGCAAGATGGTGGAGGCTATTATTAAGAATAAAATTGCAGAGCATATACAAAAACATGGACTGATGAGACAAAGTCAGCACGGATTTAGTGAAGGGAAGTCTTGCCTCACCAATCTAATGCATTTTTTTGAGGGGGTAAGCAAACATGTGGACAATGGGGAGCCGGTTGATATTGTATATCTGGATTTTCAGAAGGCGTTTGACAAAGTGCCGCACGAAAGACTCCTGAAGAAATTGCAGAGTCATGGAATCGGAGGTAGGGTATTATTATGGATTAAGAACTGGTTGAAAGATAGGAAGCAGAGAGTAGGATTGCGTGGCCAGTATTCTCAGTGGAGGAGGGTAGTTAGTGGGGTCCCGCAGGGGTCTGTGCTGGGTCCGTTGCTTTTTAATGTATTTATAAATGACCTAGAGATGGGAATAACTAGTGAGGTAATTAAATTCGCCGATGACACAAAATTATTCAGGGTCGTCAAGTCGCAGGAGGAATGTGAACGATTACAGGAGGACCTTGCGAGACTGGGAGAATGGGCGTGCAAGTGGCAGATGAAGTTCAATGTTGACAAGTGCAAAGTGATGCATGTGGGTAAGAGGAACCCGAATTATAGCTACGTCTTGCAAGGTTCCGCGTTAGGAGTTACGGATCAAGAAAGGGATCTGGGTGTCGTCGTCGATGATACGCTGAAACCTTCTGCTCAGTGTGCTGCTGCGGCTAGGAAAGCGAATAGAATGTTGGGTGTTATTAGGAAGGGTATGGAGTCCAGGTGTGCGGATGTTATAATGCCGTTGTATCGCTCCATGGTGCGACCGCACCTGGAGTATTGTGTTCAGTACTGGTCTCCGTATCTCAAAAAAGATATAGTAGAATTGGAAAAGGTACAGCGAAGGGCGACGAAAATGATAGTGGGGATGGGACGACTTTCCTATGAAGAGAGGCTGAGAAGGCTAGGGCTTTTCAGCTTGGAGAAGAGACGGCTGAGGGGAGATATGATAGAAGTGTATAAAATAATGAGTGGAATGGATCGGGTGGATGTGAAGCGACTGTTCACGCTATCCAAAAATACTAGGACTAGAGGGCATGAGTTGAAGCTACAGTGTGGTAAATTTAAAACGAATCGGAGAAAAGTTTTCTTCACCCAACGTGTAATTAGACTCTGGAATTCGTTGCCGGAGAACGTGGTACGGGCGGTTAGCTTGACGGAGTTTAAAAAGGGGTTAGATAGATTCCTAAAGGACAAGTCCATAGACCGCTATTAAATGGACTTGGAAAAATTCCGCATTTTTAGGTATAACTTGTCTGGAATGTTTTTACGTTTGGGAAGCGTGCCAGGTGCCCTTGACCTGGATTGGCCACTGTCGGTGACAGGATGCTGGGCTAGATGGACCTTTGGTCTTTCCCAGTATGGCACTACTTATGTACTTATGTACTTATGTACACAATATGTAAACTGCTTTGAATGTAGTTGCAAAAAGTATATCAAGTCCCATTCATTCCCTTTCCTTTAAAGACCAACATTTGCAATGCATTTGGGAGTTTAGCCCATGGAAGCACATTCCACTGAATCATGTGCTTTATACATGTTTTTTTCCCCATAACTTATGAGGAACTGAACTTCTAACAGGGTCCCTTTCCCACATACTTGACTGTCTGTCATACCCCATTCAAATCCTCTAATGGATTTACAAACATTTTTCAACTTTAAGTGGAAAGACTTTCCCATGCTCTGGGTGTGTGTGAGAAAAACAGAAAGGGAATGGGACTTAATATAGGCCTTTCTATGGCTACAATCAAAGTGGTTTGCACATTATATACAAGTACATATTTTGTACCTGGGGCAATGGAGGATTAAGTGACTTGCCCAGGGTCACAGGGAGCTGCAGTGAGAATTGAACCTGGTTCCCCTGGATCTCAGGCCATTGTACCCACAGTTAGGTTACTCCTCCACTCCTTATGCATAGCTTATTATAATAAGGGGGGGGGGGGGGATCTATAATTGAGTGCCTTTACTACTTTTGGTGACCATGTATCCAACACATCTTCAAAAGCATAGCCATATTTTGGGGGACAATGATGCCCCCTCCCCAAAATACTAGAGGCACAAGTGCTGCTAAGCTGATGAGCAAAAAAAACATCCGCGTAAGCCTGGAAATTTGATCCAGGTACATTGCTGCCAGTCCCATGAACCCTCCCTTTCTGTACCACAGTGGTGCCCAAACCTGTTCTGGGGGGGGGGGGGGGGGGACCCCAGCCAGTCAGGTTTTCAGGATACCGCAATAAATATTTATGAGTTAGATTTGCATGCTGTACCACTGTTGACTTCTGGCTCCTCCTCTGCAGTGAAAGAGCCAGGGGATGGAGGAAACAGGAATGATGCTGAACTGCTTCCTACATCCTGGACTTCTTGCCTAGCTGAAGTTATGCTGTCTTAGCTCCTGAGCCCAGGATTGATAAACCTAATATACCTACATCAGGAAATCAAGGGAAAAGAATACCTAAAGAGGTTCTCCCACCCACCAGAGCCACCAAATTCAAAAACACAGGTGGAGAGGTTTGGGGTGGGTCAGAAAATCCTGACAAATCACCACCCTACTAGGTCTTAACTCCATGGGGAGTACTCCACAAGGCTGATGTCACTGGCAGTTCTCAGAATAATCACACATTAAAAAAGGGTGACCTCTCCTGGAGCTTGGACATATCTAGATAACATCCAGCTAAGCTCTGCCTACTACAACTTTCATCTCCAGGTCATAGTTGCAGAAACTTAGATTGAAATGGAGTCAGTCCTTCCCATTCGGTGGCTCTCTATATTTACTTGTTTAGTTTTGCAAAGCTGCTCTCTTTTATTCTTAGTGCATGTTTTAAGAAAAATAACACGCACTATCTATATGCGTACACTCATCCTAATGCACACATTAACGAACCGCATTTGATAAGAACTACCGTGTTCAAAAACACCATTAAAGGTTCCACATTAGGAGTCACCAACCAAGAAAGGGATCTAGGTGTCGCCGTTGATGATACGTTGAAACCTTCTGCTCAGTGTGCTGCTGCGGCTAAGAAAGCAAATAGAATGTTAGGTATTATTAAGAAAGGAATGGAAAACAAAAATGAGGATGTTATAATGCCTTTGTATCGCTCCATGGTGCGACCGCACCTCGAATATTGTGTTCAATTCTGGTCGCCGCATCTCAAAAAAGATATAGTGGAATTAGAAAAGGTGCAGAGAAGGGCGACGAAAATGATAACGGGAATGGGATGACTTCCCTATGAGGAAAGGCTAAAGCGGCTAGGGCTCTTCAGCTTGGAAAAGAGATGGCTGAGGGGAGATATGATAGAGGTCTATAAAATAATGAGTGGAGTTGAACGGGTAGATGTGAAGCGTCTTTTTACGCTTTCCAAAAATACTACGACTAGGGGGCATGCGATGAAGCTACAATGTAGTAAATTTAAAACGAATTGGAGAAAATGTTTCTTCACTCAACGTGTAGTTAAACTCTGGAATTCGTTGCCAGAGAATGTGGTAAAGGCGGTTAGCTTAGCGGAGTTTAAAAAAAGGTTTGGACGGCTTCCTAAAGGAAAAGTCCATAGACCGTTATTAAATGGACTTGGGGAAAATCCACTGTTTCTGGGATAAGCAGTATAAAATGTTTTGTATATTTTTGGATCTTGCCAGGTATTTGTGACCTGGATTGGCCACTGTTGGAAACAGGATGCTGGGCTTGATGGACCTTTGGTCTTTCCCAGTATGGCAATACTTATGTACTTATAGAAGCACGCTTCAACAACACAAAGGATGACCCCACCAGTGCATTTAAAACCAAGTTGAGATCCTGCTGTGGAATAGATGGAGGGAAGATGAATCGGTTGGACCCTTGACAAGCATCCTTGTAACCAGCTAACATTGATACCTGTACCATTAGGAATCAAGGCCAGCTCTTGGTCAAGACCCCCCCCCCCTACAAGAAGTCCAAAACAGCCGGACACCCGCTTACAAAGCTGAGCACCCTTCACAAGAGCATCAAAACTCAAACAGATGCCAGACCTGAATATATGCCAGGGGCATAGGAGCCACCTTTTTTACATTATTGGGGGTGCTAACCCCTGTGGAAATAACCCCTCCCTGGACACATACAAGGAATGTTATCAATATTGGGGGTGCTCAAGCACCCACAGAGTCGGCTCCTATGGCCAGGGGAAAAGAATTGCTATACACCTTAATTACTGCTGCTATGTCTTACTACTTTTATTACTGCTAATCGTTTCTATAGGAATAGTAGACGCACACAGCCCTGCACATAAAAACGTTAAAATACAGGTCTTGCTTGACAATCTATTTAAGATAGACAAAAGAACAAATACGGAATTATAGAGTTTCATTTATTATGGGAATGATTAAAACAACATGGGGTACTGAACAAGTGACTAAGGAATTAAGAATTAAAAGCAGCCTCTATTTGTGGGTTTTTAGCATGACATACCAACTGGGGAAGTCTACTCCTTAAACAGACCCTGTGCAAATGCCCTGTGTTCAAATCATAACACACAGAGAAAGAGTAATGTGAGAGGATGTAGATTGATAGAGCAATGGGTTGAAACCAGGGAAGCTAGGGTTTAAATCCTGCTTCTGATACTCCTTGTGACCTTCGGCACATCACTTTGGGGAAGAGATTATGTTACCTGAACACTTTCTATCATTGTTTTTTTTTTTTAATGTTTGTTTTATGTGAATTCTTGATATACTGTTTTTTCTGTGGTACAGCCAAAGTGGTTTACAAATTACAGGTACTTTCTTTTGCCCCTAGAGGGCTGACAGTTTGAGGTTTTTTCTTTTGCCTGGGGCAACGGAAGGCAAAGTGACTTGCCCAGTGTTAGGCTGCATAGGTCCAGTACTGCTATATAATAAGTAATAGTATTAGCTAGAGGAGACACAGAATGGAAAAAAAGAAATAGTTGACAAATATGCAGAGTTTCTAACTCAGCTTCCCAAAAAATTGAGAGCAATTAACCTTTACTCTGATTAACCAAACTTTCCATGTAAGCCCTGGCTTCCAAAGCATTTTCAAATCACTGCTTTTTAGCAATGGCCAAGCTTTTAGCTACATATGTGAGTATAAGTTCCCTGGTTTTGGTGTTAAGAAATTGTTAATCAACAAGAGAAATCAGCCTGTTTAAAAGCAAGCTATTTGACTTTGAAATCATCAGCTCAGTGCGCTGCATAGAACAAGCATGTCTGAACAAGATTTGTGCAGGGGCATCAGTAAACAGAGTGCTTGTCTGCCTCAGCCCACATAACACATGATTGCTTTAGTCTGCTAAAGGAGATGAAATAAGGAAGAAAGAAAATGAAATATAAACATGATAATGCCTCTATTAAATAAACCATTCTTCACTTTGAAACTTGGCTTAAAACAAAGTTACGCTCAAAAGATTTGTTATTGACAGGCTCCGTGCTGTTTACTTCAATGAAATCTGATAAAATCACAATATAATAAAATGATGACACGGGAAGACAGAACGCTGGTTTCCTTCTTTCCAGCCAGATGGATTCAGTTCTATTCAGATGAACCAAGCTCCCTCTTCTGGTGTGGCTCTTGGGATGAGGCTCATCTCTACAGATGCCAATACATGCAATGACATGGTTTTTGTGCTGATTACACAGCCACAGACTACAGATGCCAAGAGTGAAGTCTGGTATTCCTAAGAAACGCTGGGGGTGAGGAAAGAAGCAGGGCAGATTTCACAATATTCCTCTGCACCTAACCCTTCAGCATTCCCTATTCATTCATGTTTGCAGGTCTCTCTTATTGCCGTTGCAGGATCATGATTTTCATTCCAGTAGAGCATCCTGATCTCTACTGAACAAGGGCTGTGACCTGCTTTATATCTTAGCCCTAGCAAGGTTCTCTGTGCACTGAAGGTTCTTTCATCTCCCTTGACTGAAAGGTAGGTTCCTTTCTCTTACTTTTGTAACCCTATGTTAGACCTCCTCATCTCCCAATGTTTTCCATCTGTGCACAACACGGTAGGAGACTGGTTTCAATACAGGAATCTCCCACTAAATGTAAGAGACTTGCCTTCTTTATATGAGACACTGAAGGGATCTTGAAGTCTCATTCTGGCACAATAAACAATTTTTATTTTTTTGTATAATTTATCACTGCAGGTGATGCTGTCAATTTATATGAGATATAACTTATCACACTAAGACTCCCGTAATATATTTTTACAAAGACACCTTTTATTACATCTATGTGCCCCTACAAATCAATTGACACAAATAATCCATAAAAACATATATTCATCACCATTCATTCCCCACTCAACCATTATACCTAGCTCGTTGGTTTAAATATCAATAATCAACCTACCTATGCTTAAATATATCATAAACATAAAAACCACAGGTCACAAATGTCCACGAAGTGAACTACTATGCATCTTAATAAGCAGTGTGTGCTCTATAAATCACTGTCCAGTGCAGCCAGTCCGTGAATCAACCATCACAAAGCATGACGTTTATTACATCACCACTCAGCTTCTGTCTACTGAGATGTCATCAGCGCTCAAATTGGATACTGCTGCAAATATCGACACCACACTGCCCAATACCATCCATTGTAATCAACTGTAGGTCATGGAAGAGAGGTACTTGAACCAACTTCAGGACAGATATACTTCTCCTGCTCAAAATGGTTCCCCAATGCTGGACCGCATTTCGTATCACTTCCTCAGGAGGAACCACGCTTCATCTATGACATTGTGATAATAATATCAACACTGAAATGAACCTATTTGTTTAATTTACAATATATATCCATTATTAATCCCTTTGCATAATACTCACTATTTTGCTTACAAACTCCCACACATAGGCAGCCATAAGCCTATGTCTGGGGTCACATAATATGGCAGCAAGCTCCGCCCACTGGCTTCAGCCCACAGAATGGGCCAGACAGGCTCATGATGTCTCCTGTCATAAAACCTCCTTGAAATACACACACCTAACTGTAGGCAGTTAACACCTGTAACCCACACTTGCAACTAAAAGACACACCTCCTTGCAGCTGCACGTTCTGAAATTCACGCCTGCAATTTAAAGAATACTGTCTAGGGGCAGTTAAATGCGTAACTGCTAATTACTGACACTTAGCACCAATTATAACCAATAATTTGTCAAAGCCAATTAGCAGCTCGCATATAATTGACCCTATTCTTTAGATTGTGGACGCAACTTTGCAAATTTGGGTGCTCAACTTTACAGAATTAGGGGGCAGATGTTCAAGTCATTCTTAAGAGGATAAAAGCAGTAGACTTTGGAAATATTAAATCACAAAAGTAACAGTACAGCCTCAATCTGTATTCACTTCTTCTATTCACCCACTGATCTGTAACAGTGGAAAGCTATTACACAAAAGGTGTACAAGCCGAGCCACACCATTTGTTCCCCTTTCTTCAACATTTGTATTTTCCTTCTGCCTCCTTTCCTAGGATACTGTTGCACTTTCACTTTACCAGTCAGCACTGACAACCAACCTTCTATGCTAGGATTCCTTCTATGCCCTATTCTAAGTAAGAAAATACGGTTCAGTAAGCTGGGTTAGCCTGTGTGTGCTATTTATGTAACTATATAATATTCATGAAGATAAAATGCCATGATGATCTTCAGTTCTGAGGTTAATTTATTTTGGGTGTACATGTGCAAATTTACTGCACAGCCCCTTAGTGGAATTTTGGCATGCAATATTAGCTGGACCAGCCCAAGGGTACCTGAAATCATAGGTAAACCTTCTGCCGTTCGCCTGGTTCCCCTGGGGTAGCTCAAGACCCTAACCTCTCTCCTGTTGTAGTCCAGCATCCCCCTAACCTCCCTTCTGCTGTAATCCAGCATCTCCCCTCCCTACTCTCCTCCCCCAGGTGGCCAGCATACCACTTTCCCCTCCCCACCACCCCCACATTCAGCATCTCCTCATTCCCATCCCATGCCCAGGACTTCCCAACTCTGCCCTACTGTTCCCTGGCCCAGTTGGAAGTAGAAACAGTACCAGCAAGGAGCCTTTATACGCAGTCCCATGCTCATGTGCTACCGTTTCCTGCTCTCTCCAACTTGAGCCGAGGAACAGTGTTGGAGAGAGAGAGAGAGAGTGGGATGCAACAGCGCGAGCCAAAAGGTCCTGTGTAGTTCAGTAGAGTTTCTACAAATTACGCTTGATATATTTCTATCTGGAACCTCATTTCTGTTCCTGCCCTTCGTGTCTTAATACAGTGCAAAATATGGAAGTGAAGTTGTTAACTCCAGGAAGTATGACCCTGTTACTCCTCTTTTGAAAATTGAAACAATTCTTTAATTCATAAGATACATCATGCAGGCATTCCACTTTATTTAACTAGATTGCTGATTCCTTATACACCTATGTGATCACTTAGATCAGGTTCACAAAACCAGTTGATAGTTCCATCATTTCGGATTTTCACTTTTAAAACAGCGTGCACTAGGATGGTTTAGTGTGGCTGGACCACTTCTCTGGAACGCAATCTATCTGTATTTGCGACTGGAGGAATCATTGCATATGTTTAAATCTCTTTAGTTTCAGGATGCCTTTGGAGTTCAGGGGTCCTTTTACTAAAGGGCGGTAGGGCTACTGCCGTGTTGGCTTGCGGCTAACCGGCCCTACCACTGGGCTACTGTAGAGCTTGGCAGTAGACCTGGCCTTTGTTGCACGTCAACTCCGGCACTAGGAAATACATTTTTATTTTCTAGCACCGGGGCGCTGCCCAGCTACTGCTCCCTCAGTAAATGGCTGCATGCCAATGCCTTGCCTTAGCACACAGCAATTTACTACTTAAAAAAAAACTTTTACCAGCGGTGGTAAAAGGTGACCTCAGCATGCGGCAAACCCGTGCGCCAACGCCACTGCAGGGGTCGTTTTACCGCCGCTTGGTAAAAGGACTCCTTAGCTTGATAAAAACTTTCTCTTCCTGTTTATTTGTTTTTTAAATCTCCTAACTGCTCATTGGTCTGTCGATTGGGACTAGACTAATCAGCACTGGATATAGCCATATATATGTTATATGTTTGCTTATGCTTTAGGAATTTCTGTAAGTTGTCACATTTTAGTGTTTTTTTTTCTATTTTATTAATTATGCCATTCATTTCATTATATTTTACTAGTAAAAAAGCCCCGTTTCTGATGCAAATGAAACGGGGGCTAGCAATGTTTTCTTCTGTGTGCATGTGGGAGTGTGTGTGTCCCTGCCCTCTGGCCTCTCTCCCCTCCCCCCTCTGAGTCCTTCACTGTTACAGAGCCAGCGATTTGATTTCGTGCTCTGCTGTTTTCCTTCACTGACGCACATCCATTAACACCCAGACAAACATGGCGTAAATACTGGCGTGTAGATTTAGGCGCAGAGGGGCATAGTCTATAACAGTGCACATACATTTTGGAATGCCCATTTCCCCGCTCCCTTTTGGCTCCACACATTAGAATTTAGGCGCTGTACATTAAAGTTTATTTATTTATTTATTTATTGCATTTGTATCCCACATTTTCCCACCTTTCTGCGGGTTCAGTGTGGCTTACAATATGAGATAAAAGTTGGAAATACAATTTGTTACAGATTGGTTATGGATTACATTGTGCAGAGTTATGAGAAAGTGGAGTGGAGGAGTGGCCTAGTGGTTAGGGTGGTGGACTTTGGTCCTGGGGAACTGAGGAACTGAGTTCAATTCCCACTTCAGGCACAGGCAGCTCCTTGTGACTCTGGGCAAGTCACTTAACCCTCCATTGCCCCATGTAAGCCGCATTGAGCCTGCCATGAGTGGGAAAGCACGGGGTACAAATGTAACAAAAATAAAATAGATACTATTGGAGATTCTACATGGAATGTTGCTACTATTGGAGAGTCTACATGGAATGTTGCTACTATTGGAGATTCTACATGGAATGTTGCTATTCCACTAGCAACATTCCATGTAGAAGGCTGTGCAGGCTTCTGTTTTAGGACGTCAGACTCACAGAAGCAGAAGCCTGCGCGGCCACATTGGTGATCTGCAAGGGCCGACTTCTACATGGAATGTTGCTAGTGGAATCTCAAATAGTAGCAACAGTGGAGGAGTGGCCTAGTGGTTAGGGTGGTGGACTTTGGTCCTGGGGAACTGGGTTCAATTCCCACTGCAGGCACAGGCAGCTCCTTGTGACTCTGGGCAACTCACTTAACCCTCCATTGCCCCAGGTACAAATAAGTAACTAAGCCACATTGAGCCTGCCATGAGTGGGAAAGCGCGGGGTACAAAAAAAAAAAAAAAGAACATTTTAGCGAAAAACACTGATTGGCTTGTTAAGCCAATTAAGTTACACACGTTGTTCTAGAATACGATTGGATTTTGGCAGCAAGCAGCATTAGGGCCTTCAGGCCCATTTCATAGCTCTGGGCTTTTTACCATTTAGTGCCTGTTAATTCTCTCAGGGGCCCTTTTACTATACTGTGGTAAAAAGTAGCCTGCGTTAGTGTGAGAGCGTGAAATTGCCACGCACTGGGCCATTTTTTTACTATGGCGGGTAAAAAGGCACTAACTGGCTGTGGGCTGAAATTAAAAGTAGCGCGCAGCTATTTACTGCCTGAGCTCTTACCGCCACCTATTTACTTGGTGGTAAGGGCTCACGTGCTACTTGCGCGGTAATCGGGCAGCACGCGGCAATGTGGCTGAACTGTCAAGTACCGCTGGGAACGCCTCCACAGTAGAAAATAGACAATTCTTTTCTACTGCGGAAAACAGTGCACGCCAACTTCAGAATTACTGCTGAGCGCCGGCGCCACCCCATTGGTACTGTTGATTTGGCACATGCTACTCACGCGGTAGCCCTACCACGGCTTAGTAACAGGGCACCTTAATGCGCGTTAAAGCCCTAACACTGCTTGATGAATTCCCCCCTAAAGATAAAATTCTAGCCTGAGAGAATAATGGGGTGCCAAACCAAATTTTGAAAAAAAGCAAATAAGCTAAATAGTGGTATATCTTATAATACAATCATATAACAGTCTCTTATTGACCTATAAGTGCATTCACTCTGCAGCTCCTCAGTACCTCTCCACTCTCATCTCTCCCTACACTCCTCCATTCACCGGGTAAATCTCTCTTATCTGCACCCTTCTCCTCCACCGCTAACTCCAGACTCCGTTCCTTTTATCTTGCTGCACCATATGCCTGGAATAGACTTCCTGAGCCGGTACGTCAAGCTCCATCTCTGGCCGTCTTCAAATCTAAGCTAAAAGCCCACCTTTTTGATGCTGCTTTTAACTCCTAACCCTTATTCACTTGTTCAGAACCCTTATTTTATCATCCTCACTTTAATATCCCCTTATCTCTTGTTTGTCCTGTTTGTCTGTCCTAATTAGATTGAAAGCTCTGTCGAGCAGGGACTGTCTCTTCATGTTCAAGTGTACAGCGCTGCGTACGTCTAGTAGCGCTTTAGAAATAATAAGTAGTAGCAAGTAGTAGTAGTGTTTGGGATTCTGGAATCTTGCTACTCGTTGGGATTCCGGAATCTTGTTACTCTTTGGGATTCTGCACGGAATCTTGCTGCTCTTTGTACTTATCTCTTGTTTGTCCTGTTTGTCTGTCCTAATTAGATTGTAAGGTCTGTCGAGCAGGGACTGTCTCTTCATGTTCAAGTGTGCAGCGCTGCGTACATCTAGTAGCGCTATAGAAATAATGAGTAGTAGTAGTAGTAGTAGTCTTTGGGATTCCAGAATGTTGCTGCTCTTTGGGATTCTGCACGGAATCTTGCTACTCTTTGTCCTTATCCCTTATTTGTCCTGTTTGTCTGTCCTAATTAGATTGTAAGCTCTGTCAAGCAGGGACTGTCTCTTCATATTCAAGTGTACAGCGCTGCATACGTCTAGTAGCGCTATACAAATGATAAGTAGTAGTAGTAGTATATTTCAAACCTCCCCCATTATCCTATAAGTTCATTCACTCTGCAGCTCCTCGGTACCTCTCCACTCTCATCTCTCCCTACATTCCTCCCCGGGAACTCCGTTCACTGGGTAAATCTCTCTCATCTGCACCCTTCTCCTCCACCGCTAACTCCAGACTCCGTTCCTTTTATCTTGCTGCACCATATGCCTGGAATAGACTTCCTGAGCCGGTACGTCAAGCTCCATCTCTGGCCGTCTTCAAATCTAAGCTAAAAGCCCACCTTTTTTATGCTGTTTTTAATAACCCTTATTCACTTTGTTCAGAACCCTTATTTTATCATCCTCACTTTAATATCCCCTTATCTCTTGTTTGTCCTGTTTGTCTGTCCTAATTAGATTGTAAGCTCTGTCGAGCAGGGACTGTCTCTTCAAGTTCAAGTGTACAGCGCTGCGTACGTCTAGTAGCGCTATAGAAATGATAAGTAGTAGTAGTAGTATAACAGTCTAAGACATCCTGTGCTAATTCCTATTTTATTCATCTAACAAAGGGTTGGGGAGGAGGGTATTCCCAGGGGCAGGTACACTTGCTATTTTTGGTGTCTGTGGCTGTAAAATCAGAATCTCCTCCTAAATCCACTCGCCAAGCACACGGTAAAAAGGGTCCCTGTTAGCTGGCTGAATCATCTTGGGATACCTCTTGACAGGTACACATAACCCACACAGGAAAAATAACTAAAGACGGCTGATAAGGATTAGAATAAAAGTAGCCATTGACTGGACCTTCCACAGGTGCACAACAAATATACAAAAGTAGAGGTATGGAAACAATAAAGGGAATTTCTATAAATGGTGCTCAAAATTTGACACCCCCCAAAAAAATCAGTGTTAAGCACAAATTCTATAAAGAACACACCGATTCCCACGCCTAACTGTAGGCGCCGGACTTATGCCTCTGAGCCGCCCATGCACTTTCCATGGCCACGCCCCATTTTGAGTTGCATGCTTTTTGAGTTATAGAATAACGTACAGCCAGATGTGAGCGCAAATCCGTGGTGCCAATTAACTGCAATTATTGCTGATTAATGGTTTGTTACTCAATTCATTTCCATGCATCTCGGGAGGGGCACGCAGTTTTTACCAGCCTACCCGTTTGTCCGGGTTTCTGGGCAGATAGGCAACCTGGCGGGCCACAGGGTGCCCTCCCCTCTTGTACCTTAATGCACCCTGGTGGTCTAGTGGCCTCTGTCTTCAGGGCAGGAAATAACCTCACTCTTTCCTGCCTAGCGCTGCCGTTGACCTGCTTGCTGCAATGTCGACACCACTTCAAACTGGCTGCCAAGACTTCCGCAGAAATCTTGCGAGGCCACTGCTTGAAGACTCAACAGCGCTAGCAGTAAGCAGTTCAGCAGCAGTGCCAAGCAGGAAAGAGTGGGGTACTTTCTTGCCCTGAACAGGCCACTAAACCACCAGGGTGTGATAATTTACAGGGGAGGGGAGGTGGATGGAGGTGTGTTGCAGGGGCGTATCTGGAATCCGGCGGTAGGGGGGGCCAGAGCCAGAGAGGGGGGGCACATTTTTGCCTCCCTCCCCCCCCCCGCCGCCGCCGCCGCCTCTCTCCACCCCCTCCCCGCCGTCAACCCTCCCCCGCTGCTTACTTTTGCTGGCGCCGAGGTCCCGACCCGCAGTCTCCGTTTTCGTCTTCCTCCGTGGCCATGCTTCCAGGAAGTAACGCTGCAGTGCTGATTCGTTGACCCCAGTTCGACGTCTGACGTCAGACGCCGAACTGGATTCAACGAATCAGCACTGCAGCGTTACTTCCTGGAAGCATGGCCACGGAGGAAGACGAAAAACGGAGATTGCGGGTCGGACCTCGGCGCCAGCAAAAGTAAGCAGCGGGGGAGGGTTGACGGCGGGGAGGGGGGCCAGGGCGAAATCTGCGGGGGCCCAGGCCCCTGTGGCCCCACGCAGATACGCCCCTGGTGTGTTGGTGGAGGGAGGGAGACTGGAAAAAAAAAGATTGGGGAGGGGGATGCACATGGGGAGAGGTAAAAGGGGGAAATACAGCATATGGATAGAAGGGGTTGAAGAGGAGAGTCGAGGGGGATATGCTGCTCATCGATGGGAGGGAAAGGAATAGGAGGCATGCTCATGGATATTTGCTTTTTTGAAAATGTACATATTTTCATGTTGTGTTTAACAGAATATGGAAGAAAATGTATTTTGCTATTTTACCACTATTTTCACTGCTTATAGCATCTGGCTTTCTTGGGGGGGGGGGGCAGGGAGGTCAAGGTGACTGTGTGGTGAAGGGGCAGGGTAGGGTGGGACGGGACTGCATTTTGTGTCCTCTTTTTTTTGTTGCTGCAATATGGTAACCCTATTTAAAAGGTTCCTTGTACCCTCTCCTGTCTCCTTATTTTGGGAACAGGTCTCACTCCTGGCCTTTCCCTTAGGTGGAAGACTAAAATAGGCCCCAGAGCAGGAAAACCCACCTCTCTTCACACTACCATACAATCTTTCTTTTCTTGACCCCCCCTTGTAGGGGGGAGGAAGGCAATAAGCCCCTCCTTAAATGTCTGTTTTATACTTCCATCCAGAGCATGAGCATCTACTGCATTGGGCTGTTTTCACAGATTAGACCAACCCTTCATTAGTTAGGCTGGCATTACTGTAGGAGCAGGGACCCAGAATGCCCCTCCAGCTACTACGCAAGAAGGATCACTATGGCGTCCTTCTACATGTACAAGGGTTTTAACACCTTTACAAAGGGATGGTAGCTAGGGTTCCAATGACAGGCTGCAAGTATTGGCACAATGCATAGAAATGGACTACATCATCCTATATTGGGATAAGCAATATTTCTGAGACAGACAAGGGCAAGTTCCTGAAGATAAATAGTAAACTGCAAACAATGATGAATCGGTGGCAAGGGAAGAGGTTTCCTATAATGCTGAAGAAGATGAGTAGTGGATGCTTGGAATGCCCTCCCGCGGGAGGTGGTGGAAATGAAAACGGTAACGGAATTCAAACATGCGTGGGATATGCATAAAGGAATCCTGTGCCGAAGGAATGGATCCTCAGGAGCTTAGTCAAGATCGGGAGGCGGGGCTGGTGGTTGGGAGGCGGGGATAGGGCTGGGCAGACTTATACGGTCTGTGCCAGAGCCGGTGGTGGGAAGCGGGACTGGTGGTTGGGAGGCGGGGATAGTGCTGGACAGACTTGTACGGTCTGTGCCAGAGCCGGGGTTGGGAGGCAGGGCTGGGGAGGTGAGGATAGTGCTGGGCAGACTTATACGGTCTGTGCCTGTGCCAGAGCCGGTGGTTGGGAGGTGGGGCTGGTGGTTGGGAGGCGGGGATAGTGCGGGGCAGACTTATACGGTCTGTGCCCTGAAGAGCATAGGTACAAATCAAAGTAGGGTATACACAAAAAGCAGCAAATATGAGTTATCTTGTTGGGCAGACTGGATGGACCGTGCAGGTCTTTTTCTGCCATCATCTACTATGTTACTACGTGGCCAGAATTTGATTATATCTGGAATAAAAATTCAAGTGCATAAAGAAACAGGGTTGACAAATATGTTTCATTTTACAGAGGCCAAGTCAAAACAGCAGTCTATTTACGGGGAATTACACACTGGTCTGCAGAATTTGATGACAAAAACTGTCAAGGGAAGCACTTATATTTTGGAGGAATATGGCATAACTGTTCACGCATACCCACTTATCATCCAGGATCTTTTAAAACGTTCTACAGTAACACAATCAGAGTACCTGAGACTAAACCATACAGCCAACAGTTTATTCTTTCCACAGTGAGTACCCTTTGTTATTTCTAGCTAACGTATCAATGAAAGACAAATAGCAATCCAAGCAATGGTACTGGACGGTCATTAGAGATGAACTGTTAGGGTTCTTACATGCAACTGAATCTCATCAATGTGGTGGAAAATGTGATACAAACAGGAGAGGTAGACAGTGTGCTGAGCCACAGGAAAGACAGCAACGCTCATGTGAATCATGGAGAGGGCTGCCAGGGACAGATAGGAAGCATTTACTTGTGAGCCTTGCGATGAAGGGGTGAGGTAATGAAAATAATGACAATAGACTGAAATCACAAGGGACGAAGACAAATTTCCAAAGAAGGGATTCAATAATACAGTTATTGGCGAGTTCAATGCATGGTCCTTAATGAACAGTGAACCAGTCCAATGAACTAGTGAAGCAGACTCGATGTGGTCACAAAAATCACAATAAATCAAATAAAACAATCTATGCTGCACTGGGGTACAGGCTACATTCATAACAATGTAATGCAGAATATTTTCTCTGTCCTTAGCTCTAATTCAATTATCTTTTTAAAAAAAGTACAAAAAATATCAATGAACTTGCTGTCATTATGCCCAGCTATTATTGATCCAAGTATGAGGTGAGAAAGAAAGACTTATTTTACCTTTGATAGATTTCCTTGTACTCTAATAAAATTGAATTATGAATGCTTATGAGAGATGCACAAATAGATAGTAACTAAGGTTGAAGCTTTGACATTGGTACTATTGCTCAGAGATTTCAAAAGCGTATACTAAATTCAACCCCTTTGCATGAAAAGTGCTACTGAAATCCTGATATCCACATCAACTGCACCCCTCTGATTTTATTTAAGATGTAAACTGTTTTGAGTACCATTTTTTTTTGAGTATGGGGGGGGGGGGGGGAAGTAGTCTATAAATATGACTTGATAATGATCTAATACTCTGGTCACTTCAGAGAAATCAATTCAGTTTTTTTTGGTGAAGATCTTCCCCTCCGACCCACTGGTTTCAAGGTATGGCACTATCCCAGCCTTCATACACTTTCATTATTTTTCCCACCACTTATTTATTTGCTTGTTTTTATATACCATTTTCCTGCTTAATTATCATTCAGAGTGGTTAGGCAATATAAAGGACAAAAGCTAAAGACGTAAACACAAAGATATAAACAAAATAGATTAAGTCCAATAAAAGTGATATCTCTATATATAAAAGGCACCACCAACGTTCTAAATGAAGCCTCCAGCCGGAAGTGTGAAGGGGGAGAGATATCCGGTTTCCCCATGAGTGTCTGCCCCACCCCGCCCTCGCTCTCTCTGTAACACAAACAGTGAAGGAAAACACAGCAGAAATCAAATCGCTCTCTCTGTAACAGTGAAGGACTCAGAGGGGGGAGGGGGAGAGAGGGCAGAAACCCTCACTATCTCTGTAACACAAACACAGCACAGCAAGAAACTTAACACTGAAGGACTCGACTCCGAGGGGGAGGGGACAGACAGCACAGGGGAAGGGAGAGAGGGCAGAGGGCAGGGACACACACACTCCCACATGCACACAGAAAACCTTGCTAGCCCCCGTTTCATTTGCATCAGAAACGGGGCTTTTTTTTACTAGTAATCTTATATAGCAGTTAAAGATGAAGAAAAAAGAAACATCTTTCACTTCTTCCAAAACCTCACAAGCTCAATTCCGTTCTCAGATCAGTGGTTAAATTATTCCAGTATTCAGTACCTACAATGCCGAATGCCCTAGATCTGTATTCCACTTTCCTTATTTATCCAGCCCTAGAATTTCTAAGAAATTCCCTTGTGAAGATTGCAACTCGGCACACATGACTTAAATTTCTCCATCAAATAACCAGGTTTCTGATTATACAGAATATTGAAAATCAGACCTAATAATTTAAACCTTGAACCTTCATGGGATGTCAGTTTAATGGAGGTGTACTCTCCCATCATGTACCATCTAATATTAACCTCTTCCTATATATAGCTGGGAGACCTACATATAATGGACATAAGTGTAACATGATGATTGAAACTAGAGTGTTTGTAGATCCACAAACCAATAATTAATATCAGCTGTTTACGAATACTTCTTGTCAGTCTGAGTATGTGGTATACTGTATTATATGCCCCTGCAGGAAGGTTTATGTGGGACAGACATTGTGACGTTTTTATGTTCAGTTAATTGAACACAAAAGTACAACAAACACTTGGAAGACCTCATCCCCGCTGGCAGTTCATTGTATAGCTTTAAACCACAATTTTGACACATTATGGTGTGCAATATTACAGCAGGTACAACCCTTTACCAGAAGGGGAGATAGATGACGTGTTCTTTTACAGCGAGAACAACAGTGGATCTTTCGGCTTAATTCATTACCCCGTCGGGTTTAAACGCCAGAATTGAATGGTGCCATTTTTTCTAATGAATTTTTTGAAGACTTTTTTTTAAAGTTATTTTTGAACAGTAACCTTTTTGACTGGCATCTCTAGACTTTTTCCACAGCTGGGTCTGCTTGCTATTGATTGGTGCACTTGTATGTTGGCATCTGACGTCACCTTATATAAATGCTTTTGGCAGTTTGGACTGTGGTTGCCCTTTTTGCTCTGATAAGAAGTAACGGAGCTTTTTCTAAGTAGGCATTGTTTTGTTAATGTTTTATGAAGCTGTTTTGGTGATTGCACCTGTCTCTAATTTTCTTTGTACAGATCCATGACTGTCTGACCCTGACGCAGCTATGACGAAACGCTGGCCATCGTCAGTCACAGTCTAGGCTGGATTTGGAGACATTTTGCAGAAGTATTTCTAAGTTGTGCTACTTATTGAAATTGAATAAAACGTACATTTTGCATTGAGAGGTTTTTTATGCCAATGATGTCGAAGTCCTGCTGGACCACTGACCGTTTATCGCTGGGAGCTTCTTGAGGCTTTTTCCTCCATTGCTTTTTTGATGCTCACTTTTCTTTATGAGAACTTGTATGTATTGTAAACCCCCAGGGGTGCTCTTGTGTGCTGAGGCCCTCTAGTGGTTCTTGTCCAGACGCACTCGCTCTCTGCCTGGCTTCCTAGCACTCGCTCTCTGCCTGGCTTCCTAGCACTCTGCTTCTGAGCAGTTTGTAAAGACGTGCTCTTCCTGCCCTCCACCCGGCCTCACTAGCCCCAGGCTCCTGAGCAGAACTCCAGTGAGTCTTCTCCTAGCAACTTGCAAGCACCAACCTCAAGAACCTGGGCTCCTTTCTCACTCAGGGTGACTGCTCGGCCATGCCTTCTTCCTACTGGAAATCCTTTCCAGTTATGTCCACCATGCCCCGGTCACTCCTCTGGTTCACAGACAGTGACCCACTGCATTTTCCCTGGGACTATAAATCGGATTCTCCAGCCTTCACCAATATGCAAATTCAATTAGTACTTGGCTTCAGTCTTGTGGAAACAACTTCTTTACAAGTATTACTCTCTTACAAGTTGCCTCTTTACTGAGCCCCGTCCCTTGGGTAGACCTGGGTCTCAGTTTCAACAGCCTCCACCCCTGGACAGGACTTTCTTCATTCACCACAACTTTACCGTCCTGTCTTCCACCCCACGGCTGTTAGTCCATTTCAAATAATGCATAAGTCCATCAATAACATAGCCTGGTAAGTACCTTCACTTTCCCCCCGCTGTCCTCACGCTTCAGTCAGTCCGGGTCCCTCCATCTCCTCCAGCAGGCTTCAGGCTCTCCAGGTTCCCCTCTCTTCTCCCCTACTCCTTGGTAGGTACTGTTTAAATAGGGCTGCTAAGAGGCCACCCCACCCTTCCTGGGCCCCTCCTCCTAGTTCTGGAAGAGTCCAGAACCTTCTGGGTGCCTTTTCTCTTAAAGGAGAATCCTCTGTTACAGGTATTCCCTGGTCCCCCCTGTTCAGTCCTTGGCTGGAGCTCCCTCTACTGGCCCCTTCATTACCCTGGTGTCCAATGGGAGCTCCCTCTAGGGACCATATCATGGCATTTTCCCTGTTCCCAGGCAGAGCGCGCCCTCTGGCGGCCTCCTCAGGGTAGGGCAAGCACTGTGTTTATCACAGTATAGACCTACATTTAAGACATTACAACAATCTAAAAGGCTCATCAGTAAAGAATGAACTGTCAGCAATGCTTTCATATATAAAATGTCTTCAGTGGTTGAATAAGTTTGAATTTAAAATAGGCATTCTTCATAATATCTATAGAAATCAAACAAAATAAAACATGGAAAAGAAAATATGATGATACCTTTTTTCATAATATCTGCATCTTGCTTTTTCCCCAACTTCTGCCCAAATAACAGGTATGTAGTTTTCTGCTTCCTCGTTGTTGTTGTTTTTTCCTTTGTGGAAAGATCTTCTGTTTTAGAACCTTCTCCTGTTTAAAAGGGCTAAACTGAAAAGAAAAGCTATGAATGGTGTTCACTACCTCCTTTTGTGTTTGGGAATGTACTCCCTTTGTCTCATTTACCTTGCATTATACATGAGCATTCTAATCTTTTATGAGGCCTCTTTGAGCCACTGCATTTGCAACTGGTAAACTACTCATCAAAACCTACAGATTTTAGGAATTTATAGACACAAGTCTGAGTCCTCCTGCCACTCCAGTTCTCCTGGTGATCTTAAGTAAATCAAAATTCCTTATTGTCTTAGTTTACCCTTAGTTAAAACAACAACAACAAAAAAGCAGAATATTCTACAATCCACCATGTAAACTAAGTTCCAAAATATACTGCCAAGCTATTCACCCTATATGCATTTCTGAAGTGCTATTAATACTGTAATATGCTAACATCATTTTACAAAAAGGTACTAATTTGGGTTGCTATAGATCTCTCTTTGCACAGCCCTATTAAACATATTAACCTCCTTAATTTGCAAATACTGTCTCATTTCAGTTGCTCAGAGATTGCAAAAACTCACAGCAATTCTCCTTAGTCTGTATCTGAAGCTTGTCATTAAGGGTTCAGCAAGGTTTGAAGGTTTTGGAAGATAGAAGGTTTCCTCAAGCTCCTTGTCACTTTCCTGGTTTAACTACACATTAGCAAGAAACCTTTGACCTTCTTTTAAAACAGCTGCTTTAATTGATCACAGCAAGGAGAACAATAAATTGCACTGGGAAGTTCAAATAGATTGCTATGTATGTTGTAAAAAGCTCTTATTTTTAAGATCTCAGGCGATCAACAGGTCTCCATTTCTTAGCAAAAGGACCCCTTAGTCAGTAGAGAAATCTTTATGGTCTGATAGTGCCCCTATGTTACTCTGCTATTTAAGACAGATCTATGATTAATGCTAGATGCAATAGTGATTGTGAATCCTCCTTTGATTTTGGGTCCCTGCGCTTTGGAGTATGTTGGCAGAACGAAGCATTCCATCTACTTGGGATTAGATGAACATAAACATCATTTAAGAACAGAAAGCAATAAGTAATGCCACACTGGGAAAAGACCAAAGGTCCATTGAGCCTAGCATCCTGTCCACGACAGCGGCCAATCCAGGCCAAGGGCACCTGGCAAGCTTCCCAAACGTACAAACATTCTATACAATCAAGCCATTGTGACATCACTAATGAGGTTGGCTCTTATTGGTGGAATGAGCCACTATGACATCACAATAGGTTAAATCACTGCTCTATGTAATAAAAGTGAGCCAAGTAGAGGACATAAGTACATAAGTAATGCCACACTGGGAAAAGACCAAAGGTCCATTGAGCCCAGCATCCTGTCCACGACAGCGGCCAATCCAGGCCAAGGGCACCTGGCGAGCTTCCCAAACATACAAACATTCTATACATGTTATTCCTGGAATTGTGGATTTTTCCAAAGTCCATTTAGTAGTGGTTTATGGACTTGTCCTTTAGGAAACCGTCCAACCCCTTTTTAAACTCTGCTAAGCTAACCGCCTTCACCACATTCTACGGCAACGAAATCCAGAGTTCAATTATGCATTGGGTGAAGAAAACTTTTCTCCGATTTGTTTAAATTTACTACACTGTAGTTTCATCGCATGCCCCCTAGTCCTAGTATTTTTGGAAAGTGTGAACAGACGCTTCACATCCATCTGTGCCACTCCACTCTATTTTATATACTTCTATCATGTCTCCCCTCAGCTGTCTCTTCTCCAAGCTAAAGAGCCCTAGCCTCCTTAGTCTTTCTTCATAGGGAAGTCGTCCCATCCCCGCTATCATTTTAGTCGCCCTTCGCTGCACCTTTTCCAATTCTACTATATCTTTCTTGAGATGTGGCGACCAGAATTGAACACAGTACTCAAGGTGTGGTCGCACCATGGAGCGATACAACGGCATTATAACATCCTCACACCTGTTTTCCATACCTTTCCTAATGATACCCAACATTCTATTCGCTTTCACATCAAACTGAAGATATTGGATGGCAAGTTATTGATGCTACAGCTTTGCATGCAGTAAGTGGTGATTGAGATCATCAATTAC
This sequence comes from Microcaecilia unicolor, assembly GCF_901765095.1. Classification (NCBI taxonomy): domain Eukaryota; kingdom Metazoa; phylum Chordata; class Amphibia; order Gymnophiona; family Siphonopidae; genus Microcaecilia; species Microcaecilia unicolor. Next base: position 90,085,387 of record NC_044043.1, on the reverse strand, counting down.
ATTTTCATGAAGGTATTGGATACATACTTTGGGATCTGTTCAATCTGGAGCGTTAAATGAGATTGTTTGCAAAGCTTAAACAGTAGATCTCTAATTGGATGTATGCCTGTATATATGCATTGCTTTGGCTCCATGCTTTTGTCTTTATGTTTCAATAATTTTATTCATGACTCAAGAGTAACAAAACCAAACACCAGAAACTGCAAAAAGTACCAAATTGCAAAACTCCCCAACAAATACAACGGTGTTCATAAGTAACATGAGCTCCATCATCAGAACATTTCATATTCACCCCCAGCCCCAACCCTGAAACTATAAATTCCCACCCTAAGCATAAACCAAACTCCCCACCCCCACCCAGTCTCAATACAAGACCCATCTGAACTATAAAAAAAAAAAAAGAGCCATCACTTTGTCCACCTTTAGTTTAGCCAACTCCTCATGAACACAGTCCTCTGAAAATCGTTCAGGGACTATGACCCCTCCATTCCTATTTATGCTTGTCTTCATCGGTCCTGCTCCCAGCCTTTCAGCTGTGAACACGGAACATAAATATTTGTTATTTATTTAGCAACATTTGTATCCCGCATTTTCCCACTTATTAGCAGGCTCAATGTGGCTTACAAAATACCGTAATGGTGAACGCCAAATACGGTAGGTATTAAACAAATACAATTAGAAAAAGGGTCAGGTAAGGTAGGGGTAAATGGGTACAATAAGGAACAAGGAAATAAGAAATAAAATGTCCATTGCAATGTATGTAAAGATGCATTGTAGAGTTGAGGCTTTTAAGTAGAATCAATAGGGTAGGCCTTGCAAAACAGATAGGTCTTTAAAGTTCGCTTGAAGTTTTGATGACCATGCACTGTTTTCACACTCTTTGGTAATGCATTCCACATTTGCATACTTAAGTATGAAAAATTGGATCCATAGGTTGATTTGTAGCTGAGTCCAATACAGCTTGGATAGTGAAGGTTCAGATAAGTACGTGATGAACTGAGTCTGTTTCTAGCTGGAAGATCTATTAAATCAATCATATATCCTGGGGCCTCACCGTAGATTAAGCAATTCTGCCTTATCAGCTTCTACATATTCCTCCCTTTCACCTTTGAGTCTCACAGTGCCGCTTTTGCACTTCCTCCTATCACTAACATAGCTACAAAAAAAATGTTTTGTCCCCCCCATTTTACCATATTGGCTATTTTCTTCCATTTAAATCTTTACTTTCCTGACTACTCTCCCAGCTTCTCTTAGCTTTTCCAGATATTGTTGCCTGTCTTCCTCGTTCTGCGATCTCTTGTAGTTTATAAAGGCTAACCTCTTTTTCCTTACCTTTTCAGCTCCTACTTTAGAGAATCAAAGTGGCCTCCTTTTCTTCTTACTTTTATTTACTTTCCTTGCAAAAAGGTTTGTAGCCGTTACAGTTTTGCCCACTGATTTCCATCCTCTTCTAGATGCCATCCAGGCATCAATTCCTTGAGGTAATCCGCCATCTGAATAAAGTTAGTTCTTTGTGAAGTTTTGAACCTTCGCTTTTGAATGAACCCTCTCCATACCTATCTTAATATTAAACCACACTATCTGGTGATCACTGGATGCCAGATGATCACCTATTATAACATCAGAAACACTCTCCCCATTCGTAAGCACTAAAGTCTAGTATGGCCCCATCCCGCCTGGGTTCTGTTATCAAACTGCTGGAATAGTTGTTCCCCCTGTAGATAATCCAGGATCTCCCTACTTCTAAAAGACTCTGCAATAGGGGTACCCCAATCAATATCTGGCATATTAAAATCACCTGTTAATAGTACGTCCCCTTTCACAGCTATATTTTGAATGTCTTCAATGAACTCTCTGTCTACTTCTTTTGTCTGTGAAGGAGGCCTGTATGTAAGTACTTTGTCTGTGAAGGAGGCCTGTATATCACACCAATGGGAAGGCGGTAGAACGAGAGGACATGAAATGAGATTGAAGGGGGGCAGACTCAAGAAAAATGTCAGGAAGTATTTTTTCACAGAGAGAGTAGTGGATGCTTGGAATGCCCTCCCATGGGAGGTGGTGGTAATGAAAACGGTAACGGAATTCAAGCATGCGTGGGATAAGCATAAAGGAATCCTGTGCAGAAGGAATGGATCCTCAGGAGCTTAGTCAAGATTGGGAGGCGGGGCTGGTGGTTGGGAGGCGGGGATAGTGCTGGGCAGACTTATACCATCTGTGCCCTGAAAAGGACAGGTACAAATCAAGGTAAGGTATACACAAAAAGTAGCACATACGAGTTATCTTGTTGGGCAGATTGGATGGACCGTGCAGGTCTTTTTCTGCCATCATCTACTATGTTATGTTACTATGTTACATTCGCTCTTTCCAGACTGACACACAGTACATCATCCATACCCTGTAGGTCCTGCAATTGTGTGGCTTTAATTTTATCTTTAACATATAATGCCACTCCCTCTCCCTTTCTTCCTACCCTGTCTTTCCTGAACAGATTATAGCCAAGTATAACTATATCCCAGTCATGGTTTTCTGTGAACCATGTCTCTGAGATTGCCACTAAATCCAAATCAGCCTCTTCCATCACACCGTCAAGATCTAAAACCTTATTTTCCATACTTTGGGCATTAGTATATACTGTTTTCCAGACCCTGCCCCCTTTTCCCATTTGTGAAGAGGAATGCTGACCTGTGGGCTTTGATCACCCTGCTCCCAGGGGCGAAGCCAGACACCCAATTTTGGGTGGGCCTGGGCCCAAGATGGGTGGGCAGAAGAACCTCGCCCCGTCCCACAGGGGATTTGGTCTCTCCTCTCGCCTGCATGCCATATGGTCTCTCAAACATCCCCCCTCTCCCATATACCTTTTAAACAGCATATTTTCACCAGCAGTGAGCAGCAACTAATACACACTGCTCATGTTGGCCCCACACCCTTCCCTCTGATGCAACTTCCTGTTTCCGCCTAGGCAGAAATACAACAGAGGGAAGGCTGTGGGGCCGGTGCGAGCAGTATGTATGTCACTGCTCACTGCAGGCGAAGATCTGCTACTTACAAGGTATGCAGGAGGGACACTTGTTGGGAGTTTTCGGCTGGTGGGGCTTGGGGATCCCTGCCAGCCACATCATAGGTATGCTGCTACTGGGTGGGCCTGGGCCCACCCAAGCCCACCCTTGGCTACGCCACTGCCTGCTCCAATGATTCTAGTTTAAAGCCCTCTTCAGTAGGTTGGCCAACCTGCCGCTGAAAACATTTCTTCTCTCCTTTAATAGATGGACACCATCTCTGCTCTGCAGCCCTTGGAAAAGCATCCCATGGTCAAGGAAGCAAAAATGCTCTTGACACCACCATCTGTGCAGCCACATGTTCATCTCTAGGACGTAAGCTTCTCTGCTTTGGTCTTTACCCTCAACAGGAGTAGGGGGATCACTTCTGTCCCTGTCATCCCCAGGAACCATAGGGTGAGTTAGGGTCTCTGGAGGAGCAAGGGGGGGGGGGCGGAGAATGGCTGGAAGGGAGCTGATATGGGTGAGCCAGTAGGGTGAGAGTGGACGGAAGCTGGCTGCTGGAAGGGCACTGTGGGGGGGAAGGGGACTAATGCAAAAGTTGGCTCAGGAGGACTTCACAATCCTTTAAGCCAGCCCTGATAGGAAATAATGCAAAACAGAAGACTCAGGGCTTTGTGATTTTATATATATTTTTTTCTTCATATACTGCAAACAGTAAAAGAAGACTTATACATGAAGTTCACAAATACTTCAATAAGATTCAATAAAGAGCGTTCTAAGTGGACAGCTAACAAGACTGTCAAGAGAGTTTTCTATTCTCATTGTTTCTGTAATAAGAGGATAAACATTTAGCTACTTTCTAATCTGCTGAGAGCCTAGAAATAGTTACAAACTTGACAAGTGCAGTGCCTTTTCATATTCTTCTCACACTTTTCCCCATGAATACAGTGAGCTATTGCAATATTTTATGCACGATGAGTTCTTGCTCTCATTATATCCTCTTGTCCACAAGGTAAAAGATCGTAATGAGAAAAGAAAATGGCACAAAATTAATTCAGTTTAATGATATAGGTTATAATAAGGACAGAAAATTTGGTTAAATTAATCAATGGTAATTACAGTTTTTAAACAGTATGGACAGAGGAGATGCAAAATGGATGCATTTTTAAGTCAATCTGAAAAGCCTAACTCCAAAAAAAATATATAAATGGAAAGTTAAACACAGCTAGGAATTAGAAAAGCATTAACGCCCCATCATGCCTAGCATTCAGTCTCTGACAGTGGTCAAGTGTGAGCTACCTGGGACACCCATCAAATTCTACACAGAAAAGGCCATTCCATGCTTCTCACGTCTACAAACAAAATGTGAAGACCCCAGTGTAAGCGTAATGGGCACCCTAGGTGAACCTTCAGCTTTACACCCCCCTTCAGGTAAATTTCAGGCCTCTAGCCCATTCAACTCCCCCCCCCCCCCCCCAAGATTTTGATAATTAAACTCATGCAGGAGATATATTTTCATACAATGAACTTCATGCGCATTCATTGTGGTAACTCAGTTGGCTAGGTGGACCTCCAGGACAGGGTTGAGAAGCGCTGCTCTACGGGTCTATGAGCTCTAGCAAAAATGACTAAAAAGTACAAATGAAAGAAAATCACATCTTTATTTAGGGGCCCTTTTATTAAGCTGGGGAAAGCATCGTCTGCTGTATTCTATATAGCGTGCCTAGAGCTCCACGCCGAAATCCAGGTGTATTAAAATGCGTGCAACTTAATTGGCTTAGCAAGCTAATCAGCATAACAGCACTTAACAAGCAATAATGAGCACTAATTGGCAATAATTAGAATTTATGCCTACAACTCACTAAGCGTATTCTGTAATGAACTTCACCTAAATTCTAATGTGGGCAGTTCAAAAGGGGCATGGCTATAGTCGGGGAAATGGGTGTTTATGGGCGCTCCCAAATTTATGCGTGTAGTTATAGAATATGCGCACGGATTTAGGCCACATTTTCGCTGCTGTAAATGGAGACACGTAGTTTTGGCGCTGGGATATCAACTAAGCATATTCTATATACCGCGCTTAAATCTAGGCGCCGCTTATAGAATATACTTAGGTGGAACTGATTACCACACTGATTTTTTAGGCACCTTGTATAGCATCTGGATCCTTGTCTCTACCGCAGGTTAAAATTCACTACCACGGGGCATACTCATGCGTCACGTGGTATTTTTTTGGATTGATGCGCACTTCCCACGTGCAAAAAAAACCTTTATTTTTTTAACGCTGGGGCGTGTTTGGGAGCAGAGAGTAGATGTGTCCAGCACTAATCAGTTAGCGCAGCTACATTGGCGCACACCAACTGATTAGCATGTGATTAGCGCAGGAGCTCTTACCACTTACAAAATAGATGTCAGTAAGGGCTCCCGCACTAATGGCCATGTGCTAATTGGGAAACTAGTGTGTAGCCATTAATGGGGGAAACAGGAAGTGCAGCCATTTTATAGTCACACTAGAAGTGGCCTCAGCGCACAGGAAAGCCCTACGCTATTGATACCACAGGCCATTTTTTAGTGCAGCTTAGTAAAAGGGCCTCTTAGATTGCTGCCCTAACCACCAAAACCTTCTATGCAAAATACAGCATTAAAAATTGTTGAAGGGCCCTTTTACTACGCTGCGTAAGTGTCTACACGCACCCAACGTGCACCAAAATGGAGTTACCGCACGGCTACCGTGTGGCTCTTGTGGTAATTCCATTTCTGGCACGTGTCCAATATGTGTAGCCGAAAAATAATTTATATTTTCTGCCATGCGTACTGGACACGTGCCAAGTGGCATTTGGCGCACTTAGGTCATTACCACCTGGTTACCGCAGGAGACTTTACCACTAGGTCAATGACTGGCGGTAAGGTCTCAGACTCAAAAATGGGCATGCGGCAACTTTGATTTTGCTGCACGTCCATTTTCGTCAAAAATTTTAAAAATGCCTTTTTTTACAGGTGCACTGAAAAATGATTCTGCGCGCGCCCAAAACCCATGCCTACTGCAGGCCATTTTTCAGCGCATCTTAGTAAAAGGACCTCTGAATGAATGGATATGTACAAAAAAATACTTCTTGAAGCACACAAGGGCTAAGCACTCAAGAGAAAGATCTAGGTGTTATTGTAGACAATATGCTGAAATCTTCTGCCCAGTGTGTGGTGGCGGCCAAAAAGGTAAACAGGATTTTAGGAATTATTAGAAAATGGATAGTAAATAAAACCAAGAATACTATAATGCTTCTGTATGGTGTGACTATCAAGAGAGTTCATCACCTTGAGTATTGTGTTCAATTCTGGTTGCCATATCTCATAAAAGTTATAAAGGGGCATTTTCGAAAGAAACGTCTGTCGGAATTTGGACGTTTTACAAAGACATCCAAATTTGGAGGCCTGGAGAAGGTCATTTTCGAAAAAGATGGACGTCCATCTTTCGTTTCGAAAATACCAAGGACGTCCTGTGATTTGGACATCCTTGTTTTTGGTCCATTTTCGAACAAAAAAAACGTCCACATGCAAGATGTCCAAAAACAGAGGAGGAGTGGCTTAATGGTTAGTGCAGCAGGCTTTGATCCTGGCAACATGGGTTCAATTCCCACTGTTGCTCCTTGAGACTTTGTGCAAGTCAAATACAGAAAGGGCATTTTTGGATATGACATCTAAGTCTGAATGTGGACGTTTTTTGTAAAACGTCCAAAATCAGAACAGGAAAGGTAATTTTCTACAAAAAAAAGTCTATCTTTTCATTTTGAAAGTGCTGTTTCGAAAAACAGTTTGTGATTTGGGGGAGTAAGGGGAGGTGATCCCCGAGTCCCTCCAGTGGTTATCTGGTCATTTGGGGCACCTCTTGTGTGGAGTAGAGGAGTAGCCTAGTGGTTAGTGTAGCAGACTTTGATCCTGGGGAAGTGGGTTCAATTCCCACTGCAGCTATTTGTTACAAAAACAGGTCTAGCCTAAAACGTCTAAGTTTTAGTCTTGGACGTATCGCTGAAAGACGTCCATGTCTTAGGAACGGCCAAGTCCCGCCTTGAACACACCCCTGGCACACCCCCTTGAGATTTGGACATCTTTCTGATGGACTGCAGTTGGAGACACCCAAAATCGGGTTTCAATTATACCGATTTGGACGTCACTAGGAGATTCCATGTTCCGATTTATGTCGAAAGATGGACGTCTATCTCTTTTGAAAATGAGCCTGATAGTGTAATTAGAAAAGTTTCAAAGAAGAGCGACCAAAATGATTAAGGGGATGGAACTCCTCTCATATGAGGAAAGGCTAAAGAGGTTAGGGCTCTTCAACTTGGAAGAGACAGCTGAGGGGGGATATGAATGAGGTCTATAAAATCCTGAGTGGTATAGAATGGGAAGAAGTGAATCAATTTTTCACTCTTTCAGAAGTACAAAGACCAGGGGACACTCAAATGAAATTACATGGAAATACTTTTCAACCAAATAAGAGGAAATATTTTTTCACTCAGTTAAGCTCTGGAACTTGCTGCTGGAGGATGTGGTAATAGAGGTTAGCATATCTCGGTTTAAAAAAAGCTTGGACAAGTTCCTGGAGGAAAAGTCCATAGTCTGTTATTGAGATGGACATGGGGGAAGTCACTGCTTGCCCTGGGATTGGTAGCATGGAATGTTGCTACTAATTAGGTTTCTGCCAGGTACTTGTGACCTGGATTGGCCACTGTTGGAAGAAGGATACTGGGCTAGGTGGAGCATTGGTTTGACCCAGTATGGCTATTCTTATGTTCTTATGATTTTTTTTTTTACAATGGCAGAGGCTCTCAGAAGGAAAGAGATTGAGACCCCCTGTCCTAATGAGACTGGACAATTACACAATAAAACATTTTAATAAACAGCACAGGGTGTAAGCAAAGATGAACATATTAACCAGTTAAATTTAGAATGCACATCTATATATATAAAAGGCAACCCCAACGTTCTGAAGCCTCCATGGAAGTTGAGGCGCCCGAGATATCCGGTGTGCCCTGGAGTGTCTGCACCGCCCTCGCGTCAAAACGTCATGACGCGTCAAAACGTCATGACGTCGAGGGCGGAGCTATTGACACTCGAGGGCCGAAACGGCCCACAGCGAACAAGGCAAGTAGCTTCGAGGGACGGAGGGAGGGGGCACCTTGCTAGCGCCCGTTTCATTCCGCTCAGAAACGGGCATTTTTTCCTAGTTAGATACTAAGATGTGGGCTGCAGAGAACTTAGTACCCAGTATACCTGAATGTAACTCACCTTGAGCTACTACTGAAAAAGATGTGAGCAAAATATAAATAAATAAATAAATAAACTTTCCCACGGGCTGCATATTTGACATGCTTGTTCTACATCCTGTTTTTGTACTTATGCTTTTTCAGTTCTTCAGTTCTTGTGTGTGTGATTTAACAGTGAATTTGCTCCATTATACTGAGAAATGTAGGTATATTTTTCATTTCATTTCAATACAAGTTGAAAAGTGCGCATTTAATAGTGTGACAGAATGGCTTTGAATGTTTTGTTTCGCGTGACAGGGGCTGTATGAGGCATATGCCTTTGCATAAGACGGACTGATGGACAGACAGAAAAATGGAATTTCCGCAACAGGTACCATCACATGAGTTAAACATGCCTAAGAAAGCTTCTGTTCTTGGGAATTTTTTTCTATTAAAAAATCTCATGGACAACAGGCTTATTTCTCTGTCGTACAGGGCTGAAGCTCTGCTCAGAAGCTGGGGATTGTGCTTGGTACATAAAGGGGTGAATCTGGATTGGAAGTCCGGTTATGCATAAAATGGTGATAATAAAACATGTCAGTAAAAAAATAAATAAATAAAAGTTTGGCTGCCAAAATATTTTCATAAGTTGCAACCTTGTTGTGTGCTATAGATGACAGTTTGTACAAGGCCAAATGAATTTCTAGTAACTTATTGCAACGTGTGGGACTCTTGTCCAGTATATCATCAAATATTTCTTCTTCTTCTTCTTTCCCTTTACATTCCCAAATGGAGCGTGATTAGCATTTGCTCTGTAGGCCTCAGCAGTCCTTGACTTAGGCAACTGCCTAGGTTACCAGTTTTCAAAGATGCCAAATACCTAAGCTGAAAAAAGCCTACTCTAGCTTTCTTTGGTGCTGTGAGCCGATGCTGCTTCAAGAGGGTGCTGCAGCATCAGTACGGTGCCCCCTCCCCCTCCACTTCTTGATCCTTTGCTCTTGCCTATTGGCGTCAATCTAAATTCTCACACTTGGCCTCACTGCCATCAAAAGAAAGTTTTGATTTATTGCTTAATGAGTCACTGGTTTCCTTCTTGGATCAGAATGGAATTATGGAGTCATCTACCATCCATGAATTCCCTTAAGATTGAAATAATAACTAGGTAAACTGGGTACTCAAAAAAGACATAAATATGGTTCTGTCATATTAGAGTCCAGCAAAAAACTAGGTCGCATAGCAGTGGTAGTTCTGTAAAACAGAAGGAAAATAGCAATGCAGATGACATAAAAAAAAAGACCAATTGGCTCATTTAGTCTGTCCAGTTATTCATGCAATGCTACAAACTGTATCCCAGCTATAGAAGCTACTGGCTGGATATCTCTCCTTATCTAATTCATCATTATCTCCCCACACACATTCCTCATATGCTACCCTCTGCTGCCACTCTCACCATCCGAGCCCCCTGACATTCAGATGCCTACCGTGTCACTCCTCCGATCCAAGTCTCTCAGCATGTTTAGAATGTAGTCACTGAATTTGCAGAATGTCAAATTGAAGGTTTGTCGGTATGGTTTATGTATAATATTTTTATGCATTTTTTAAATTAAATAAAAATAGTGAGATTACCACCTTATATGGGCAAATTCATTTCAACTGAAACTGAATACTGAAAAAACACACTGCCTCATCCTCTCATCTCAATACAATACGTATAAACCCACAACCATAAACACCCCAGACCACACCCTCCCTATCTCAGATAGCCTGAAAATACTCGGTGTTACAATCGACAGCAACCTTACACTTGAGAGCCAAGTGAACTCCACAACCAAGAAAATGTTCCATTCAATGTGGAAACGCGTAAAACCTTTCTTCCCAAGGGAAATATTTCGTAACCTAATACAATCAATGGTACTAAGCCATGCAGACTACTGCAACGGAATCTACGCGGGTTGTAAAGAACAACTCACAAAGAAACTCCAGACCGCTCAAAACACAGCAACCAGATTGATATTTGGTAAAACACGATTCGAAAGTGCCAAACCCCTCCGAGAAAAACTACATTGGCTCCCAATCAAAGAACGTATTACCTTCAAAATCTGCACCCTGGTCCACAAAATTATCTACGGTGAAGTCCCAGGTTACATGACAGACCTCATAGATTTACCAACCAGAAACATAATCAGATCATCACGAACATATCTAAACCTCCACTACCCAAATTGCAAAGGTCTCAAATACAAATCAACGTATTCATCCAGCTTCTCCTACATAAGCACACAACTATGAAACACACTGCCAAAAGCTGTGAAAACAACCTACGACCATCTAAACTTCAGGAAATCACTAAAAACCAACCTGTTCAAAAAGGCATACCTTACCAACCCAACATAAATCTCTGCAACACAGCAAAAAACAAAGCTTGTAATGGACACTACATAACCTTTCTTCTCTTCGATCCCCATTGTGCCTGAATCACATGAACCTTATTCAACCACATCACCTTGTATTTGTTTCTCTACCGGACTGGGCGAACGCCTTTACGGTACTATGTAAGCCACATTGAGCCTGCAAATAGATGGGAAAATGTGGGATACAAATGTAACAAATAAATATAGAAGGTTGACTCCTAGTAGTAGTACCACAAGATTACTGCTAGGATCATGGTGGCCATTGTGAGAGTCAGAGCCAGATGAGCGGGAGCAGAAGGGGATCGCTCCCACCCCAGCCTACTGTATCACCTATGAGTATCTCTAGGCAAGGCCCGGAGGTATTTGAGGGGGCCAGAGAACCTCCGATAGATACATGTGGGCGGGGTTTGGTGTAGGAGGCAGGGCCTATAGTCTTTTGCTGTTCGGGGCAGGGTATGCCATCAGGGAGGTAGGGAGGCTTTGACACTTGAATCATGGAGTATTGAAGCAGGGATTTGGATGCAAGGGGGGGTTCAGATGGTGGTGGTGGGGGTGGTCAGGAGACTTTTTGCAAAGGGCTGTTGACTGCTGGTAGCATAGCTGCATTTACTGCCTCCTCTTGAGCTGGCAGTAAGTGCAGCTGCATTGTTGGCAGTCCTGACATCTAGCATGTGATACCAACCTGTGAGGTAGTTGTCACTGATTGCCACACACGCCAACTCAGCATGCTAACATCTCAATGCCCAGTAAAAGCCGTGCTAGCTGCTTAATGCAGTCCAGTAAAAGGGCACCTATGTTTTCTTTAGCCACTCTTTGTTTTCTCCTTATCATCTTGCTGAACAATACCTAACCTTATCAAGCTACCAGCATAAATATCACTAGGCCGTGCTTCTTTTATTCACAGTATATTTTTAAATCATTTTTCTCCTCAAAGGAAAGTAAAGATTAGGTTGTTTGCAATATTGTGTCTTCCCAGTGCTGCCCTACCACTGTTCTCTATATCTGTTCTTCTGTTGCAATACTTGATTCTGACAGTTCTGTTGGTAGGTTATTCCAGGTCTGTGCTCTCTTTTCCATAAAGTAATGTGTCCTCATGTTTTCTCTGAATTTTCTTCCCTCCAGTTTCATGCCATAACCCCTTGGCCATAAAATTCATTTCTGCCCCCCTCTTGAAGATTGTCTAATATTAGATTCATATTCTTCCTTTCCTCCAGTGAATCTCAAGCCTTTCATTGTAGGATTTGTACTGCAGGACCTACATCATTTTTGTACTCTTAATCTGAACCATTTCCATCTACAGATGTGCATTCATTTAAAATGACACGAAAGTATTGCTGACGTTTGTTTCATACTGTTTTTACCCAAAACGACAGGAAAAAAGCCAAATTTGCATTTTCTGATTACATTCTCTTTTAAAAACCAGAAGTTATTTAACAATACATATACTTAAGTCACTAATTCAAATCCCACTGAATAAAGTAATCCCAGTTTTCATAGGCTTCACTCCTTTTAAAGTAATAATTGAGGAAATATTTCTGAGGAACACTTTAGGAGTCATACCCAGAACATAGTAACATAGTAGATGGCGGCAGAAGAGGACCTGCATGGTCCATCCGGTCTTCCCAACGGGATGGACTCACATGTGCCGTTTTTTGTGTGTACCTTACCTTGATTTGTGCCTGTCTTTTTTAGGGCACGGACCGTATGGGTCTGCCCAGCGCTATCCCCGCCTCCCAGCCGCCCACCACGCCTTCCACCACCGGCTCTGGCACAGACCGTAGAAGTCTGCCCAGCACTATCCCCGCCTCCCAGCCGCCGGCCCTGCCTCCCACCACCGGCTAAGCTTCTGGGGATCCCATCCTTCTGAGAACTCTGGCAAAAACAATAATCTCGATATTAATCATCTATAATAATCATTTTATTATTCAAAGTTTCTGGTCTATTATCATTTTCAAAATCATAACCACAAGGTACACACAAAAAATGGCACATGTGAGTTTATCTTGTTGGGCAGTCTGGATGGACCATGCAGGTCTTTTTCTGCCGTCATCTACTATGTTATATTGTTTTTACCCAAAACGACAGGAAAAAAGCCAAATTTGCATTTTCTTCCTATGTTGTTAATAGTGTGCACTATTTATTTATTTATTGCATTTGTATCCCACATTTTCCCACCTATTGGTAGGTTCAGTGTGACTTACATGAAAGGGGGGCGGTTACTACTACTACTACTAGACATTTCTATAGCGCTACTAGGGTTACGCAGCGCTGTACAATAACAAAAAAGGGGCAGTCCCTGCTCAAAGGAGCTTACAATCTAAAGGACGAAATGACAAGTTGGGATAGTCTAGATTTCTTGAGTAGTGGTTAGGTGCCAAAGGCGACATTGAAGAGATGGGTTTTTAGCAGGGATTTGAAGATGGGCAGGGAAGGGGCCTGGCGTATGGGCTCAGGGAGATTATTCCATGCATGGGGTGAGGGGAGGCAGAAAGGGCGGAGCCTGGAGTTGGCGGTGGTAGAGAAGGGTACTGAAAGGAGGGATTTGTCTTGAGAGCGGAGGTTACGGGTAGGTTACAAGGTATCGAGCGGGGTTGCTCAATAGCCACCTGTTGAAGTGCTCAGTAAGGAGTCTCTTACTTCAAGCAGTGGCATAGCAACAGGTGGGCACAAGCTTTGGGCTCTGGTCCACCTAACAGTGGCTCCCCAAGCCCCACCAGCTGAAGCCCCTCTCCTGCAGGCATTCAGGAATAGAAAGTTGCATGGGGCCAGAAACCTTCCCCATCCCTGCAAGAATTTAACCTGTCCCCACCCATCCTAACAAGAATTTAATAGTATCTAAAAAAATTCTGGTCAGCTCTCTCAGGGTTCGAGTTGCAGCACTGCAGGCAAGGAAGGAAGGTTAGTTGGAACTTGGAACACTGGTGCGCCCATGTAAGATTCATCTCTGATTCGCTGGCACTGTGTTCTGAGAGGTCGCCAAATGTATGCGCCAGTAGGTTAGGTGACCTCTGATGCTCGTGCCTGTGTCAGAGCTGAGGCCTGCGCATCGGCCCGGGAGCAGAGAGGATTAATGGAAGACTGTCTGCAACTGCACTATTAAAGCAAGGAGGAGGAGACAGCACTCAAGGTACTTGGTAGGTGAGAGGCTGGTGCAGGTGCAGCGTACACTTCCACGGGAACCCCGCAAGAACTGCTTCCATCCCTACCGAGGAGGTTAGATTGAAAACAGGAGATGGTATAAGCCTATTTAGACTATTATATGGGCTGAAGGACGTCAGACTCACAGAAACAGAATGAAGCCTTGCAGATCTCTGCAAGGCTTCATTCTGTTTCTGTGAGTCTGATGTCCTGCACATTGTACGTGCAGGACTTCAGACTCAAAAACAGAACGAAGGAAGAAGAGGACCTCGGCTGGCGGGGGTTGGGGTCCCCCACCAGCAAAGGTAGGCGACGGCGGGTTAGCGGCGGGAGGGTAGGGTTGAGAAGGTCGTCGGCAGGGGGGCCCAGGCCCCCATGGCCCCACGTAGCTATGCCATTGCTTCCCACTATTCCTATTTCCCCCCAGTACTAGCTCAACCTAACCCTATGGAAGCCTTTTCCTTAAAATGACCACAATTCCCAGCATTTCCCCAAACCAAGCTTTTATAACAAATGGAAAATACAAGCCTTTATTCTTGGCATTTGCTTTTAGGGTATTTTTAGAATACACAAAAGCACCAGTAACAAAGTAAAACTCCCCTTTCTTTAGAAGCAGTAGGGCATCAAACATATATCCATGAGGATTTACTCCTACCAAAGCCCTTCTCTGGTTCCACACAGTACTGGTTACTCGTGGGCAATTCCTTTCTTCCAGGTTCAGCCTAACTGCCCTCTCTGTTTGCACAGCACTACACAGAGGTTTAAACCACCTTTTCGTGCATATAACATGTGCAACACCTCTATGCTTTCAAACCCTTTACCCAGTTCAGCCCACCAGTACTGTTCCCTTGGGTTAGAAAGTTCAACATTTGGAGGTTTCTCCGCAACTATAGCTTTGCTTCCCCCAGTCCAAACCTTCTTGTTGGTTCTCTTTCCAGGCTGCAATAAAATCCTTTATACTTTCCCAAGGCTTTTCTCTCCCAACACCCCTCGTCCAAGGCTGTAATAACTTTCCCCAAAGCTTGTCTCTCCTAGCCTCCCTTTACCGAAATTCCTGGTACAGTCAGTGCTTTAGGGTCTAATACCCAAGGAATTTCAGCCCACTTCTGTTCCTCCAGCCCAAACCTCCTTCCAGGCTGTAATAAAATCCTTTATACTTTCCCAAAGGCTTTTCTCTCCCAGCCTCCCTTTACCTTCCTGGTACAGTCAATGCTTCAGGGTCTATCTAATACCCAAGGAATTTCAGCCTGCATCTGCTCCCCTCTGTCCTTCAAATACTGCCTACAGCGTATGATTCCAACTACACGCTTCTGTTTCGACCCAAACAACTAATGAGCTATCTGCTGCAGCTGGGGAGAGATTAGGTCCTGGATTACCTGTCCCAAGAGACTCTGCTCTCTGACCCCAGCTGTCTATGAAGGTACCTTCTGTTATGTTGCTTCCTGTTACTACCCCTTCCCCGTGCATTCTGCTTTGCCGCGTTCCTTGGATGTAAACAAGCAAATAAGCAGTTAAGGATTTATTATTGAATATTCTTTAGACTTCCCTGGTAATAGAGGGTTTCTCGAGTGATCACAAGGTTTAAATCCTAATCTCTTGGCTCCCAGGGATTTTGACCCAGCATGCTTGTCACAATATAAATGTCATGAAATAAAAACTGAATATCACTAAAACAGCTTAAAAATTATTGTAGCTGGTAGAAACAGCATTTATAAACTCTGTATTTTGTGCTCATTTTTTGCACTGTTCTATATAATACAGATGGCCATATTGCAGTGAGGATATCCTGTTTCCTGATGGGTTCATATTAATTGTTGTTGTAATTTGCCTTGGGAAGCCTGGTATTATAAAGATGGTATATATTGAAATTAAATGGAAGTAAAATTAAACTTTCCTTTCACTAGGGTACATAGAATCACATCTTTACTTCATCTGTTTTGTAGAAGTTTGCGTTTTAGATACAACTGTCCCAGAAACATGCTCAAACCAGAATAATCCAAGTAGCAGTCGTAGTAGTCAAAATAAAAATAAATATTTAGTTTCATGCAGATCTCTTAAACATAACTAAATGGGCTATAAGCCCCTAATGCAGTCCATTGGTTTTCTTATATTTTGTTCTTGTGATAACTTGTACTGTGCCAAAACTGAAATCTGTTCTATCTGGCCGATAATAAAAGCAACTCGTTGTGAACACTATCCACCCTAAAAGGTTGTTTTGTCGCTGTACAAGGGAAATATTTCGCAGCCTAGTACAATCAATGGTACTAAGCCACTTAGATTACTGCAACGCCATCTATGCCGGATGCAAAGAACAAATTATTAAGAAACTCCAAACTGCCCAAAACACAGCAGCCAGACTCATATTTGGAAAAACGAAATACGAAAGTGCCAAACCCCTTAGAGAAAAACTACATTGGCTCCCACTAAAAGAACGAATTGCGTTCAAAGTTTGTACCCTGGTCCACAAAATCGTGCATGGGGAAGCCCCGATATATATGTCAGACCTCATAGACCTGCCAACTAGGAACACAAAAAAATCAGCACACACATTCTTGAATCTCCATTACCCCAGCTGCAAAGGACTTAAATATAAATCCACATATGCATCCAGCTTCTCCTACATAAGCGCGCAACTGTGGAACGCACTACCAAAGGCCATAAAAACAATGCATGACCTAACAATCTTCCGAAAACTACTGAAAACCAACCTGTTTAAGAAGGCATACCATAATGATCCATCCTAAACACTAATCAACCAGTCTTACATGAACTAGACAAAACCGAACTCTTTACACTAGACTGATAACCTTTGCTGTTACTACTGAGAGTTACGCAATCTGCACTACCACGTTATTTCTCTGCCGGAAACGAACTCTCCATAGTTGATTATCTAATTTATTTTGTAATTCACTCTATCATTCAGGAACTTCAATGCAATACCACTTTGTATACCACTGTACCATTTATGCGCCTCAATGCAATAAAACTTGTAATTCTCTATCCGGAAATGGCGATCGCCATTACGGCATAATGTAAGCCACATTGAGCCTGCAAATTGGTGGGAAAATGTGGGATACAAATGCAACAAATAAATAAATAAAAGTACACGAGGAATTGTGATATTGAATAAATAAGTGACGCCCACCTCAGGGGTCCAAATTTTAGCTCTGCAGTGTATATATTGTGTAGGTCAAATGCCTCAACACATTAAGGTGTTGTTATATAAAACTAATAAAAAAGGCCCGTTTCTGACACAAATGAAACGGGCGCTAGCAAGGTTTTCCTCGGAGTGTGTATGTTTGGGAGAGTGTATGTGAGAGTGACTGTTTGAGAGTCAGAGTGAAAGTGTGAGCCCTGCCCTCCCAATCCATGGCCATCCATGTTACTCTGTCACCTGCCCCTCCATTCATCCCTATCCAGTATTTTCCCTCTCTGCCTGAGGCCTGCCCTGCAATCCATATCCATCCATGCCCATCTGTCCCCTCCATTCATCCCTATCCAGCAATTCCCCTCTCTCCCTGAGCCCTGCCCTCCCAATCCATGCCCATCCATGCCCATCTGTCCCCTCCATTCATCCCTATCCAGCAATTCCCCTCTCTCCCTGAGTCCTGCCCTCCCAATCCATGCCCATCCATGCCCATCTGTCCCCTCCATTCATCCCTATCCAGCAATTCCCCTCTCCCTGAGTCCTGCCCTTCCAATCCATGCCCATCCATGCTCCTCTGTCACCTGTCCCCTCTATTCAACCCTATCCAGCAATTCCCCTCTCTCCCTGAGTCCTGCCCTCCCACTGCTCTTCCAATCCATGTCCATCCATGCTCCTCTGTCACCTGGCCCCTCCATTCATCCCTATCCAGCAATTGCCCTCTCTCCCTGAGGCCTGCCCTGCAATCCATATCCATCCATGCCCATCTGTCCCCTCTATTCATCCCTATCCAGCAATTTCCCTCTCTCCCTGAGTCCTGCCCTCCCAATCCATGCCCATCCATGCTCCTCTGTCCCCTGCCCCCTCCATTCATCCATTTCCAGCAATTCCCCTCTCTCCCTGAGCCCTGCCCTCCCAATCCATGCCCATCCATGCTCCTCTGTCCCCTGCCCCCTCCATTCATCCATTTCCAGCAATTCCCCTCTCTCCCTGAGCCCTGCCCTCCCAATCCATGCCCATCCATGCTCCTCTGTCCCCTGCCGCCTCCATTCATCCTTTTCCAGCAAGTCCCCTCTCTCCCTTCCATGCTCCTCTCTCTCCCATGTCCCAGCCTGGCCCGCCCTCTTCTCCCCCCCCCCCTTCGCATCCATGCCCCCCCCCCCCTTCGCATCCATGCATCCCTTTGTTTTTTTTTCTTCTTTTTAAATTTACCTCCGTGGCGGTTCCGGCAGCGAAGCGTCAGAGAAGGAGGCGGCGCTCCCGACGTCTAGCTTTTCCTTTGCTGTGTTCCGCCTTCTTTTGAAGGCGGAACACAGCGAAGGGAAGGCTAGACGTGGGGAGCGCCGCCTCCTTCCCTGACGCTTCGCTTCTGGATTTGTTTGGTTTGATGCGAGGGCGGGGCAGAGACGGCTGGCTGGCTTGAAGGCTTCACACCACGAATCCACGAACCCTTCAGCCTGGGAATGACGTCAGATGGCTTCATAGAACGTTGTCCTCAGAACGTTGAGGGTGCGTTTTATTATATTAGATGTTCGCTACAACGCGAAAAAGTGGGCTCTTTCAAAAGCTTATTTGTGCACAGGAGAAGGCTTTTGAAAGAGCCCACTTTTTCGCGTTGTAGCGAACATTTTATATAACAACACCCTAATGTGTTGGCATTTGACCTACACAATATATACACTGCAGAGCTCAAATTTGGACCCCTGAGGCAGGCATCACTTGACGCAGAAACACGGCCCTTGTCGGGTCACATGTCAATAAAGTACTCCTGTTGTCCTAGTCTTGAAGGCCCAGTGTTGCTTTTTTTTTTGTATACTTTGGTTGTATGCTGTTTTACCCTATTTGTGTTGCACATTAGGTAATGCACATTCATTTTAGAAATGCCTCCGTTCCACCCATGACTGTCCCATTTCTGCGCTCCCCTTTTTCAGATCATACATAAAGTTCTATTAAACTTATGCACGTAAGGTTCAATTAAATTTTAATTAGTGTCAATAATTGCTTTCTAAAAAGCCAGTTATTGGTGCTAACTAGCTTAGGAGGTCTTTGACTAAGCTGCGGTAGCGTTTATAGTTTGCAGTAATCAGCTGGCGGTAAATGCCGAGATGCCCATAGGAATATAATTCTCGGCGTTTACCGCCAGCTGATTTCTACTGCGAGCTAAAAACGCTACCATGGCTTAGTAAAAGACCTCCTTATTTAATTAAATTACATACCCAAATTTGCGCACGCAAGTTTTGGCGGTTTTTACAGAATTAGGGTGATAGTAATGGAAATTTAAGAAAAAAAAACCCCCCAAAACCTACAAACACGGGAAACAAAACAAAATGTTTTGCCTATGCATGTCTACTTCCATTCTCCTCTCGTCTATAGCCTGGCCTGCTGTGCTCAACGGAATACAGTATTTAAAGTAGATTCCCACCAGTGACCTCTGCAAGAGCGATATAACCTCTTTTGAGCTGCTGCTGATACCTCTACTTCAGCAAGCAAGCCCAGATTTTTATCTTTATGATGGGGAGTTTGATGTGCCTTTTTCTTTTACTCTTGTACATAATTCTTGTGCAATATTTTTCTCTTATCTTTGCCTTTTCTGTACATTGCTAGTCCACTGCTATTCTTTGATAGAATCTGCTGGGAATGTTACAGTTGATTAAATATTGATTGATGCTGATTGAGTGGCTTAATGCTTCAGCCCTGACACTTCTTGAAAGATGGGGAAGGAGAAGAGGGACTGTGTGTCACTTTTCTCACGATGTTTGTAGAACTCCATTCAAATTGTATATTCTGTTGTGTAGAATAGATTATAAAAACAACTTTAATTAAATTACTAATTAAGATACTTTAAAACTATTTAATGCATAGTTTGTAATAGTTGAAGGTCAACAGTAACACTATACCCTATGCTTCACTACATGAACTACTGGCAATGATGTTAGCGGCAGAACCATGTGTTATGAGGTTATTTTGACCTTCACATTCTCTAAAGGTCAGTGGTATATACACTGAAGAAGCACCTATCTAGGCCAGTCAGTCTATGTGATCTGATTTCAAGATAGCTTTAAAAATTGCTTTAATAAAATCAGTGAATAGAGTAGTGTGATTGCCATGTTAATCTGTTTGAATATTTATTTGATGGTCTGTATGGATGAGTAATAAAATTAGGAAACATTCTGTTCTGATTATGCAGTACTAGTAAAAAAGGCCCGTTTCTGACACAAATGAAATGGGAACTAGCAAGGTTTTCATCGGAGTGTGTATGTTTGAGAGAGTGTGTGTGAGAGTGACTGTGTGAGAAAGAGAGAGAGAGAGTGAATGTGCGAGTGTGTGTGTGTGACAGAGAGTGAGACTGGGAGAGAGTGTGTGTGTGAGAATGAGAGTGTGTGCCAGGGCCCCCCTCCTCCCAGTCCCACGGTTGTCCCCTCCCTCCCTCCTAGTTCCAGAGTCTTCCCCCCCTCCCTCCATCCCTCTGAGTTCCAGGGTCATCCCCTCCATCCCTCCGAGTTCCAGGGTCATCCCCTCCCTCCAAGTTTCAGGGTCCCTGCCTCCCTCCCTCCGAGTGTTCTTCCCGCTGCACTACGGGCACCTGATGAGCCGGCGGCAGGTGCGGGTCCTGATCGCCGCGGCCTGGCTGCTGCCACCCTGCTCTTTCCCACTGCCATCCCCGGCGGCGCCGTAATCTGCATCTACATCTCCGTACTCGCTGCTGCTGACAGCGCTCATCTTCTTCCCTTGCTTGTCCATCGTCACCGTGACCAATGGGCGCCTTTTTTCGTGGTGACGTCAGCCTGTGCTACGGAGCCTAGCAGACCAACTCCGAAGAAGTCACGAACACAGGCAGCAAGACGCATAGAACATTGGAGGTGAGAACTATTATATAGGATATTCCTCTCCATTTGAACAGTACTCCTAATCCAGAACAGAATTGGATGAATACTACTGTACCAGGACATTGTTTGTTACTGCATTCCACTGAGATCAAAAAGAGTTTGCTTATGTTTGACTTATTCTTACTGTACACCGCCTTGAGTGAATTCCTTAAAAACGGTGGTAAATAAATCCTAATAAATAAATAAATAAATATTTGGACTGGCTGATATGTATTGTGAAATTTTGGGTTTGTTTGCTGAATTACCAAAGAACGTAATGGACTTTATCTGACTACTCCTCCCCCCTCCCTAAGTTCCCCCCAATTGTACCTACCATACATGTACCTTATCTACCACAATATCACCTTGTATTCATTCATACCATGTATTTGTTCAGACCGGAATCGGCTAACGCCGTTAACGGTTATATGTAAGCCACATTGAGCCTGCAAAAAGGTGGGAAACTGTGGGATACAAATGCAACAAATAATAATAATAATTACATTATGTATATTTGACTCCTAAATAACTTAGAGGCTCTTTTACTAAGCCGTGGCAGTGCAAGCGTATCTTTTGGAAGTGTGCCGGGCCAGTTTTTACTTCGTGCTGGAAAAAGGGCCCCTTTTTTTTTTTAAGGGGCTGGAAAACAGACGTGCGGCAAAATAAAAACCAGCGCATGTCCACTTTCGGCCTGAGACCTTACTGCCACCCACTGACTTAGCGGTAAGGTCTCACGGGCTGTCTGGGCAGTAGGCATGCAGCGACATGTGGTAGAAAATAGAAAATATTTTCTACCGCGTGTTTTCGGCCCATGCCAACTTCAGGATTATTGTCTGGGGCACGCGGTAGCCTGGCAGTAATGCCGATTTGGTGTGCACTGGCTGCGCACAGGCCCTTACGTGCCTTTGTAAAAGGGCCCCTCAATAGGGAAAATAGGAAGGACGAATATTTTAGTGTAGCCCAATGATGAATGCGCAGCTGCAGCCCATTATTAGTTATGAATTCGACATAATCTGGTGTCGAGTAAATATATAACAAAGGCTGGATCTGAATCTAGTAACAACAAATTTTAATTTCTGGGTCTGGACAGTCTGTCATGTGTTGGTCATGGGATGTGGAACAAGCTGTCTTACAGGATGAGCTATTCCAGTGCTCCTTGCCATGATCCTTCTGGAGTCAAGCATGGGATACGTTAAGCATAAGCACCAATATTTAACATATCAAAATGATTGGGGGGTTGCCAAACACAATAGAAATCACCCCTCCTGGGAGTGATTGGGCGTTTGCTCAATACTGGAGTTGCTTGGTACTAAACAGCACCCACAGAGCTGGGTCCAATGATATTTTTTTTGTTACATTTGTACCCCGCGTTTTCCCACTCATGGCAGGCTCAATGCAGCTTACATATTGTATACATGTACTTATTTGTACCTGGGGCAATGGAGGGTTAAGTGACTTGCCCAGAGTCACAAGGAGCTGCAGTGGGAATTGAACCCAGTTCCCCAGGATCAAACTCCTCCACTAGCAACATTCCATGTAGAAGTCGGCCCTTGCAGATCACCAATGTGGCCGCGCAGGCTTCTACATGGAATGTTGCTAGTGGAATAGCAACATTCCATGTAGAATCTCCAATAGTAGCAACATTCCATGTAGAATCTCCAATAGTATCTCAATTATTTTTGTTACATTTGTACCCCGCGCTTTCCCACTCTTGGCAGGCTCAATGCGGCTTACATGGGGCAATGGAGGGTTAAGTGACTTGCCCAGAGTCACAAGGAGCTGCCTGTGCTGGGAATCGAACTCAGTTCCTCAGTTCCCCAGGACCAAAGTCCACCACCCTAACCACTAGGCCACTGGGATTTCATTTTGCATAATTATTTTGAAATATTTAGAGTTCCCACATCTAAAAAATAGTGATAACGGTCCTCTCTTAGATATCTTACTGGCATTGGCCATTAAATCCATTCTGGAAGAATTTTTCTCTAGTTCATTATCAGCACTGGTGGAACACAGTCTGTTTAACTCACAGCTATGAAGCAGCAGCCACTATTAAAAGACAAATGTGTTGAGAGGTTTGTGCTGCAATGGATTTTGGGGGTAGTTAACATATGTTATAGCTGTAAGACAGCTTGATATTTGCCCCGTCATGCATATTTGGCACCTTTGAAAATTGGTGGCCTAGGCAGTTGCCTGTGAGGCTCATTTTCAAAACACTTAAACTTAGAAAATTATAGAGTAATCTGTGGAACTTTGTAAGTCTAAGTGCTTTGAAAATACGCCTCTTAGTCACCTATGTCTAAATCAACGAATTCAACGCGATAAACACACCAAACCTAAACCTTCCAATCTCAGAAACGCTAAAAATCCTTGGAGTCACTATCGACCGCCACATAACACTTGAAACCCACGCAAACAACACAACTAAGAAGATGTTCTACTGCATGTGGAAACTGAAAAGGATAAGACCACTCTTCCCAAGATTCGTCTTTCGTAACCTAGTGCAATCCCTCGTCCTCAGCCATCTGGATTACTGCAACTCATTATACGCAGGCTGCAAAGAGCAAACACTGAGGAAACTTCAAACAGCCCAGAACACAGCAGCCAGACATCTTCGGAAAACCAAAATATGAAAGGGCAACACCACTACGAGAGAAACTACACTGGCTTCCACTGAAGGAACGCATCACCTTTAAGGTATGCACACTAGCCCACAAGATCATTTACGGCGAAGCCCCAGCCTACATGTCCGAGTTGATTGACCTACCACCCAGAAATGCTAGGAGATCTTCCCGAACATACCTCAACCTCCATTTCCCTACTTTCAAGGGCGTGAAATACAAGACGCTACACGCGTCAACCTTTTCTCACAAGAGCACGCAGCTTTGGAACTCACTGCCATGCAACTTAAGAGCGATCCATGAACAAGCATTTGTTTGAGACAATCTACGGAAAAAACCAAAACACATAGAGTCTACACTCACTTACATCAATGCATCACACATCCACTCATGATCTCTCATGCCCCCTAATTCCACATTACTCATACATATACTTACAGGAATAGGTACACCATGTGCCTATATGTCTTAACACTGCCCTTAAGCTTCCTATTGTCTCCTCCCAAAGTCTCCCTGTTGATGTCCCATTGTGATATTCCTAATGATAATTCGATTATCTCGCATAACTTGTACAATGTAACCCATAACCAATTTGTAACAACTGTATTCTCTTTATTCATATCTTATTGTAAGCCACACTGAGCCTGCAAAGAGGTGGGAAAATGTGGGATACAAATGCAAACAATAAATAAATAAATAAAAATCATGGCCTGCAGAGCGAATGCTAATCACACTGCATTTGAGAAAGAGGAAGAAAGGGCCAAGAAAATTTCTTGCACTGACAAATTTGCTTGCCTGAGAAATATTGTGTCTTTTATCTACACCTTCATTAACAGTCCCACACTGTTGCAATAAATCACTAAAAATTCATTTGGTTTTGTACATACTGTAATCTATAGCACACAGCTGGGTTGAACTCATGAAAATATTTTTAATTGATAGTCTGCCATATTTTTACTGACCTGTTTTATTGTCTTCATTTTATGCACAACTGGACTTCCAACACAGATTCACCCCTTTATATACGCAAGGCACAATCCCAACTCCCAAACAGAGATTGAACCCTATACAACAGAGACATAACCCTGTTGTCCATGACATTTTTTAATAGAAAAAAAAATTCCCAGGAAAATTGGGCTGCATGTTAAAGGGGCCAGCACTTGGCTAGAGAAGTTGCCTCCTTCCTGCCCCCCCCCCCCCCATGATAGCATGGAACCCTATGGCTGGACCTTCCTCCAGTTACATATTCCCAAACCTGGAAGGAACCCTCCCGTAACAAGGTTCTGCCCGACCCAGAAGGCCCTCCTCGATCTAAAAGTGCCCCCAGATCCTACTTTCCAAAAATCCCTGAGCTCTAGTGGGATTGAGCAGGAATGATTCCCTGTCATTCCTGCCCTTGCCAGTGATTGGTTCAAAATGGCACCAGTGATCCCTAGTGGTAGTCTCATGGTACTACTGCTTGTGGTCAGGTTTCCATATATGGATACTTGACTCCAAGTGGTAGCATCATGAGACTACCACTAGGGGTCACTAGCACCATTTTGAACCCAGTGCCAGATCCTGACCAACCCAACTAGGGACCAGAGATTTTTGAAAGGTAGGGCTGGGAAAGGGCCTACAGGAGGTTGAAGGGGCATTTAGAGATTGGGAGGGTTCTTCTAAGTGAGAGAGAGTCTTGCTTTGGGGAGGGTTCTTCTAGATGGAGGGGATGTGATTGGGGGGGGGGGGGCGGAGGTTATCTCAGGGTGCCATGCTATCATTTGGCTTTGTGGTCCAATATTCGCAGAGAAGTAGAATGATGCTGCTTGTGAGATTGCTCACAGGGTTTTCCATACACCACAGAAGTTGGTAACCTGTAGTACTGAGCAACAGCCAGTTGGTGACTCCCTTGGTAAATCAAGGTGCAGTAAAACTTAGGGGCCCTTTTACGAAATGGCGGTAAGCCCAATGTGGGCTTACCACTTGCTAAAAGGGAAGTGCCGCTGGACTACTGTAGTAGCCCAGCGGTAGTTCCCTCCCCCAGTGTGTGCCATTTCCGGCGCTGCAAAAATATTTCAATTTTTGTAGTGCCGGTATGTACCCGGTGGTAATTGGGCAATGCCACATGCTGCCCAGTTACCGCCAGGTTAGCATGGGAGCCCTTACCACCACCTCAATGGAAGTGCTCCTCCCTGAAATGGCCACATGGC
This sequence comes from Microcaecilia unicolor, assembly GCF_901765095.1. Lineage (NCBI taxonomy): Eukaryota > Metazoa > Chordata > Amphibia > Gymnophiona > Siphonopidae > Microcaecilia > Microcaecilia unicolor. Next base: position 90,059,781 of record NC_044043.1, on the reverse strand, counting down.
AAGTGCTTCACTTGCCGCATGGCCATTTCTTGAAAAAGAAACAAAGACCTGCCTTTTACCTGCTGCGGTGCCAGTCCAGGCCCCCTTCTGCCGCAGCTTCGTAAAAGGTCCCCTTAGATTTTTACCACACCTTGATAACTCCTCCCATTAAAGTCCACTCCACCTACTTCAATTTCTTTGTGAAAGTGAACTGATTTCTTTTGATATACAGTATATACCTGGAAAGTTATTTGTTATCAGCCCTCTTCTGAAGTCACTTCACTGGCTCCCTATCCGTTTCCGTATACAGTTCAAGCTCCTCTTATTAACCTATAAGTGCATTCACTCTGCTGCCCCTCACTACCTCTCCGCCCTCATCTCTCCCTGCACTCCTTCCCAGGAACTCCGTTCACTAGGCAAATCTCTCCTAATTGTACCCTTCTCTTCCATCGTTAACTCCAGACTCCTTTCCTTTTATCTTGCCGCACCTTATGCCTGGAATAGACTCCCTGAGCCTTTACGTCAAGCTCCATCCCTAGCCACCTTGAAATCCGGGCTAAAGGCCTACCTGTTTGATGCTGCTTTTAACTCCTAACTTGTCACCTGCTTGTAACCTTTATCTTGTCTTCCTCCCTTCAATAGTCCCTTTCCCTATGTGTCCTATCTGCCTGTCCTACCCTTATTTGTCCTGTCTGTCCTGATTTAGATTGTAAGCTCTTTTGAGCAGGGACTGTCTTTTCTTCATGTTAAATTTGTGAAGCGCTGCGTACGACTGGTAGCGCTATAGAAATGACTTGTAGTAGTTATTTAAAACATACTTTTACTGATTGTTATTTATCATCCTCATCAGTTTTACCTGATGTACTGCAGAGTTTTTTTTATACGATTTTATTTTATTTGGAATAGTGCAACTAAACAAACTTGGACTAAAAAATGTTTCAAGGTCTGGAAAGAACTGAATTGGTTATTTTATATAAACATGATCATATAGAAGGAAAATATTTTGTTTATTTTATTTATTGCATTTGTACCCCACATTTTTCCTCCTAGTGGAAGTTTCAATGAATGTAATCTATGAAAACTAGCACAGACTTGGAGAAATTATGAAAATGTACAGTGAGGAAGGTTGAAGCGCGAACTTTTTTTCTTTTAAATAAACTAAATAAAAATAGAAAAGAAGGAAACAAAAGATACATAGAAGAAAAGAAAACATGCTCAATGTGGTCGAATAAGTATTTAATTTTATTACCATTATGTTTTGACAATTGAGTGTTATTTCCGTTTGTCACAATAAAGTAGTTGTGATTTGGAAAATTGAAATTTTGAAAATAAAAAGTTCAAAAAATAAAAAAGGAAAAGTGAGAGAAGTTCACAGAGATCCAGTTTTAGCTTTCTTCTTATTATTATTCTTGTTCTAAGGCCAAATTATATAAATTAATGCCTTAACTGCAGAACGTTGTAACCCGTTACATATTTTAAATTGGCGACCACAAGCCATGTGATGCTATTTTGAAAAAAATTAAGAACAGTAGTAATTGCCAAAGGTTCAAACATCTCACTTCAGTCATGATCTATGCCAGTGGTTCTGCCACCACTTTCTCTAATAATTTGCCCCAAAACAGCAACTACTACTAATCATTTCTATAGTGCTACTAACATAGTAACATAGTAGATGACGGCAGAAAAAGACCTTGCACAGTCCATCCAGTCTGCCCAACAAGATAAACTCATATGTGTATCCTTACTTTGATTTGTACCTGCCTTTTTCAGGGCATAGACCGTACAAGTCTGCCCAGCAGTATTTCCCGCCTCCCAACCACCAGTCCCGCCTCCCATCACCGGCTCTGGCACAGACTGTATAAGTCTGCCCTCCACTATCCTCACCTCCCAACCACCAACTCCTCTTCCCCCACCTGCTCCACCACCCAATTTCGGCTAAGCTGCTGAGCTACTAGATGTACGCAGCGCTGTACACATTATATGAAGGTACTTTCTCTGTCCCTAGAGGGCTCGCAATCTAAGTTTTTTGGTACCTGGGGCAATGGAGGGTTAAGTGACTTGCCCAAGGTCACAAGGAGCTGCAGTGGGAATTGAACCCAGTTCCCCAGGATCAAAGTCCACTGCACTAACCACTAGGCTAACCAACTGACTAGTAGCCGGCATCAAAGCGGTTAACAATACAGATTCAGATAGAAGGAAAGTAAGAGAAGAGAGAAAAAAAATGTTAAATAACAGATGGATTGTCCACTTAAACATGATTAGAGACTGTTCTATCCTTAAGAAATCATAAAACAACTCAACCAGCCTTTCCAGGAATCCTCCCCTCTGCTCTCTTTAATAAACCAGCTGGACAAACGTCTACTTCTGAACCCAATGGTCAAATACAGATCAAAAGATTTTTCCGTTATACAAAGGTAGGCCGAAAGGTATCCCATGGGGTATCTCAAGATGCATCATTCCACATCTCTCATAGTCTTTAAAGGTTACCCCATTATTCCCTACAATCGCATTTTCCTCACCATCTGATGCCCCCTTACAGTCAATATCAACACTAACTGAGACACTCTTATGTCTACAGAACTCAGCGGAGTGATTAGAGGCCAATTTAAAGTGCTCTAAATCTGCCTCATTATAAATGGCTTCCTAATCAAACTATGAATTATGGGGTCCTTTTACCAAGTTGCGGTTAAAAAGGCCCTGCACTAGCAGCGGGGGCCATTTTTGCTGTGCATTGTGGACCTTTTTACTGCAGCAGGTAAATAGGCCAAAAAATAGCATGGCCATGCGCTAACATTTCACTTACCGCGTGGCTATGCAAGCGGACCACTTAACGCCACCCAATGACCGCTAGGTTAGCACCGCACTGGAAAACTATAGCTACATGATGCAAGGTTCCACATTAGGGGTCACCGACCAGGAAAAAGATCTAGATGTCATCGTTGAAGATATGTTGAAACCCTCTGCTCAGTGTGTGGAGGCGTCTAAGAAAGCAAATAGAATGTTAGGTATTATTAGGAAAGGAATGGAAAACTTAAATGAGGACATTATGATGCCTTTGTATTGCTCCTTGGCGCGACCGCACCTCGAATATTGTGTTCAATTCTGGTCACCGCATCTCAAAAAAGATATAGTGGAATTAGAAAACGTACAGAGAAGGGCGACGAAAATGATAAAGGGGATGGAATGACTTCCCTATGAGGAAAGGTTGAAGCAACTAGGGCCCTTCAACTTGGAGAAAAGACGGCTGAGGGGAGGATATGATAGACGCCTATAAAATAATGAGTGGAGTGGAACGGGTAGATGTGAATCGCTTGATTACTCTTTCCAAAAATACTAAGACTAGTGGGCACGCAATGAAGATACAAAGTAGTAAATTTAAAACAAACTGGAGAAAATATTTCTTCATTCAACGTGTAATTAAACTCTGGAATTCGTTACCAGAGAATGTGGTAACAGCAGTTAGCTTAATGGGGTTTAAAAAGTCCATAAGCCGTTATTAAGATGGACTTGGGGAAAATCCACTGCTTATTTCTAGGATAAGCAGCATAAAATGTATTGTACTGTTTTGAGATCTTGCCAGTAAACTGGGTTGGCCACTGTTGGAAACAGGATGCTGGGCTTGATGGACCTCTGGTCTGTCCCGGTATGGCAATGCTTATGTTCTTATGTTAATGAGGACAAGGGACACAGTGAGCAGTAGAGAGCACATCTTCTGGGTCCTTCACCATCAATGCCTTCAATGTGCATGAGGGAGCACCATATTTTGTCTTGGTGAAGATGTCCTGTAATCTGATCCTCCAAAGCTTAATAGTGCTGGGAGACGGTTTTGAGCAGATGCCACAATCAGGAGCATCATGTTCTAGTCCTACACATCACACGCAAATTTCAGGGTAATCAGTAATGAATACCTCAAAATTATAGCCAGAAAATATTTGCTGGTCTTTTCAGCCACTGTGAGGAAAATAGATGATAAATTTTGGTAGAAACATAAAAAGGGAGGGTGTAAGAAGAAAAACTATACAGAGCGAGGCAACCATATTGAAGCACCAGAAAGTTAAGATGTAAAAAAAAAACCTCATAATAAAGGATTTTACCAGAATCAGATATATTGGAGGCAGCCAACTTAAGGGGACCTTTTACTAAAGGGTTGGCACGTGACAATGACTTTGCCTTGAGCTAATCCGAAACTACCGCTGGGTTACTGCAGGAGCCCAGTGGCAGTTCCCACCGCCAGTGTGTGCCATTTCTGGTGCTACAAAAATATTCTTTATTTCTGTAGCACCGGTGCTTATCTGGCATTAATCTGGCAGTGGTAACCACTGGGTTAGCATGGGAGCCCCTACCCTACCGCCACCTTAATGGGTGGTGGTAAGTGCTCCCCCCCCCCCAAAAAAAAACAGCTGCATAGCAAATGGTTCACTTACCGTACAGCCATTTGTTTTTGAGAAAAAAAAAAAGACAGCCTTTTACCTGCTGCAGTAAGAGGGTGTCTCAGTGTGTGTCAAAACATACGTTGACGCCAGCTGTAAGGAGGTTGGAGGGTCTAAGCAGCTCAGGAGGAGGTATGGGGCCAGACTACATTCCCCACAAGGCCCTGAGAGAAGGGAGCGGGGTGGCAGGTCCCAAAACCCGGTATGGCCCCCACGTGGAAGGGAGTGGGAAAAGGACTGGGGAGAGCAGCTGCGATGGCAGAAGAGGGCCAGAAGGGGGAGCAGGGATGACAAAGCTCAATACCCTTGGGTTAGAAATCAGTACAAGATTCCTTCCACCTGGGAAGGGGAGGAGGTCTCCAACCAACAGCCTAGCAGAGAAGCAGAGTTAATGGAGTGTTTGGAGGAAGGAGAGGCTGGAGAGACCAACACACCAGGTTGGGAGGAACCAGTGGACATGGACTATAATTGTACTTTGGGGCAGAGTTGCAGGGACTGAAGGCGGTGGGTGGTCACAGGAGTCAATTAGCTGTGTTGTGGGCGGTGTGTACTGCCATTCTGCAACCACCCAAGCAGAAAGACTTTTAAAACTGAAACCCAGGCTGTTGAACTGGGGGAGAACTTGGATTTAAAGGGAAGTTTTTTTCTTGTTGCTTTAGTTTGGAAACTGAATGGGACTTTAACCCCTTGAACTGAGATTTTGTGGAGGAGGGGAAATAAACTGTTTGGAACTAAAAGCTGTGTTGTCTGGAAGGACTTTGTTTGTGGACTGCTAAAGGGAGCCTACCACCCCTGAAGGATTGCTACCGGGATTACAGTTATTACACAGCGCAGGCCCCCTTTTACCGCAACTTAGTAAAAGGACCCCTAAGTGAATAGTTTTCATTGTGTGACTCACACTGGAGAAATGTACCCAGCTCTGAGGGGGCTCTGGGAGGCGCTGGCTGCATGGAAAATCCCATGCATAGCTGGAATTGCCTTTTTAAGATTTTACAGAATTTTCTCGGTGGCCAACCGTGTCAGCGCCATCAGATGACATCATCCATTCATGCAACTGCCTCATCTTGTTTGCCCTCAGAGACTGTGGAAAAAAAGGCAGACAAGCAAACTCCACTGCTCAGATTAATATTATAGATAAACAATGAGAGGTTTGAAGGGATCAGCAAAGGCTCCATCGGCCGGCACCGGCAGACTCTAATGATTTTTTAACCAAGGCTTTTTATGATCACTTAATTTAATCTGTAATAGAATAAAAGTTAACAAGCAACACAGACAGTAAACAGGTTAAGCCTTCATGGCAATTCATAAAAGCTTTTTCCAAATGGTTTCATCAGATGTAGCCTAGTTAAAGGAATTATGCAGGAAACAAATCCCTGGGTACACGGAATAAATGCAATAAAAAAGTACATCTTTCTAAAGCAGATGTTTCTTAGACCCGCATATGAAATAATTCCCAAACTCTTTTTATCACATCCGTTTTTATACTATATGCAATACTATACCAAATTGAAATCTCATGACAGAACAATATCTGAAAACCTTGTATATTTGTTTACATTAATTTTTATGATATAGATAAACAGTAAGGTCGATATTCAAAAGGATTTTTCAGATAACTTGGGGGAGATACTCAGACAAATCTTGATGATTAAAATTCACCCTCCCCCCCCCCCCCCCCAAAAAAAAAAATAAACAGACCAGTTAAGAAGGGCAATTGCTAATGAGTATAAAGGAGATAATGTGCATTAAATGGCAAAATCCAGCATTATTTGCCCTTAACATATGTTATTTTACTGCAATGTGACCTACATGATAATGAGATACAAGGCATGCAAACACATGCAACGTAGCTCGCTATTATGCAAACTAAGGGCTAGGTTTATTTAGCAGCGCTATGGGTGCGCTAGCATTTTTAATGCGTGTAAATGGTGTAGACGCGTTAGCGTTTAGTGTGCCTTAAATTTACAGATGCATTAAAAACGCTAATGTGCCTTAGTAAACATACCCCTAAACAACATAGCTTTCTCTTAACTTTGCAAGCTGCATTATTCTTGAAACAATAACACCAGCTGTCAGCTGATGTAATCTTTCCTCCTCAGGAGCACAGGGCTGCAAGCATGCAGTCTGATGTTCCCAGAGAGCCTCGCCAGTGCCTGCACTTGGAACTCCTACGACTCAAGTCACATCCCCCTAACCCTCACACCTAGCAAGTTTTTCCTTGATGCATAGCAGAAGGGGCAGGAGCAACTCCTATCCCATTGGTTGCAGTGTTTAAAATGGTGTCATCTCAAGGCACTGCTGCTACCAGTCAGCTGCCAAATAAAGAGACTGGGAGGTGGAGGGGGATACAAAAGTACCAGGAGGATCTTGGGGTTGGGGTGGGGAGATAGGTGTGTTGTGATTTTGAGTGCAGGTTGATTTAGGGGGCTGGGAGGGTGGGTTTGTGTCTTTGAGAGTCACGATGGGGAGATTTGGTATAGTGGAAGTCAGGGAGGAGTTCATACATCCACCCACCAGTCCCTTTAAGAGACAGCAGTAGACCCAACTTGGAGCCTGTTACCTGTGTTGCAGTAGCCAGAATGTGAGATGTTCCTAGCTGTAGTGACTGGTTATTAAATCACATGGTAAATATCACTGTGGTAAAATGCATTGTTTTGGTTGGCCAAATAGCAGGCCAAAGTTTAACTGATTATCTCTATTATAAGCATGGTTACTTGCTCTCCATGGACACATGCAGAGCTGAATACACATGTTTTTTAAATGCCACATTCACAAATAAGCTGAAAAATATTCTTCCTAGCAGTAACATATACATTCAATATGTTACAAATAAAAAGAGGAAAAAAAGACCTCTAAAGTCTGCCTTTAACACTGGTAAGCAGTACCGTGTCAGTATTGACTTGACTCCTTGTTCATCATCAGTCATTAAAAATCTCCTCAATATTTTAAATATTTTTAACCATAAATATGCACAAAACACTGCATCTTAAAAAAACAAAGCCTGCACTTAGTTTAAATATAAAGGTCCCCACGGGGATCTCCGTTTCACTTCTGACAAAGCTTCTTCACAGGAGTTAAGTGCGGTACTCATGAATATCATATTAACAAACTCGGCATTTCCTTCTCAGAAATGGCGCCCTGTATTATCAGATGCCTACGTGCTCCCTAGGCGTCTGACAATGCAGGGCGCCATTTTTGAGAAGAAAATGCCGTGTTTGTTAATATGACTTTTATGACTACCGCACTTAACTCCTCTGAAGAAGCTTTGTCAGACGTGAAACGGAGATCCCCGTGGGGACCTTTATATTTAAGCTAAGTGCAGGCTTTGTTTTTTTAAGATGCAGTGTTTTGTGCATATTTATGGTTAAAAATATTAAGGAGGTATTTTATGACCGATCATGAGCAAGGAGTCAAGCCAATGCTGACACGTTACTGCTTACCAGTATTAAAGGCAGACTTTTGAGACCTTTTTCCGACTGTTATTTTTAACATATTGAATATAGACGGTGCTGCTAGGAAGAATATTTTTCAGGTTATTTAGAAATTCGTCATTTTCTTTTTGCTGAATTTTTCCCGTTTCTATTTTTTTTTTTGAGTTTTTAAAATGCCACAGTCAATGTTTAAAAACATACAGTCACCAACATTGCTGAATACTGACTCAACTATTATCATCATGTGCCTATTTCCAAATTTAACTTACGGTTCAAACTGTACATTTTGCTGATATTTTTTCATTTTAGTATCGTTACTATAGTGTAAAATGCCTATATAAAAATTAACCTATTGCACACTGCTTAGGGTGGCCTCATAAAGGCGATTAATAAAAAAATAACAGGAGATAAAGGAGTAGAACTATGCTCAGTGAAAATAATATTTTTCCTTTACATAGTAACATAGTAGATGACGGCAGAAAAAGACCTGCACGGTCCATTCAGTCTGCCCAACAAGATAAACTCATATGTGCTACTTTTTGTGTATCTTACCTTGATTTGTACCTGTCCTTTTCTGGGCACAGACCGTATAAGTCTGCCCAGCACTATCCCCGCCTCCCACCACCGGCTCTGGCACAGACCGTATAGTCTGCCTAGCACTATCCCCGCCTTCCAACCCCCAGTCCCAACTCCCACCACCGGTTCTGGCACAGACCGTACAAGTCTGCCTAGCACTATCCCCTCCTCCCAACCACCAGTCCCGCCTCCCACCACCAGCTCTGGCACAGACCGTATAAGTATGCCCAGCACTATCCCCGCCTCCCGTCACCGGCTCTGCCACCCAATCTCGTCTAAGCTCCTTAGGATCAGGGGCGTATCTGCGTGGGGCCACAGGGGCCTGGGCCCCCGCAGATTTCGCCCTGGCCCCCCTCCCCGCCGTCAACCCTCCCCCGCTGCTTACTTTTGCTGGCGCCGAGGTCCGACCCGCAATCTCCGTTTTTCGTCTTCCTCCGTGGCCATGCTTCCAGGAAGTAACGCTGCAGTGCTGATTCGTTGAATCCAGTTCGGCGTCTGACGTCAGACGTCGAACTGGGGTCAACGAATCAGCACTGCAGCGTTACTTCCTGGAAGCATGGCCACGGAGGAAGACGAAAAACGGAGACTGCGGGTCGGGACCTCGGCGCCAGCAAAAGTAAGCAGCGGGGGAGGGTTGACGGCGGGGAGGGGGTGGAGAGAGGCGGCGGCGGCGGGGGGGGGGGGGGAGGGAGGCAAAAATGTGCCCCCCCTCTCTGGCTCTGGCCCCCCCTACCGCCGGATTCCAGATACGCCCCTGCTTAGGATCCATTCCTTCTGAACAGGATTCCTTTATGTTTATCCCACGCATGTTTGAATTTCCTTTAAATAGCTTTTACTGAATTTGAAATAAAAGACAGCAGGCTGCTATTTAGAAAACCATAATGGATCATTAATGAAAATCAAATCGGGATGTCAGGAGCATTATAAGTACTCATCAGTTTGATTATCAAAATACACTTGTCTAGGTTTTAAAAAGACCCCTCTCTCTCTATTGCTCCTCTAGTAATATCCGGCCTTCCTTACATGAGTCCTCTCCATGGTTGAACTGATTTAATGTAAGCACAAGTTGTGACATCTGTAGCACAATCAAGAAGCCAACAGACAGTGGAATGACAGATATATTTTAATAGCTTCATGGGAGGCCATCGTCTGCAGATGAGTTTTGTCTCTATATTCTTTTCAACCCTATAGATGGTAGAAAGAATTATATAAAAGGAGTTGAGAATACTCGTCTGTCTCTCTGGGTGCAAAATAACTCTCCAAAAATATAACAGAATGGGATGAAACTTGACATGTGGGGAAAAACAATAAAAATACACACCAAGTTTAAAAACAGAAAAAAATTGGATAGAGTATATAATGAGGGGGTGGGGAGGGCAGGCAGAAAAAGGTGAATGTGCCACTGGAGAGGGTGGGGAGGGGCAAACAAAGGTGAATGTGCTACTGGGGATGGTTGGAGGGGGCAGAAAAAGGTGAATGTGCCATTGGGGTGGGTGGGGAGGGGAAAACAAAGATGAATGTGCCACTGGGGAGAGTGGGGAGGGGGCAAAGGTGAATGGGCCATTGGGGAGAGGGAGCAAAGGTGAATGTGCCATTGGGGTGGGTGGAGAGGGGAAAACAAAGGTGAATGTGCCATTGGGGTGGGTGGGGAGGGGCAAACAAAGGTGAATGTGCTACTGGGGATGGTTGGAGGGGGCAGAAAAAGGTGAATGTGCCATTGGGGAGGTGGGACAAGTGCAACAAAGGTGAATGTGCCATTGGGGAGGTGGGGCAAGTGCAACAAAGGTGAATGTGCCATTGGGGAGGTGGGACAAGTGCAACAAAGGTGAATGTGCCATTGGGGTGGGTGAGGAGGGGAAAACAAAGGTGACTGTGCCATTGGGGTGGGTGGGGAGGGGAAAACAAAGGTGAATGTGCCACTGGGGAGAGTGGGGAGGGGGCAAAGGTGAATGTGCCATTGGGGAGGGTGGAGGAGCAAACACAGGTGAATGAAACATTGGGGGTGGGAGCAGACAAAGATGAATGCTCTATGGAGAGGGTGGGAAGTGGGAGTAGACAAAGCTGAATGTGTGTAAGTTTGCCATGGGGAGGGTGGGGGGGCAGAGCAAAGTGTGTGCACCATGGGGAGGGTGGGGGGGCAGAGCAAAGTGAGTGCACCATGGGGAGGGCAGGAGGGAGCAGAGCAAAGTGAGTGCACCACGGGTGAGAGGGGGGCAGAGCAAAGTGAGAACAAAGAGTGCGCCACGGGGAGGGCGGGAGGGGGCAGTTTTTATGTTTACATAAAGTTATAGCGGCATCCTAACAAGAGAACATCTGTATTTCTACTCACAAATTTTACAACCCAGAGAACCCTTAACTGTGAGAGTGAAACACATTTTAATGCTCTTGTTTTAGGGATGCTGGATAATCAATATATTTGAAACTGTTCACTTTAAAAATGGACCATCTCTTAGCAAACACAGTTCTTTTTTTGCCACAGTTTCTTAACAAAGAGAAAATGTGTCACTTTGGATGTGAAACTGCAAAACTGAGATGGACAACTTGTAGAATTTTGTGGTCTCTTGAGACTTGGAAATGTCAATCTTCTTTCCTCAGTAAGCAGACCCAAGTCTGCCTTTCAAAGTGCAAGCAAAGGGGTGCCCTGGGAGTATGAAACTTGGAGTTATTTTTTATCCTTTTAATATATATTTTTTATTTTTAATGAGCCCGAGGCTGGCATCATGTTGCTGAAGGCAATTAGTAAGAAATCTGGCAAGCAGAGCAGCCAACACAATCACTCTGAAATGCTTCAGAGGTCAACTGCTCTGCACATCAGAACTCTTCCGGAGACAACTGGGGGCAGAAGTGTAGAAGCGGCCTCAAACTTTGGAAAAATGTAAAAAGTGATTGGAGAGGGGAGGAAATGTGTAATCCGAGTTCCTTTTATTCAGTCTGTGAGCAGAACGTACAGAGCGGTCAACTTACTCACTTCCCTTATAATGTAGAAAGGCTCTGCCTGGTGTATCCCAGGATGCACTACATGGGGCAGGGCACCAACATTTTGAAGATGACAGTGCCCAGAGGCAGGAGCAAGTGGACATTGCTCCTGACTCATATGAAGTATGGATGTAGAATTGTGGGCTTCTGCTATACCACCAGGGCAATTTGGAACTGGGGGGAGGGGGCCACTCAACCAAAAGGGCATATTCTTTCTTTGGGAAAGGGGGGGGGGGGTTGGTCCTGTGGGGGCGAGGTGGATGCTGCTAGACACCAAGGATATGTTTTGGGGAGGAGAACAGTCAGGTTGGGAGTAAGGGGCCAATGCATGCCATTGCATGCTTGCAAGTTTTGTTTTGTTTTATCTCAACCCTTCCGTCAGTGCCTGAGCCAATCAGCATTCAGGTACTGACAGGAAAGTTGACATTTAAGCTGCAGATTGCTGCCGTGATTTTAATGTGGCAGTAATTAATTTGTATGCTCATTAGTTTGAGCATATTGTGGCAAGTTCCTTGCCTCTTGTTTTGGTTTTTTCTTCATCACGTTTTGGCTGAGGTTGCTGTGATGGGTGAGTTGGGAAGGGAATATAAGTAAGAGGGAATTCCATCCCCTTGATAGTTGCAAATGAAGGGCCATAGTCCAGTAGAAACCAGTTCAGAATGCAAACAAGCAGAGCTATAAGCCTGTAGGAAACTGCTGAACCCAAAACAACAACATTTTTTCAAAGCAATATGATATTAGAGTAGGGACAAGTCTAAGAACTCAATTATCTTCCCTTACACGGGTATGCCTATATTTTTAAGGGATACAAGCACTTTTTTTTTTTAGTTACACTTGTACCCCGTGCTTTCCCACTCATGGCAGGCTCAATGCAGCGGGCAATGGAGGGTTAAGTGACTTGCCCAGAGTCACAAGGAGCTGCCTGTGCTGGGAATCGAACTCAGTTCCTCAGTTCCCCAGGACCAAAGTCTACTACTACTATTTAGCATTTCTATAGCGCTACAAGGCATACGCAGCGCTGCACAAACATAGAAGAAAGACAGTCCCTGCTCAAAGAGCTTACAATCTAATAGACAAAAAATAAAAAATAAGTAAGCAAATCAAATCAATTAATGTGAACGGGAAGGAAGAGAGGAGGGTAGGTGGAGGCGAGTGGTTACAAGTGGTTACGAGTCAAAAGCAATGTTAAAGAGGTGGGCTTTCAGTCTAGATTTAAAAGTGGCCAAGGATGGGGCAAGACGTAGGGGCTCAGGAAGTTTATTCCAGGCGTAGGGTGCAGCGAGACAGAAGGCGCGAAGTCCACCACCCTAACCACTAGGCTACTCCTCCACTCAAGATATACCCTGGATAAAGATGTACTTATAAGGCATGTGCGTTTGTTAGTCATAAAAAATTTAGTGCATACTAAACTGATTTAACATGCACTAACCAACAACTTAATTCACATTAAATGTATCAATGGGCTTATGTTTAAAAAAATCACCATTAAAATGAATGTGTGGAACTAACCACCCCTCCCCCCCCCCCAAAAAAAATCAGGAAACAATGAAAACTAAGCTTTTTTTTGTTTGCCTGCACATAACCTTTTGGATTATATACCTACCTTTTATAATAACAGGTGGTGTTATGCTACACAAACGCAAATTCTGATTGTATTAACACTGAGATAAATTACTAGCACCCAATTCAAAGAATATAATTTAGCATAAATAAATAGTAAAAAAAAATCACAGTACAAACAGATATTTTCTTAGACTATAATCTTCATTTTGAAAGAAAAGAGCAAATGAAGAAAAAAAGTTTAGAGTCTTAAAACCAATGTGTTTTGGGGCAAAAGATCTCAGTGGGCATTGCTAGACTACTTAAGAAAAATGCTCGTACTTAACAGAATTGCTAAGCTTTTCTGGTCAGAACTCCCCTGTAAATTAAAAAAAAAAAATGAAGAGACTTCTAAATTCAAGATAATTTCTTTCACTGCTTTAATGTTTAATGTGATGCTTTCCATTTATCATTTATGATCTTCTTAAGATAAGTTTTCTGACCAGTGGATTTTCTAGAACCTACAGCAATATTCGATAAGGTACATTTCTATGGGCGCGTTAGCATTTAACGCCTGTAAACTATTTACACGCATTAAAAATACTAACACGCCTATAGCACACCTTAGTAAAATAGGTGTTACAGGTAAGTGACAGTGAAAACAGTGTTAAAAAGGGAAGTCTTATTCAAGGAAGTAGCCAGACCTCGGCAGGAAGGGGGTCCAGAGCCCAAAGTGTGGGGGGGGCACATTTTAGCCCGCCTTCCCCAGCCGCTCGCTTTAATGAAACTGAGCATGCGCGAGCATGCTCAGTTTCATTAAATTGTGAGCACGCATGGCGCAACTGGAAACTGGAGAGGAGGCAAGTGCGAGACCAGCATGGGACAGATAAACACTTCAGCTGGCAGGGGTTGGAGACCCCTGCCAGCCAACTTGGGGGGGGCCCAGGCCCCTGTGGCCCCCCCCATAGCTACACCACTGGTTTGATTATTCTGTGTTGCTTGTGCCCACCTTTATTTTCATTGTTGATAATGGTGGTGCTTTTTGCCTTTGTAATGTGTTCTTAAATTCAATTAGAGTAATAAAGTGAAATTTGTTCTTGCCTGTTAATTTCCTTTCTTTAACTCCTGCTACACCAGTCCAGACCTATGGGTTATGTCCCCCTATCAGTAAATGGAGGCAGAGACTTGAAAATTCTGATGATGTCATCAGTATTTTATTTATAGGGGCATTTGTTATACTGTCATAGCATCAGGGACATCACGGCAGTTTACAATAAAAAAAAAATGAACAAAAGGATCTAAGATGAACGGGATGAACAAAGAGAAGGGGGCGAGTAATTTATTACACAACAATAAAATAACCTATTACATTAATGCCATTAATAATAAAGATCCGTAAACTGATTTGTGGCTAGGAACGATCCAGTATACTAGTACCAAAGACGTTCAACAGAGAGACCAAAACATTTCAAAGGAAAAAAAGGAGAGAACCAAACTGAACCCAGATACAGACCATTAGGCTACTTTGCCGAACTGACTATATGCAGACAGATAACAGACCAAGGATTCAGGAATCTATAAAATCTCCGTCTTCTGGGGTCGGTCCTGGATGGTTTAAAAAGACTCAAGGACAGATAAGAACAAACTTCACCTTCCTTATCATCCTGCTAGTTTTACTTCAAAATGGGATGTACCAGAGCTTTTATCTCACAGAGCAGATGCACCTTCCCCAACTGCCCTACTAAAAGCAATGTCCCGTGTAGCCCAACATGAAGCTTACAATGTCTGACAAAAATAAGAGAGTAAGAACCATGCTGCATCCCTGCATGTCTTTCAGGGCAATGGCCCTTGATTCAGCCCAGGATGCAGCCTGCTACCTTGTACATATATTTGTTTATTTGTACTATTGTTTATTCATGTAATATGGTATTTATTCATATTTATGTTTTATGACACTTGCTTTTAATTTAATTCAAGTTATTAATGTGTGGTTTTATGTTTGTTTATCAGTAATTACCTCTGGTGCAGTCCTTACAAGGGCGAAACATGGTCAGGTCAGATTACACTCACTCTTTATAAATTTTATTGCAGACAAACATTTTTGAGATTTATAATTTTTTTCCTTTTGGTCTGCTCCTTTACTAGCCTCCTCCGAATTTTTGCTGATCTTTGCCTCCCTTTTTCTTA
The DNA here is from genome assembly GCF_901765095.1 of Microcaecilia unicolor. NCBI lineage: Eukaryota > Metazoa > Chordata > Amphibia > Gymnophiona > Siphonopidae > Microcaecilia > Microcaecilia unicolor. Next base: position 90,044,663 of record NC_044043.1, on the reverse strand, counting down.
TCATCTGCAATTGCCACTAATGTGCATCATAATATTCCAAAATTCCTCCAACAGGCTGCAAGCAGATGGTAAATAAAATTAAAGAAAATACAATCACCCATGATATACCAGATGAAAAGCAGTATCCAGGTGGATGAATCTCCCCCTCAACGTATCTTCTGGGTCCATTCAGACAAATAATGTGTAAACCATTTAACGACAAACTGGTCAACCCCTAAACTGACTGGAGAAGATAGGAGAATGGCATCAAATGCATTCTGAGTTTGCCATTCATAATTTATGCTATGCACTAATAATCTGCACCTGCAGAAAATAACGACTATTTTTTTCAGTAAATGTAGAAGTTATGATTGGCAGCAAGTACATATGAGTGACCCAAGGGTCTTGTTGCTGTTAGCAGATGAGGCGGTGTAAAACCCCATTAACAAAAAAAGTAATGCAAGACTACATCAAACATTAAATAAAACCTTGAAAGCATAGCCACAAGTCCAAATGTAAGAACCTGTGAAAAACAAGCTGAAGACTAACTAAAAGAGGTTTGACTGTAATGTGACAGCTAGTTTAGTGTCCATCTCATAGATGGTACACTACAGTACTTGAGAACTAGACTTGAGTGCCTTAATGAGTACTTAGAACACAATAGCATGAGGCAACGTCAACGTGCTAAAAAAAACTCACATAATTAGAAACAGGAAGGCCCAGTGACACTAACATGATTTGATCAATTTGTAGAACATTAAAATGTCTAAAAATGAGGCTGACTTGCGATCTACAGCTTCAAGTGCTTCTGATAATTGGGCAGTTAATTTGAGCACTTTGTGAGAGTCACCATGGTGTGAAATAAAGATATTCCATTTTATAAAATCTCATGTGTAACAGAAAACCATTATACACAACAGTTTTAAAAAGAGAAATTAAAAAAGTTATCTGTAAATGTGGTAACTTTTCATTCCAATATCCTCAGACCATATATTTTTTTTTTGGGGGGGGGGGGGGGGGGGGACACAATTTCTTTCTGTTATTTTGGGTTTCCACTTTAATTAGAACTGGCCTCCCCTGGCCTATGCCACCATGAGTTTTTGGGCCCTGTTTACTAAGGTGAGCTAGTGTTTTTAGCACGTGCATCTACACGGTTAGTGCGCGCTAACGCGCCTATTCAGCTAGTGTGCTGACATTAGTGAACACTAACGCGGACTTAAAACGGGAGTCCCTAGCACCTCCTGTAAGTCTCCCGTGTTAATTTAAAAAATGGCTGTGAACAAATGCTAACATTTATTATTTAGTTATTTATCTCGATTTTGCTCACACCTTTTTCAGTAGTAGCTCAAGGTGAGTTACATTCAGGTACACTGGTTATTTCTCTGTCCCAGGAGGGCTCACAATCTAAGTTTGTACCTGAGGCAATGGAGGGTTAAGTGACTTGCCCAAGATCACAAGGAGCAGCAGCGGGATTTGAACCGGCCACCTATGGATTGCAAGACCAGTGCTCTAACCACTAGGCAACTCCTCCACTGGCAACATTCCGTGTAGAATCTCCAATAGTAGCAACATTCCATGTAGAAGCCTGCCCTTGCAGGTCAGCAACGCGGACGCGCAGGCTTCTGTTTCTGTGAGTCTGACGTCCTGCACATACGTGCAGGACGTCAGACTCACAGAAACAGAAGCCTGCACGGCTTGCTGACCTGCAAGGGCAGGCTTCTACATGGAATGTTGCTAGTGGAATAGCAACATTAACATTCTATGTAGAACCTCAAATATTTAATATTTATTTAGATTTTGCTCACACCTTTTTCAGTACTAGCTCAAAGGTGAGTTACGTTCAAGTACACTTGGTATTTCTCTGTCCTTGGAGGGCTCACAATCTAAGTCTGTACCTGAGGCAATGGAGAGTTAAGTGACTTATCCAAGATCACAAGGAGCAGCAGTGGGATTTGAACCGGCCACCTCTGGATTGCAAGACCGGTGCTCCAACCACTAGGCTACTCCTCCACTAGCAACATTCCATGTAGAAGCCTACCCTTGCAGATCAGCAACGCGGACGCGCAGGCTTCTGTTTCTGTGAGTCTGATGTCCTGCACGTACGTGCAGGACGTCAGACTCACAGAAACAGAAGCCTGCGCGTCCGCGTTGCTGATCTGCAAGGGCAGGCTTCTACATGGAATGTTGCTAGTGGAATAGCAACATTAACATTCTATGTAGAACCTCAAATATTTAATATTTATTTAGATTTTGCTCACACCTTTTTCAGTACTAGCTCAAAGGTGAGTTACGTTCAAGTACACTGGGTATTTCTCTGTCCTTGGAGGGCTCACAATCTAAGTCTGTACGTGAGGCAATGGAGGGTTAAGTGACTTATCCAAGATCACAAGGAGCAGCAGTGGGATTTGAACCGGCCACCTCTGGATTGCAAGACCGGTGCTCCAACCACTAGGCTACTCCTCCACTAGCAACATTCCATGTAGAAGCCTACCCTTGCAGATCAGCAACGCGGACGCGCAGGCTTCTGCTTCTGTGAGTCTGATGTCCTGCACGTACGTGCAGGACGTCAGACTCACAGAAACAGAAGCCTGCGCGGGTTGCTGACCTGCAAGGGCAGGCTTCTACATGGAATGTTGCTAGTGGAATAGCAACATTAACATTCTATGTAGAACCTCAAATATTTAATATTTATTTAGATTTTGCTCACACCTTTTTCAGTAGTAGCTCATGGTGAGTTACATTCAGGTACACTGGATATTTCTCTGTCCCAGGAAGGTTCACAATCTAAGAAATAGAGGGTTAAGTAAATTGCCCAAGATCATAAGGAGCAGCAGTGGGATTTGAACCAGCCACCTCTGAATTGCAAGACCGGTGCGATAAACCACTAGGCCACTCCTCCACATTAGAATGAGGCCAGAAATTACAAAGTGAAAAAAATGTCTATTTTATAGGCAGCGCTAGAAATGGGCTTAGAACGTGGGAAAGTTAAACCTATTTACTAGCACAGATTAGTAAAAGAGCAGGGGTGGGGGGGGGGGGGGGGGCTGTGTGTTACTGAAATGTACAAGAAACAAAACATAAATAATACAAATTAAATTTAAAACAAAGGAAATGGTTCAGAATCAATTGTGAAGCAGGAGGCTCGCAGATCTAATATATCCAAATCATGGAGAAATACAAAATCCAAACAAGCTTTATTCATATAAGAACATGACGTTTTAAAAGGTGACGACAGCTCATAACTTGTCCAATCTTCTGTCAGCCTGGCATGATTTGGCTTAACCACCTGCATCAGGGGCTATATCTGATGTTAATTGTCATCTTAACAGATGCAAATACAGCGATTAGGTAAAAGGGTGCAATATGGTCAGTATCTACGACCATATGGAAAACACGTGTTAGCTATTATTTTTAGGAAAGGGAAGCCAAAATCTGCATGAAAATTGGCAAGAGTTCAAGAAATATATACAATGCCGTGAAAAAGTTACATCTTTTTACATTTTTCACATTCTGTTGTTTAAAAAAAATACAAACAAAAATGCATTAAAGCGGCTATTTGTTTCACTGATCTACAATAAAAAGCATTAATTGTAATTAAGAATAAGGAACAAAAAAGTATTGATTGTATAACGACAGAAACCAAAAAGTTTTGATTGCATAAGTATTCAATACTTCGTGGACACTCTTTTTGCAGTAATAATATTAAAAGTCCTGAGTCATTTAGGATAAAAGTCTACCAATTTTGTACAGTATGATGGTGTAGTTTTTGCCTGTTCTTAACAAAATAGCTGAAGCTCTTTCAGTTGCAACGATAGAGTTGAGGTCAAAAGAGGGATATAAACATAGAAGCAAAACTACAGTCAGTTGCAGATGAAAACACATGGTGGAAGCCAGTTCCAATTTAATATAAAGTCCATCCTCTTGCTATATAGGAATCCTCATTTTTTATCCCATGCCTTTTTTGAATTCTGGCACTGTTTTTGTCCCCACCACCTTCCAGAGAAGAACGTCAGGCTTATTTTCGAAAAAGAAGGGCGCCCATCTTTCAACACAAATCGGGAGATGAGTGTCCTTCTCCCAGGGTCGCCCAAATCGGCATAATCAAAAGCCGAATTTGGGCACCCTCAACTGCTTTCTGTCGCGGGGACGACCAAAGTTCACGGGGGCGTGTCGGAAGCGTAGCAAAGGCAGGACTGGGGCGCCTAACACATGGGTGTCCTCGACAGATAATGGAAAAAAGAAGGGCGCCCCTGACGAGCACTTGGGCGACCATACTTGGTCCATTATTTTTTACAACCAAGCCTCAAAAAGATGCCCAAACTGACCAGATCACCACCGGAGGGAATCGGGGGTGACCTCCCCTTACTCCCCCAGTGGTCACCAACCCCCTCCCACCCTTAAAAAAAAAACAAAAAAACTTTTAAAATATTTTTTGCCAGCCTCAAATGTCATACCCAGCTCCATCACAGCAGTATGCAGGTCCCTGGAGCAGTTTTAGTGGGTGCAGTGCACTTCAGGCAGGTGGACCCAGGCCCATCCCCCCCCCATCTGTTACATTTGTGGTAAATGTGAGCCCTTCAAAAGTCAACAGAAACCCACTGTATCCACATCTAGGTGCCCCCCTTCACCCCTTAGGGCTATGGTAGTGGTGTACAGTTGTGGGGAGTGGGTTTTGGGGGGCTCAGCACACAAGGTGAGAAATGCACCTGGGAGCAATATTTAAAGTCCACTGCAGTGCCCCCTGGTTGGTGTCCTGGCATGTCAGGGGGACCAGTGCACTACGAATGCTGGCTCCTCCCACAACCAAATGGCTTGGATTTGGTCGTTTCTGAGATGGGCGTTCTCGGTTTCCATTATTGCCGAAAATCGGGGACAACCATCTCTAAGGACAACCTAAATTTTGCAATTTGGGCATCCCCGACCGTATTATCGAAACAAAAGATGGACGCCCATCTTGTTTCGATAATATGGGCTTCCCTGCCCCTTCGCCAGGATGTCCTGTGAGGACGTCCTCATGAAAACTTGGGCGCCCCTTTCGATTATGCCCCTCCACGCCAGGCAACTACCACTCTTTCTGTGAAAAAGTATTTCCTGATGTTGCTTTTAAATTTCCCTCGAAGTGATGTAGTTATACAGCCTCCCCATTTTTTTGGAAACATTTATTAATATCTTTCAAGTATCATATTGCCCTATCTTTCCTCTCCTCCCCTGGTATTCATATTTAAATCTTCAAGTCTCTTCTCATATGTCCACTGGGTCTCAAAGACCAGGATACACTCAATGAAATTACATGGAAATCCATTTAAAACAAATAGGAGGAAATATTTTTTCACTCAAAGAATAGTTACACTCTGGAGCTCGCTGCCAGAGGATGTGATAACAGCAGTCAGCGTATCTAGGTTTTAAAAAGGTTTGGACAAGTTCCTGGAGGAAAAGTCCATAGTCTGTTATTGAGATGGACATAGGGGAAGCCACTGCTTGCCCTGGGATTGGTAGCATGGAATGGTGCTACTAACTGGATTTCTTCCAGGTACTTGTGACCTGGATTGCTTTTATTTGTCTTGCTGAAAGGAGAATCTTCTCTCCAGTCTCATGTCTATGGCTAACAAATAGGTTTTCCTTCAGGAGATGTCTGTACTTTACATGTCCATATTTCCCTCAATCTTCACAAGCCTCCTTCTCCCTGTGGCTATAAATCATCCTCATATTATGCTATCACCATGCTTTACTGTAGTGGTGTTAGCAAGATGATGTGCTGTGTTTGTTTTACACTACACATATCACTTAACATTGAGATAGAAAATTCCATTTTGTTCTTATTTGAGCACAAAACTTTCTCCCTTATGCAAGAAGTGTCCCTCAAGTGTTTCTTTGCAAACACTATATAGCACATTGTACAGCTTCCTTTGCGTCACTCTTCATAGAGGTCACGGTTGTGGAGTGCATATGTGCCCCCAAGTGGCACATATGAAGATCGTCCCTTCAGCTTCATACTGACACCTATTTTACAAAAGGTCTGCTCCTCCTGACATCAAAACCTGGCTATGCTTCTGGTTTCCCCCTGAACCAACTTGATGGATAGTTTGCTCCACACCACCCGCCCAACATGATATTACAGAAAATTCACCCTATGGCCCCTGTTGCAGCTTACTTCCCCCTCACTGTGTTGTCACTCTTTTCACCATCTCCTCTCCTACTGTATCATACCTTACTTAATTTAATCTATTAATTATATAATTTATTTCTCTACACATATTATTGTAAATTAGACACCCCTGTGTTTCTTCCTCCTTTTCCTTTCCTTGATTACTTTAATTGTACACTGCTTAGATAATCATTTTATTTAACACAAGAACAGCCTGGGACAGGCTGAAGGTCCATCAGTCTCAGTATCCTGTTTCCAACAGTGGCCAATCCAGGTTACAAGTACCTGGCAAGATCCCAAAACAGTACAATACATTTTATGTTGCTTATCCTAGAAATAAGTGGATTTTCCCCAAGTCCATTTTAATAACGGCTTGTGAACTTCTCTTTTAGGAAGTATCCAAATCTTTTTCAAAACCCACTAAGCCAACTGCTTTTACTACATTCTCTGGCAACGATTTCCAGAGTTTAATTACATACTGAGTGAAGAAATACTTTCTCCGATTCGTTTTAAATTTACTACATTGTAGCTTCACTCGGTGCCGCCTAGTCCTAGTATTTTTGGAAAGAGTAAAGAAGCAATTTACATCTACCTGTTCTACTCTACTCATTATTTTATAAACTCTATTATTATTATTTATTGCATTTGTATCCCACATTTTCTCTTTGCAGGCTCAATGTGGCTTACAATATATCATGAACAGTGGAACTGAGAAGAGAATAGATATTTGGTGTTACAGAAGGATTTTGGGTTGCATGGTAATGGGATACATGATAGTAATATAATTAAAGTCATTATTGACATTACTGAATATACAGTGGGGGAAATAAGTATTTGATCCCTTGCTGATTTTGTAAGTTTGCCCACTGACAAAGACATGAGCAGCCCATAATTGAAGGGTAGGTTATTGGTAACAGTGAGAGATAGCACATCACAAATTAAATCCGGAAAATCACATTGTGGAAAGTATATGAATTTATTTGCATTCTGCAGAGGGAAATAAGTATTTGATCCCCCACCAACCAGTAAGAGATCTGGCCCCTACAGACCAGGTAGATGCTCCAAATCAACTCGTTACCTGCATGACAGACAGCTGTCGGCAATGGTCACCTGTATGAAAGACACCTGTCCACAGACTCAGTGAATCAGTCAGACTCTAACCTCTACAAAATGGCCAAGAGCAAGGAGCTGTCTAAGGATGTCAGGGACAAGATCATACACCTGCACAAGGCTGGAATGGGCTACAAAACCATCAGTAAGACGCTGGGCGAGAAGGAGACAACTGTTGGTGCCATAGTAAGAAAATGGAAGAAGTACAAAATGACTGTCAATCGACAAAGATCTGGGGCTCCACGCAAAATCTCACCTCGTGGGGTATCCTTGATCATGAGGAAGGTTAGAAATCAGCCTACAACTACAAGGGGGGAACTTGTCAATGATCTCAAGGCAGCTGGGACCACTGTCACCACGAAAACCATTGGTAACACATTACGACATAACGGATTGCAATCCTGCAGTGCCCGCAAGGTCCCCCTACTCCGGAAGGCACATGTGACGGCCCGTCTGAAGTTTGCCAGTGAACACCTGGATGATGCCGAGAGTGATTGGGAGAAGGTGCTGTGGTCAGATGAGACAAAAATTGAGCTCTTTGGCATGAACTCAACTCGCCGTGTTTGGAGGAAGAGAAATGCTGCCTATGACCCAAAGAACACCGTCCCCACTGTCAAGCATGGAGGTGGAAATGTTATGTTTTGGGGGTGTTTCTCTGCTAAGGGCACAGGACTACTTCACCGCATCAATGGGAGAATGGATGGGGCCATGTACCATACAATTCTGAGTGACAACCTCCTTCCCTCCGCCAGGGCCTTAAAAATGGGTCGTGGCTGGGTCTTCCAGCACGACAATGACCCAAAACATACAGCCAAGGCAACAAAGGAGTGGCTCAGGAAGAAGCACATTAGGGTCATGGAGTGGCCTAGCCAGTCACCAGACCTTAATCCCATTGAAAACTTATGGAGGGAGCTGAAGCTGCGAGTTGCCAAGCGACAGCCCAGAACTCTTAATGATTTAGAGATGATCTGCAAAGAGGAGTGGACCAAAATTCCTCCTGACATGTGTGCAAACCTCATCATCAACTACAGAAGACGTCTGACCGCTGTGCTTGCCAACAAGGGTTTTGCCACCAAGTATTAGGTCTTGTTTGCCAGAGGGATCAAATACTTATTTCCCTCTGCAGAATGCTATCTCTCACTGTTACCAATAACCTACCCTTCAATTATGGGCTGCTCATGTCTTTGTCAGTGGGCAAACTTACAAAATCAGCAAGGGATCAAATACTTATTTCCCCCACTGTATGTGGGAGTTTCACATGTTTTGGTCTTTGTGGTACATCTTGTCGAAGAGATGGGTCTTTAGTAGTTTACGGAAGTTGGTCATATCTCTCCTCAGTTGTCTTTTCTTCAAGCTGAAAAGCCCTAGCCTTTCCTCATAGCGAAGTCGTCCCTTTATCATTTTCATCACCCTTCTCTGTACCTTTTCTAATTCCATTATATCTTTTTTGAGATGCGGTGACCAGAATTGCACACAGTATTCAAAGTGCAGTCGCACCAAGGAGTGATACAAAGGCAATATAACGTCCTCATTTTGTTTTCCACTCCTTTCCTAACAATGCCTAACATTTTATTTGCTTTCCTAGCTGCCGCTGCACACTCAGCTAAAGATTTCAACATATCAACAATGACACCTACAGTATATCCCCTTTCCTGGTTGGTGACTTCTAATGTGGAAACTTGCATCACGCAACGATAGTTTGGGTTCCTCATTCCCATATGCACTTGCTTACATTAAACATCATCTGCCATTTGAATGCCCAGTCTCGTAAGATCCTCTTATAATTTTTCACAATCCTCTTGCAAATTAACAACTTTTAATAACTTTGTACCATCAGCAAATTTAATTACCTCACTATGTTAAAAAGCAGCGGTCCCAGCACAGACCCCTGAGGAGCCCCACTATCTATCTTTCTCCATTGAGAATACTGACCATTTAACTCTACTCTCTATCTTTTAACCAGTTTTTAATCCACAGTAGAACACTACCTCCCTATCCCATGACTCTCCAATTTCCTCTGGAGTCTTTCATGAGGTACAATGTCAAATGCCTTTTGAAACTCCACATACACAATATTGACAGGCTCACCTTTATCCACATGTTTGTTCACTCCTTCAAAGAAATGTAATAGATTGCTGAGGCAAGGTTTCCCTTCACTAAATCTATGTTGGCTTTGTCTCATTAATCCATGCTTTTGAATATGCTCTATAACTTTGTTCTTTATAATAGTCTATACCATTTTGCCCGGCACAGATGTCAGGCTCACCGGTCTATATTTGCAGTATAGTAAATACATTTGAACTGTGATTGACTTGAATGTCAACAGGGAGAGTTGTGACCTCATGTAGGGTGGGAGGGTGTTCCATAGTTTGGGGCTTCCTGAGAATGTAAAGGAGTATATAGGAGAGACTCTCAATCCTCCTTAAAATTCAGCCTACCATACCAAGTTTATAACTGAGTTACCAGCAGGGCTCAAGGGAGGCAACTAAACTTCCCAGCTCTATAATAAAGTAGGGATGACCAGAACAGGAGGAAGTAGTCCTCAAACTGCACTTCCACTGCTTTGTGTAAAGCATATTTGTTGCTCAGTGATTGACATTGCCTACAAGGTAGGATAGGCTCTCTGTTTGTGTTTTGTATTGCATTGCTGTCCTGATTTATTTGTAGCATTTGTATCCCACATTTTCCCCACCTATTTGCAGGATCAATGTGGCTTACATTTTCCATAATGGTGATCACCAATTCTGGAAGAGAAATATGCATAGTGTTGTTGTGGTACCCGATTAACAGGTTTGATCCTAAAACTGCCTCCCAGAAGCCCAGGGCTCAAACATTTGCCCATGTTATGACAGAGCACAACAGCCATGAATGTGCCTCCCTCCTCTTTACCCAAGATTAAAATAGGGCACACTATTAATTCAGGTCTATTTTCAATACGAATAATTTTTTAAAATGCAGAATTATCTAAGTCGCTCTGCACACTCTCAAAAACAGCAGACAGCATCATCCAGTTGGTGACTTGGCTAATGACCAAAGCCAACACATTTGCAAGAGGAAATGTGAGATATTAATCAGCATTTTTGATACAGCTCATAAACAATTCCAGAACCAGGGGTCCTTTTAAACTCTGCCAGTCAGTTTAAATAAACTGATGGAGAGACAGGCATATATTTCAACAGTCAGCCTCCTACTAAAATTTCAATTTAAGAGTCATTGTAGTTTAATATTAATGTGTTGCTTCCCTACTACAGTTATTTATTTTGAAGGTTTTGGGATTTCGCTATCAATTCTAGAAAGTGGGTGTTTCAAAGTGCATGCAAACCCATAAGCAGAAAAATACAAACTGCTTGTTATAAATCAAAAACATTTGTTGTCACAACATACTACAACACTAGATAGACACGGCTCATTTGTATTTTGATTGAAATGTAGTTTTCAGGTACCACTGACTTGAAATGAAAAGCAAACAATGTGTCTAGATGACAAATTTAAAACATTCAGACAGGAAATCAAAGAACTACTGAAGAAAAAAAAAAAAAAAGAGAAAGCATTCATATTTCATATGCAAAGTTAAAGCATAACCCAATACAAGATTATTAAGATGTCCATTTTCAAGAAAAAAAAAACAGTCTTAGCTGAAAGGCAGCCATTTTTCATTATCCTGTGAAGTGGACGAGGCACAGGATGTCCCTTTAATTGCAGTATGTTGGTGAAAAAAAGGAAGGCTAGACGTGGTGATGTAAGATTGTGCGAATACGAAGAGCAATATGTGGCAAAAATACCAAATAAACAATTGTTTGGTTATCACTAAGGAGAAATTACATCTTACCTGCTAATTTGCTTTCCTTTAGTCCCTCTGGACCGGCCCAGAAAGATACTGATGGGTTGTGCATTCCTTCCAGCAGGTGGAGACTGAGAAGTCTGACTCTCGTGAGAGCCAATAAGAGCCCTGGCTAGCTACAGTAAGATCCAGTATTCTCAGTATCCAGCAGGGGGAAGGTCGTGAGCCCTTCAGTCCCTTATTCTTCTTATTCTATATCTTTCCATTTTGACTCCTTTCAGGTAAAAGAAAATCTATATTTTTTGTCCTATACTTTATTCTGTGCAACAGGGTTTTAAAAAAAAAAAAAAGACCAGTTTTGTTGCTGAAGGAGGCTGAGGCTGTCACACTCGGATGGCCTGTTCCTTCCCCCCATAACTACCTCTTTTATTAGTGCAAGTTAAAGATAATTGAGTCTTCCATTCTGCACTAACCTCAGTCCCTTGGAGTGAAAGGTATTCTGAGGACAGGGAGAGACGGCCCGTACTGCTTCTTTGTTGTAAAAAAACAAAAAACAAAGAAAAGAAACCCGCCAAACAAGCAAAGCAACTCAGCTTCTGGCTTGCCATGTCTACTGCAGCCGGTATTTAACTCTCCTGCATTTTCAGTAGCTCTTTTATCTTGTTTGGGTGCATTGGGAAAAAAAAAAAAACGCATCATGGCAAAAAAGCTGTTGCACTGTGTGATATGCCAGCAAAGGGGCTTCATGGCGTCTGGTATTTGCAAATTTTGTACCACCAAAGAGGTCCTGACGCTTCCCTTGGCTGGAACCTACCCACTGTCTCTGCTAACATGGAAACAGTCAGGTAGGCTCACTTCAGACAGAGAGGATGATTGGAGAACTGCACCTAGAGTTTTTAAACTCAGTGTCCAGACATATTAGCCATCCTTCTAGCTTCCAGACATGAATGTAAAAATCGGTTGGATCCTGAAAAAAGCTAGACAGTTGTCAATTCTAACCTTCTGAATTCTGAGCACATCCGACAAGGCTCCCCTAAACTTTGAACCATTGGGAGTGGTCAGTTTATGGGGTTGGGAACGTATAGAGCAGGGTGAGGTAGTCTGAAAGGAGGAATTCCATCACTACTATGTTTCATTGTTTGTAAGTTTCTATATTGTGGAAGGTGGGAGTCCTCCTCCCACAGAGATGCACTGGACTTTTTTTATTTTGGAGTGGCTTATGTCTCAGGAAGCCCCGATCCAATCTGGCCCATTTTTTTAAAACTCAATGTGCCTTTTTATTGTTTTTTTTTTTTTCAGCATGCCATGTTTCATCATATTCCTTTAAAGTTTCAGAGAGCACTTGCACTTTGCATCTCCTGAGTTGGCTCATCATTTGGTCAAAGTTTACTCCTTTCTGGTTTGGAAGAACATAAGAATAGCAATACTGGGTCAGACCAATGGTTCATCCAGTCCAGTAGCCCAGATGGACAGACAAACATTCTCAACTCCTTTTTGTATAATGGTTTCCAACATCTGTTGGAAAGAATAAAAACTGACAACACCTTGATAGTATGATTTCTGATCTAGGACTGAACACACAAGGATAGACAGACAATAATTACCCATCACACTTTCACAATGTAGTTCACAGAGTTCATCTAGCAGTTCGTATTTAAACAGTGCCACCCTTTCCCCAAAATCTATCAGCCTTTTTCCCCAACATTTTTGGGGTCTGCTAATCCTTATAAACCACAAGTAATGCCAATGAAGCATGTGAGCCTCTGTCTACAACCAGATTAGAGGAACATACTATTTTATTCCAATCTTGATTAAGTGTCAACTGAATGATATGATGTATGAGAAGGTACAGACGTTCTAATCACTCATACTGACAGAAGGCTGCCAGTGAATAGAAGTGTCAGTCTTACTTGCAGCCAACATTCATGTACCACGATTCAAAGGGATGATCTTTGCACTGCACCCTCAGCAAACCTTCAGTACAACCCCAGAACAATGACTGCTGTACCATCAACACCCTGGTATTTTATTATTTACTAGGATATATTTACTGCCCCTTTTGAAGAAATTCACCTAAGGCTGTAAACAGCAAATATAACCTAGACATAGGTAATACAGATAGTAACATGGTAAGTGACAGCAGATAAAAGACCTGTCTGGTTCATCCAGTCTAGCCAACAAGGCATCCACAGTTGTGTCTATTGTTCCATACAGTTTACCAGGGCCGCTGAGAGACTGGGCCAGGCCCAGGTGACCCCTGGGGCCCTGCCCCCGCCACCCCCCCCCAAGGTCGCTGCTGCAGTCCCCAGGCTCCACCCGCCCACCCCTGGCGACAGCTCCCCTCCGTCTGCCACCAGGCTGGGCCCCCTGTATTGAAATCACAGCACCTCAACTCTGTGTGAAAGCGCAGCGGCAGATCACCTCTCTTCGGGCCTTCCCTCCCTGTGTACCACCCTCGCAGAAACAGGAAGTTACATAAGACGAGGGCGGGATACAGGGAGGCAAGGTCCGAAGGGAGGCAATCTGCCGCTGCACTTTCACACGGAGCAGGCGCTATGATCTAAATGCAGGGGGCTCGGCCCGGTAGCGGATGGAGGGGGGCTGTCGACGGAGCCGAGGGCGGGCAGGTGAGACCGGGGACTGAGTGCCAGGCCCCCCTTGGAGGCCCGGCCCGGGGAAATTTTGTCCCCCCTGCCCCCCCTCTCGGTGGCCCTGCAGCTTACAACCCTTCTGTGCCCTGCTTAAAATATGAAAGTCATTTATATTGTTTGATTCTATCCTCTTTCAATATAGATTACAGCAATTTTTTTTAGAACTCCTAATTACAACAGTAAAATATTCAAATAACCATATGCAACTTACAATTTCAACACAGTACACATTAATACATCTTTATAGACAGCAAAGGGAACAAGCGGAGGTTGAAAAAATAGAGTAACAGAAGTTTAGGTAAAGTAACATAGTAACACAGTAGATGACGGCAGAAAAAAGACCAGCATGGTCCATCCAGTCTGCCAAACAAGACAACTCATGTGTGCTACTTTTTGTGTATACCCTACTTTGATTTGTACCTGTGCTCTTCAGGGCACAGACCGTATAAGTCTGCCCAGCACTATCCCCGCCTCCCAACCACCAGCCCCGCCTCCCAACCACCGGCTCTGGCACAGACCATATAAGTCTGCCCAGCACTATCCCTGCCTCCCAACCTCCAGTCCCGCCTCCCACCACCGGCTCTGGCACAGACCGTATAAGTCCGCCCAGCACTATCCCCGCCTCCCAACCTCCAGCCCCGCCTCCCACTACCGGCTCTGCTACCCAATCTGACTAGAGGAAAAATTGCACAAGCAGTCAGAAAAGTTGCATGCAACTGATTTCTGCTAAAGAGTTAAGAAAGACCTAATCCTTTTGTGTGCATGTATGTAGTTAGTTGCCTTTTCCATTAAAGGCCTGGGAGAAGAGCCAGGCTTTCACCTGCTTCCTGAAGTAGAGATACTTTTGTATTAGCTCAAGCCTTTCTTGGAGTGTATTTCAGAATGTGGGGGCTACTCCTGAGAAGGCTTACTGGCGGGTGTTTCCAAAGTGATTTCCTTTGGAAAGGGTGTGATTAGGGATGCTACTTTGAGACCTTTAAGGTGCATAAAAGGAGATCCTTTAAGTACTCTGGCCAATTTGAAGTACAGAGACAGCATAGTTGTTGCAGATGATAAAGACAGCTCCTGAAGGTTGCTTGGATTTGGAGAATAAACATAAATGCTGAGTCCAGCTATATGGTGAAAAAGTCCACCGAAGTGGACGAATGCCAAAATCCCACAAGAAGACGAAAGTGGAAGGACAGTGGGAAGTGGGCCAATGACTCAAGAGACCAGGACAACAGACAGGCCTGTGGCCGAAACACAGATCTGTGTCGAGTCTACAATAAACCACTGTGAATAAAAGTCTGTTGTCCTGGTCTCGAGTCCAGCTATACCCCAGGGTTCCTGACCATTAAGGAGGAGTTTGTAGCAATCAAAAGGGATTTTGATGTTGGGTATGAAACCACTTGTATTAGGGACCTATAGAAGCTCAGTTATATTTGGATTCAGATAAAGTTTTTTTTTAGCCAATTTTTGAATTGCTGTTAGACAGGCAGTCAGTTTATACAGGGCTGTAGGTAAGTCTGGCTCAATGGATATAGTAGCTGTATGTCATCTGTGTAAATGTAGAAATTAGTTTCCGTCAACTGAATCAGTTCAGCTAAGGGCTCCTTTTACTAAACCGCATAAGCGTCTACATGCACCAAAATGGAGTTACTGCCCGACTACCGCATGGCTCTTGCAGTAATTTCATTTTTTGCGCGTATCCGATACGCGTGTCTGAAAAATATTTTTTATTTTTGGGCGGGCGTAACGGACACACGCCAAGAGAGGCATAATCGAACAGGGACGACCATCTCTAAGGGCGTCCATCTCTAAGGATGTTCCTGGGAAGGGGAGGGGAAACCTGTATTATCAAAACAAGATGGACGTTCATCTTTCGTTTCGATAATACATTTGGGGACGCCCAAACCTCAATATTTAGGTTGACCTTAGAGATGGTTGTCACCGGTTTTCGGCCATAATGGAAAACGAGGATGCCCATATCAAAAACAACCAAATCCAAGCCCTTTGGTCATGGGAGGAGCCAACATTCATAGTGACCTGGTCCTTCTCACATGCCAGGACACCAACCGGGCACCCTAGGGGGCACTGCAGTGGACTTCAGAAAAAGCTCCCAGGTGCATAGCTCCCTTACCTTGGGTGCTGAGCCCCCCACCCCCTAAAACCCACTCCCCACAACTGTACACTACTACCAAAGCCCTTAGGGATGAAGGGGGGCACCTACATGTGGGTACAGTGAGTTTCGGGTGGGTTTTGGAGGGCTCACATTTACCACCACAAGTGTAACATGTAGGGGGATGGGTCTGGGTCCGCCTGCCTGAAGTGCACTGCACCCACTAAAAACTGCTCCAGGGACCTGCATACTGCTATGATGGAGCTGGGTATGACATTTGAGGCTTGCAGGAAAAAAATGTATTTTCATTTTTTTTTTAGGATGGGAGGGGGTTGGTGATCACTGGGGGAGTAAGGGGAGGTCATCTCTGATTTCCTCCAGTGGTCATCTGGTCAGTTCGGGCACCTTTTCGAGGCTTGGTCGTGAAAAAAAAAGGGACCAAGTAAAGTCGACCAAATGCTCGTGAGGGATGCCCTTCTTTTTTCCATTATCAGCCGAGGTCGCCCATCTCTTAACCACGCCCCCGTCCTGCCTTCGGTACACTGCCGACACGCCCTCGTGAACTTTGGTCGTCCCCACGATGGAAAGCAGTTGAGGACGCAAAAAAAAAATCAGCTTTCAATTATGCCGATTTGGGCGACCTCGGGAGAAAGACGCCCATCGCCCGATCTGTGTCGGAAGATGGGCGTCCTTCCCTTTAGAAAATAAGCCTGCACGTGGCATTTGACACGCGTAGGTCATTACCGCCCAGATTCTTTATCGCTAGGTCAATGGCTGGCGGTAAGGTCTCAGACCCAAAATGTACGCGCGGCAATTTTGATTTTGCCGCATATCCGTTTTCGGCAAAAAAAAAAAAAAAAGCAGCATTTTTTGGTAGGTGCACTGAAAAATAATTCTGCGCATCCCAAAAAAACCCACATCTACACTATTGCAGGCCATTTTTCAGCGCACCTTAGTAAAAGGACCCCTTAGTGACTTGAGGTAGATATTAAACAAAATAAGTATGGATCCCCATGGTACTCTGCAAGACAGTGCTCAAGATAATGATAAAATACTGCCAAATGATAGGATTCAAACCAAGCAAGAACTGTGTACTGATACCTATTCCTGACAGTTGTGCTACAATGATGTTGTGGTTCGCAGTTTCAAAAGCTGCTGAAAAATCCAGCAGTACTAACACCAAGGAGAATCCCCGCCACAGTTTCTATGGAGATTGTCTAGCAGGGACATGACGATAAGTCTCTATCCCATAACTGGGTCTGAATCCAAATTAACACAAATCCAGCCAGTTTCTCTTTTCTAGTCAATCACTGCATTGAATGCAGACTGATGTAATGAATAAAAACAGTGCTTCCAAAACAAGTCCTGATGATCAAGGTTTGTAGAATTTCCACAATGAATTTAAATGAGATAAATTTGCATACATTGGATATGTGAGGTCTCTGATGTATCTCTGGCATTCTAAAAACCGAACTGGCTGTGGAGTCACCAGGACAGGTTTGGGAAGCCCTGGAGTAAAACCGATATGTTCCTGCAAACATGGTTGTTCTCAATGGAAACAGAAAACTAAGGGGCCCTTTTACTAAGCCATAGAGGCGCCTACGCATGCCCAATGAATGCCAATTCTGTGCTAACGCCCGGCTACCACGTAGCCCGGGCAGTAATTTCATTTTTTACGCAATAAACTACATGTGCCGGAAATTTTCCAGCATGCAGCGCTAATTCACATTGTATGCATGCTGACCATTACCGCCCGGTTAACACGTGAGACCTTACTGCCAAGTCAATGGGTGATGATAAGCTCTCATTTTGCCGCATGTCCATTTTCGGCCAAAAAAAGGGCCTTTTTTGCAGGTGCTATGAAAAATGAACCTGTGCACATCCAATACACATGTCTACAACAGCGCAGGCCACTTTTCGGCGCCTTTTAGTAAAAGGACCCTTAAGTAAAGACTTTCAAAAGTATTTTATTAGCTTAAAGATAGATTGGAGGAGTGGCCTAGTGGTTAGGGTGGTGGACTTTGGTCCTGGGGAACTGAGGAACTGAGTTTGATTCCCGGCACAGGCAGCTCCTTGTGACTCTAGGCAAGTCACTTAACCCTCCATTACCTGCCGCATTGAGCCTGCCATGAGTGGGAAAGCGCGGGGTACAAATGTAACAAAAAAAAAATTTAAACATTTAAAAAAAACACACCACCATACATCTTGAGGGCTGTATTCAACAGATCACCAACATCTAAATGAATAAGCTATCCATTTAAAGCTATTCAGTGAGCCTATGAGTTCAGGTGATATGGGCAGAGTATAAGCACAGTTCAAATAAGGAGCCCTCAAATACAATATTACTGAGGACCTCCAGTGGAAGGAGTGAAAGACTGCTTCTAATCACTCCCTCAGCCTTTAGGTTTTAAGAGAGCATGGCAAACTTCACCTGGTCAATATTAAATGCCGGCTGCACACCCAAATATTCAGCACGGGCTAATGTCCAGATATCGGTGCTGAATATCTGGGTATGGTGGTGACTACCTTTGTTATCCGGATAATGGTGATATTCATTGCCACTATCTGGTTAATCTGGATAATGGACAACTTATTGCTGAATATTGCTGCTATCCAGAACATCTGTGTGTCTGCCCTAGATCATCCCTGTGCTATCTGGATAACACCGGGGTGATCTGCAATTCAGTGGCATTTAACTACGTAGCAGGTGCTGCTACCCAAATTAATGCTTTAAAATAATGGGCCCACATTTATAGAAGTTGCTGTGCCACCCTGTATCCAGCTTCTTCAATGAAATTATTCATATAAGTAACATAGTAAGTGATGGCAGAGTAAGACCTGAAAGGTCCATCCAGTCTGCCTAAGTCACATTCATTCTCAATTCTAGATTAAGTCAACAATGAACGTGATATCATGGTCTTTCTTTGTTGTTTCTTTTTTTTTTTTTTGTTACATTTGTACCCCGCGCTTTCCCATTCATTGCAGGCTCAATGCGTCTTACATGGGGCAATGGAGGGTTAAGTGACTTGCCCAGAGTCACAAGGAGCTGCCTGTGCCTGAAGTGGGAATCCAACTCAGTTCCCCAGGACCAAAGTCCACCACCCTAACAACTAGGCCACTCCTCCACATAGACAGTAGAAGTCCGCCCGGCTCTGACCCTATGTTCCAACTACTGGAGTTGCCATCAAATCCTATCCAAATCTGTCTTGTCATTTGCAGGACACAGACCATAAAAGTCTGCCCATTACTGTCCTCACATTCCAAGTTACTGGAGTTTCCATCAAAGCTCTCTCCAGCCCCTCCTAAACTGGATTGCTATATACAGCACTCAGATCATACAAACCAGCCCAGCACCGGCCTTAGTTGATACAGAGAGAGTTGCCATCTAAGCATTACTTGATATGCAAAAACATATGCAACCCTTTAAGTTTTGTTTTTTTATATATGATTCATTTTCCAATGATCCACTGTGTTCATCCCAAGCAATTTTGCATTCCGGCACAGTTTTCCTCCCTTGGGAGGGCATTCCAGGCATCAACCACCTTCTCCGTGAAAAATAATTTTCTGACATTACTCCTAAGTCTACCATCCCGCAAACCTCAATTCCTGTCCTCTAGTTTGACCATTTTCCCTTCTCTAGAAAACATCAGTTTCTATATTAATACCTTTCAAGTATTTAAATGTCTCTATCATATCTCCCCTGTCCCCCCTCTCCTCTAGGTTATACAAGCTGACCCCTGGCAGCCAGAGAATTGCTTAAGCACCTTATCTCCCACTAACGTGCAAAAATCTCATGATAACAGCTGCATAATGTTATTGTTGTGATCACAAGATTTTGGTTTCATAGCAGGAGATGAGGCACTGAAGTCAGTACTTATCAATATTTTTGAGGCTGACATCCTTTTTGCGCAGTCACATAAAGTACGTGATTATCCCCTCCAGCAGCGTGGGCCAATGACATCTTATGGAAGGCCTACGCAGATGGCAGCCCCATATGTGGGTTTAGAGGCTCTGATATCGGGACATCAACTGACACTGAATATTTGGGTAAATGTATAAACACTGCAGCTGGCACTTAATATTGACCAGGTACTGTTTGCCTTACTCGCCTAAAACCCAAAGGCTGGGGGGAGAGATTTTAGAACCCGTCTTTCACGCCTTCCACTGGAGGTCCTCAGCAATATTATACATGGGGGCTTCTTATTTGAACTCTGTGTATGCTCATTTAGGCTAACTGAATAGCCTTAGGCATGGCTCCAGATATACAACTAATAAATAAACTGAGTGCCCTCAGTATACGGCCTAAACTGACTGACTGGGTTAGGAGCTGGTTGAGAGAAAGGGTCAGAGGGAAGTGAAAAATGGAGCTCACTCTGAGCAAGGGGATGTTACGAGTGGTTGTCACAAGGTTCAATTGTTAGGCCAGTTTTTTTTTTAACAATTTTGTAAGCAATATTGATGAAGGGATGTCTAGTAAGGTTTGCCTCTTTGCGGGTGATACCAAAATCTGTAATAGGGTAGACACCCCTGATTGTGTGGATAACATGAGGAAGGACCTAGCAAAGCTTTAAGAATGGTCTGGAATTTGGCAGCTAAGATTTAATAACAAAAAATGCAGGATCATGCATTTGGGCTGCAAAAACCTGAGGGAAAGGTACAGTTTAGAGGGCGAAGAACTTTTGTGCATGAAACAGGAGCAGGACTTGGGAGTGATCATGTGTGATGATCCTAAGGTGGCCAAACAGGTAGAAAAGATGATAGTGAAAGCTAGAAGGGTGCATAGGGAGAGGAATGGCCAGTAGGAAAACGTTGGTGATGTCGTCTCTGTATAAGACTCTGGTGAGGTCTCATTTAGAATACTGTGTACAATTCTGGAGACCGCACCGACAAATAGATATTAACAGGATGGAGTTGGTCCAGAGGGCAGTTACTAAAATGGTCAGTGGTCTTTGTCATAAACTGTATGGGGACAGACTTAAAAATCTCAGTATGTATACTTTTGAAGAAAGGTGGGAGAAGGGAGATATGATAAAGATACTTAAATATCTTTGTGGCATAATGCACAAGTCTCTTTCAGTTGAAAGGAAGCTTTGGAATGAGGAGGCAAAGGATGAAGGTGAAATGGAACAGAATCAGGACTAACCTTAGAAAATACTTCTTCATAGAAAGGGTGAATAATTTGTAGAATGGCCTGTTTTTGGAGGAGGTGGAGACTAAACTGCAATTGAATTTAGGAAAGCTTGGGACAGGAACATAGGACCTCTAAGGGAGTGATGGGGAGAGTAGATGGCATGGATGGGCAGACTGTATAGACCATATGGTCTTTATGCACCTTCATTTTTCTATCTTTAAATGCTTCTCTGGTTATCAGAGTGGGAGGGAGGCAGGCTTCAAGTTTTTTCATTGAAGAAAGGTGGCAGGAAGTGGTATGACAACTTATGTAAAAGTAGGTAATATCTGCTGCGTTCTGCTTCTTTCCATGAATGCGCAGTGACTGGGCCCCCTGCACTGTGGGGGCTGCTTGGGCAGAATTTACACCACTGCAGTAGTCACAACTTATAAATGGATAACTTATCTATTTCATTTGTGGCATTTATACCCCGCTCTTTCCCGCTCAATAGCAAATTCAATGCGGCTTACAAAGTATCACAGAGATAATACAGGGATGGAAACAATGTATCAAAGAGATGACATAATTACTTAGATTAGGTTCAGTATGGTACGATGTGTCACAGAAATGATACAAAGTATAGAACAAAGTGTCGCAGGGACGGCATAATTTCACAGAGTGGGATAATTACATTGAGTGGGACAGTGGTAAGAGATGTGTTGAAGGGATTGTAGTGTGGGTGATATAGTGGAGCTGTGTTTGAGAGTTAGGACGGGTTGTAGGCTTGTTTGAAGAAGTAAGTCTTCAGCAGTTTTCGGAAGGGTAGATGCTCAGTGGTTTCTCGGATGTGTTGAGGTATGGCGTTCCGATATTGCTTTAGATGTAGTTTGCTGTTTTTTTTTTAAGTGTCTTATGACTTTTGTTTTCCATGCTGTATATAATAGTTCAGTGTACTGTTGTAAACATTGTGGTTTTTAAGTCTCCGAGGACAAGCAGACCTATTTATTCACACGTGGGTAATGCAGCACCCCGCCGCCCGGTCTGGAGCCCATAACAAGCCCCACAGAACCCTCTGTTAAAGTGCCGCACGAAAGACTCCTGAAGAAATTGCAGAGTCATGGAATCGGAGGTAGGGTATTATTATGGATTAAGAACTGGTTGAAAGATAGGAAGCAGAGAGTAGGATTGCGTGGCCAGTATTCTCAGTGGAGGAGGGTAGTTAGTGGGGTCCCGCAGGGGTCTGTGCTGGGTCCGTTGCTTTTTAATGTATTTATAAATGACCTAGAGATGGGAATAACTAGTGAGGTAATTAAATTCGCCGATGACACAAAATTATTCAGGGTCGTCAAGTCGCAGGAGGAATGTGAACGATTACAGGAGGACCTTGCGAGACTGGGAGAATGGGCGTGCAAGTGGCAGATGAAGTTCAATGTTGACAAGTGCAAAGTGATGCATGTGGGTAAGAGGAACCCGAATTATAGCTACGTCTTGCAAGGTTCCGCGTTAGGAGTTACGGATCAAGAAAGGGATCTGGGTGTCGTCGTCGATGATACGCTGAAACCTTCTGCTCAGTGTGCTGCTGCGGCTAGGAAAGCGAATAGAATGTTGGGTGTTATTAGGAAGGGTATGGAGTCCAGGTGTGCGGATGTTATAATGCCGTTGTATCGCTCCATGGTGCGACCGCACCTGGAGTATTGTGTTCAGTACTGGTCTCCGTATCTCAAAAAAGATATAGTAGAATTGGAAAAGGTACAGCGAAGGGTGACGAAAATGATAGTGGGGATGGGACGACTTTCCTACGAAGAGAGGCTGAGAAGGCTAGGGCTTTTCAGCTTGGAGAAGAGACGGCTGAGGGGAGATATGATAGAAGTGTATAAAATAATGAGTGGAATGGATCGGGTGGATGTGAAGCGACTGTTCACGCTATCCAAAAATACTAGGACTAGAGGGCATGAGTTGAAGCTACAGTGTGGTAAATTTAAAACGAATCGGAGAAAATTTCTCTTCACCCAACGTGTAATTAGACTCTGGAATTCGTTGCCGGAGAACGTGGTACAGGCGGTTAGCTTGACGGAGTTTAAAAAGGAGTTAGATAGATTCCTAAAGGACAAGTCCATAGACCGCTATTAAATGGACTTGGAAAAATTCCGCATTTTTAGGTACAACTTGTCTGGAATGTTTTTACGTTTGGGGAGCGTGCCAGGTGCCCTTGACCTGGATTGGCCACTGTCGGTGACAGGATGCTGGGCTAGATGGACCTTTGGTCTTTCCCAGTATGGCACTACTTATGTACTTATGTACTTATTTTTGCATTTATATATACACAAAGTAGTATAGAAAAGCACCCGAATTTAGCCAGACTCGTCTGCGCTCCTGAACATTCCAAAACCCACATCATCTACCCATTTAAATTTATTTTGGCTGCATGGTAACGTATATGGCTGAAATGTATGCATTTCATTTGCCAGTATTTTAAGCACAAATCACTTAAGCTAAAGCCATTTCTCTTATCTACGTCTGTGCTTCTTGCCAGGCTTAACTAATTTATGGGCTCCCTTTGAAACTCCCTTTGAAAAGAAAAGGAAAAAAAATCAAGGTCTCAACCACCACCTTGCAAATAGTCTATGTTAAAGTAAGAGTTTCAGGCTCCACTAATATGAACAGATAAGCAGACAAAGAAAAACTTATTTCATCCATCCACTACATGATGTGACCAGACTTATTAATTATAGTGACTGAACACTGTCATTAAGATTCCAATCCTTACAGGATGTATTAAAAATGTTATTTGTGCAATTTAAGAATAATTTATAAACACCGACAAAGCTTTCTATCATGCAATGACTATGCACATTTATCTTCCAAAAATTAAGGGCCGATATCAAGCCTGTGGCGGTAGGCTGAATTAACTCTGGATATTCTATGCCAAGCACATGTTCAACCTCCGGCACTGAAAATCTGGATTAGTGCACCTCAGCAGCTAACCAGACATCAGCCGATATTCAGCTGATAAAGTTACAACAGCATTTTTGATGTCCTAACTTTATCTGCACACTTAGCTGGTTAGCAGACTGAATATCACCGCTAACTGCCCAAACTTCACCCCTAACCTAGGGGTCCTTTTAATAAAGCGCGCTGAAAAATGGCCTGCAGTAGTACGCGCATGTTTTGGACGCGCACAGATCCATTTTTCAACACACCTGTAAAAATGCCTTCTTTTTTTATTTTGACCGAAAATGGATGTGTGGCAAATTGAAAATTGATACGCGTCCATTTCTGGTCTGAGATCTTACTGCCAGCCATTGACTTAGCGGTAAGGTCTCACGTGTTAACCACCAGCCATTGACTTAGAGGTAAGGTCTCACGTGTTAACCGGGCAGTAAAGGTCTATACGCGTTAATGCCTTTTACCGCCTGGTAGTGACACGCGCCAGAAAATAAAAATTATTTTCTGGCACGCATAGTGGATGCGTGCCAAAAAATAAATTACCACCCGGCACACATGGTAGCTGGGCGGTAACTCTGAATTGGCGCATGTTGGGTGCTCGCAGGCTCTTACGTGGCTTAGTTAAAGGGCCCTCTAGTTGTTAGGGAATGGCTGAATAGAACCAATATTGAGTGGCACTACTCAGTTAATTGTTGCTGAATATCAGTGGCCAGCCAGATCAGCAGGGTTTAACTAGGCAAGAGCCTCTCCTGCACAGATATTTCTCTTTGAATACTGACCCCCAATCATGTGTGGTGATGTGTATGTGTGTAGGAAGAGAGTAAGGATGTATAGGAAGTAGTAGGTAGGTGTCACGTTTTCCAAAAAGCAGGAACTAGGTTTGTGAGCCCTTAGGCCACTGCTGAGGAGTGGCAGTGGCAGGCAAAACCACCCCACACAGGGATAAGGCAGAACTCTGACAGGGCCAGCTAGGTTTCACCGGCACTTGACCACCGTTCCTCAGGAGTTGAGCCCCTGGGTGCAGGTGGCCGCCAGGACTTGCCGGACAGGGCCAGAACTGGATACCAGCAGGATACACTCAGGGACTAGAGCACACAGGGAGGCTAGGCAGAATACTAGACTAGGACTCTCAGACAGACAAGGGACAGAACTGAAAGCTGCAAGCAGCCACTGAAACAGGGAACAAACACTGATAGACAAGAGACAGAACTGAAAGCTGCAAGGCAGCCACTGAAACAGGGAACAAACACTGATAAACAAGAGACAGAACTGAAAGCTGCAAGGCAGCCACTGAAACAGGGAACAAACACTGATAGACAAGAGACAGAACTGAAAGCTGCAAGGCAGCCACTGAACAAGAAACACAGGCAACTAAGAACTAGACAAAGACATACAAACAAGAAATAAGACTGGGAAACAAGCAATACAGAACAAGAAGCTACACAAAGACTAAACTAGAATCAGGCTAGAATTACAGACTATAAACTAGACTCGGCAGAAGTGCACCAGCACACCAACATACCAGGGACCTTAGATGATGCAAAGGCAAAGCAGAGAGTTTCCAAATGGCTAATAAGCCCAGCAGCAGCTGAGATTCAGCTGCAGCAATCACCAGTCAGCTACGGGTGCTATGCAGGCTCAAACAAGATAAGCAAGTCTGGCAGGACTGGACTGGGCTGAAGTCTGGAACGGGAAACAGCGCACAGACAATCCAATGCAGCAACCAGGTCTGGCCACCAGAAGGCGAGGGGAGCACAAACCAAGAAGCAGGCAGAAAGCATACTACTACTACTAACTACTACTACTAACTAGCATTTCTAAAGCACTACTAGGGTTACGCAGTGCTGTACAATTTAAACATAGAAGGACGGTCCCTGCTCATAGAAGGACGGTCCCTGAAGCATAGAGAGGCTCAGCATACACAGGTGCCACAGAGGAGCAATCAGAGCCACGCTGGAAGCAGCCAGCACACAGAGACAGAAACAGAGCTAACTTAGAAAGACCAGACAGAAGCCAGCTTAGAAGCTGACCGCCAGAAATAAGGTAAGCCTGACAGGGGTCATGATCACAGACGTGACAGTAGGCATGCATGAAACACATATTCAGGAGCGTGTGGGTTGTATGCTTGGGTGAGGGGTAAGTGCGTGGGTGGTGGTTGTATGTAGGCATATGTATGGAGGGATTTTGAAAACACTCTGGTACCATCTATTGCCAGATGCCTCAGTTCATTTCCTCCTGTCTCTAGCTGCCTCGTTTTCTGCAAAGTGCTGGAAGGACGGTCGGGGCAGAGGGCTTTGTAGCACTGATCAACATTCTAACAGCTTCTAACAGTTTCACATAAAAAGAAATTGGAATTTTTTCTTTTTGAGGTTTAGTTCCCTGAAAATACTATTCTGATGTTTCTGATCCGTCTTCTTCCTGCATGCCAATCTGGTAACTTTCCATCCTTTTTTTTTTTTGTAGCATTATTGTGCCTGAGGATGACCGATAGAGACAGATGAGGCTCTTTTACAGAGCGGCAGTAAGCCCAATGCGGACTTACCGCTTGCTATTCCAGAACTACTACCGGCCCAACATGGTCGACGGTGGTAGTTCCAGGTCTAGCACGTGCCATTTCCAAGGGGGGAAAAACCTCAGAAATGGTTAGCGTGGTGGTAACCCAGCGGTAATTAGGCATCGCCACGCACTGCCTGGTTACCACCGGGTTACTGTGGGAGCCGTTACTTTTACCTCAATGGATGGCGGTAACGGCTGCCTGCCGCATAGCCATGTGATGTTTTCTTACCACATGGACATTTTGGTTTTGGGGCTTTTTACCTGCTGCGGTAAAAAGGGCCATGGCGCGTGGGAAAACGGTCCCTGCCACTACTGCAGTGCCTTTTTTTCCGCAGTTTGGTAAAAGGACCGCTGAATGATAAATATTGATCCACTTCATTCAATTCTTTCTTTGTGTTTGGAAAAGACAAAAAGAGTGAAAAGGCGAGAAAAAAGTAAAGAAAAATGATTTCCTGGATCTTAAAAATGTTGACAGGTGTCTGTTTCTAATATTTCCACCCTGATATAAAAAATATGATAGCTACTATGTAACAGTGTAAGTCACCTTGTTTGCAATCAGAAAGACAGGGTATAAATAGAAAACAAATAATTATTTTTACAAAATGTTTAGATGCCTTTCTTTCTGAGAAGTTCCGAGAGAAGAGGACATTTCTCTGGTAAGTGAACGCTATTTTGCTCTGTGCTTTGGGAACTTAAAGATTGGGGTTTAAAGGAGGAATTGCAAGTTAGTGATAGGCAAAATAAAAATATAAAAAGCAAATTTTATCAACTAATCTCCACAGTCCACTCTTTTCCACTTAGTTTTAAAAACCTTGTACCACAGCATTAACAGATAGAATCTAGCAGGATCTAGTTTAGTCTTCCTGCCCCCCCCCCCCCCCCCCCCCCCCCCCCAGGACAACTCTTCATTTATAGTCAGTTGTTGTAATTAGGGTAACAAGCAAGGAGTGCTCTTACAGAGTTTTAAATACATTTCATTACCAACTAAGAAGGAAACACTAAACAAATCATACAATATACTATATAAACTAAAATACACTTTTATATTAGGCTAATATCCTTAATACTGTAGCAAGTTTTAAATTATTGACCAACTCAAAAACACTAAGATGGAGTCAGCAGTCCAGCAGCGAGAGGGGTGCTATCCAGTCTTTTGCATTGATTGTCACATGTATGATTATCTCCCAGTTGGTGAGATGTCATATGTGTGTGCCCGATGCAAAGAGCTCCTAGCTCTCAGAGAACGTGTATGTTCTTTTGAGACTACAGTAGCAGACTTGGTGGAGCTGAGGTAGACAGAGAGGTACATAGAGGAGACCTACAGGGAACTACCTGTTCTTCTGATCCCATTCCTACCCACCTTCTTAACACCATCTCTCCTACTCTCACCCCTTTTATCTGTCATATCCTCAATCTCTCTCTTTCCACTGCAACCGCTCCTGATGCCTTCAAACATGCTGTGGTCACACCGCTCCTGAAGAAGTCTTCACTTGACCCTACCTGTCCTTCCAACTATCGACCCATCTCCCTCCTCCCCTTCCTTTCCAAGTTACTTGAACGCGCCGTTCACCGCTGCTGTCTTGACTTTCTCTCATCTCATGCTGTTCTTGACCCACTCCAATCTGGCTTTCACCTTATTCATTCAACTGAAACTGCACTTACTAAAGTTCCAATGACCTGTTCTTGGCCAAATCCAAAGGTCTCTATTCTATCCTCATCCTTCTTGATCTATCCTCTGCTTTTGACACTGTTGATCACAGCCTTCTCCTTGACACGCTATCTTCATTTGGATTCCAGGGCTCTGTTCTTTCCTGGTTCTCCTCCTACCTCTCGCTTTGCACTTTTAGTGTACACTCTGGTGGATCCTCTTCCACTTCTATCCCTCTACCAATCGGTGTACCTCAGAGTTCTGTTCTCGGTCCTCTCCTGTTCTCCATCTATACTTCTTCCCTTGGCTCTTTGATATCTTCCCACGGCTTTCAATACCATCTCTATGCTGATGACTCCCAAATCTATCTCTCTACTCCCAAAATCTCAACCAGCATCCAGACCAATGTCTCAGCCTGCCTATCTGACATCGCTGCCTGGATGTTTCAAAGACATCTGAAACTTAACATGGCCAAAACTGAGCTCCTCATCTTTCCCCCTAAACCTAAATGTTAGGTATTATTAGGAAAGGAATGGAAAACAAAAATGAGGATGTTATAATGCCTTTGTATCGCTTCATGGTGCAACCATACCTCGAATATTGTGTTCAATTCTAGTCGCCGAATCTCAAAAAAGATATAGTGGAATTAGAAAAGGTGTAGAGAAGGGCGACAAAAATGATAAAGGGGATGGGATGACTTCCCCATGAGGAAAGGCTAAAGCGGCTAGGGTTTTTCAGCTTGGAGAAAAGGTGGCTGAGGGGAGATATGATAGAGGTCTATAAAATAATGAGTGGAGTTGAAAGGGTAGATGTGAAGCGTCTGTTTATGCTTTCCAAAAGTACTAAGACTAGGTGGCATGCGTTGAAGCTACAATGTAGTAAATTTAAAATGAATCTGAAAAACTTTTTCTTCACTCAACGTGTAATTAAACTCTGGAATTCGTTACTAGAGAATGTGGTAAATGCAGTTAGCTTAGCAAAGTTTTTAAAAGGTTTGGACGGCTTCCTAAAGGAAAAGTCCATAGACCATTATTAAATGGACTTGGGAAAATCCACTATTTCTGGGATAAGCAGTATAAAATGTTTAGTACTTTTTTGGGATCTTGCCAGGTATTTGTGACCTGGATTGGCCACTGTTGGAAACAGGATGCTGGGCTTGATGGACCTTTGGTCTTTCCCAGTATGGCAATACTTGTGTACTTATGCCTAGAAAAGTTCTTCTGTAGTCGAATACTCTGAAAGGACAAGCAAGCTAACAGAGCACATAACTTTCCAAAGACCTGCTTGCACTTTTGTCAGAAATCTCATTTGCTCTTCTTTATTTGTTCTGAATGCTGAATGTTAAATAATTCCTATTCATCATACTTCCTACTTTTATGATATTTTCTTAGCTGGTATTTAGATCGCTACTCACTTGCACAGACCTCAGCACGGTTCCATGCAGTCAGACAGGCAAATTCTGTAAAGCAATTAAACATTATTTTTTTTCTAATCATGCAACTTCAAAAAAAAAAAAAAAAAAGGAAGATCATATTTTTATAGTGATGAAGGATCATCATCAGATAAAAAGGACAACATACCATCTCCATATTTTATACTTCCCTGGGCTTCACATGTCAAGCATACATTACAAAAAGGAAGATTCCTCCATGAATACTAGCCATCATTTCTATAGTGCTACTAGATGCATACAGCCAGTGTGTTTTTTCTAGCAAAAAAGGTGCCAGTACTCAAATGCCAGGCCACCCTTCAAAAGTGGGATGATCACTGAGGGACCCACCCCATAATAGCCAGGCTCCCTGCAACCAGTCACAGAATCTATTACAAGACAGAATTGGTGTGTTAAACCTGAGCCCTATCATTAAAACTGGGGGTCCATGCAGGGGTGTGCTGGTAAATTTTTAACAACAGGCTCTTTCACCGGACGTAGCCAGCTCTGCAGTTGGAAGGGCCGGGGGGGGGGGGGGGGGAGAAACACTTGCCTCTCTCTCCTCCCTCCCTTCGTGCGGGCATGCTAGGCATACCTTTGCTGGCAGCCACTAAATGGACTGCCACCACTCCCAACGTCTTGCTCTGAGCAGCATGCTGGAACTTCTCTCACATGCTCGAGAAGTCCCAGCCTGCTGCCCAGAGCTGGAAACAAGGAGAGGGGAGCAGCAGTAGTCTATTTACTTGGTTGGCAGGGCTCAGCATCCCCACCAGCAAAGTAAAAGAGAATTCAGCAGGGGGCCCAAGCCCACATTTTGGGAGCCAGTTGTTAAAGTAGCCATGGAGGGCCTTCTTTAACAACCGGCTCCCAAAATTCTTAAAAACTTAACAACCGGCTCTTGCGAGCCTGTGAGAGCCTGCTCCAGCACACCACTGGGTCCATGGGTCAATTTTAGCAGACAATGGAATAGGTGCCGGTAATCAGTACCCCCAAGTACCTCCTCAAAAAAAAAAAAAAGCCCTGCATACAGCACTTCTCTTATGCTGGCAGGACCTACAGTAAAGAGTAAATGGTCATGGATTTGATACCTTTCTGTGGTACAACCAAACTGGTTTACATTATAATAAACAAAAAATTCCACAAACTGAAAATGTTTTCAGTTTGTTGAATTTTTTTGTTTATTGCATTCTGGTGAGTTTACAGTTCCACACCCTGCTAATCTGAAGTTTTATTGGATCTTACATTTATTATATGCAGATACTTTCTCTGTCTCTAGAGGGCTCACAAACTAAGTTCTTGTGCCTGGGGCAGTGGAAGGTTAAGGGCCCCTTTTACCACGGCGTGTGTTTTTCATGCGCGCTGAGGTCCCCTTTTACTGCAGTGGGTAAAAGGGAAGTCTCTCTTTCCTGCAGAAAGTGGCCATGCGGAAAGTAAAGCACTTGCCGTGCGGCCATTTTGGGAGGAGTCCTTACTGCCACCCCATTGAGTTGGCGGTAGGGGCTCCCATGCTAACCTGGTGGTAACTGGTCAGAGCGTGGCACTGCCCAATTACCGCCAGGTACACTCCCGAGTTACAAAAATAAATATAATTTTGTAGTGCCGGATAAGACGGCGCGCTAGAGGTGAGAAATACCGCCAAACTGCTGCAGTAGCCCAGCGTTGGGCTTACCGCCACTTAGTAAAAGGGGCCCAAAGAGGGGCATAATTGAACAGGACGCCCAAGTTTTCCTGAGGGCGTCCTCACAGGGCGTCCCTGCGAAGGGGCAGAAAAAACTGTATTATCGAAACAAGATGGGCGCCCATCTTTCGTTTCGATAATGCGGTCGGGGACACCCAAGTCTCAACATTTAGGTCGACCTTAGAGATGGTTGTCCCCGGTTTTCAGCGATAATGGAAACAGAGGACGCCCATCTCAAAAACGACCAAATCCAACTCATTTGGTCATGGGAGGAGCCAGCATTCGTACTGCACTGGTCCCCCTGACATGGGCTCCCTAGGGGGCACTGCAGTAGACTAACTGATGCACTAACAACAGAAAAAAACCCTTCCCTTACCAATCCCTTAGCGATTCGGAAAGGAACGGGCATGCATGAAGGAAATTGCATACAAATGAGCTGCTCACTGTTAGCTCATTTGCGCACAATTTCCTTCCTAAGGAGGGGAAGCCAGTGCAGAGCAGCCAAGCATTGGCTCTGCGCATGCCAAAGACGGCTTCATACATGCAGACAAGATGCGGGTATAATAGCCGTCTACAACCTTAGAAAAATACAAATCCAGGTGAAAACGTTCAACTGCTCGTCAGGGACTTTTTTTTTTTTTTTAAGAGTACGGGTGAAGGACATCCTTCGCTATGCCTCCATCCCTGCAACGGCAGTTGAGGATGTCCTTCGCTATGCCTCCGTCCCTGCGATGGCAGTTGAGGACGTCCAAAATGTGGATGTTTCTGTGAGAAGGACATCCATGCCTGCTATGCCTCCGACACCCCCTTTATTTATTTGGATTCTGGATCACAAGTAGCAGCAGTGGGATTTGAACTGGCCACCTCTGGATAGCAAGACCCCTAACCACTAGGCCACTCCTCCACTCCCTTGAAATTTGGCCGTCCCTGTGTGTGTGTGTGTGGGGGGGGGGGGGGGGGGAACGACAGTTCAGGATGTTCAAAATGTTTGAAATAAGGATGTCCACGCCTTCGCTATGCCTCCGCTGACACACACATACCTCCCCTCCCAGGGACCTGCATACTGCTGCGATGGACCAGAGTATGACATTTCAGTTTTTAAAGTTGTTTTTTTTCAGGGTGGGAAGGGGTTAGTCACCACTGGGGGAGTCAGGGGAGGTCATCCCTGATTCCCTCCAGTGGTCATCTGGTCAGTTCACGCACCTTGAGGCTTGGTCGTAAGAAAAAATGGACCAAGTAAACTCGGCCAAGTGCTTATCAGGGATGCCCTTCTGTTTTCCATTATTGCTCAAGGATGCCCATCTGTTAGGCACGCCCCAGTCCCGCCTTCGCTACGCCTCTGACACGTCCCCGAGAACATTGGTCATCCCCACGACGGGAAGCAGTTGAGCACGCCCAAAATTGGCTTTCAATTATGCCAATTTGGGCGACCCTGAGAGAAGGACGCCCATCTCCCGATTTGTGTTGAAAGATGGGCGCCCTTCTCTTTCAAAAATAAACCTGATAGTGACTTATCCAAGGTAACAAGGAGCCACAGTGGGAATCCAGACCAGTTCCCCAGGTTCTCAGCCCACTACATTAACCATTAGATCACTATGGGGGGGGGGGGGAGTATTTTGATGGGGAACACTATTGAGAGGGGTACCTTGATGAAAGGGGGTCCATGCTGGGGACTAGGACTCCACTTTAAGAAATGGCATGGAAGTAGCTTGCATTTTATTAATGTAAAGTCCACATCGACATAAATAAGCTGCATTAGTACCCTTTAAGTCACCTTAATGGGCAAATAGAATGACTTAAAACCCAGGGACTGTCTTTTTTATGTTTGGTGTACAGCGCTGCGTATGCCTTGTAGCGCTATAGAAATGTTAAATAGTAGTAGTAGTAGTAACAGTTTGATAATTTCCCCAAGCCCCCCCCCCCCCAGTCTCCTGTGCAACTAACACAAAGAAACAGCTTGACAGTGTAAGGCACAAGATCTTACTTGCTACCAAGGACAACTTTTAGGCAATTATAATAAGGTTCAATTGGAAACCCACCTGTTTTCGTTTAGTATAACCAAGTATTTAACAAAGATTCAGAGGCATTCAGTAGAAAAAGATGAGCATACAGATGTTATGAGCTGTTTTTTTTTTTTTACATACATTTACCGTATAAGAGATATGCAAGGTCTTTCCTGGATGAATAAGCAAGGACTAACAAAGGTGTTAAGTTTTCATAACACATAAGACTGGGCAAATTTGGTACATTGTCCATATAGATAATCTAGGTTCTTAGACATTCCTGCTCTAATAATGGCAGGCATCTTCAATCAGAAATGTAGCATTCTTTAACAATGGTCCATGAAGGCTGGATTTAAAAGTAGAAGCCTGGAGAATAAATTAGGGAAAATGTTCAATTCTGAATGCTATACAAAACCAAAATCTCCATTAAAAAAAAAAAAAAAAAGAGTTAAGACCAGGAACTAGGTTTCTATCTGTGATGTTGAATAGCAATTGAGGGTTAAATTGACAGCCTATTTTCAGAAATGTGTCTTTTGTAATTCTTAAAGGCTTGCATGTGCTTTCTGTAAGATTAGGAGTTCTATTGGACATTTATGTTAACCACTCGGTGTGGATGAAGCAACTTCCTCTGCTCTCTGATCTAAGAGTGAAAACCTTGGCAGACTGTTAGAGCTTTCATTTATAAAAGAAAAAGGTTGGTATTAGTCACAATCTGAAGACTCTTTCTTAGGCTTCAATTACACTCATTAGGCAGTTAATTAAAGATTCAGAGACCATTTCATACATAAAAAAGACATAACAATTCAGTCATAAGAGCATCTAAGCTTTCTTATTTCCCTCTATAAAAGATTCCATAGCTATAACTTCCTGCAGCACATAAATAATTTCTGTATTTTTCTACATTGCCACCATTTAAGAGGCAAAAGTATTTTGTCAATGGCTTCTTTTCACTGTACCAGCTGACAAAATAAAGGATATGAAATATACCAATTAATTTGCTCAAGCAAATCTGCTATAGAACAAACGTTATTGTAGGGTGTAGGCATAACATTGCATTACTTTAACTGGATAAGACTGTTTGCTTTTATCACAATGATAGAACCATTATATTTGTTTTGTATGTATGAAGAGATATTTTAGAAAAGGATGTCTCAAGTTTTGCTAGTATTTTAAGAGCCTGGAGAAATGGACATTTATATGCCGATCATATGCAGGAGGAGCATTCATTTCAGACAAAAAACAAACAGAAGAGGAAAGGCAAATACTAAGGGGGTCTTTCATAAAGTGTCGGTAAGTCCAACTCGGGCTTACCAAATGCTAAATCGGGACCATCACTGTCCCAATGCAGCCGCCGGTGGTACTTCCACCCTGAGCGGGCACCATTTCCAGGGGAAAAAGAAAAGCCCCGGAAATGGCTTGCACGGCGGTAACCTGGCGGTAATCAGGCATTGCCGCATGCTGCCCGGTTACCACCAGGTTACTTTGGGAGCCCTTATCACCACCTCAATAGAAATATAATCCAGATCTTAGAAAAGAGAGATAAAGATAACTGCTGTCATGCATACCATATCGTCAGCTGGTTTCACCAGACCTCCCTGCTGCCATGCTTCAAAAGATTTCTTGTAAAAAGGATTTACAGTTTCCTAAACTTCTGATAGGATAATTCCATTAGCAGCCACCCTTTTGCGAGCTTCCAATAGGGAACTAATATTAGCCATTTTTGTTTTTCAGGAAAAGGTTAACCCTTTTCCATGATACTCTTCTACATGTTTTCCTGATATTTCTTCAATGAATCATGAAGACTGAAGGGAGTTTCTTAAATTGAGGACTAGGGCCTTGGCATTAGGAAAATGCCTAGTTAGGTTCCCAGGGTAAGATTATTCTTTTGCTAACCTGCTGCATTTAGAAGAGCTGATTCATGAACAGGAAGAGTTAGTTGGAACACTGGATAGAGGTGATCTCTCTCTCCATTAGCTCTAAGTAGTTGATGGTAAAAGAAGGGGGAATTAATTGATAGATTATTTTGAACCTAGTTGAACTTTTTCCACCATATTAAAAAAAAGATGAGAAAATAATCATATGAATTATCATCATTATGAGTTTTATTTTATTTATGAATTTAAATGTTTACAAAAATACAATAATATTTGAAAGAAAACACCAAGATTTGGGGAAAATGCTATCAAGAAATAATAACCATACAATCAACTTCTTACTTGGTTAATTAGTCCACAATTAGGAGAGTCCATGAAAAATCCAAAGGAAGTTGGAATATAAAGGAAACTATTACTATGAAAATATTCAGGCAGTCTTTCCCCTTTAAACTCTTGAACAGCTAAACATTTAGATCTTCACCTGTGCTACCCTGCGAATTCAAAAAGCTGCGCAATTGGAGAGGTTAAAAAAACACACATATTTCTTGTCTTTAGAGGAAAGAATACATGTATATGGAAATTGTAACTGAAAACAAGCATTCAATAATACAACATCTTGTCTCATTTCAATAAATTTCTTTCCCCTTTGTTGAGACCATTTAGAAATAGCAGGAAAAATTAGCACTTTCACTCCTAAAAAATTAGGCTGGGCTTTTTGAAAATATAGTCTTAATAAAGCTTCTTTGTCTTGTAGGAACACAAAAGAAACCAAAAGTGTGGCTCTAGTTTTAACTTCTTCTTTAGACTGTTCCAAGAAAGTAGAGATACCTATATTATCTAAAGATGTTTCCTGTTGGACTTGATCTTCCTAAAACTTCAACAATGTTGTCAAATAGTATAGCTTCTGGACAGCTGGAAAAGAATGGTCTGGATATTTGAAATTCTCCTTTAAGAATTTATGGAACATATCTCTTGGTGAAATAAATCTTAAATACGGAAAATTAAGTATTCGTAGATTTAAATTCCTCGTTGCATTCTCCAAATTTTCCATTTTATGATGGAGTAATCTATCCCCTGCAAACTGAGCTTGGTTCTCTTGTAATTTAGCCATATTGGTTTCCAGTTTATTTTGTTTAGTTCTAATAGTTTCAATAGTTTTCTTAACTTCTCTTGCTTGCACAGAATTATTTAAAGAAACAGAGACAAAAGAAGTAGAGACCTTATGGTTTCAAGGGTAGACCAAATAGATTCCAGTGAGTGTCCTCGAGTGTCTAGACCCAATACATGGGGAATACCCTGCAGACTGATCATGGACCAACTTTAAAGCACTATCGTCCGAAGAAATATATCAATCACTCAAAAAATACGCCAAATCACAATGCAAGATAGTCATCTGCCCTAGTACTATTATAAGATCTGCCCCTCAACAATTCATAACAGACCTCATGAGTTACCTGAACTACATGCTACAAAATGGTCTCTTCCCGAAGGACAAAGGAAATATACTACTTACTCCTCTACCTAAAGATGCAAAGAAAAATACAAATGACAACCAACTACCGCAACACTGAAGCTCCAAACCGGGCCTCCGCCCGAGCAGCCACAGTCAAGCGGTAATGCCTGGAGAAGGTATGAGCCGATGCCCAAGTTGCCACCTTGCAAATCTCTTCCAAGGAGACGGACCCGGCCTCTGCCATCGAGGCCGCCTGAGCTCTAGTGGAGTAAGCCTTCAGCCGGATAGGCGGCACCTTCCCCACGGCCACATAAGCCGCTGCAATGGCTTCCTTGACCCATCTTGCCACTGTAGACTTAGCAGCCTGCAGACCCTTACGAGGACCTGCAAACAGGACATACAGATGATCCGACTTCCGGAAATCATTGGTCACTTCCAAGTATCTGATGATGACTCGTCTCACATCTAGATATTTGAGAGCAGAGTACTCCTCTGGGTAGTCCTCCCTACGAAAGGATGGGAGACAGAGCTGCTGATTCACATGGAAGCGAGAAACAATCTTGGGCAGGAAGGAAGGCACTGTGCGAATAGACACTCCTGCCTCAGTGAACTGCAGAAAGGGCTCTCGACATGATAGCGCCTGGAGCTCGGAAACTCTTCTGGCTGTAGTGATAGCCACCAAAAAGACTGCTTTCAACGTCAGGTCTTTCAGAGATGCCCTCAACAAGGGTTCAAAAGGCGGCTTCTGCAAGGCTCTTAGCACCAGATTGAGATTCCACGCAGGTACCACTGAGTGCAGAGGAGGGCGCAGGTGATTAACTCACTTGAGAAAGCGCACCACATCTGGCTGCAAAGCCAGGGAAGCACCTTTCAGGCGGCCCCTGAAGCAAGCCAGAGCCACTACCTGGACTTTAAGGGAACTGAGCGACAGGCCTTTCTCCAGACCTTCTTGCAGGAACGCCAACACTGAAGAAATTGGAGCAGTGAAGGGAGAAAGTGAGCCTGCCTCATACCATGATGCAAGGGTACGCCAAACCTCCTTTCTTTGGTACCACAAAGTAAATGGAGTAACGTCCCTTGCCAAGCTGATCTTCTGGCACTGGAACGACTGCACCCAGGTGGATCAGATTGTCCAAAGTCTGCTGCACTACCACAGCTTTGACCGGAGACTTGCAGGGAGAGTGCACAAACCCGTCTCTTAAGGGTCGGCAGAACTCTAGCTTGTAGCCGTCTCTGATGACTTCCAGCACCCAAGCGTCTGAAGTTACCCTGGTCCACTCGCCCAGAAACGAGGACAGGCGTCCTCCAATCTGCACTGGGCCATGGACCAGGGCCCCGTCATTGGGTACGAGACCCTGGGGGAGGACCGGAGGATGCACCTCCGGGCGGCGGTCTCTGCGAAAGGAATGCTGCTTGGGGGAGAAGTTCCTCTTGAAGGAAGAGGGGGCAGAGGAGCCCGGGCGATATCGACGGGCTTCCTGAAACCGTCCTTTGGAGGAACCGGGGCGAGCACCACTGGCCCGAGCCCTGACCTCTGGTAACCTCTTGCCCTTAGACGTGCCGAGATCGGTCACAATTTTGTCCAGCTCGACCCCAAAGAGCAGCTTGCCTTTAAAAGGCAACTTAGCCAGGCGAGACTTAGAGGCGTGGTCAGCAGACCAATGCTTCAGCCAAAGCCAACGCCGCGCAGAGACTGTCTGAGCCATACCTTTAGCTGAGGCTCTCAAGACATCATACAGCAAGTCTGCCAAATAAGCCAAGCCCAATTCCAGGGCCGGCCAATCAGCCCTCAAGGAAGGATCCGAGGGGGAAGCCCGCTGCACAATCGTCAGGCATGCCCTGGCCACATAGGAGCCACAAACTGAGGCCTGCAAACTTAAAGCAGCCGCCTCGAAGGACGATCTTAAGGCCACCTCCAATCTTCTGTCTTGGGCGTCCTTTAGGGCCGTGCCACCTTCCACCGGCAACGCCATTTTCTTAGTCACCGCAGTGATTAAAGAATCCATGGTAGGCCAAAGAAAGGCCTCCCGTTCACCTTCAGGCAGAGGATAGAGGCGGGACATAGCCCTAGCCACTTTGAGGCTCACTTCTGGGACATCCCATTGAGCCAAAATCAAGGTGCGCATGGCCTCATGCATGTGGAAGGTTCTAGGCGGGCGCTTCATCCCCAGCATAATGGCGGAGCCAACAGAGGCTGAGGGAGAGACGTCCTCCGGAGAGGAAATCTTCAAAATGCTCATGGCCTGCACTAACAGGTTGGGCAAATCCTCTGAGCGAAAGATCTGCGCTGCAGAGGGGTCATCCGCTCCATCCGAGCGGGAATCCGTCTCCTCCAAGGAATCCCCAAAGGACCGTTGGGAGAACTCAGATACGCTGCCCTTATCTACATCAGAGGAGACAGAGTTCTCTAGGGCCTGGAAATCCACCCGAGGGCGTTTGCTTCCGGAGGCCTCAACCCCTTTATCAGACAGGGGGGCAGGGGCAGCATTTTGCATAAGAAAAGCCTGATGCAGCAGCAAAATTAACTCAGGGGAGAATCCCCCCGAACTGTGCCCTTCTGCAGCTTGGGCCACTGCCCTAGTCGCACCCTCAACCGGCGCTCGAAAGAGCGGGGGAGAAACGTGCTGCGCATCCAAAATGGCGTCCGGCACGAAACTCCGAGAAGGAGCCACCCGGGAAGAACGGTGCTTAACTTTGGCCGCTTTCTTACCATCGCCCGAATCAAGGGCAACCATAGTATTAACGTCTCCCAGCTCGAGGGCGGCCCAAGAAGAAGCCGTCCGAGCAGAGTGGCCGGCCAACATGGAGTGGGCGAGCAGCGGGGGATGGGCGCTTATGGCGGGAAAAACCGCCGCAGCGGAGGAAGAACCGGGACACTGACCGGACTCCAAACTGATGCTCAACAAAGGCGATTCAGGCTTTGAAACCCCCACATCCTCGCTAGATGCACACACGCGGACCGGGGAGCGAATCTTCGCGCCCTCCGATGCCATAGGCCACATGGAGACCGAACGGGGAACCCCCTGCCCGCTATAAACGGGTAAAATTACCTGCTTCTTGCTCCGAGCTGTAACGAACTGGTGTCCCAGTGAGCAGCTGCAATAAACGTTGAAATAAATGCCCTTAAAGGACGTCCAAATTTTTTTTTTTTTTTTTAAACGGAGCCAGCGGGAGGGGGAGAAAAGGAGGGACCTGGCACCACCAGGTTTGCACTTACTCAAGAAGAGCCCTCAACCCCAGGTACTCAACAAAACCTAAAAATTAGGCTTGGAGACCTAGCCAGAGCTGCTGCTGTGTGTGACCACCACCTGCTGAGATAGAGAACATACTGAGGAGTTTCCGGCAGCACATGACAACATATAGGGAGGCAAAAGGATTGCTCTCTATCTCCACCTGCCGGTAGATGGACACAACCCACCAGTCTATGGATTGATCAGCACGATGATATGGAAGGTAAAAAATTTTTGTCTTCATAAAAAGGTATGGCAATAATGTAAAAAAGAAATACTAGAACAGAGGAGAAGATAATACATTAACACATAAAGCAATAGAGTTTTAAAAAAATCGTAACCCAGAAAGTTAATATTCTGAAGAATAAAATATGGCTAGTACTGCAGGATCTCACTTATTCTTATTGGAAACATGCGATATATCAGATCCCTGAATATCTTTTGAATTGAAGCTCAGATCTGTAAACTATTTTATTTTACAATACACCCTAGAACACATAATTAGGGCTTATGGAGGGGGGGGGGGGGGGGTAGGGTCCTGCTGCTGCTGCTATAATATTCTTCTGAAAACCAGACAGCTGTGATGTCACAGCTATCAACAGCAGTAGAAGTCAGCACTGCCAGCAGCTCGGATCCCCTATTGCGCTCTATGGCATGCCAAATTAAAATCCCATAAAAACATAAGCCCTATACAACAGACATATGTAAGCTAATGTTGCATGATTTCAGTGAAGGAATGAAGGCAAAACAGTGTACACACACAATTCTGCAGCATTGCTTGTTGTTATGCTTGAGTGTGAATGGTCAAAAGCTGCCCTTCAGAGCTTGCCACAGGTCTGTTTCCAGGATATCCAAAATGAATATTCACAAGACATTTATAGATATATATTTCTAACTTGCAAAAAAAATTAATTTCCACTTTTTTTTTTTATTATCCTGTAAACTAGACCTGTCATGGCCATCCCTCACTGAGCAACTTAACTGGTTTTATTTGGATTCTAGGATACCTCTAACTAACTCTGAACTCTTTTAGGAGGTACATGCAAGAAGGGATAGATTTTTTAAAATGTAATTCTGATATAGTTGCGCAGAACTGTATTCTGTAGAAATAAGCTTCCTTTGAATTATTTTTGAAAATGCAGGTTTCCACTGTACATCAATTTTTACAGTTTACAGGTAGGGAATAACAGCATCAAATAGAATCACAACAGATTTGACCATCAGAAAATTAATGGTGCAAGCCACCATCAGAACATGAAGTCATAAAAAGTTAAGAAAATGCATATTTCAAGAAGGATCTGTTCCTAACTTCTCAACCTGACCAATCTGGGCTTCACAGCATGCCTGATCTTTCTTTTTTTTTATTCATGTGTGAACCATACCTGCATAGTGCGTGTGAAACTGCTTCTTGGCCCTTTGGCTAGAGCCAAGTAGAGGACCTGGGCTAAAAACAGAGCATCTGAATTTAGATTTACCACTTACCTTTTCCAAATTCAGGCTCAAGGCAAGATACATATTTAGGCAGATAGGTTATTTTTCCCTGTCCAAATGGATGCATAATCTAGTTGACCCTGAGGCAATGGACAGTAAAGTATCTTGGCCAAGGTCACAAACCCCTGGATTCTATATATAGTGCCAATCATTAGGTGGCAGAATTTGTGCACCTTAACGAGGTAATAGGTACAACGTGGCCACTTAATTGGTGCTCATTGCTGAATAATTTGAGGTTGCACATGGACTTCGCACACTAATTTATAACTTGGCATCTAACGTTTCTCATACACAATCAAAAAAGGGGCATAGCCAGGTCATGGTTGCTCTGAAAAGTTAGGTGCCAACAAGTTATAGAATTTGGCTGATCCATACCTAACTTTGGGTGCCCAACTTACACTTGTTTCTATGGGGCATAAGTCCGGCACCCAACGTTGGGCGCAATCTATGCACTATGCCTGTATTCTATAAAAGTTGGGTGCCCTTTATAGAATACTGGCTGAGCGTTGATCTTTACAGCACCTAAATTTTGACACTATTTATAAAGTGTGTCACTGGTAGAAGAGTCATTTTAACTCTGCCTTCCCTAGTTCATAACTCACATCTCTAACTACTAAGCTACTATCCTCCATGAGTCATCCTTAGCCTTTTGAGTAAGATTAGAGACCTGTAAAATATAGGGGGGTAGAAGTTATGCACACTGCCACCCAACTACACTGAAAGAGTGATTGTGTTTTAACCATTACCAAAGCAGAAAGATTAACAAAAAACAAAAATTTCTTAACTCTATCATACATCTTGCAAATAGATTTGGAGAGAAATTACTTTCAGCAGCTGTGGTCTAAGAATACGCAATCTAATCTTTTTGGTTTCTTATTCTTTAATAACTCTTCTGTATTACCATCAGGCTTATTTTCAAAA
Source organism: Microcaecilia unicolor (assembly GCF_901765095.1). Taxonomy (NCBI): domain Eukaryota; kingdom Metazoa; phylum Chordata; class Amphibia; order Gymnophiona; family Siphonopidae; genus Microcaecilia; species Microcaecilia unicolor. The sequence goes on along the minus strand of NC_044043.1, from coordinate 90,002,560 downwards.
GAGAAGGACACCCATCTTTCGACACAAATCGCAAGATGGGCGTCCTTCTCAAAGGGTCGGCCAAATCGGCATAATCGAAAGCCGATTTTGGGCATCCTCAACTGCTTTCCGTCGTGGGGACGACCAAAGTTCACGGGGGCGTGTCAGAGGCATAGTGAAGCGGGACTGGGGCGTGCCTAACACATGGGCGTCCTCAACCCATAATGGAAAAAAGAAGGACGTACCTGATGAACACTTGGATGACTTTACCTGGTCCTTTTTTTCTTACGACCAAGCCTCAAAAATGTGCCCTAAATGACCAGATGACCTGTGGTCACTAACCCCCTCCCACCCTCCAAAAAGTTTTTAAAATATTTTTCCAGCCTCAAATATCATACCCAGCTCCATGACAGCAGTATGCAGGTCCCTGGATCAGTTTTAGTGGGTGCAGTGCACTTCAGGCAGGCGGACCTGGGCCCATCCCCCCTACCTGTTACACTTGTGGTGGTACATATGAGCCCTTCAAAACCCACCAGAAACCCACTGTACCCACATGTAGGTGCTCCCCTTTACCCCTTAGGGCTATGATAGTGGTGTACAGTTGTGGGGAGTGGGTTTTTGGGGGGTTTGGGGGGGCTCAGCACACAAGGTAAAGAAGTTATGCACCTGGGAGCAATTTATGAAGTCCACTGCAGTGCCCGGTTGGTGTCTTGGCATGTCAGGGGGACCAGTGCACTACGAATGCTGGCTGCTCCCATGACCAAATGGTTTGGATTTGGTCGTTTCTGGATGGACATCCTCGGTTTCCATTATCGCCGAAAATCGGGGACAACCATCTCTAAGGTCGACCTAAATTTCAGGATTTGGGCGTCCCCGACTGTATTATCGAAACGAAATATGGACGCCCATCTTGTTTTGATAATACAGGTTTCTCCGCCCTATGCCCCTCCATGTATACTCTTCAGAAAACCTATATTGAAAGAGTTCCATGATGATTATAACATATGTTTCACTACTATATACTTCAGAGTTAAGGGGCTCATTTTCAAAAGAGAAAAACGTCCAAAAAGTGTCATAAAGTACCATTTGGCGTAAATGGAAGAACACCATGCATCAGGATGTTTTTACTCTTCATCCAACAGTAACAAGGGCATCCAAACAGTAGAAGAAATTTAATGTGGACAAATGCAAAGTGATGCACATTGGAAAAAATAATCCGAATCATAGTTACATGATGCTAGGGTCCACCTTGGGGGTCAGCACCCAAGAAAAAGATCTAGGTGGTGGTATAGATAACACACTGAAATCCTCTGCTGAGTGTGTGGCAGTTGCCAAAAAAGCAGAAACACAGCATGCCTAATGATCGTACTAGACAACATACAATCTTCATCCCTTTCGACCCTCCACATATACCACATTCGATCACTATACAACCTTGTATTTGCTATCAACCAACTGGGCAAACGCCTTGACGGTACTATGTAAGCCAAATTGAGCCTGCAAATAGGTGGGAAAATTTGGGATACAAATGCAACAAATAAATAAATAAGACTCCAAATGCTACAATGCCTCTGTATCACTCCATGGTGCGACCTCACCTTGAGTACTGTTTTCAGTTCTGGTCAATTAAGTTCTGCGCTCACCCAAATTTCAGCGTGTAACTTTGGGCCCCATATATAGAATCTGAGGGTAATTGTATAAGTGGTGAAACACTGACAGGAAGCTAGACATAAGTTTTAGAGGTGGTTCCAAAAAGAGTTCTCAGTTTTTGATTAGAAAAGAACAAAGATGTATATTGATAGCAGACAATACAACCCAAAGGGTTGAATGCAGATAGTGGAGGATTTTTCTCTCTTTAGTTTAAATTTCTCCAGAGCATGCGCAGGATGAGTGAACATTGCACCTGTGCAGGTACCTTTAAAGCAGTTCTGGATTGTGAGGATGGAAAATGCAAGTATACTAGCAAGAGCTGTATTTTTGTTTGGTCGTTTTGTGAGTTTCTATTTTATCATGTTTTTAATAAATATATTTCATTTGTGTTTAGGGTTTGAACGGTGCTCCTTGATAAAGCCTCTGTGAGTAAAACCAACACCCAGGTTGGAGCGCATGATTATAAATGTTTAACAAGATATATCATCCTTCCCTTAGAAATCTCGTTAGGTGAGTGAAATTATGTATTGTGGCCTGCTTTTGTGACACATTTTTGTCTATTATATTGAAGACTTTTTAAAGTGCAATTGAAAACTTTTTTTTTAATGGACAATAAGGATTGAGGCAGTAATGAAATCTGTGCTGCATAAATTATTGTCCCAGGTTGGGATGTTTGAATGAACGGTGAAACTGGTTTTGAGTCTCCTCCTCTTTATTCAATATTATGTATTTTGGTGCTTGTTTGGTAAAGATATCAAGCTATGTTAGGGCCTTAAGTCGTGTTATTTGCCCCTTAATGCAAGTTAAAGAACTCTAATGCAGCTCATCTTGCTCTATCACAGTGATATTTTGGTCACTGCAGTTTACATAATAATGAGATACAAATGCATATAAAGCAGCTCATTATTATGCAAAAACCAGAGTGCAACTTGCAGTGTGCACACCATAAGTCACATTATTGGCATAAAATGACTGTAAAATAACCCCAACCAAAAGTAGGGGTTATTTTACTGTGCAGGAGCAGAGAGCCCATGGCCTAATGCTTGGAACCTAAAGGGCAGGTGCCATTCACCCCTCCCTACCCTCATCAAAGGGCCCCCCCCAACAGCTCAGTGGGCCCTACCAGCTTTTTCCATGATGGTCCAGTGGTCTTTGGGCAGGAACCACAGTTCCTCCTGCCCTGCAGCACCGTCTCCAAAACGGCAACCCTAGTGACAGTCTTGCACTACTACCACTAGGAGTTATATTTCCATATATACAAACATGACCCCTAACAGTAGTAGCATGAGACTACTGCTATGGTCACTATTTTGGAAATGATGCTGACAGGGCAGGAACAACTGGGAATCTCTCCTACCTGAAGACCACTGGACCACCAAGGAAAATGCTATTAGGGCCCATGAGAATGGTTGGGGACCCTTTGGGAAGGATGGGGGGATAGGTTTGGAGGGTGGGGGGGGGGGGGTTTGATCAGGGAGGGGAAGGGGAACATCACCGGCCCTTTATTCTCCAGCCCCCAGAGCATCAAGCTGTGAACTTTGAGGCCCGATGCTCGCAAGCCACTTGAATAATGCCGCTTGCAAGGTAGCTCACAAGCAGCTTTATTCATTTACCATGGTAGTCAGTAACCTGTAGGGCTGTTATACCGCAGGTTGCCGACTCCTGTGGTAAATCAAGGTGTGGTACAAAATCTCACCTTCCCCCCCCCCCCCCCCCCACTTTAGTTTTACACAACAGCAATGTTATGATTTCCTTAAGTTACAAGGCAATAAAATGAAGAAATTGTCTGCTATTTGGATTAAAATATTTCAGATTTTTACATGGCTGGTCCTTGTAAGTCACACAACCAGATGGGGTTCACACTCTCCACAGAAACGGAACACAACAGTAATTGGGTGGAAAGAACCCAATATCAAGTGATCAGTCTCTACATCAAGGTAAGATGCTCCAAAGGAAACCTTTATTAGGACCCAACACGGTCCGTGTTTTGGCTAAAACGTCTTCCTCAGGGGTCTACAAAATTGTAAACATCAATCGAGGAGTGCTCAATTACGTATCAATTGATGGAGCGTTTAAATATCTTGACAAGCGTTGTATGTAACGTGCTGTCGATACAAATACATTGTATTATGTATCTTTTCATATTGTTGCTGCTCTCCAATGGGCTCATTTTCAAATCGGTATAATCGAAACCCGATTTTGGACGTCTCCAACGGCAGTCCATCGCAAGAACGTCCAAATTTCAAAGGGGCGTGTCGGAGGCGGAACTTGGGCGTGCCTAACACTTGGGCAGCTTTGACCCATAATTGAAAAAAGCAAGGACATCCCTGACAAACACTTGACCCAGACATGTTTTTCTTATGAATAAGGCACAAAAAGGTGCCCGAAATGACCAGATGACCACCCGAGAGCATTGGGGATGACCTCCCGTTACTCCCCCAGTGGTCACTAACCCCCTCCCACCCTCAAAAAACATCTTTAAAAATATGTCGTGCCAGCCTCTATGCCAGCCTCAGCTCCATGACAGCTTATGCAGGTCCCAGGAGCAGTTTTAGTGGGTACTGCAGTGCACTTCAGACATGTGGACCTAGGCCCATACCCTCCCTACCTGTTACATTTGTGGAAGAAACAGCGAACCCTCCAAAACCCACCTTCACCCATAATGTTATGACCTGGTTAAGTGTGAGCCCTTGTGCCCTGACTGAGCACGGCGAAGATGAAATGCCACCGCACTCGGTCAGGCAGTCAGACAACCCCTAGCTTTACCTGCGCTTAGCCACTGTCCCCCAGAAGTTGAGCCCCTGGGTTCAAGCAGCTGGCAGGACTTCCAGAACCGGCAGGATTGCACGACCACTGACCAGACAGATGGGCAAACAAACACAGTCCTGGAGCCCGTAAACAGCAGAGCAAAGAGTGTCATGAAACAGTCCAAAGTCAAGGCAGGCAGCAACACAACCTGTAGTCCAGAAACAAGCCAAGGTCAGGAACACTGGAACTGAAGACAAAGAGCACCGGTGTGGACCTCAAACACAATTGTGGCTGAAGCAACGAAGGCCTGGAGGCAGGGCTTTAAATAGTGTAGAAATTACTCACAAACATGTGCAGCTGATCCAAAATGGCTGCTCCCATCAGCAGAGATGCTCTACACCCAAATATGGGCTTCCTTCCTGAAGGTAACCAAACCCAAGATGGTGCCACAACCCGAGATGCCCTTCCCAAGATGGCCGACCAATCCTAGCGATATCACAACAAAGATGTCCGGCTATCTCCGCCAGACCGCGCCTCACCGGTGATTCGGCCGCACAGGCCTGGAGCCAGGTGAGGAACGTAACACATAAGGGCTATGGTAGTGGTGTACAGTTGTGGGTAGTGGGGTTTGGGGGGGGCTCAGCTCACAAGGTAAGGGAGCTATGTTCCTGGGAGCATTTTGTGAAGTTCACTGCAGTGCCCCCTAGGGTGCCCGGTTGGTGTCCTGGCATGTCAGGGGAACCAGTGCACTAGAAATGCTGGCTCCTCCCACGTCCAAATGGCTTGCATTAGGATGTTTTTGACATGGATGGCTTTGGTTTTGAAAGTCGCCGAAAGTCAGAAACGTCCAAATCTAGGGACGTCCAAATGTAAGGATTTGGACGTCTCTGACGGCAGTTTCGAAATGAAAGATGGACGTCCATCTTTTTTCAAAAATACGGATTTCCCTGCCCTTGGATTTCGCCATTTTGCAAGGACGTCGAAATCACAACTTGGACGTTTCTTTCGAAAATGCCCCTCCAAATATACCATTTCTTGCTCACACAAAAAGGGAAATGAGAACAAAAAGGGCACCCAAAGAAGATATCTTCAATCCACTTATATTTGATTACATTTATGTAATTCTGCTTTCTGACTTCTCTCCATGTACAAATGATGTGAAGGGCAATAAGGTGCACCTAAAGTTAGGCATCAAGAACACATGCATATTTATAGAATAACAGCGGCCAATATATAGCGGTCACACACATAAGTGTTGGCGCTGTTCTGTAAAATGTGCACGTAAGTTGCTACATGGAAACACCAGTCGACAGCACAGTGAATATGAATTAAATTAGCCACTCTAGGAACAATTTATTCATATACTGCCTTAAATGCCTTGTACCTGGATACTCAAGCATAATGAAATAATTGCGTTTGCACAGTGCATTCTGACTGTGGTGAAGAAACTGTACATACACTGTAAAGCAGTGGTGTAGCCATAATGGGTCTGGTCCCACCCAGCTTGGCACTTTTGTTATGGGTGATGGGGATCCACAAGCCTCACCAAGTGGAGAACGTCCTTTAGCGGCCAGAACAGGTCATTCTCCTACTTGCTGCACCCAACGACACTGTCCATTCCTTGTCACTGTGCAGTTCCCCCACCCCCGGCACATGCTCAGCTTTCGCACTTGCGCAAAAACTGAGCATGCACGGAAGGGGAGAGGTGGACACTGCTGCCAGCTGCAGCAAATAGAATGACTTGGTCTAGCCACCGGTGGACCTCTTTTGACTCGGGGATCCTCTCCAGCTCAGGTATTTATTTGTTGGGGGTTACTGGTGCAGGAGTAGGAGTGGGGACAGGGGATTGTCTGTCCACCCACATCATCATGTCTGGCTATAGCTCCGCTGTAAAGGCTTAGCACCGTCAGTATAATTAAAGCAAAACAGTATCAGATAGGATAGTTTCTGACAGTTGATAGATATACCTCTCTCTCCATTTATTCCAACAGCAAAAAAGTCATTGTTCACTATTAAGCATGAAATTTAACAAAACAAAAAAAACCCAATGGAAGTGCTTCAAGCAATACAAATCTCTTCATTTGTTCGACTCCACAAGCTGTTGTCAGGGAAGAGTGATTAAAACAGAGATGGGTGGTGTGCAAATCTAAAATGCCGTGAATTTCTTCTCCCTATTCACTCTGACAACCCTGGAATGAAATGTTGCTGCATTTTGAATTAGAAAGAGGTGTTTTAATGCTGTACATGTTGAATAATTACATTCAGTCTGACTAAGAAGGCAGTGCTCAATTAAAGGACTGTGTTTGAGTTTCTGACAACCAGCAGAATTGGTCAATTTCATGACATCACACTCATTATCCTACATTTGCTGAGTCATAATTATAAATCTAAGCAAGACAGATAAGGAATTGGAAGCAACTGGCTCAGTGAACTGGAATATAACTATAGGGGATTCTCATCTGTACCTTGAGTTCAACCAGTGCCAGGTTAGTAGCGACAAAGTATGCAGAGGGTACGTACATAAATTTAAGTGCATATACTCCACAGAATTGCCTTTTAACATTATCCTCTCCCCCACCACTACAGTAATGAATCTCACTAGGGGATAATTTTAATAGGTGAAAGCTTTCGTCTTTATCATCCACATCTTTATTTCATATACTGCAGAGTCAGCAAGGGCATCTAAGCAGTTTATAATAAAATCCAGTAAAAAAAAAAAAAAAAAGAGAGAAAAAAAAACCTGACACAATGACAGGGGATATATAAACATATGGGTTAAAATCGATAATATGTAAGATACAAAAATTGCATTATAATCTATAGGGGAAGAAAGGTGTGCAAGTCATAAGACAAGTGACTAAAATACAGAGTAAACAAGAATGGGTGAGCTGACAGGGATAGGTGCTAGCAACCAGGCATAAGGGCTAATCAGATGAAGCAGCTTAGGAGAAATACAAGATTTCAAGGTTATCAATAGAAATCAAACAAAATAAAACATGGAAAAGAAAATAAGATACCACCTTTTTTTTATTGGACATAACTTAATACATTTCTTGATTAGCTTTCGAAGGTTGCCCTTCTTCCTCAGATCGGAAATAAGCAAATGTGCTAGTTGACAGTGTATAAGTGAAAACATTCAAGTATTACTATGACAGTCTGACAGGGTGGGAGGATGGGGGTGGGTAGGAGGTATGCATGGGGACATCAAAGCATATCATTGATATTCTAACAGGATGGGTGTGGATAGGTGAGGGGAGGGTGATCAACAGAGACATACACAGAATTGCCTTTTAACATTATCCTCTCCCCCACCACTACAGTAATGAATCTCACTAGGGGATAATTTTAATAGGTGAAAGCTTTCTTCTTTATCATCCACATCTTTATTTCATATACTGCATATACTTTCATATGTCTCTGGAGGCACTGCAATGGGCTTCAAAAACATGCTCCCAGGTACACATCTCACCGCTGCTCCCTTACTTTGTCTGCTGAGCCCTCCAAAACTCACTGCCCCCAACTGTACACTACAATAACCCTTAAGGTGAAGGGGCACCTATATGTAGGTACAGTGGGTTTCTGGTCCATTTTGGAGGGCTCACAGTTTTCATCACAACTGTGACAGGTAGAGGGAGATAGGGACCTGAGTCCCCCAAGCCATGGTGCACTGCACTGACCACTATAACACTCTAGGGACTTGCATGCTACTCTAATAGACCTGGCTCTAACATCTGAGGCTGACAGAGGATAGGAAGTCATATTTTTATTCACATTTTTGGGGGGTGGAAGGGGGTCAGTGACCACTGTGGGGGAATGGGGGGGGTCACCCCTGATTCCCTCCAGTGGTCATCTGGTCATTTAGGGCACCTTTTGTGCCTTATTTGTTATAAAAACAGGTGTAGCTCAAAATGTCTTAGTTTTAGTCCTAGATGGATTTGTTTTGTTCTTAGGAACACTGAAACCCCGCCCTTAACATGCCCCTGACACACCCTCTTGTGTTTTTGAACACACTTCTGACAGACTTCGTAGAAAACCGTATAAAAATTGGTTTTGAAAATATTAATTTGGACATTTTTGTGAGAACTGGAACTGAAGCTTGCTCACTCAGGCTTGCAGAAGGAAGACTGATCCCAGACAAGTATCAAGTTGTACCCCCAGATTCCTAAGGGCCCAAATTGGCTCTAGGTGATTCTTGGTAAAGTTTACCACCTAGCCAAAGCTCTGCAGAAAGAAGACCACCTGAGCCGTCAGGCTCTGAATCAGCCTGAATTAACCAATCATTGAGGTAACATAGTAACTAGTAGATGACGGCAGAAAAAGACCTGCACGGTCCATCTAGTCTGCCCAACAAGATCAACTCATATGTGCTACTTTTTGTGTATACCCTACCTTGATTTGTACCTGTGCTCTTCAGGGCACAGATCGTATAAGCCTGCCCAGCACTATCCCCGCCTCCCAACCACCAGCCCCGCCTCCCACCACCGGCTCTGGCACAGACCATATAAGTCTGCCCAGCACTATCCCCGCCTCCCAACCACCAGCCCCGCCTCCCACCACCGTCTCTGCCACCCAATCTCGGCTAAGTTCCTTAGGAACCGATCCCATCCTTCTGAAGGAACACTGCAGCCACAACCATTAGTTTAATAAAGGTTTGAGGGTCTTTGGCCAGGCCAAATGGAAGCGTTCTGAACTGAGTGTGCTTCCCCAAGACACAAAGCACTACTTGGTTGTGGGCATTCCAAATGGCAGCCAGAAGGGCCAATTGTGATCTCGTACAGCAGGGGGGGTCCCCGAGTCAATCCCCCCTGCTGGGGAAACCCACTTACTTCATACCACGTGTGTGCAACATGCAGTCGGGGAACAAAATGATCATTGTTCCCAACAAAACCAATTTAGCTGTGCACTAGCCCCTGGGGAGTATCCTGGCTGCTTCCTGCAACTTGCCAGGGTAATGTGATGCCATCCCTGTCACATATGATGCAAAAGGAACTATTTACCGTGCTTGTACACCAGTACCTGCAGGCTCCACAACCTTGGCTGGCAGGTATGACAGAAGCTCTGGACAGCAGCACACCTGTGCAGCTGCAGATGTGTAGCCCTCCCTTAGCTCTCAAAAAGGCAGAATCAGTTGCCTGGGGTTCAACTACAACAGGCTTACCATCTGCCTGAGCAAGGCTGGGCAAGATGCTGTGACTCACCCTGCTATTCTGCCCCCATTCCTGTCTTTTTTAGAACAGTATTTCCTGTCAGGGAAGCACAGTACCAGCCCCCCATTCCCCCAATGCTTTTTTTCACTGCCCCAGGGAAGGTGAAGGATGGGATGGGGGAAAGTGGGGAGGGCCTTTACCCCTGCTGCTTGGCCCCATGGGCTCCAATGCAACTCAGCATATGGAGCAAAGGCCTGTAGGTTAAGGCTCTGGGCTACTGAGGAGGAACGATTAGCTGTAGCACACATCCTTGGAAGGAATCCCTCAGCGAGACGTCAACCACAGATCCAAGGGCCATAGACCAAGGCTCAGGGAGTCTAGCACAAAAGCTGAGAAAAAAAGCAAGAAAAGAGAAACTACTGCACCTGAATGTTCCTGGCTGTACCACCTGTTATACTAATGATGTCACTGGAAACTACAAGTCTCTGCCTCTGTCTGCTAGTTAGCGGACATAACCCATTGAATTTATGCCAGGTTATCATGCAAAAAAGAGATCCGTGTAGAAAAACAGAAATGAGAAGAATAGGTTATTAGTTTCTGTTTCCATAAACAGAATATCTGTTACCTATTACTACACTTCACATACAAGAGCTAGGGGTCCTTTTACAAAAGTGCACTGAAAAATGGCTTGCGTAGTGTAGGCGCGGGTTTTAGGTGTGTGCCGAATCATTTTTTAGCGTGCCTGTAAAAAAGGGTGCTTTGTTTTGCTGAAAATGGACATGCGGCAAAATCAAAATTGTAGCGCGTCCATTTTGGGTCTTACTGCCAGCATTGACTTAGCGGTAAAGAATCCGGGTGGTAATGACCTGCGCGCGCATATTTTTCAGGTGAGTGTATTGGATGTGTGCCAAAAATGAAACTGCCACAAGAGCCACGTGGTAGTCATGTGGTAACACCATTTTGGCACATGTTGGGCACACATAGACACTTACACAGCTTCGTAAAAGGGCCCCCAAATAATCTTTTAGGCTTCCTAAAACAGCCACATCTCCCCACTGTCACACAACACCTTCTTCTCCCCTCAAATATTTTCACAAACTGCTATAGTACTTCAACAATAAGACTAAATTGTTTATCAGAAAAAAATCTTGCAATTTTGTATCTGCATGTCTACTTAGCGTTACCATATTTGCAGAGACAAAAATAGAGAATACAAATAAAAATGGTTGCTACCTTTGCTAAAGAAATATTTAATCATAGCAAATGCGTTAATGGCTTTTAGTTAATGAACACACATCAAACAGTAGCTGTCTTACAGTACAGAGGAAGATGATAATCTACTTTTCAAAAACTTCCAGATTTGAGTTTGACTGAGTCTGAGCCCAAGTGTGCTGATCAGAAGAGCAGATATGCCTCAACAACTTTGGCTGGAATCTTGAGACACTTGTGAAAGTCTTTGCTTGATATATGCTTAAAGTTGTGCTACAGAAACAAAATGTCAGATTCAATCAGCAGGGAAACAAAAAGATCAACAATGCCTTTCCCTCTCTTTAGCACCCCCATGTGTCCAGACTGACTAATAGGCCAGAGATGGTTTCTCTCATTATATGGATAGGTGTTATTGGTCATACGTACATAAAAGAAAAAGAGGACATTTTCCTAAAAATTAAAAAAACCCTGTAGAACATATCTGAAGTCCAAAAGGAGGTCATGTCCTCTTAAAAGAGGACGTATGGTAACCCTATGCCTACTGGTATTTCAACTTGACTTGATGGATGTGCAATATGAGGCAAATAAACAGGAATATCACAAATATTTTTCTAATTGTAGAATCATCTTCATTATTTTTATTGTTCCAAATGTAATAACCAATGGAACAACTGAAGGAATAGCTAAACAATTACAGCAGTGGGCTGAGAACCAAGGAAGCCCATTGCCATTCTTTCTCCTAACAAATTTTATATACCATATCAAACCATGTATCTCAGAATGGTTTACAAAGCAATAAAAACAATCATACAATAATATATTAAAAAAAATAAAAATAATCCATAACAAAAAATATGTCTATGATTTTAAATATTGGTTATCTTAGGCAATTCACTTGATATCCACTTCCTCGGGAAGATATTCAGATTGTAAGGTCTCTGGGGACAGGAAAATACTTACTATACCTGAGTGCATCTTGCCTTGAGCTACTACTGAAAATGGCATGAGCTAAATCCAAACCCCCTTTCCCTTCCCCCTTCACAATAAAACACGCTGTGGTTAAAAGTTGGTAATCACTGTGTTTCTGTTCTTCTGGTTGTGATCAGGTCTCAAAAAAAGCCCTAGACAACTGCAGAAAAAAAAATATCTAAAGCAATTAGATTTTAGACGCAAGAGGTTTTAAATTAGGTCCTCTGAAACGGGATGAATGTTTGTGCAATAGAAAAGGTGACAATTGACAGAACCATTGAAGATTGACCTGTTTATAGTCATCTTGTTTGCAAAGAGGGTCATTAAGAGTCAATGAATACTGAAATGTATTCAGAAGGCTAAGACCCAAGCTAATGCATTGTAGAAAAAGCAATTTAATTCCTTCAACACATCAGACATTTGCAGTAATTGCAGGTTGGTTCCAAGTGTATCAAGACTAATTTGACCATATTCAGGAGAGCCCTTTTTACTTGCTCCTATAGACATCACACTTTCATATGGCTCACCTTTCCAATCTAGCACAGGTTATTTTTCACACATCATTTAAGCATACAAGGGACAATTCTACAAAGGACGCTAAAAATTAGGTGCTAAAGATCTGCATGCTAAGCCAGTATTCTATAATAGCCCATCTATCGCATAAGTCATTGATTTGACACTATAATTGTATATTTATGTTTATTATTATCACACATTTATGCTTTGATATGCATGGCCACAAGTCCACCTTTTTAATTATTATTTATTTTTAATATATACCATCTTTTTAAAAAATATTATTTATACATATAAATGTTGATAATATGATCATATGCATGGCAACTGGTTGAATTTATAGGTTACTAGTAAAAAAAAACCCCGTTTCTGAAGCAAATGAAACGGGGGCTAGCAAGGTTTTCTTCAGAGTGTGCATGTGGGAGTGTGTGTGTCCCTGCCCTCTGCCCTCTCTCCCTCCCCCTCCCCCCTCCGAGTCCAGTCCTTCAGTGTTGTTTCCTGCTGTGCTGTGTTTGTGTTACAGAGAGAGTGAGGGCGTGTCTCTCCCCTCCCCCCTCTAAGTCCTTCACTGTTACAGAGAGAGGGATTTCCTGCTGTGCTGTTTTCCTTCACTCCTGGGGAAACCGGATATCTCTGGCGCTTCACACTTCCGGCTGGAGGCTTCAGTGGTGCCTTTTATATATATAGATTATATATGTTGATTCTATATATTTTCTAATTTATAGGTTATTATATATGTTGATTTTCTCTGTTTTCCATTTTGTAAGACCCCGAGGCAGGTGCTTTTATGCGCTGAAACATGGCCTGTGCCGGGTCCATCTCATTAAAGATTGTACCATTGTTCCAGTTCTGGATACCCTTTTGTGCTTTGTTTGCTGCATAAACCATTATAGAATACTAGTGTACGTCGACAATCACAGGTCTACAGTTAGGTGCGACCACTTATGCCTGCTATATAGTAGGTGTAAATGTTCACACCTAAATGTGACAGGATTCTATAAAGCATGCCCCAACATAGTCGGAATGGCTATGACTCCCCAAGTTAGTTGCATGCTATAGAAGTTACACCCTAAGATTATAGAACAGATGCTAATTAGTAATAGTTAACGCCAATCATTGGTAATTAGTACCATTTAAGCACCAATTAAAGGCCAATTACTACTACTACTAAACATTTCTAAGCGCTACTAGGGTTACGCAGCGCTGTACAATTAACCACATTATGCATGCAAGTGATGGTATTCTTTAACTGTGTGTACAATTTTATGCATAACTAAGTGCAGGATATAAAATGCAGCAGATAATATATGATACACTAGAGAAACACAGGAAGTCAAAATCAAACCCAGAAATTTTCATTACATTTATCACCCAATAAAACCCTGACAATGCAAAAAGCCCTTTGTTCTGATGGGGATTGCGTGTTGCTTATTACAATTTAGAGCTAGGGGTCTGTTGATGTATGGGAAGATAAGGCACAATCTGCTACGACTGGCTGTGCTAAGTTTGGAGGCCAATATCAAAATGAAAGAAAATATCAATGTACTTGTGAATGAATGGTGTCGTTGTCCAAGATATGGAAGTCCAATAAAGCAGAAGAAAACTGACAGGCTCAATAAACTTGGCCATTGCTCTCAACACTTACAGAATTCCAGTTTTGGACAAATGAGTGCTAAGGGCAGAAGCCATAATATAATGCTCACCAAAATCAGGAGACAGACTCAGCAAACAAAGGGGAAAAAACATGCTAAAGGGAAGACTGCTTCTGGGACACTAAACAGCAGGAAGCAGGGCAAACATGGCAGACCAAGGTAAGGCAAACAAAGGAAAACAAACAAACGATCAGGAGCAAATACAAGGACAGGGAGGCTGCCGACAGAGGCAGGACTACAGAAGGCAAATACTAAACACAGCACATAAAGGTTTACACTGAGGAAAGGGAAACTAAACAAACGAACTGCAATGATACAAGGGACAAGCTTACCACAGACCACACTACAGCAGCAAGCTGAGAACAGACCAGGTGCAGTATAGTGAGGCAATTAAGCTCATGCTGGGAATACCCAGCACACACACACAGAATCAACAAGCTACAGTAAGCTACAGTAAGCAAAAACTCCAACGTATACAGAAAGTTCCCTATCACAAAGAGAGTGAGTAAGCAGGCTTCAGCTGACAGAAATCAAATGCTAAAGCAAAGGTTTGTAGGGGGAGGTTTGGTTAAGTAGATCTTGGCTTCTGACATCTGCAGCTACAGACGTCAGCTCGATCCCTGACAGGCCAATGAGGAGCGAGTTACAGTCATTCCCCTACCTGTTAGCAGAGGGGGTTCCAGCCATTCCCCTGCCTGTTTAGCAGAATTATAACAACGGGCTATTTTAGAACAGGGTCTCGTTGCATAAAATGGGATCTTATGCTTGTGGTAAAATAACCCATCTTAACAGTGGTCCACATTGATTCAATTCTTGTATACTGCTAATATACTCCCCTCATCCCCTAAATCTTAAACCTTCACATACAGATCGAGATGACTGAGTATATGACAATGACAACTTCCAGAAGACAAAACAGAGTCTTTCACAAATCTACTGGACATAACTTGCTGTTATCATACATAGCAGAAAGCATATTCACTTAAAATAAATGTGTGTATGGCTTCATTTCTTCTAGTACTGCATTTACAGCAGCACAAAATCAGGAGAACTAAAACCCTTTTCTCTATAGTTTTAAAAACTGAACCTCCTGCTACAGCCTACAATATTAACAGTGGTTAGCATATCTGAGTTTAAAAAAGGCTTGGACAAGTTTCTAGAGGAAAAGTCCATAGTCTGTTATTGAGATGGACATGGGGGGAAGCCACTGCTTGCCCTGGGATTGGTAGCATGGAATGTTCCTACTCTTTAGAGTTCTACATGGAATATAGATCAAGTACTAAGCATGATGTAAATAGGAACAACAAACATACTTTGAAATGTCTATATGGAAATGCCAGGAGCCTAAGAAATAAGTTGGGAGAGTTAGAAATTAGATATAATAGGTAACTCTGAGACCTGGTGAAAGGAAGATAACCAGTGGGACACTGTCATACCAGGGTACAAATTATATCATAGTTATAGGGTGGATCGAATTGGTGGTGGTGGAGTAGCGTTGTATATTAACAAGAGCCTGGCCAGGATGAACAGACAGATGCAGAAATGTTAAAGGAAATTAGGGACGCAAACAAACTGGGCAACACAATAATAATGGGTGATTTCAATTACCCCGATATTGACTAGGAAATGTAACATCGGGGTACGCTAGGGAGGTAAAATTCCTTGATGAAATCAAGGACAGCGTTATGGAGCAACTAGTACAGGAGCTGACGAGAGAAGGAAAAATTCTAGACCTAGCCCTTAGTGGAGCGCATGATCTGGTACGGGATGTAATGGTGCTGGGGCTGCTTGATAACAGTGATCATAATATGACTGGATTTGATAGTAGATTTGAAGTATTGTGAAGAGTAAGGGGCTGTCCTGTCCTGGGTAGGCCCACTAGAGGGCACTGTTTCCATAGAAATGGGGGAAAATGACCAAGATGAGTCACTAGAGGGAGCCAGTAGGGGAATGTCCAGGTGGAGGTTGCTAGGACCAGGGAGCATCCTGGGCTGGAAACAGGTGTATGTGGTTATGGGCTGGGTCCTGCCTGGAATTAGGGGGGAAGAGCCTAAAGGGGTGGAGAAGCTAATTAACCACCTTATACCTGCCTGAGTGGTGAAAGAGAGGGGAGAGAAGCTGGAGACCTGGCAGCTGGAGGAAGAAGATCTCCTTGAAGGTACTGGCTGAACTCTGTGGACTTTTGAAGCTCTCTGCTGAAAAGGTGACAGCTGCACTACCCTCTGAGGAAGAAAAGTAAATGCTTTTGTTTGGCTGTTGGAACTTTGAAAGTTTGAGGAACCGCTCCAAATCTGAAAAGGGTTTAATTAGAAGACTCTGAGAAAATGCCTTTTTGATTATGGTTGAATTGAAGAAGAAATGTTTAAGTTAAAGACGGAATAAGCCATGAAGATTATGTTAAATGGCAACTAATAAAACCTTTAGTTATAAGAAGCCTGGTGTTGGTGAACATTTGTGAAAAGGTGAAGAGGAGGCAGAGAACTCCCCTGTGTTCGAGGCAGAGTCCTGGTGAATTACCAAGAAGTGTAGAGCCCAACTGTGACTGTGTGTGAAGAAAGCTAAGCAGGGTCAGCCCTGGCCAGGTCCTGGAAGGGGAACCAATTCACAGTATACATAGGAAATCAAATTGGCCTTTAATTAAAAAAAAAAAAGGAGACTATGATAAAATGAGAAGGACAGTGAAAAAAAAAACTTAGAGGAGCAACTGTGAGGGCCAAAATTAACATCAGGTGTGGCTGCTGTTGAAAAACACCATCCTGGAAACCCAGGCCGAATATATTCCGCGTATTAAAAAAGGAGGACAAGAGGCCACTGTTGTAGCTTCTCCTGAAGAGCCAGCAGGACTGAAGAACGCCAGAACGGAACAACGAGATATCATACATTCTGAGGGGTCGAAGTTCTACACAGGACATTGTTTCAGGAGCCAAATGGGAGAATTCAGATTTGTATGCTGGTAGTGTCTTTAAAAAAATGAAACTACCCAGAAGAAAACCAGATGATGAGGCAACTTCTGAAATTTCCTTAAAGCCACGGAAACGCTTTGATTCAAGTGAGAAGAAACGTAGAAGGCGAACAGAGCTTTCTTCTGCTGCAGAGATGAACTCAGCAGAACTCGATGACGTCTTTTATGATGACGATCAAGAAGAGGAACCCAGCGATTCCACTGTCACTGCTGCGTTTGAACACTTTAGTAAAGATGTTAGGAAATTCTGGTCCAGGTACAAGAAGATGGAATTACATGCACAAAATGCTTTAAAAATACCACCTGAACAGCAAATATCCACATTATTAAGCCGGATTCATCAGAGCAGATTGAAAAACCTATACTACGAGAGGCAAAATAGACCCACCAACATTCTGGCAGCAATTCTATACTGACGAATGGACAACACCTACAGACTCGCCCCAATTTCTCCAAGAATGGGACAACAGATGTAGAACAGTACTAGACAACATAGCACCACTGCAAACCAGAACCTCACATAGAAAAAACTCAATACCATGGTTTAATGAAGAATTGAAAGAACTAAAAACACCGGTCAGAAGATTAGAACGAGCATGGAGCAAGAAAAAAGACAAACATACACTCAAAGACTGGAAACAGCTACAAAGAAGATACAAATACACTATCAGACAAACTAAAAGAACGTACTACAAAACCAAAATAGGACCAAACTACAAGGATACACACAAACTCTTCTCACTCGTAAACAAACTCCTAAATACTACACTGGTTACCTCTAACAACATAGACACCCCATCTGCAACCAATCTTGCGAACTACTTCAATGAAAAAATTATAAAGCTCCGACTCATGATACCCACCAACACAATTGAGTTCACAAGCATCCTTGGAATGTCTAGATCCAAAACCTGAATGTGGAGTTCCCCAAGGATCCCCCCTATCACAGGGTTCTCAGACAGGAGGGAAAGGGAGCCAAAAGCAGACAGGATTCAGAAGTGCCACCAGGCATCCAGACAAGAGCAAGGCAGAAGTGCTAACTGCACCAGGAATACAGGGTTCTCAGACAGGAGGGAAAGGGAGCCAAAAGCAGAGAGGATTCAGAAGTGCCACCAGGCACCCCAACAAGAGCAAGGCAGAAGTGCTAACTGCACCAGGAATACAGGGTTCTCAGACAGGAGGGAAAGGGAGCCAAAAGCAGAGAGGATTCAGAAGTGCCACCAGGCACCCAGACAAGAGCAAGGCAGAGGTGCTAACTGCACCAACACTAACCTGGACCTTTGGCATTTGCAAAGGCCCTGAAAGGAAGAACACCACTTCCTTATCAAGGCCCTGACTGATGATGTCACAACTCCTGGGCATAGGCAGGAAGCATACTGAAGCACAGAGAGGCTTAACACACACAGGTGCAGTGTAGTGGAGTAATTAGAGCCACGCTGGAAGCAGCCAGCACACAGAGACAGAGACAAAAGCTTTCTTCTGTTGCAGAGATGAACTCAGCAGAACTCGATGACGTCTTTTACGATGATGATCAAGAAGAGGAACCCAGCGATTCCACTGTCATTGCTGCGTTTGAACACTTTAGTAAAGATGTCAGGAAATTCTGGTCCAGGTACAAGAAGATGGAATCACGTGCACAAAATGCTTTAAAAATACCACCTGAACAGCAAATATCCACATTATTAAGCCGGATTCATCAGTGCAGATTGAAAAACCTATACTACGAGAGGCAAAATAGACCCACCAACATTCTGGCAGCAACTCTATACCGACGAATGGACAACATCTACAGACTCGCCCCAATTTCTCCAAGAATGGGACAACAGATGTAGAATAGTACTAGACAACATAGCACCACTGCAAACCAGAACCTCACATAGAAAAAACTCAATACCACAGTTTAGTGAAGAATTGAAAGAACTAAAAACACAGGTCAGAAGATTAGAACGAGCATGGAGCAAGAAAAAAGACGAACATACTCAAAGACTGGAAACAGCTACAAAGAAGATACAAATACACTATCAGACAAACTAAAAGAACGTACTACAAAACCAAAACAGGATCAAACTACAAGGATACACACAAACTCTTCTCACTCGTAAACACTCCTAAATACTACACCGGTTACATCTAACAACCTCGACACTGCACCAGGAATACAGGGTTCTCAGACAGGAGGGAAAGGGAGCCAACAGGACTGGAATCAGAATAGGATTCAAGGCAAGCAAGACAAGGCAGAAGTGCTAACTGCACCAACACTAACCTGGACCTTTGGCGTTTGCAAAGGCCCTGAAAGGAAGAACACCATTTCCTTATCAAGGCCCTGACTGATGATGTCACAGCTTCTGGGCACATGCAGGAAGCATACTGAAGCACAGAGAGGCTTAACACACACAGGTGTAGTGGAGTAATTAGAGCCACGCTGGAAGCAGCCAGCACACAGAGACAGAGACAAAGCTAACTCAGGAAGGACAGACAGAAGCCAGCTAAGAAGCTGACCACCAGAACTAAGGTAAGTTTGAGAGCGGTCACGACCACAATCCTAACAGGCACAGTATGCTGGAAATGTATTTTCTAATGCTTGCAAAGAGAAGTCCCTGCCTACTGATTATTTGTGCTGCTAAAAGTAATACTTTGCATACATTGACTTCAAAACCTTTCTACTGCTTGAAGCTGCTGGCTGCTATCGTACCAGAATTTACAAAATGTGTTTCTCCAACCACAGGAGCCTGCCAACATGCACTCAGGATTTTGTCTTCCCAACTTCAATACTGAAAGAAATATTTAGGCTTTCCACTTCTGATCAGAAAATAATCAATTATGTTTAAAGGGGGAAGAGGGGGGGAAGGAAGAGGATGGGCAATTTACTGTGTTTTTAGAGTGCTATGAAATTATCCAAACTGTATTGATCAGGAATGGATTTTAATAAACAATATTTGGAAAAAAAAAAAAAAAAGGATGACGGAAGACCAAATGACAGCCAGCGTGGTTAAAAAGTGAGGTGAAGGAAACTATTAGAGCTAAAAGAAATCCTTCAGAAAATGGAAGAAGGAACCGACTGAAAATAATAAGAAACAGCATAAGAAATGTCATTGGATTAGTGAAGGTCGGATAATCAAGACTGTATTGTACATTTATATAATATTTTTAATTAATTCAGGTTATCATTTGTGCTTCAACATTTCAGAAGATAATCTATGACAAGTGACATTCTGACAAATGTATCTTTGGGATCAGGTAAAATGTTTTTACATTATCCTCTGACATTCAAAATAACAACTATGGTTCAAGGTTAAGTTATCCCATCAATTCCTTGCCTCCACTGTGTAAAAAAAATCTCAACTTAGCTGTATTTCCAAATTTTTTTAACAATATAGGAAATGGTCAACGAACTAAAATTTAGAAAAAGAAAAGAAAAAATACATGCCTACAAGGAATTACTTTGCTGGGAAAGAGTGCACTACAATTTAGAAACAATATCCCCTCAAGGTTTGTTTAGGAAATGGAACCCACTAGACTGAACACTCAGACAGTTCTAGTATTGAGGCAAAACAGACTACGATGAGACATATGTGGCCAGAAGTAGATACATTCCCAAAGGGAATTTCGTACCAGGACACAAACTGTATGTCATATTTAGTCACCGCATGGCTGCACTTAAATAACAGCAGCTGGCAAAAGGTGCCTGGGGGACAGAAAAGTGCTAGCTGGAAAGGATGAAATGGACAAGATAAATACAAAAGTGCCAACAAGAAACAATAGATTCCTTCCTTGTCATTCATGCCTGTTGGAGAGCGATCAAAGTGGAAAAAGAAAATAAAATATTAAAGGAAAAGGAAATGAACACCAATATCTGAACAATATCCTTGCTGATTTTTTTTTTTTAGCAAAGTAGCTACAAAAGTTTACTTCAGTTGGGGTGGGGGTGGGGGGGCAAAGGATAGAGAGTTCAGAAGGAGAATTTTCTCCCCTTCCCCTCAAATAGGCATTGATTAGCTTAGTCTCTCCCTTCCTTTTGTTTTCACCTTTTCCTTGTGTTACCCTTTTATTCCACTTTACTCTTCCATTAGCCTCTTCCCCTCCTCACTTTTCCAAACGCATTCTTCCTCCCCACCTCTCCATAATTCCATTCACCTCTTTCCCTTATCTTTTCTCCTCCACCCTCCCTCCTTGCTTCCGCTCAACACCACCCTCTTCCTCGTTCTTTCTTCTGGCCCCGCCCACATTTTCCACCCCACCCTTCTCTCAGCAATTCTACCTTCCCTCATCTCTCTCCTTCCCCCTTCCTCGCCCTGCCTCTCCTCTTGCTTTTTTCATCTCTTTCCTCCTCTTTTTCCCTTCTTTATCTCTTTCCTTCTCACTGTCCACACTCTCCACTCTTACCTTTCCCCCTCCCCAGTACACACTCCTCTCTCTCTCTCCCTTCCTCCTCCTAGCACAATCTCTTACCTCTCCCGTTCTCTTCTCTTCCTCTTACCCAGTACACA